>NC_091483.1:81013900-81613900 GCF_947461875.1 Haliaeetus albicilla | reverse complement strand
CCCCCCGCCAATATTTAACCAGAGATTTGTGATGTTGAGCTGTTTCTCTGCCTTCAGTAACTTCTCAATGATCAATGTATGATGAGAACAGGTTAGACAAACACATTGTTTGCTTGCATGTTTAAAGTACCATTCAGTTAACTGAGGCAAAAATAAATTTTGAAAAGGAAAAACAAAAATAGGTTTATAAATTAAAAACATCATAATTTCTGACACTTTTAGTAGATTATAATCACTAATCACACAAAAGAATGCTCCATCTGTGTTGCTGGGCAGGAAGAGGGTTCAGCTGTCTACACTGCATATATTCTAGACTTTTACAAAATCATTTTTTTATACAAAACCATCCCATGTATCTTACATTTCAGAACAAACCTGCCACTGTAGTCTGCAGGTTCTCATTATGACGTTGAAAAAATAGTCTTTTCTATTAATATAATTATAGGATGCAGGCACTGGGCAAATTAGGGACATGTTTGGGATTCTCAGATCTTGAAAACCATCAATTATGATAACAGGGATCTCTGTTAGCAAGGGAGTATAAGCTGGCAATAGCCTGTGAGCACAGAGGAGCCTGCGAATGCTCTTCTGAAATATTTGCTATACTTGCCTTTCCTGCTTTAAGCTGCTCTGTTATCTAGCATTTACTGTAGCATATTGCAAATTTCGATAGCAGGGTTGCAACCTATTTCTCCATAGAGACTGCTTGTTTAGCTTGCTGAATGTTGGGGTTTTGTCAGAAATACTAGGAACAGAGTCTTTTTCATGTTGAAATTTTTCAGCAAGACTTAGAAGCTCTAAGCATGTAATTTGAGCTTGTGTCTACCTGTATTTGTGAGTCAGTGATTCCGAAAACACTCTCAACAAGGGACTTGGTTTCTAAATCTAGACTTACAGGATCCAAAGAAATATGCAATCTGCTGCAGAAACCTCCGGATGTTTTTACAGCAGCTAATATCTTGACATTTTCATGATGTGGTACTGCCTCTTCTAAATCCTTCTTCCCAGCTCTCTAAGATAATACATGCTTTGCAAAATTTCACCGCTGCAATCTGGAGCAACCTAGCTGAAGTTTAAACGGGAGAGATCAATTATCCGTGGCTGACACTACCAGTTAGTATTGGCACTGTGAAAGAGAACGATGATCCAAACTGACATTAAACCAATTGAATATGAAGTCCCTAAGCTAAAAACCTACCTTGTAAGTGTAAATTGGTATGACGGCTGACAAAGCAGTTCAGATCTTACAGCTCAGACCAATATGAACATAGCTTTGGACAGCTGCTTGCCATCTGAAGTCAGATACACCCCTGGCTTCTGTCAAACCCCTCATCGTCTCAGCTTCTCAGCTTAAGATATCCTTCAGCACTGAAAACTAAACCCTTGATCAGAAAATCAGTACAGGCAATGGTGTGCTTACAGAGTTGGTCTGCAGCTTCACCTCTGCCTGAGCACATCCTTGCCTTCGGTGTCCTCTCAGTTCCTAAACAGATTCACCCAGCTGCTGTGACACCTGCTGTTGTTGCATTGGGTATTCTATTTGCAATTTCTATCCTTTCTTTTTTAGGTAGGGGTGGAATGTATTGGGTTTGCTTGGCAAGGTTTGGTAGTGGGGGAGGGGGGCTACAAGGTGGTTTCTGTGAGAAGCTGCTAGAAGCTTCCCCCATATCCGACAGAGCCAACACCAGCCAGCTTCAAGACAGACCCACCGCTGGCCAAGGCCAAGCCCATCAGCGATGGTGGTAGTGCCTCTGGGATAATGTATTTAAGAAGGGAAAAAAAACTGTCCAACAAGCTGCAGCCAGAGAAAGGAGTGAGAACATGTGAGAGCACCAGCCCTGCAGCCCCCAGGTCAGTGCAGAAGGAGGGGAGGAGATGCTCCAGGCGCCGGAGCAGACATTCCCCTGCAGCCCGTGGTGATGAAGACCCTGGTGAGGCAGGCTGTCCCCCTGCAGCCCAGGGAGCTCCACGGGGGAGCAGATCTCCACCTGCAGCCCGGGGAGAGAGGACCCCACGCCGGAGCAGGGGGATGCCCGAAGGAGGCTGGGACCCCGTGGGAAGCCCACGTTGGAGCAGGTTTTCTGGCAGGACTTGTGACCCCGCGGGGGACCCACGCTGGAGCAGGCTGTGCCTGAAGGACTGCAGCCTGGGGAAGGGACCCACGCTGGAGCAGTTCGTGAAGAACTGCAGCCCGTGGGAAGGACCCACGTTGGAGAAGTTTGTGGAGGACTGTCTCCTGTGGGAAGGAGCCCACGGTGGAGCAGGGGACGAGTGAGGAGTCCTGCCCCTGAGGAGGAAGGAACAGCAGAGACAACGTGTGATGAACTGACCCCAACCCCCATTCCCCGTCCCCCTGCGCTGCTGGGGGGAGGAGGTGGAAAAAACTGGGACTGAAGTTGTGCCTGGGAAGTAAGGAAGTGGGGAGGAAGGTGTTTTAAGATTTAGGTTTTATTCATCATTAGCCTACTCTGATTTTGATTGGTAATAAATTAAATCAATTTTCTCCAAGTCGAATCTGTTTTGCTCATGTGGATAATTGATGAGTGATCTCTCCCTGTCCCTATCTCAACCCACGAGCCTTCTGTCATATTTTCTCTCCCCTGTCCAGCTGAGGAGGAGAGAGAAAGAGCAGCTTTGGTGGGCACCTGGTGTCCAGCCAGGGTCAACCCACCACACTGTGACATCTTTACTTCAAAATCATCTCTTGCAATCAGGATTGTGCCTACCACAGTGAGACTTTGGATCTGTTTGGTCCTTAGGGTCTACCAAACTGAATACAGTTAGTATGCCCCTGACACTCATGAAATCCATAATGCAACCATGCTGAGATGTTTTCCTCCATACCCCCATGGAAGGAACTATAAAGCTATGGGGGGAGTAATTAATCAACCTTATTCACTGTAGGGGAGTACTCATTTTCTTTCTCAGGACCTCTGTATTTGGAATGCATCAAGAAATAAAACATTATCTGGTTAAGAAGAAGCAGCAGGATTTTGATCAGTAGTTCACAAGTTATGTCACTTTGAGGTGATACACGGCAGGTTGTCTTGCTGTGTGCAGGACGTATGTTAATAACGCCTGGGACTGTCAACTCTATCCATGACAGCTAATAGGACAGGACAATATCAGGTCAGGCAGCATCCACATTCCTAAAAATCCTGCATGTAGCTCCTAGCAGAGAGGTTACAATGGAGGAAAAATTCAGACTGCCTATATTCATTACCCAAGGAGCAGATGTTCCTGCTTCTATTTACCTCAGAAGTGAAAGGCTGAGTTGACAGGACCAGTTGCTTAGCTAATTCAGGAACAACTAAAATAAAGAAGCTGTAATTCTTTTTTGCAGTTCACAAGGCAAATTGTCATGCAAACATCTCCTCTTTTACATGCTTGTTAGTAGCAGCTGTGAAAATGTTCACAGTTTAATTAGCCGTACTAGTATGGATCAGTGCCTGAAAAAGAGCTATGTAAAACCAAAAGGAAATATTTGTGACCGTGAGCCTGGGAGCTGTGCTTCAAGGTGCAAATGAGAGGAAAAAACATGTTTGACATTTTGAACATTTGAAATACCTCCAGCTCCAGGTATCAGGATTCCGTACTTCAGGAAGATATTTTCATCACTACTTATGGCTTGGTATTACACAGGTAGGATAAAATCCATTAAACAATTCATTTCTGCACTTAAGGTCACGTTCTTTCTCTTCAGATGAAAGTAAATCAACTGTCTAGAATAACAGCTAGAAGACTTTATCATCTTTCAGTGGTTGTAATATGAGTGTTAAAATCATCAGCCTATGCAAGATTGAGAACTGCTTAAAATCAGTACACTCATGCAATTAGTGAGCAACATACTATGAAGTCCAAAATAGATTGCGCATTTAATTCTTAGAATAAAAAAAAAAAAAAAAAGAAAACTAGAGAAAAGCTTGACATTGCATCTTCATCTGAAAACAGCAGGGCGAGGAGGACTGGAGATATGACTCCTCAAGTAACGGACGTCTTAAATATGTGAAATAAAATACCTTTTGTTCCTCAAAGTATTAAAGACTACATAAAATTAACTTTGCAGTTTCTTGATTATTTAAGGTATGAAGAAAGAACGATAATAAAGCAAGTGGCTTTGTAATTTGCCAGGTTAGACAGTAACACTTTGGGGAATCCGATAAATTTTATTGCAGATATGGTGAAATAGCAGTATTTGGTGTTCTACTAGCGCTTCTTCTGTGACTAGAAATCATTGTGTTTTACAAAAAGAGTCTCAGTGTCTCACACCTATTCTCACTCTTTCCAAACATCAGGTTCATTCAAAACAGTATTCAAAACAATGAGAGAAAATGATGAAAACAATGTGCCAGTCTTTGAATAAGGCAGGGTCTTTTCACCAAGTCATGCTTTCACATGTTTTAATTGAGATGGACTCTGATCCACCTCAGAAATGGAAAATTTCTTCACCTAGATTTCAAACTGTTTTTCATCAAGGCTTCTGAATTGCTTTAATAGTAATTCCCAGGTCAAAATGTGATCAAAAGGGTATTGAATTTTTTATAGTTTATTTCCCCACACTTTCACCTTCTTGCAAATTAAATTCCTTTAACCTTGCTCGTCTTAGATTATTTCCTTGTTAGTTGTAACCAGTTTTTACAGATCAAGAGCCCAGAGAATACAATGAAAAAGCATTATTGATCATGAACTTTCAGAGAGTACTCAGTTTAGGAGTTAACAGATTTACTTTAATTAGTATTATAGGGTTATCACAAAAATATACATATATGTGATTTTTTTCTTTAAAAAATAGCTTTTCACATTGGTAAGTAATACTCATGCCAAATTCTGCTTGTATATCATGGAACACTTTGTCTTTTGTAATTTTTAAAATTTAAATATTTCTTGGAGCTTTACTTTTATTCACAATTACTATAGCGCCTATCTGTTTCATGTGCTCTGTACTTGGATTTCTATATATTTAAGGGCTGAAAAACGAACCTGTAGAAGCCAATGAGACACTAACAGGCCTTTTGGCAAAACATTTCAAACTGACATTTTTTTCTCTTGCTGAAATGAGTTCTGGAAGACAATAGATTGAAGCCTGGAGATTTTAATTCTAAATCTGTTTCTGCTGAGTGCTGGTTTGAAGCCCATATTAATCTCCTTCAACACTGAAAACCTTAACCAGAAATCTAATTTGAGGTCTTTTTGACTGGGGATTTTGAAATTAATACCATTTTCTTGAAGGAAAATCTTTGGATGAGTCCATCATGTTATGTTCCATTGGTTGACTGTTTTATCGCTGTTGCAATTAGCTTTTGATGTTGGAGGAAAATCCATTGCTTCTTCCTTTAGCAGATGGACTCCACAACAGCCAGGGGCATATAAACCCCAAACCCACTTTGCGCAAGATAGGAAAAATTTGGATGACCCAAATATAGATCTGTGTCTCATCCAGAAAAGGGCAGTCTAAAATTTACAGTGACTCTGTCAGTTCGCAGCAGTCCTTGTGCTATTCATTCATGAAAAATCCCATGTTGCTCAGCCACTTAAAATAGACAATTACCTTATTCTTTGCAAGTCACTGAGTTTCAAAGCATCTGTGATGCAGGGACTGTCCAGGAAAACTCCTTCCTTTGACCTCTTTAATCCAACTGTTTTAACCTTGTGTGATTTTAATGTTTTTATACTGATATGAAAAATGATGGAATTATAAACTGCAGTGTAAGTTCTGACACAAGCTAGTTTTAGCGAATGTTTTAATTTTTTTTTTTTTTTTTTGAGCTTTACAGAGCTGCAGTAAGCCATGTATTGATACTCATGCGGTTGGTGCTTTATACTTAGAAGTGTGGTGACCTCTGTGAAAGGTAGGTAAAAACCCCACTTGATCAAAGATACTAATGCAGCTTTTACACTGAGCAGGGCCTAGATTTGGTCTTTAAGTCTCATGAAGTCCAGTTCTACTTGGTTCCGTCTGGCATAATTAACACCAATGAAGGCTCACCCTATGAACTCTGTAAGTCCAGGAACTCTGTTGCAACGTTGGCTTTCCTCCCAAGCAGGTAGGCTGAACTGTAGACAAATGTCATGCCATTCTGTTGTAAGGAGACTTAATTGGAGCTGATTGCCCAAGAAGGAGAAAGATATGTTCAGAAAGTTCCTGAAAAAGAGATTTCAGGTTAGACTAAATTGTGGAATCAGCTAATTGCATCATTGGAACTAGACACCACTTTTTTCTGTGAATCTTTAATGTACAGTATGTTTTTGAGTAGCAGCTGACCTGACCATCACAGTGTCTCCTATAAAGATGTTTTCAGGTTTATGGCAACTCCCATCAGTACCAGACGAGTCCAATCATAAGCTACCCCACCTGCAACTGAACCACCAATGCCGAGTTATTAGATTAGAGGCTTTAAAGCTTTTTTCTAGAGGTTAGAAAGCACCCTCGAAAGAGGTGTGTGGTGTTTCAGGTTCCTATTGTCACACTACTGCAGCGTTGTGTGCTGAGATCAAAACCCTGTGTTCATGGCTGGTTTTAAAAATTAATTCTCTTTCTTCAGGTGGGAAGTGTTCAAGTCCTAAGAGCTTTGAGATAAACATACAGTTTGGAAAGGGGTTTTTGCTGGTCAACGATTTGCAGGAATTGAGGCCAAAAAGCACTTCTTTCCCTTTATTGACAACAAAGGAAGCCTGGAAGCACTGTCTCACATGTGAATACCTGCTTTGGGGTAAGAGGAATTTGATTTCTCCTTTCATACATCCAGTGTTGGATCCAAAACATTTGGGCTTATTAGTTGCTCATCCCAGTCAAGCCCTTGTGCTTCCACCACAATGCTCAAAAGTCAAAAGTAAAAACCAACCAACCAAACAAACAAAAACACCCCAAACCAACAAAAATCCCAAACAAAAACAAAACCCAACCAACCAACCAAAAAAAATCAACCTACCCAAAACAAAAAAACCCACCACCCCCCCAAAAAAAAACCAGTGTGGAAATGGAGGATGATCTAGTACCAGCATTCATTGCATTCATTGGCATACTACTTTGTGACACTACTGGGAAGTTGGCTTTAGTCAGTCAGTCATGCTGTCACTGATGACTACTTTCAACTCAACTCAACTCAACTCAAAAACTAAACAAAATTTCATTGACTGCAGAGACTTCACAAATGACAGAAAGGAGTGGTCCGAGAACACAAGGGTGTAATGAATTCTGGGTATGGTTGTCAACATCTCCAGGTAAAGCCTGTCCCAGAGCCTTGCAACAAGGAAAGGCGTTGCCTGACCGTGCACTCTGGGGTTTTCTTGCCCATGGGTGAGACAGGAGTTGAGGTCTACCATCCCACTCCAGCTCTTCCAGAAGTTGCCATTTAGAATATGTTGGTTTGGTATCTCCTCTCCTGCCTTGTGAAAAGGTGAGGCATTCACTGAGTTTTGTTATTTTTGTGTCTGTCTCAAAACTGACTTGGAAGTGACACAGTGAAACAATTTTAAGCTGTTTGTAAAAACATTTCTGGTGTTCAATATTATCTTTAAATCCATTTTGGTTTTTGAGGTGAGTAACAGCCTCTTCCCTTCCTCACCCTCTCAGCAGTTCTTAGACATGAAACCTGCATTTACATTCTTTGCAGAGCTCCATTTTTCGTTCATTTTATGGTTTTGGCCAACAAATTTGGCATGGCCCTCGAGAATTAGAACACACACAAGAAACCTGGGATTGAGTTGAAGTCCTCTTAGGTGCAGAATTTGGTCCTTCTTCACCATCAAATAGGAGCTGATTGGAAATGAAGACTTCCAAACTAGGGTTGGAAAACAAAATTGCAGTGCTTGAAAAACTGCCTGTCTCACAAAGTATATTTGTAACCACAAAACGAAAGTGAACTCACTATTTAGAAAAAGAAGCCAGATGGAATTGCTCCCTATATTCACTCTATTCCCACCACACACTGCAATTTCGGAAAGCCAAGCCAGAAGTCCCCCTGTACCGTTAGCAAAGGTGCGTTCTGCTCACAGAAGAACTCAGCAAGAGAAACGTGCCATTAACTTAAACGCATGAATGAATTAAGCTGTCACCTGAGATATCCAAACATTTGGAGATCTTTAAAATAACAAAGTATTTAAAGCACGTTACATTCTGTACTTCAGATCTTCAGAACAACACAATTTTATTTTATGCTGTGCCCTGCAATATGTCAAGCCGCAGGCTTTCTTTCTGACATATTGTTTGCAGGTTGCGACTTATTTTAGTGCTCTATACAGTTAAGAAATGAGGGAAGAAATCCAAAATATTCTTGCTTTCCTTCTCTTTCTGCTACAAAAATCTCAGAGTAAGTTGTCAAAAAGTGAAGGTTGGAAGGTTTTCTCAATTTAAATAAGTCAGTTTTAAAATGTTCTTAATTAGGGGATGTGCATGTTTTGTCAGCCATAGCTGATACAGCTTGGATAATAGTGGGCAGTTTTGACACAATCTGTACAGTTTTCCTATAATTAGACAGACACACAGAACATCCTTCAGAGTAGAAAATGACTGGTAAAATACATAATTTGCCGACAGGCTTTAAAGATCTCATGTTGTCATCTGCCAACATCTCTTCTGTCTGTCACATAAGCTCACTGTAAAGTCCATAAGAGAAACACATCCCTGAAAATGACCCCCCAACACATTCCTTCATGACAGCATAGATGATGGCCGATTCCACAGTCTTTTGTGAGTTAAGAGCATAGATTTAGAGACAAACTGGTGATTGACTTGGATAAGATCTTGTTTCTGGTTTAGGATCGAGACTAAATGGGATTAAAGGTTGACTAGATAAAATATTTTGAACAGATTTAAAGACTTGTAGCAAATCTACCAGTTTATTGCTGCAGTATTGAATTCATGGGTCTAGCATGGAGTTCCTGTCTGCAGTGGAAAAGAGAGGTATATGTTTTGTATGACTATCCTCCTTTAAGAAAAGAGAGGAGCAGTTGTCCTGCGCATGGAACAGTGCAGGACTGCTGAAGGCACGCTGCAGTAACCCCCTCACTGGTTCCATCATCTGTACTGGCGGTCTTCTGTGAGATATCTCTTCACAAAGGAGACTGACCTGTTCATGCCCAGTGGCCAGATTCATGATGCCTACTGGTTTGGTGTCACACTGCAGACCTATGAGATTTAACAGATGCTGTTCCTTCTCTGTAGGGATGCAATGGGAGTGTCTTGGTGGCCCCTTCTCTGCTTGCCAATACACTGTCCCACAGCTGGGTTAGTGGGTATTACCCGAATAGTCATTTGCTGCTTTTTAGGAAAATCAGCAGGGCAGAAGGAAACTTCCCATTGGCACCTGCAGCATCGAATTGCTATAAATGGGACACAGATATATCAACAAAATTTAGCTCCGGACTTCATCTTCCACTGTGCATAAACTCTCTCCAGATCTTGACTTAACTCCAGATCTCCATCTTATTCTAAGCTCATCACATACTGCAGCACTCATCTGTTTTCTTAATTGTCTCTTCAATCAGGGAAGCTTTGGGATGATCATGAGGGCACATGTAGCTGTGGAAATCTCCTGCTCCTTAAGTGGTAGAGAGCAGAATTAAACACTGCTCCTCTTTTGCATTTTGTGATTGGGAGCAGTCACTCTGTTGCTATCCTCATTTGAATGTATCTTGCTGAAAGGTTTTGTACAAGGCCATGGAGACTGGAGAATAAAGTCATACTGTTTATGTACAAGGAATTAAAAAAATCTACCCTCACCTATTCCGTATGCTTCTTGCAAGTGTGATTTAATGCTTACTTCTTCTTGGGAATAAAGAGTTTCACTTTTATGCAAAGATCTGTCCTTCTCTTTTATACCCTGGGCAGCCTTTTCTGCATTAGTCTCTCATATGGTTGAAAAAAATTCACAAGTTGCAACTTGTAAAAGAAAGTGAGTTACAAATTTTGATTTTTGAAATGACTGAACCAGATCATAAAATTGCCACAGGCTGCATTCTTGTTCCAAAAGAAAGTCCAAGTTTAAAAACAAATTTAAACTTGTTTTAACTTGCTTTTGCTGCTACTGTGGGATAAATTTGCAATACTGTGTGAAGTTAGGGTTTTCCTTAGCATGGCACAGCATTCATTTAGTATTGTTATTTCATTACTTTTTTTCCTATTTAAAGCACAGCCTTCACAAATGGGCACTTGGAGCAGACTGCAGGCTATTGAAATTGCTTGAAAACTCAAGGAATTCTTCCAGCACATAAACTCTGAACTGTTAAAAAGAGACACAAGACCGTCTTTCCTATTTTTCATGTAGTATGTACTATGTACAGGTTGAAAAGGCTTTTTGTGGGTCTGAAAGCTGTGGTCTTTTAATCTAGTTTTCTGAACAGGAATGTAAAACATTAACACCTTCATTGCAATAATGTTGGGTACGGATTTGAAAGAAGAAAATGAAGTATTTGTGATGACAAATACAAAATCTCTGAGGCATGGGTCTGAGTTTGCCTGTGTAGGCAAGGCTGGTTCTCTGTCTCCTTGGAGTCTCTTTAGCAATATTAAAATAAAAAGGCTTTACGTATAAATCTGTGAGACTTTGAGTTTACCACTGGAGCCAGAGAGGAATTTGGCTCAATGATGAAAAAAAAGAGGACTTTTAATAAATATTGTTCAAGCCAATTATACTTACTGACTTACCTTTATATAAGCCACTGTCTCTGTTTTATTACTTACCCAGTTATCCAGGGCTTTCATTTCAGGATTATCAGACTTAGCTGACCAGTGGCACTCTAAATCTGACTTCTGTGCTAGAAAACAGCTGGTGAAATAGGAGGTCTTGTACCGCATCTACGCTTTGTCTTGAAGAACACCATTCAATTGCTTCTGCTCATGTTTGGGGGAAAATCAGAGAAAATCAGGCCAACTAGAAGGTTGGTGTGAAGTAAGGAGATGCTTATTACTTTCATGAGTTGCACTTCTCAGGTTAAAGGCAATTAAGACCTGAATATCTTCATTCATACTCTGCTTTGAGTACTCTGTTCTCTTTTATTCCCAGCATCCAGACCTTTTTTCTTCTTGCAGTTGCCCTCAGCTTTAACTACCTTAGTGATCTGCAGTGATTTATGAAACTCATTACAGAGTGATGAGTTACTCCAGCAAACCAACAAGGAAAGTGATGCATTTTCCACCTTTCATTTTCCAAATCCAAAACTAGATGCCTGAATTTGGAAGCTGCTCTCCTTTTTTCTCTCTACTGAATACTCCTCCAGCAGGTGATTGATTTAGCCCTTCCAAGATCTAAGTCTCTGGAGATGCCTGACTTCCTCCAGTGATTGTATAGGGAAGCCTAATGTAAATAAACTCATGTACCTTTCCGTTCAGTACATAAAGCTGGGCTGCAGTAGTGGACTCAGACTCCTTTTGCTACAGACTTCTTCAGGAAAGAAACTTACTCCATCTTGACAAAATGGAGTAACATGGGAGCGTTACTCCAGCTCTGTGCCTGACATGAGTGCAAAAAAGAGTTTTATATCTATATCGACATCCCAGCAATCATCTAACTCCACTTTGTCAAACCAGAATAAGTTTGTGCTACATACAAAAATTCAAGATTGTTGCTTTTATTCCAACTTGACTTCATGGATTTATGGCCATAAACATTCAAATTACTTCCATTTAATGGATCACTTGTCCTCATCTGGGCCACAAAAAATGCTTGTAGCTGTGTCCTTAGCCCTGTTGCAAATGGGAAGGAACACATATTGGCTTAAACTATCCTCAGGCTCTGAAACAACAAAATCTAAGGTTACATGAGCACTCACTACAATAACTGATGTGCTGTCCGGGAGCAATGCATGTTAATCACGCTGTTACTAATGCATTATGCATCATGACTAAAGTCAATCAATACCACTTTCCGTGACTTATGCCCACTGAGACAGCGTGACTCATTGTCAGGTCTCTGGATGGGTCAGCAGTCTAACGCTTCTCCACTGTAGGGAAATGCTGCTAATCTGAGGCTTTTTCATTGTGCAGATCACCTGATTTTTATAACGACGCTAATACTAACCTCTCTTTTTTCACCGCAGAGCTTACCGAGATTACAAAACCACGTTCAGAAATCTTTCACCTCCTGTAAACAAATAAACAAATAAATCAACAAGCCCTTTTATCTTAAGGTTAAAGGTTAATGAGGTAAGAAATAAGAACCAGTCTGAGAGGTGGGCAGCTGAGAAAGAGCTGCTAAGTTGTAGGTGATATTTCTTTCCTTGAGTGCAAAGAATACACATAAAAAAGACAAACTTATTAGTCTCTTTTCAGTTGGAAAAAGAACACAGTGGAAAATCAGGAAAGCAAAACTAGACAGTAGTAAGCAGTGCTGTTGCCATTCTGGGGTCTTCTCTGCATTTCAGGCCAAGTGCCTTGTGGAGTCGTGAAACTCCTTTGGAAATCAAGTCCAGTGGAACCATGTCAGGATCACCAAAATAATATTCAGTATCCAGCTAGCTATGTGTAAAGATGACAAATTTCAGTACACCTCTAGAACAGTGAAGCTTAAATAAGTAGACCATATACTGTGATTTAAGAGGTGGTAACTCTTCATAAAAACATCTGTTGACCAGCCCATTGGCACTACCTCTTCCTTTCCTCCTCTAGTCACTGCCGGATACACTCCCTTCAGTTGTCAGCCTTAATGTAGTGCCTTTTCGGTTGTTTCAGATGATAGAGCTAAGCTTGGTCTCATGAGAAGACATTATTAGCCAGGAAATTTTCTTTCTTCTTGTGACTTTCTGGGATTTCATGCTATAGCAACATAAGCAATTTTTCCTCAGATGGATCTCTGGCTTAGGAAGGTCTCTGGTGAGCCACTAATTATACACAACAATTTCTCAAAGGCAGGAATTATTAATAGGTTATGCTCTGTGCTGCTATGTAGGTGTCTACAGAGAAAATACACATTCAGAAACCCTTATCTTTGAGAAAATTACTTTTGTAAGATACAGAGTAGATCCTAAAAAAACATGCCCAATGAGGAAAGCCTGAAAGAACTGAAGCATTTTAGTCTAAGCAAGAGAAGATTGAAAAAGAATATCTGTAGTAGTCAAATACAGAAGAAGGTGTGTATCTAAGGGGGAAAGGGGAGGATGAGAAGATGTTTGGAGCCTGAGATTAAACAATGGGGAAGAGGAAGGCTGGAAAAGGTCAGTAAGAACCTTTGCACTTTTCCCAGTACACAGTCCTACCATGGAGACTGTCTGCATGGATCAGGTGGGCCTGGCTTAAAGACATGTAGCAATCTTTCAGCTTTAAAAAAAAATAATAAAACCAAACCCAACCAAACAGCTCCATTCTGTCCATTGAATATATTTTCCATCATCCTGGGTATAGACACAACTTAAGAAATGGAACCGTAGTCCTCCCTAGGGTGCATCAGCAGCATATGTCCATCAGTGAGAGGTATCTCTGTGTAGCTTTGGGGAACTTTAATGCGCTGCTAACATTTCAGTAACCAGAGGTTTTCCTTTAATGTGGTACTACTAGTGCCTCCTTTCTGATTTTTCTCATGCAGCATTCTGCAAAGCCCCAAGAGCATTCAGCAGCTTAAACAGATGTGTCCCGGCTGCGTATCTGCTCATCTATAAGCCAGAAGGCTTCGTGGTCTTCAGCTCTTATGATGCTGCAGCAATGACAGGGCAAAGAGAAAAGTCTCTGGGGCTGTGAAATAGTCCCCTTTCCTCACGTGAAAGTGCCTGATGTGGAGCAGGCCAACCAGATAGTATGAATGATTACACATTGCACTTCAGGGTCTACATCTGTATAGACAGATTTGCCGCTATAAGAGTAGCAAACTCTGAACTACAACCTGTGGCTGTATTGTATTGCAAAAGATGTCTGTAGTCAAGGTGAATGGCTTGGGGACACAGAGCTGATGTCCCTACGTATGTGAGCAGGATGCCCGTGTTCTTCTTTTAGTAAAGCAGTGCAGCCTTTCATGGGCTGCGTGTCTGAATCAGGAGCTGAAGGCAGAGTTTCTAGTGCATGCATAATTTCTACTTTTAAAGATTTGCATAGGATAAAACCCAGGAATACTTGAAATTCTCCAGGGAATTTTCTTGGAAGTAATGGAGACCTTGCTCTGAGGCTGGTTCACCGTCAATCTGTTGTCCAGTCTCCTTCCTTCCAGACTCAGCCCAGCTTCATTTGAAACCTTGATACCAGTGTAAGATCCTATTAAATTGTTAGTATTTTAAGAAGTGACTTTTACCCTCAGTAGGATAACTTTCCTTTGCTTCAGGCTTGTCATTCCTCCATGCCATACCTTGCCAGCTGAACTGGTTTGGTAAGGGGAAGGTCCTCATTTCTGTGACAGGCAATCTGGCATACTGGACATGGAGATTTAAATGCTGTAAACTTCCAGTTCCCAGGCCTAAAGTCCAATTCCAAATTCATTCAGATATGAAGTTTCTCAACTGAAAAAAAAGGAAAAAAGAAAAGGAAAAAAGGAGACCATAATGATGTTCATTTGAAACTAAGAGGTTTCAGGTGTGATATTGCAGAATCAACAAACCTGACTTGTTTGCATATATGTTTTTTGTTATCAGAAGACTTACCAGATTTCCTCTGGCCCTGAAGAACAGTTCCTATTGGCCAGTGCCAAGCTCAGTGCTGAATGGGAGATATTTTTGCCAGTGATCTTGCAGAGGATTTCCCTGCTGATACTGGACTCTGCAATCTGTCTGATTAACTTGATCTGCCAGCTCCAAGGGCTGGCGCTTTGAAAATCCTTGTCCCAGACCTGCCAACTTAAGGATCTCATTCAAGTGCAGAAAACATCCACATGTCCCTCATCTGCCCCAGGCTGAGTCATCATTAGACCCTCCCTTGGGCTTGATGTCAGCCTTACTGAAGACACGGGCGTGAAACCTTAATGCCAACTAGAGCAACGCTTTTGGTTATGAACTAATAGACTAATACAAATGACAAAATGCAAACCTGAAAGGGGGTTCGAGTTTTTTATTATTATTTCCAGAAGGCAAAACTACAAAGGAGATAGAACTAATGCAGTTTTTAATGCTGTTTGCTACAGAGGACAAAGTGAAAAATAAGTGGATTTGTGTGCTTTGACCTTGGCTAGAAGGGGTTTGGGTACTTTCAACATAGCAAAGTTAAAAATGTTCCCACAAGCTGTGCTCAGGACAACCTCTCCTCCAGGAACCTCTTCCTGTCCTCAAGCACACCAGTGGATAAAAAGAAATAATTTGTGATATAAAGACTAAATCTTGCTCTTTGTTTTCTTAAGGAATTTTACAAACTTTTTAAAAGAGTGTTTTAGTTCTTCTCTCCCATGACAACTCTTAGCACTTGGAAGATACTGGCAACTGAATATAATGGTAATAAAATAGCTTTGACCTTGGCTTTAAAATTTGCTAAGGTG
Organism: Haliaeetus albicilla; assembly: GCF_947461875.1. Lineage (NCBI taxonomy): Eukaryota > Metazoa > Chordata > Aves > Accipitriformes > Accipitridae > Haliaeetus > Haliaeetus albicilla. The sequence continues at coordinate 81,598,517 of NC_091483.1, read as the reverse complement.
ACAGAGAAGCACATGAATCAATTAAAAATCATACATAGATAAGATGCAACGGCTGCGGTTGGTTAAAGTTTTAAGAATCCAGGACCGAACAACATTGCCAGTAATCACAAATAGCCAGCTTCACAGCTAGATGTCAGCTGCTTTTTTTCGGTACACTTTGATTTAAAAAAAAACAAAGATGTGCAAACTCAGAGTCACTGAATAAACCTTCTGCAGGTATGTAGAATGTGCTGAAATTGAATGGTGCTTGAGAAGCCTTCACGTGTGGGATTCAAGGCAAGGCATCACAGGTGAGAGGGAATTGGGGGGAAGGCAAGGACCTGCTTTGTCAGAGGGAAATTCCTGGTTTGTTTTTTTTCCAGAGCTTTTTACTTTTTTTAGAGCTATTGTCATTCCCATTCGGCAGGTCTGCACCCCAGTCACTGCCTGCAAGGAGAGCAGAAAGCATGTGGGACCTTCGTTTCTCACTATAAACAGAAAAAAAGCACAGAGGCAGACAAGTAGGTGCCACCATTATAGTGACAATGACAAAATAATGTCTTTGAGCTGATTTTGCAAGTTAATATAAAGCTTTCAAAACAAAGCTTTGTAAGGGCTCCTGGAATACAGACATAAATGGTTTATAACCTCTCTAGTCCTGTGAAAGCGATTCTTGCTATTTAAAATATGACTATGCTTAATGTTGCATATTTTCAGATCACTTATCATGATTTGCTTTAAATGGATGCTGCATTTAGTCCCCTTCTGTTACACAGAGGACAATGCATTCAATTTATTAACTTTTCATTCAGGCTCTGATGGGCATATTTATATAGAATTCAAAAGGGTGCTTGATGCTACATATAGCTCTGAAGAGACCTAACCCAGGCCCTGAAGAGGTCTATTTTTAATGGGATTCTAGAGGTGACATTAACAACAGGCTTGGGGAAACGAAGCACAAAGATGACAAGGTGCTTGGATAAAATGTGCTTTCTAGAGGTTTGATTAATGTGTTTTGGCTCTGTGTGCCCTTCCGCAGCAGAAACTTTTCCTATCACACTGCCGTGCCTCGAGGGGAGCTGCAAAAGTGAGCGGGTGATGACAACCGTCCTCCCCCGCAGCGTTTCGGGAAAGCTTTTCTGACATCTGGGCAGTGCATCACTCTCTGCTTTCTGCTCTGCTGCCACTCCAAACAGCCACTCACCAACACCTCAGGCAACTTAAGGTCCTTCTCAAAGAGTAGTTGGCACAAGGCTTGTCTTGGAGGCCAGGTGTGCTCACCTTCATACTGAATTATTGCATGGTTTGAGGTAGAAGGGACCTCTGGAGCTCTCTAGTCCAGCCTGCTCAAAGCAGGATGAACTTCAAGTTTACGGTTGGTACTCAGGGCCTTATCCAGCTGCATTTTGAGTATATCCAAGGATGGAGGTTCTCCTGGTACCTGTTGTAGTGTTTGACCACTGTCATGGTGATGTGAACTCCTCCTTATACAACATTTAGTCTCAGTATTTAACTCCTCTGAGTAGGCAATGGGACTTGCTTGGACATTTTCCTTCACTGTGAGCAACCCCCACATATACCAATAAGGTTGTAAAGCAAAAAAAAAAAAAAACCACCAACCACAATCACTTTTATTAGAATATGAATTAAACAATGAAAAACTGAAAGTTAAAAAAAAAAATTAGGTAAAACACATTATGACACAAGGATTTAAATGTAGATTGCCTCTTGCTACTTTTCCCTTGCAGAGCATGTCCTTAATTCCAGGTTAGGATTCAGAAAATTCAGTGGTAAACATGTTTTGTAAACCCTGACCATTGCTCTCCAGCAATTGTATTGGGTTTGCATGGCAAGGTTTTGGTAGTGGGGGGACTACAGGGGTGGTTTCTGCAAGAAGCTGCTAGAAGCTTCCCCCATGTCTGACAGAGCCAACACCAGCCAGCTTCAAGACGGACCCACTGCTGGCCAAAGCCAAGCCCATCAGCGATGGTGGTAGTGCCTCTGGGATAACAGAGTTAGAAAGGGGAAAAAACTGTACAACAGCAACAGCAGCCGGAGAGAGGAGTGAGAACATGTGAGAGCACCAGCCCTGCAGCCCCCAGGTCAGTGCAGAAGGACGGGAGGAGATGCTCCAGGCGCCGGAGCAGAGATTCCCCTGCAGCCCGTGGTGATGAAGACCCTGGTGAGGCAGGCTGTCCCCCTGCAGTCCAGGGAGCTCCACGGGGGAGCAGATCTCCACCTGCAGCCCAGGGAGAGAGGACCCCACGCCGGAGCAGGGGGATGCCCGAAGGAGGCTGGGACCCCGTGGGAAGCCCACGCTGGAGCAGGTTTTCTGGCAGGACTTGTGACCCCGCGGGGGACCCACGCTGGAGCAGGCTGTGCCTGAAGGACTGCAGCCTGGGGAAGGGACCCACGCTGGAGCAGTTCGTGAAGGACTGCAGCCCGTAGGAAGGACCTATATTGGAGAAGTTGGTGGAGGACTGTCTCCTGTGGGAGGGACCCCATGCTGGAGCAGGGGACGAGTGAAGAGTCCTGCCCCTGAGGAGGAAGGAGCGGCAGAGACAACGTGTGAGGAACTGACTGTAAACCCCATTCCCCGTCCCCCTGCACAGCTAGCAGGGAGGAGGTAGAGAAAATTGGGAGTGGAGTTGAGCAGGAAGGAGGGATGGGTGGGGGAAAGGTGATTTTAAGATTTAGTTTTTATTTCTTAACATCAATAAGTTAAACTAATTTCCCCAATTTGAGTCTGTTTTGCCTGTGACAGTAATTGCTGAGTGATCTCTCCCTGTTCTTATCTTGACCTATGAGCTTTTCATTCTATTTTCTCTCCCCTGTCCAGCTGAGGAGGGGAGTGATGGAGCATCTTTGGTGGGCACCTGGTATCCAGGCAGGGTCAACCCACCACACACTTTTAGGGAAAACCCAGCAGCCTCCAGAGGCATCACTCTATTTTCTAGCATCACCTCTTCTCTCATCAGCAATTAGTCTCCTCCCAGGCTCTGGGTGACTCTTGTGGGAGGACAGTAACTTGCCAATGAAAATATGACAAATGAGAGAAACTGCCTTCTTAAGTGTATTTGAAGATGTATTAAAATTAGTTTTAGGGTTCCTACCACCAAACAGAAGATGCTGTAGTAAAATCACTGGAACCTACTGCTTGTCACTGGGTCTATACTTCAAATTTTGCTATTATCACAGCATCTGTGAGTTGGGGTAGCAGCAGCACTTAGCCAGAACCAGAACATTATAGGTCGCACTAGCAAATGGTTAGAGAGACATGGGAAAATGCTCAAGTCATGCAGGAGAAGGCTGAAAATGTGCATGTCCTTGCAGAGTTAGGATGCACAGGATCACCTAACCCAGTAGTTCATATCTCTTTTTAGGAGGCTTTTTCTTTGGGATAGCAGCTCATTTCACAAGCAACAGGTCCAGCTTCTCCAACAGGCTAACAAAAATCTACCATTGGATGGATGCATTGTATAGAAGAGATAAGTTAAAGGCTGAATTCTTTGCATAACTTTGCTCCATGAAATCACAGTCAGGAGGTCTGAATAGTTCAGAGGTGTTTGTCTGAAATGTGCCCTCCTCCTTAATCTGACTTGGAGATATTATGCCAAGAAAGGTGACATTTATGCTCATTTTAGCTACAATAGATATTATTTTCTTTTTGTATAAGCAGTTAGCTTATTTTGAAGACTTACTCTGACTTACCTGAATCTTCTCTTTCTAGACTAAGCAGTCTCTAATCTTTTCCACCTCTGAATTGCTATAGTTTTGAACACAGTCACCCATCACATAGAAGCTCTCTTTGGTGTTTGTTGAAGAAATCCTAATTGACTTTGTATTGGAAATCAATATATTCAGCAAAACTTTCTGATAATAAAAGAATCTGAAGAGCACTTCAGAAAAAATGATCATTTTATGAGAAAAGTGAGAATCTGGCATTGAAGCACACTAGAGAAAAAGACCTCTCTCTCTTTTTTTAATGGACTACATTTGTTGCATCAGATTCATTGCTGAAAATAAAGGAGATGAGAATAAATTAATACTACCTCTCAATTTAGTTCTGTCTATAGAAAGGAAGAAACACACTTCTTGGACTAAACATTTTTTGGCTGTCTGAAGAACTATGAGAATTTCTTCTTTATAAAGATAAATGTCAGGGACAAGTTTTATGAAGACTTTTGGGTTTATGGCAGAATTTTTAAAGTGAAGTCTGTCTGAGCATGTATATTTATCCTGCAGTTGTTCAGCTACCCTCGTAGTTAGCAGATTTGTCTGAAGTCACTGTAGGGAATATCTATTACAAAAGTACCATGTAACTTTAAAAACATATATCATGGCAAGAGCTCTTGAAGACAGAAGACCATTGTTTTTCTCTATTGGTTTCAAGAAAATAATCAGACTGGTGCTTAGTAACTTGTCAGGTGCTTTACAGGAAGATAGCGACTGAAAAGTGAATTAAATGCAGGATTCCCATGTCCCAGGTTAACATCCTAATGGCAAGAATGTTTTCCTCTGTGTATCAGAGAGGAGATGTTTCTGTCCTCCAGTGTGTCCGTGTGTGCTAAGGATGATTAAGACTCAAAGCCTACCGCTTTGGGACACAGCGCTATTATTCAGAAATGACAGGAAATCAAAGTATCTTTCTTCTTGTGATCGTTTAAGAACTGATGGCATATTTGGTTAGTTTTTATAGGACTACTCTGTCCTGCAATCTGGAAATTCAAATTTGGGTCTCTGTGCATTTCATCTACCAACATATATACCCAGTATATATTTAAGCGGCATATACATATTCATCTTCATATCCTGTCTGTATCTTCTGTTGTGACATGTGTGTTTCACTTCCATGATAGCTATGCATCACCTTTTTTCAGTTAAATAACAGTGATATTCTCATTAGTCTATAGGGTTTTTAAAATGTCAAAAAAGCAAGATGGTGCTGGTAATTGATTGATCTGAGGTGGTGCAATGCTATACCTTCAAATACTGAATGTTTAGTGGATTTAAAGCTGTACCAAGTTCTCTAGTGACTAAGGATATAATTGAATCAAAAATTTCCTTTGGAGTTAATTGTCACTTACTCCTGTATTTTTCTTCACAGAGAATAATATTTTTTGAAAACTAGTTACAAATACACTAAATATGGTAGTTGTATAGCTATTGCAGCTAGTCTGACATAAATGTTTTAAATAAGCAAACACATCGAATTGTTTTTGCTCATGAGTTAACCCACCTAGGCATTAAATACCAAATTTGTAGCCTAGAAGGAGGTATTTTACATGAAAATCATCTGCATTGTGGGTATGCATAAACTAAAGGAACAATGACACATGCTTTTAGCAACCCACTCACAATCTAGTAACATATGTTCCAGTCGGGCAAGGGAAGAGTCTTGGAGGGAAACCAAAGTCCTTGGAGATACTGGCTCTACTCCCTGTTTTGTGCTGAAATCCCAACAGGAAGAACTGAACGAGCACCAGAACCACTGCCTGAGACCTTCTGTGGTGTCTCAGAGATTAGACAAAATGCCAAGGAGACTGCTATCACGCGCAAACACTACTTCACTACTAGGTTGAAATGTTTAGGCACCATAGAAGTGCCCACAGGGATGGACTTTGTTTTTCTCGCAGTATTAGACAATTGCCAAAATGGACTGAAATTCAACAGGAATAGCTATTTATGATAATATCAGTTCTACTGGGTAAATCATTTACATAGCTGCAGACCCTAGTAACAACATTACTGATGTTGATCAAACTAAAAGCTGATGTTGATCTGATGTTCTTTAATATAATCTGTAACAAGTATTTTGTGCAAATCAAGCTTGTGTTCCCTGATTTTGGTCTTTATGACTTAACATCCATGCAGTTCTGTATATGCACAGGAAAGAGACGCAGAAGCAGATCTGAAAATCACAAGAGGATTGAAAACAATTCTAGAAAAGCCAGTAACGCTCACAGCCACAAGAATTGTGGGAAAGAGAAGAAACTCAAACAACAACGGTCTTTGTATAATAGCACATGCACACAGCACCCTCCTTCTCTTGCTTTTCAAACACCATTGTACATGCAAATCTGCAATTGGAAAAAACCAAAGGGAGGACTCCCTGGTCATCTAATTCTGGCATTCCATCTAGTTTTGAAACTAGAGAATCACATCTTGCTTTTCTTTTTGCAGCTCTACCTCATTCGTGGCCTCGGTTGGACAGCACTCCCTAAAAGAGAAACTATTCACCATTTATCTCCCCCCCCACACCAATGAGTGATGCTTCTGCCTTATGTACAACATGTGGTTCAAAACCATCAACTTTCTTCCGGATAATACTGTAAGGCTCATTGATACAGTGCTCTGCCTTCTGAATATGAATGTATTTAATTTTCACAATGCCTAACGGGGGTGAACACAGGCTTCCTTATTACTGGGCTTGTTTTGCAGATGAGAAACTGAAACACAGGAAGATGAAGGTCAAATGTATCTACTAACTTGGCATCCTCATTTAGAACTTGTAATATAAGGAAGTCAGAATAAATGTCATGGTCTCCCCTGGCCTTCAACTTTATGAAAAGGCTGGTTATTAAATCCTACCTGGATATGTCTATGTATAGAGAATAGATCTCAGCCAGATGCAAAACAGCTTTTGAGTTAGCAGGATGCAAGCCAGCCCCACACCAGACCGTGTAGCAATGTACTTACACGATGCTCATTCGAGTACCGAAGTCATGTACCTTTAGGATTAAGGCCTGCTCATGTCCAGCTAGTCTGAAAGAAAGCAAGTTTGGTTCTGCTTGCACCATGCACCAGGATTTTGAGCATCCTATCAGCCCAGGAGCTTCAGAATGAGATGCTTTTCATCTCTCAAAAGGCTTACCTGTAATGTGCTGTGGGCATGGGGAAAGCCAGGGCTGCTGCTGAAAAGGAGTCGGTGGTGGATGCCTGTGGGATTTGAGCAAAGAAAAAAGGTGCAAAGGGTAGATGGCAGCAATCCCTGTGAATTCTTCCTAAATCCCAGCCTGATGCGTGCTGTGAACACGAAGGTGAATAAAGTCTCTAAGAAGGTACGTTCTCTGCTTCGGCGCACGCTGACCTGCGTTGTTCCCTGCCCTGCTTCCAGCTGCAGACAAGGAAACCAAGCCAAAACAAATCACAGATACACAAATATGTCTGCCTACTTTTGTACCAAAGGAAATTTCAATCCTGCTCAACTCACCCAGCACGCAAAAAATTCTGAAACATGAATATTCATTATTATCATTATCTTAATGCTCAGCAGAAAGTACCCTGAGCATTTTGAGGGCAATGCAGACATATTTTGTTCCGTCTCTAGTCCAAAGAATTTAGCTTATACCCAAGATTAATTTAAAAATACGGACTGAAGTAATTATTCAGTCTTTGATTCAATTATACTTACTGGGCAGTGTTAGGCATAAACTGAAAAATGTGCTGGAAGGGTCACAAACACAATGGAAAACAATTACTTTCAGTGACTTTTTCTCCTAATTCAGTCTCGGCCTGAAGATCCCAAATGAATGGGGTGAATGATTTTGGTAGTGTATTGAGTTTGCATGGCAAGGTTTTGGTAGCGGGGGGCTACAGGGGTGGTTTCTGCAAGAAGCTGCTAGAAGCTTCCCCCATGTCCGACAGAGCCAATGCCAGCCGGCTCCAAGAGGGACCCGCCAATGGCCAAGGTCAAGCCCATCAGCGATGGTGGTAGCACCTCTGGGAGAACAGAGTTAGAAAGGGGAAAAAATGTTGCTGTGGCACAGAAACTGCATCCAGAGAGAGGAGTGAGAACATGTGAGAGCACCAGCCCTGCAGCCCCCAGGTCAGTGCAGAAGGAGGGGAGGAGATGCTCCAGGCGCCGGAGCAGAGATTCTCCTGCAGCCCATGGTGATGAAGACCCTGGTGAGGCAGGCTGTCCCCCTGCAGCCCAGGGAGGTCCACGGGGGAGCAGATCTCCACCTGCAGCCCGGGGAGAGAGGACCCCACGCCGGAGCAGAGGGATGCCCGAAGGAGGCTGGGGCCCCGTGGGAAGCCCACGCTGGAGCAGGTTTTCTGGCAGGACTTGTGACCCTGCGGGGGACCCACGCTGGAGCAGGCTGTGCCTGAAGGACTGCAGCCCGGGGAAGGGACCCACGCTGGAGCAGCTCGTGAAGGACTGCAGCCCGTGGGAAGGACCCACGTGGGAGAAGTTGGTGGAGGACTGTCTCCTTTGGGAGGGACCCCATGCTGGAGCAGGGGAAGAGTGTGAGGAGTCCTGCCCCTGAGGAGGAAGGAGCGGCAGAGACAACGTGTGATGAACTGACTGTAACCCTCATTTCCAATCCCCCTGCACCACTGGGGGGGGTTGGTAGAGAATCCGGGGGTGAAGCTGTGCCCGGGAAGAAGGGATGGGTGGAGGGAAGGTGTTTTGAGATTTGCTTTTATGTCTCATTACCCTACTATTGATTGGCAATAAATTAAGTTAATTTTTCCCATGCTGAGTCTGTTTTGCCCATGACAGTAATTGGTGAGTGATCTCTCCCTGTCCTTATCTCAACCCACAAGCCTTTCGTTATGTTTCCTCTCCTCTGTCCAGCTGAGGAGGGGAGTGATAGAGCGGCTTTGATGGGCACCTGGTTTCCAGCCAGGGTCAACCCACCATAAGTGGTTAACTAATTTCCTAAAAAATTTGTATGTTGATGCCACACTGAGTTTTTCTGGCTCTAACTCCAAATTCTCAGCCTTGTCATGCTGCTGTTGTGCCTATTCAGAAGCCTTCTAGGGTCAGGCACCTTCTCCCTCCTCAAAGGGAATTATTTCTCCTCTTAACCTCTCCACCAGTTGAACTACTGGACTAAACACCTTCTCAGTGTAGGGCATGCTTTCCTCACCTTGAATCATTTGCATGACTTTCCTGAATGTTAAAATATGAATGCCTGACTGGATGCATCATTCCAATCGTGGTAATGTGTTCCTCAAAAGTAATAGCACCTCTTCGGTATTAATCAGTATTCTTTGTTACCAATACACATTTCTATCTGTGCTTTCTTCTGTAAAACATATGCCTGCACCTTCATCACAAGGAAGACCTGGAAAAAGAAATGTGTGGGTAGCACAGGTTGTTTATCTGCTTTTTGCTAACAGACTGACCTGTTAATTATCTGCTCTTATTCAGGCTGGTCTGTGAAGAACAATTTTTTTCCAATTGTCTTCCAGTGCAAAATTGAGTTGTCTTTAATATCTGTTGCATTATCTTCCTATCTGCTCCTGAATTATACCTTAGTGAGCAGGAATGCTGGCGGACTTAATATGCAATGTGGGTTGCACTGAGGAGAGATAAGAGTGGACACTGAGATGAAGGCTGGGACTCATGTGCAGAAGAGTAGAGATGGGGTTCAGTGACCCTGTGGGGATGCTCCAGTTGTTGGGCAGCTGAGGGAAGGAAGCAGGAAGGATTGGATCCTCTCCTGAGGTTAGGTGGGGGCAAAGGAAGAGGATTTTATGAATCTGGATCTGAAGAGAGTGCTAGTACTTGTACTAGCTTTGTCACACCTGCCCTGGTGTGGTTTTGTCAACCTGAATATCCAGCTGGCTCATTCCAGACTTAAGCCCGATAGTAAATCAACCCACAAACACTGCAAAGGTTCAGAGACCTGAGCCTCATATTGGAGAATTCAAATCCTTACCTGACAGTGAAGGCGCAACTTCATCTATATTCTATGTAGTAATGGACATCTCTACCTACGCTAGCTTTCACATTAGTTATTGGAGATCTAGTGGCACAGTAGGTAGAGCAACAAGCAGCTTACTCCAGGCTATCAAAGTGCAACATAAACCTGCATAAATGCCTTGAGAGCTCAGGGAAAGAAAGCAGCAACCTCCATGGCTAGAATGATGGTGGTGTCCTAGCTCCCTCAATCCATGCTGTTCTTGAGTTATTGCAGCATCTGTTATGCTCCTAAGGTAAACTTAAAACCATCGAGAGGTGAAATGGAAATTTTCTAGGGCCTCCAAGAGAGGTCTTATAAAAATCCACCAGCGATGCGTCTTTCTCAAACGCTTCAGGTCTTGCCAACTTGCTGGAATAGAGCTTAGAGGTCTGAAGGATACCCTGGAGCCCAGGTTCCTTCTTTACAAGAGGCCACTCTGCTTCTAAGTCTGGATTGTTTTTTCCATCAGCGAAACAAACAGATAATTTGTTTGTACAAACCTCGTTACAGCCATTCAAGTTTCACCATTTAGTAATAAAGTTTGCTGGAAAAAGGTATTTCCTGGTTTTAGAAATCTTAACTTCAGGGTCACTAAGGAAGCTCTTACCTAAACACAGAGTTTTAAGAGCAAGTCTGCCGTGTTATATTTGTGTCTCTGTTCTTGCAATTAAAACAAAAAAGTATAATGAGCCCCTAAACAACTTATTCTTGGTGCTGACTAAAACAATTAGAGATTACTATTTATAACATAAATAGCCTACAGTGTTTAGTTTTCTTTTCAGTTCTGTCCCCAACATTTGCATTTGCCTGCTCTACTGGTATGTTTTGGCTCTTACTTTATGTTTGTCAGAGAATTCAGTTATTTCTGACATCATTTCAGTGCCTTCAGGGCAGAATGCTAGCAGCTAAACAGCTGATCCTCTCCATGATATTTCCAAGCCCATATCACGTTTTCTTGATGCTAAGCAGAGCAGTTATGGATCCAGGGCCCATGGAAGGAACCCACCGGTAGGGTTCACTTTGAGAATAAAGCTATTTTATGCTATGTATCCACAATTACCCCCATATTTAGAGATTCCTGTGTGTCCAGAATTGGATGTCTTAATATGGACCCTTGTTTCTTTCAAAAATGATCAGTTTTTATATTAACCAGAGACAACATGGCCAAGTTTCTTTCCAGCAGTCCTCACACAAAGGAAAATGATCTCTCAGCCAGGTCTCCTGTGCCTATACTGACAGAAAGAACTTTCTCCACTACTTGAAGGCCTTCAAATTTTTGTGCAGGTAGAGAAAATCCCATTGATCTCTGGAGTCATTTGAAGCATGAATGAAGGGACAGTATTAAGCAAAGCTCTGACTGAACTCCTGCTTGTGGCATGGATTTGTCATCTTACATCTCCAGTGCATGCCCTTGAACACTGCTTGATGTAGTTTTCTAGATTTCTGAGGTCTGCTTTTGCACCTCTTGCTTCTTTTGAAGTTTCCTCTTCCTGATAACTAGAAAGCAAGGCAAAATACTAGCCAGCCAGGTGGTCTCAGGCATCATTTTTCTTAAGGAGAATCTCTACAGTCCTAGATATCAACAGTCCAAGACATCCTTCTCATTGTGTCCACCCTGACCCCTAATAGGAATGTCAATGGTTGTGAAAGTTTCCAGAGGAATTTGTTTACTTTTTTTCCCTGTAACTTTATTGGAACAGTATTGATGTTTACCTAGCAGAATTTGCAAAGAACGCTGACAATTGACTCTTGTTCTTGTGTTCACATTTAGAGACGACTTTTCAACCGTTATCTGGAACAATGGTTAAGCTTCCCATCAGTAAAACAAAAAGATGGAGTTTTGCTTCAGGCATAGTCACCATGTGCTGATTCATGGCAATGGGTGCCTCTGCTAATAGAAACCTTCTCAGAAAAAGATCTGAAGCCTAAGACTTCCAAGACTGTCCCGGTTCAAGGTTTCTTTTCTCCTTGACACTCCTAACTTTGTTTTTCCTCCACAGAAATACTCCAAACTTGTTAATTCCTTTCAGATACAGAGAAGAAGGAACAAACCATTTTATTATTTTCCAAGGTAAGGCTTAACTTAACTACTAAATACCAAGCATTAGCAACCTCCTTCTTGCAAACACCAGGAGAACTGTAGATTTTTCCTTAAATGGGTCTGTTTCTTTAGTCTTGCTGTTTCTCCATCCTTAAGATGAGTCACTCTTAATGGTAAGTATAAATACAACTGGGATCTTGAAACCGTCTTTTCTTTGTCTGCAATTCCCCAATTTGTGTACTTAATTGTAGCAATTATTTGAGCAAATCAAGAGAATGGGTCTGAAAATAGGTACAGTGGAGGTGTTGACTGGAAAGAAAGGTCTTTATTTCTCATTTGGAGGTGTTGATGCCAAAAGATACTGAACTCCCTCAACTTTACTTAACCCCATTGAGAATCAATGTAACTTGGCACTTTGCTGCAGCGCTCCCACCCAGGCAGGCAGCATTGATTCGTGTTCATTTGCACTTTGATATTCGTAGGAGGACTAAGAGGACTAAGGGTGGAAGGAATGGGGGTTGATTTCTCCTTTGAACTCCAGTGAATTCTTCACTCCAGATAAATTTGCCAATTACCACTTGGATATCTTGTAATGTTTTCTCTCTGCTCAAGGCAATCAGTGGACAGAACAGAGAGAACTAAGTCTGAACAGAGCATTTATCTTGATAACATTCAGTGTGCCAGCATTCCGGTTATAAAAAATGTCTTTCCAATTATTCTAATCTCTTTTAATTTGTTTCAGCAAACCAAGGAGAGTTAATGTTTATAGTACTGCAGATGGCCGGGTACAATAGTATGTTCCTGATTCTTGAAAAATTTGTATTTATTTAGTGATTTTTGAACATTGAATTGACGATGTATGACCTACCATGGCATCATGTAGATCAGTATATAACATTTTATCTGGAATAGTTTGCCTTATATTCCACTGCCAGTCATACTTTTTTATTAGTTTATTTTAAATTGTCCTCACATTCGTTGATATTCACATAAAGGAGCTCTTCATCTTACATCAGTAGCACGCTTTTTCCAAATGCTGTTTCTACGGGTTATAACTAGATGAAATTAGTTTATTCTTTTCCCTTTCATCTCTGTTAAGCTTATGCATCCTGGCTTTCCTGTTTTGAATGATAGATCCCAGAACTGTTGAATCAACTGCAATCTCGGTTTCATCATCCCTCAATTGCATATGTTGGGCCTCTTACCAAAGTTGTGACTCCTGGTGTGGATAGCTCTAATACGGGGCAATTAATCTGTGATCTCAGAATATTGTAAAATAGCTAGCAATAAATTTCCCTGGACCATAACTCCTTTAGTAGTCAAGAAATGTAAAAGATCTAAAGTCTATTCCCACACAGATATTTTGTATTACTTAAGTAGTAAACATTTATTAAGTTAATAAAGAATTACTAATAATTAGCATTAACGATATGTCGTGGTTTAACCCCAGCCAGCAACTAAGTATCATGCAGCCGCTCACTCACTTCTCCCCTCTCCACCCCCAGTGGGATGGGGAGGACAATCGAAAACAAGTAAAACTCGTCGGTTGAGATAAGAACAGTTTAATAATGGAAATAAAAATAAAATATAATAATAATAATAGTAATAATAATACTAATAATTGTAATTAAAAGGAATATAACAAAAAGAGAATAAAATAAATCCCAGTAAAGACAGATGATGAACAATGCAATTGCACATCACCCACTGACTGACGCTCAGCCAGTCCCCAGGCAGCGATCCACCCCCGCAAGACAGCTCCCCCCAGTTTATATACTGGGCATGACGTCACATGGTATGGAATACCCCTTTGGCCAGTTTGGGTCAGCTGCCCTGGCTGTGTCCCCTCCCTGATTCTTGTGCCCCTCCAGCCTTTTTGCTGGCTGGGCATGAGATGCTGAAAAATCCTTGACTTAGTATAAGCACTACATTGCAATAACTGAAAACATCAGTGTGTTATCAACATTCTTCTCATACTAAATCCAAACCACAACATTACACCAGCTACTAGGAGGAAAATCAACTCTATCCCAGCTGAAATCAGTACACAATATCAGCAACAATATAAACGGTAGTTAATAATATAATATTAATACATAATTTAAAAGAAATAATAGCAATAATAATTGGAGTAGTAAATTTTTATTGATTCAGCAGTACAAAGAGATTAGTTAGGTGAGTGTTGCTGCAGTAACTTATCTTCCCCATCTGTGGGATGCGATTCATCCCATCAAACTCTTCATGTCTGTGATGCATGTGTGTGCGTCTGACCTTAGATTAGCATTACACAGTGGAAAGAAATGGACATTTTCAGGGCACAATTCATTTCTGCCCAAGGTAGGATTTACCAGTATAAGATTAAGTCTTTCCCAGTGGTTAAGAAGAAAGCCTAGATCTAAGGCTCAAATTCTGACATTTTCAGTTAGGATAAATGAAGCCTATTACAGTCTCCTGGAGGACAGAAAAATAATTTTCATATTGTCTGTCAGTACAATAATTCTGCAAAATACTTTCCATGAGGAAACTTTTCTAAGCATTTCAATATATGATCTTTTCACTGTAATTGATGTTAGTAGTAAACTACATGAACATGCTCAGAATTGCTTAATGCAAATCATCTCCTAAACTCTTTTCACAAAATCATTTTGCCTATTCATTGCCAGAGAAGCTGTGCATTAAACTTGACAAGTGCAGGGTTTAACTCGCCATTGTCAAGCAATACCTCTCCAAAATGTTGCAAATAGGTGAAATCAGCCTCATTCATCACTATGTTTTCAAAATATCCAGGGTAGTGGGGCTTTGATTCTGAAGAGAGGGTGTGTGTATGTGTGTGTGTGTTTGCATGTGTATGCACACATATGCTTGCAAGAGGGAGGTATTTGTCCATACATTAATGAAACCATTAACCCCTCTTGGCAGATTCTTATCAGTCAAATGTTCCCTAAGTTCATCTGAAATGACCAACTAGCCCATACTGAGGTCTTGCAAGTCCATGGGTATTAGTACCATGGGTTTCTGGAAATTACTGGAGGTTTAGACACTAGTCCAGTGGGAAATGAAATTAGACCACTCCTGCATAATTATTTGAATTAGCCTACAATTAGCCTATATGCCAGTGTTAGTTCTCATGAGCTGAATATGCATACTGAGAAAAATTTGGCCTCTAAGGGTAGAAAAAAGGACACATAGCACTGTCTCACCATAAATCTATCCTAATCACTGTAGTTTGCTATAACAACCTCACTTCCCAGGGCTATGAAGTTTAAAAACTTCCAAGTACAAAAATTTCATGAAGCATAAAGTGATGTAGGCTTATTTCCAACAGGGAGTCACCACAGGGGACATGGTAATGTAACGGCTTCAGCTTGGAAATAAATATGTGTCCTGTAAGCAATAGACATAAATGCAATACAAACCTCTGCACATCATGTGTGAAAATGAAACTGCAACCCAATTTCTCAATTCCATAAACACACACTTCCATCATGAGGTAAAGAAAATCTTCCTTTATTTCTAGTTTAATCTTTTTGTTGGCTTGGAGGTAGAACACCTCATCTACTGAGCAGATTTTCTGCTGTCACTCATCGAAGTTTCTCTGTGCTATCAGCGTGGCCTACAGTAAAATTTTAACTCCAGAGTAGTGACTGCAGCAACCTTGAATATACTTGTTTTTATTATACCTTTATCAGTTGGAAATTGCATGTATTTCTGTTGTTTGCTTTTTGAGCTCTGCTAAAAATAAAAAGAAGAAAAAAAATCTCATTCTTTAAAAAAGGAAAAATAAATCAGTGCTGCATTTGTTAGGCTTCATCATGAGAAACTCTCACAAAAAAAAATCTGTGCTGAATTAATGTCTCTGAGGCAGGCAGCACAGCAAAGGAGACGTTTAATTGTTATAGAAAAGGGTAAGAACCTTAAATCTTGCAGGCTTTGGTGATAAAATTTGCACAATGAAAATATGTATCAGAGGGCAAAGGATTAAGATGAGAACATACTGGAAATAGTTCAGCATTGACCTGGTGGCACCATCCATTATGTCTTCACACTGTCATACCTCAGAGTATTGTGGGAAGAAGAGTGACTGAGGTTGAACAGACAGCTGCCGAGAGCTGTCTAGGTATTACAATGAGACCTGACAATTATTAGTATTCTTATTTTCTGTCCCTCATGTAAATCCACAGCAGATCCACATTGTTAAATACTGCTGAAAATGTAGCTTTATAAACATTTAAGGTCTATTGACAAGGTTCTTAAAAGGCCATAATCTTTGATAGCACCAATGTGTTGTTTTTTTTCTTGAATAGAGTGCAAGTAGGATAATCCTTTCTACTTGTTTAAAAAAAAAAAAATGAGGCAGTTTGAATATGGAGTTTTTGTATTCTTCTATGAATTATTTGCTGTTGATATGCCTTCCTTGACCAGCCTACCATGTTACACCCCAAAAGGTGGTTGCAATCAGAGAGAGGAACAAAAAACCACCAAGACTTCCTCCCTTCCAGGGCTGCTGCCCCCATTCCGCTGTGTGCCATGGTAGGGCTGGTGTTGAGCCCCTATTAACAAGTTTAATGAATTGTGGGCTGACATCTAATAGCCCCAGCACCCTGGGTGTCTCTCTTCTGGGTGCAGCCCAGCACGCTCCATTCCTGGGAGCTTAGAGGTGGGAAGGCTGAAGGCTTCAGGGTATGAGACACGTGGAAGCCTCCAGAAATAAGCTGGCTGTGGATGAAAAGCTGCTGTGTTCGCATAACGCCGTCTGAGCAGTGGCACAGCCAGTCCAGCTAGGGACCATGGAGCTGGCTGTACCCAATAAATGCCACTCTGTTAATTACTCAAGTTCACTGAGAGGACTGTGAGGCAGCACTAAGCTATGGACGTGGAAATTCATTATTGAAAAGTATGATCTACATCTTGGACTTTCTCAAGACTTGTAACTGTTAACATTCAACAAGCTGGAGTTTTACCATAAAGGCTGTGTCTGTAATTAACATGACAAGTGGTTGCAATCACCTCGTGTAATGAAGAGATGTTCCCCTGTCATTGCTAAAGAGTTATGATGCAGCAAACGTCTTTTGGCTGATGCACCATGCCAAGGGCTCTGAGTCAGCAAAGGTGGCAGAGCTGCGGAGAGGTGGCTTGTGACTTACCATGGAATTTTGAACTGCCCTGCCTTTCTGTGAAGTTTGCCTAGAGGTACCATGTGCCACGAGGAACGGTGACCCTCGAGGAACGGTGACCCTCGGTCCTGCTCCAGGAGTCCCAGCTCCTGGTGGGCTCCTGATACCTATCTGCTGGGTAAGAGATTGATCACAGCGGATTGGAAAGGACTTCTTAAAATAGACCATGTATATATGATTGTCTTTTCTATTTACACTCTATAGATCTTTCCTGCTCTTCAGCTGAATCCCTAATATTTATATATGTGTAATACAGAGCTGGGGTTTCTTACTCCGTTTATTTCATCTTGCATATACTTAAGTCTGGTTTTGAAACTTCTTATTTTGGCTCTTGACCTTGTAAAAATAAGACATGTTTCTTGTATTATCCCTTCTGAAGGCTGATTGATATCAGAAGGGTCATATTTATTACTTCATTACTAATTTCCATAAATCTTACAGGTGATATTAATGTAATAATGTTAAACAGGCAGTGAATTGACTTTGACTTGAAAAATAATAATAATAATTCTCATAACCAAAAATAGCTATGTTTTTAGAGCAAGCTCATAACAACCATGTTCCCCTTTAGCATGATGCATAATCCCATTATATTAAACAAATAACCAAAAAAATCATAAAAATAGAAGGTACAAGACATAATTATTGACTCGGTTTGGCCTGAAGGAATAGAATTCTGTTTCAGCCAAACAAGATAGCATCAGATCTTTATTCCTTGCATTTTGTTACTTATGACTCATCTCTAGCCAATCTAATGATCATTCTAAATACTGCAACTGTTTTCAAAACTTATTTCACATCACTTTAGACAACCTCCCCTTTACTAGTTATCAAAATCAAACAAGTAGTAGATTAAAGCAGGATGCACTACCAATGCATTAAGAAAGTTAGGACTGAGAACTAGTTTGCCCAGAAAAAAAATGGAAAAGCTAAAATAAAGGAAAAGGTCCTGGAATCTGTGTTAAAAACCAGGTGACAGCAACAGTCATGTGAAAACTCAGAACATACTCAGAGACCCTATTGGTTTTGTTTTGTTTTGTTTTGTTTTGTTTTGTTTTTTTAAGAAGAAGGAAATGAAATTACAATAGACAAGACTGGAAATCAATAGCATGTCATAAGATTTAATGTTTTGGACACTTTTGAAAAATCTATTATTTTGCTTTGGTTTGAGGTACTTTGTAGTAGCTGTAAAGCTACAACTGTAAAGCTGTCTTGCAATTTTGGAAGTCTTTCACTTGGTAAGCAAAGGTGGAGGTGATAGCACATGGAAGCAGGAGCTCTGACAGCAGCGCTCCTGGACTCCACTTTTCATCTCAGTAAATGTCCTAATCTTTCACTTCATGCAGATCCTTAAACCTAATGCAACCCTTTTTCAGCTCTTTGGGTAGGAGGGGAAGGATGTTTGGGCTATCAAGCTTCAGCTACCCCAAAATTTCTGCACTGGACTGCTTGGAGAGAAACCTGCGACTCATGTCAGGACTGCTCTGCTTTCTGCTTCTTAAAGCTGTTTTCTAAAGAACCTCTCAGCAAGTTCTTCAAAGATGAATATACTAATCATATGGCTATAATTTAGCCTACTTCTGTGTTATTTGGGCTTTCTTTTCTTTTTCAGCTCCTAATCTTTATTATCCAGCATAACTTAGAGTTGAATGTGTAAAATATTTCCATCTTCCTTGGCTGTACAAAGATTTAGTGGGTTTTATTTTTATTTTTGGCCCAAGACACAAAACTTCTGTTTCCCATAGCAGAAGCCCAGAGCATTTAACCACGATGAGTACATGAAAAAAGGTATGGATTGTCTGGTTGCACTGGAAACAGGGTTCTGGTTCATTGATGTGCATCCTCCAAATTCAGCAACAAGCATAAGCACTAAGAAGGAGCAGCAACCTCGTGCAACAAAACAGTACGGAGCCTCTGGTGATAATATAATTCAAGCTGTTGTTTAGTCCTAGAAGCTTATAGGAACCTAAGAGTATTGTGAATAGAAAGTTTTTGTTTGGATGCAGTTCTGAAGCCTTTCGAAGGGTGCTGCAGAGGTGCTTGAGCCAGGTCCAGACTTTCCCAGAATACAGGCAGGATTATGCCTAGACTTGCAGTTTCATCTTGTTTTATGCAGCAGAATCTTTTCCACAAAATAAGTTCTATAGGGTGTGGGTTTACAGCTCTTTAGCTCCCTTTGCACTTGTTCCAGTCCTTAGGCAAACTCAAACCAAATTTGTTCTGGTCCTGCAGAGCCTGGTGACCTACCCTAAATTATGGCATGCTTTTTTTGATTAAAAACTATGCATGAGAACAGATATTGCAAGGTAACTAACAGGTGAAAAATTCATACTTAATTGCTTTATAGTTACTTGTTTCTGTGGCTCGACCTCATCTCATGATACTTATTTGAAATAGCATCTTGTGTAGGTACTGACTGAGAATTGGAAGCACCACATGACTTTTGTACCCTTGCTATGAAATAGGAAACATTTTAGAGGTATTGTAGACAGGAGAAAAATCCTTAGAGGGTCCCACTCTGACACACTGGGAGTTTCATAATAATTAAGTAAATGGATGAGCTCATAAATGTAACAAGTAAGTGTGCCAAATGTGACGATGGTTCCAATTTCCCCTGGGTGTATTACCTGATTAACATTGATTTACTGTCCAGGTCCCTGTTGGATTAAATAAAGTTCTCTCAAACACATCATATTTCAAGCAACTGTATTAACCCCCACCATCCCCCCTCCAAGAAAAAGAAAAAAATAGCCATGAGTCATGGCTTTTATTAATTACCCTGAAAAGTTACAATGCAGGATTCTCATAAAGCCAAATGACATTTTGAGAGAAGAGATGTACCATAAAATAACATAGAAATCTTTTCCAGGGAGCTGTTTTGATAGCTATGAATGCTACCCCACACCGACTTTATGCTCCATTTGGCACCACAAAGACAATTAAATGTATTGTTTACCCAACTTGTACAAGACAATATTTCTGCAGAAAGAGCTGGAAAGGGACAAATAACATTTTTAGCAACATGAAACTGGCAAAGAGAGAAATCTGATTCTTTATATAAGTAGATGGCCTTTTAAATGACACAAATCTCCATGGCAGGAACATTTCATAGTTGAAAGAAACCAAGAGCAGATTTAAAGATTCTGGTTTTAAAAATTATTATTTTCCCTACAGTTCAATTGCTGTAGAAGCTGGAAACTCCTTGGGAAGGACCATAAAGGTTAAAAAATACATTTTCAGTGATAACAGCTTTAAGTGCTTTCATTTGGCAATGACTATATATATAATTAAATCCCTCTGCGAATGAAGTCTAAATAAGATCAAAGAGGAAAATTACATTGGGAAGATGCATGACACAGCAAGGCCAATGTTAGTCCTCACCTCCTGATGCTCCCTCTTGCCTGTCACTTTTTGGAGGACTAGGACAGGAAAGTGGGTGGTTGGTAGGAGCAAATGTCTCCTCCGCTTTTGCACCAATCTCCTCCCGACGAGAGTCTGTGATCAAAGTAAATTACATGTGCTCCTGCAGTGCAGTGACCAGTGACCCTGTTATCTCTTCTGAAATCCTTTGGTTTTCTTTTGAAAGCCATTGGTTTTGGCTTCCTTTCTTTTTTCAAAATACTGTTTTTAAGACATGGAAGGGTTGTGCTGCAAGCTTTAAGAACCCCTCTGAAGAACTGATCACCAATGACTGACAAATGAAAACCCAAACCAAACAAACTGTTGTTCTACTAATTAATATCTTAAAAGACTACAGTTTGGACTTCCTGACCATCTGATTGCTAACAGGTGACTATATGCTCTTGCCTCTGAAATTACAAGGAGACAGCTCCACTTCCAATATATTTATTGGTGGATGGTTATTTAAACCAAATTATTCACAAAGTCTTTATGATATGGTGGATAGCAGAGAGGCTATGGTCTATTGACTTTTTTTTTTTATTAAGGAAAGATTAAACCCTGTAGGTCAGAGAAGAATCAGTAATATCCTTCCCTTTACGGCGCTCTACATTATCTGAATATAATACTTTACTCTTAACTGTTTTAGTAGATAATGCATTTTTATTCTAGGAACATGTTAATCTACTTCTAATGATTTCTCTTTTTTTTGTAGAAACCTGGATATTTTGAAAGAAATCTTTGCCCAAAGTCTTCCATTTGGGTGACTCATGTTAGCTACCAATATATCTGTACTTTATGGTGGTTTTAATAACCAATAAACTCTGTTTAGCATTCAACTTTAACTCATATATTTGTTAGGATAAAGGCCTTTTTGTACTATACTAAGTTAAAAATCAAATTTCCATAATGCTTAAATACATATATTAAGAGGCTTAGCTGAAGTTTATATAACCTTTAGATTACCACAGTGTCTTAAAAATCTGTTTAAGGGAGTTTTTTTGATTATCTGTTGATTACAATGTACTTTGTAGGGTTTTTTTGATGTTTTTTTTTTCTCTACATTTTAAAGCCGCGGATATGGATAAAACCAAAATAATAGTCAGTTAATTCTCTAAAACTGAGTGTTGCAAACAAGTACAGTGCAAAATGTTACACTCATTTTTTTCTTAACTACTGCAGAACCACAGCAGGCTAAACCCTTACTTTCACATTAGCTATGGATGTTTATAGTAACAAGTAGTAGAGCACTTATTTAAATTGTATTTAGTCTTTTGGGCTTCAGTGATGACCAGGTAACTATATTCAGTTGGCTGGAATGATATATTTCTACCCTTTGGCTGTGAGGCTGTAATGCCAGCAGATAATATATTAGGAAAAGGTCGACAGGCAGTTGGCTGTCTCAACCAGTGCATACAGAAAAGAGACTTGTAAACAAAGTTTCCCTGCAATTGCACAAATGGCCATGTGGCACCGTCCTTTCTATACAGGTAAGGTATTTAGGAAGTGTTTTGCATGCATTTTAACATAATGAGTAACAATGAATCATGCGTGAGTGGGACTGGACACATAGGACCACTGCCCAGCTGTGTGTAAGACCTGAGAGAAGATCCTCAGGCAAAGACACCCTGTGCAAAAATCCCAATAAAATACAAGTGGGTTTCAACAGACATAGAATATGAGTGCCTGTGCAACAAACTGAAGTATAGTACTATTCACCTAATGATAATACATTCAGTTAATCTGCTTTTAGGAAGGCAGAGTAGAGCTGTGGAAAAAAGACTTGTTTCTTAAATATTAGTCTAAAATACATTTATTTTTCCCACTTTTGCATTACTGCTTAGGAAATCCATATAAAGTTCATCCTAGTCAGGGGGGAAACAAAGCATAAGGTAATCCTTCTTGGGAGTCTTCAAAAATACTAGAAGACTTGGGATAGGCTGTTTTAAAGCAGGGAAATGTTTTCCTGGGTAAAAAAGTGGTTACAACAATCAAAGCATTTGAAATTAAGCTAGGCTTGGGTCAAACTAAGTCTCATGCTGCTCATGCCTTGGTGTGAAATGGCCCCCATGTGGCATATACTCATTGTCTATCTACTGCAAAGGTTTTATGCTACAAGAAACATTTTTTTGTAATTTTTTTTCCTTCTTCTTTTACTTTTTTTTTCTTTTTTCTTCTTCTTTGTTTTACTTCTTTTTTTTCCTTCTTTTTTCTTCTTGTTCTCCCCCCCCCCCCCCCCGATGTTACGTTAGTAGTAATGTCAGACTAGCCCAGCCTATGACATATGTTTGACAGCATGGTCTGAACCAGACCAAAACCTACTCAGGTAGCGCCTAAAAACATCCATTAATGTCATCTAGCTGTTGGGATTATGTAATTTAACATTAACAACTGAAATGGTTGTCCACGTAGAGGTAGTGGGTTTTTGAAAGGTATTGGGATTTTGACCGGAGCATTATTTATCTCCCCAGGATATTTTAATTCAGCATAAGACAAATCTGATGTTATTACATAGGAGTCAGGTGAGAAGAAAACTAGTTGTGAAACCATGCAAAATTCTCCATTAACACGTTTGAGCAAGAAATGAGTCACCATCTTGCAAGTACTTTATGCTTTCCCTTCACCGTAGGATTTTAATTGGCAAAATACTTCACTGCTTAATGACTGCAAATACTAGGTGTTATTTCTGTTTTCCCCGCCTCCTGAGCTAAATGTATCATCACAGCCTTAATTACTTCCCATACAAGCAATATTTGCCATTTATCACTAAGATTTGAAACTTTTCTACTTGAATCTACCTGCTAATTTTTGCTGTCAAATAAATCACCATGGAGCAGGAATATGACAATTTGTGGCAAGGCAAGGGAGATACTAGTGTTTTGACTGCTGTATTAAAAAGTCACTGGGAAAATGTAAAATAGATGCTGGGACCAGCATCTAAGTGTCCCCTGAGAGCTGGGTGTCTCAGTGATTGCAATACAGAGATATGTCTACATCTCAGCTCTCTGACTCAGTCAATCTTGAGTTTTATTTCTTTATTTTGCACACCTAGGTTGTTGAATTACTCTCCAGAGTCCAACCTACAGTTTACAGATTTCTCAGGGACAGAAAGAA
Source organism: Haliaeetus albicilla (assembly GCF_947461875.1). Taxonomy (NCBI): domain Eukaryota; kingdom Metazoa; phylum Chordata; class Aves; order Accipitriformes; family Accipitridae; genus Haliaeetus; species Haliaeetus albicilla. The sequence continues at coordinate 81,575,115 of NC_091483.1, read as the reverse complement.
CTAAACCTAGGCTTCCCATTTCCTAGGCAAATGCTCTACATTCTTGCATATTGCCTAAAAAAGTGAGCTCAACCCCTGTCCTAAAAGAAAATAATGACCACCACTGCATTTTGCAAGAAGCTTAATTTTGTTGTAGACTAGTTGCATTTTTGGATAATGCCTCAGCACTCTAGATGTCAGCTAGAGGCTGACTCAGATGGGTAAGGGGCTGCAGTCTGCCTTTTAGCATCCCCTGAGGCACCTGTATCTGGATTCTGTCTAGCGTGGACTGCGAACAGGACGGCAGTACCAGGTCAGGGTTTCACTACAATTTTCTTGGCATGATTTTGCCAGATAGCAGTATGGCAAAACTCACCTTTCCTCACTGCAGTAAGATATGCTGGATGCAGATGTGGTTGTGCTGTCCAGCAATTATTTTTGCTGGCTTTACGTAGTGTCATTGACAAGATGGAGTAACAACCATGATGGGAAACCTAACTCTACTGGCTTGTTTTTACTAGTGGCCTCTGTAGCCCCTAGTCCCAGCTATTGCACTGTCACTGTGGCTATTAGGACTTGCCAGATCATTGGACCAGAGTAATTCTGCACATGCACGGGTGTAGAAAATATAAGGGAAGAAGAAAGGGAGCTCTGGATTTAGGCACTGTTAGGATTAGACAGCATTGCTTTTGTATTTACCTCTGATTTGTTGGAACTGTGATAAGTCAGAGAAGCTGAACCCAATATGCCACTTTGATAATTACTATTCAATATTTGTTTAGCAGCAATCCCAAGGAAGCCCCATCTTAAGACAGGAATCCCTCTGTACCTGGTGCTGTTCAAAACGAGAACAAGGAAACCCTACCACTAGCAACACTATGACTTTATTAACACCATCTTCTGCTGTAAGGAAAATGAAAAAAAAAAACCAAAAACCCAACAACAACCCCAGTCAGGAGTGGAAAACTACTTTACTTTTACACATTTACTTCCAAGGTAGTTTTATAAGCAAATTGAAGATTCATCCAAAGTATGAAATAAGCATACTGCTCTCATTTTTTAATATTATCTGATTGCTTCTCATTCAAGCTGTGACATAATAGAGAAATTAATTAAACCAAATGTCAATGTAGCTGTCTCTATAATGAATCTCAGTGCCCCAAAACACTCCAAAAATTGACACAAGAGCATAAGAAATTGTATTAGAAGGCTACGGCATTTAGTAAGTACTCGATAAAGGGTAATGATATAAGTCACACCAACAGTTTCAGGTACTTGAAATAACTGTTTATTTATACATAGCTGTACTGTCTGGGGGCCCTGCCTGGGACTGTGGCCTGCTCTATCGTGTGCTGTGCAGACACATGGTAGGATGGCCACTCTCCCACAGAGTTCCCAGTATGAATAAGCGAGACAGCAGGGTACGTGCTGTGCTACAAAATTCCTGACTTCACAAATTGTTGCTAAAATCCTCAGCTGGCCACCAGCACTTAACTCCAAGGGGTCCTAGGTGTTGCTCAGAAATGGGAGTTGATGGCTACCCTTGAGGAGTCCCCTATTTCTCTGTGGGTGAAGTGACTTGGAAGCCCATTATGGCTCATTTTCCCCTATACCCATATCCAGTCCTTGGAGGGGGAAAATCATAGGGAACCACCCAGGTCATTAGCTCCAGTCTCTGGTGGGTACTGGCCACAGTGTTAACAGATATTAAGTCCTGCAACATTCCTAGAGCATTGACTTTGTGTGCCACAGACTACAAAACACTTCTCAGTACATGACTAGGATGAAGCTTGCAAATTTCTGTGATTAATGAAAAGAAAATGGAGGGCCAAAAAGGCAAGAATGTGTAGAAAGAGCTTAGCATCAGTTACCCCTGCAAAACCCAGTTGTCATTCACTGGCAACCTGCAGAACAAGTATTTGCCGTTGCATTGTAATTTGACGTGGACAGAAAGGAGTAGATACGGCTGTCCATTTCAGCCCTCTTATCATCATCTCTCTGCTGTCCCCAGGCCCAATGTTTTTCACCTCTTCACTACCATTCATACCCATGTCTGCTACCTTTGATAGTACAATAGCCAAGACTGCAAATTTTCTCTTGTTCTTAGCCCAATGCAACTTATAGCCGCCTGCTCTCTCACACCAGATAATTTCAATTCACCTCTTCCTCTCCTCTCCTCTCCTCTCCTCTCCTCTCCTCTCTTCACTTTCTCATACTGTCCCCAGATCAGATGTTGCTTGATAACCCGACCCTATCATAATCTAAGGACTAATAATGAAAGAATGCAAGCCACAGTTGTGATATGACACAAATTTCCTTTGCAGCTGCAGATTTGGGTATATCCTATGATCTAGTTCTTTTTCTGGAGAGGGGGCTAGGTGCCTGGGGTAACCACAGACACCATCCTCATATGGGTAATCAACATCAGAACATCAAGTCTTTTCCCGGTCATTATCTTCCTTTCTGAAAGCAAAGACATCTCTGCCAACTCCTGCTTGATGGCTAATGGTGGAGAGAAATGAAGACACAGCATGAAGCTGTGGTGAGGACCCTAAGTGTCCTCTGCCCATATCTGACCTGAAACATGTCTTTTTGGGCACCTGTTTTTTCAGCATCTCCAGCCGGTAGCTACTTTATGCTCTCATGATGGAAGGAGGCAAAATATTTTGGTCACATTCAATATCTTCACAATAAGCACATCAGAAATGTTAACAAAATCCAGAATCTGTAGGCTGAGCACATAGTTAGTTTGGCTCATCTGGCAAATTTATTGGAGGTTCCTTGCTTTCTCTGTCCTTTCCTGTCTAATTATTAATACACTCCTTTGTGTTTATCACTTCTGCAAGGCAGCCTCTATAAAGCAGGCTCCCCTCCTGTGTTTGTAAAGGTTGTTTGGTATGATTCACCTCAATAGGTTGATTGTGTTCCTTCTTGTACTATTCAACAATCAGTGATGCCAATATACCTTAGGAAGCTTTGATCTTTTCTTGCAGTTGAACAAACAAAATAGGGCAAGCTTAGCACACTCTTTCACACAACCTGGTTCATATCCACTTGTTTATAGCTCTACAGAATTCAGCTAAACTCCATCTGCCTATTTTAAAAGCAGATGTACAAAAATACCTAAGCACCAGACACAAATTATCATAACTGGTATCCATATGGCAATTGTAAAAACAGAAATGTAAAAAGTTCAAGGCAAACAACTCATTAAAAAAAAATCACTAAAAATTTTAGAATTCTTCTGCAAAAGTTCTTACAAAATGTAGCTAGTCTTCTTGACACAAACTATCATGAAAATTTAGTTTCCAACTTAGCATAAGTTAGAAAAGTCCTTTAACCTTATAACCATCCTTGTTAAAATAGCCTTCAAATTTATCTCATTGGCTAATACAGAACAACAGACACTACATAGAATTAGCAGAAATTTTTCTGTGTTTTGGCCAAAACATATTCCAGGTTAGTTTATATCCAACTGGTCTCCTGCCAAACTTGTCCTTGACTTATCAGTATGTACACAGGCTTTCAGAATCAGGACACTGTAGCTGCACTCATGGCTGTGAAAGTAAGTCAGTTTGAGTCAACGTGAGAAGAGAGGAAGTCAGAGAATGAGTTGGAATGAAAATGTCAAGTGAAAAAAACGGATCATATTTTCCTTTCAAATCACACAACTTGGAGAGTGACAGGAGAAGTTTCACGTTTAAAAGACCTTTTGTTTTCTGAAAGTTTTCAGCATCTAACAGTCATGGGTTATACTGGAAACTCTTGCTTCTTTTAGCTATGCTGTAATTTTCATGAGAGGCAGACAGCTTAACAATAATACTTACCATGTCATGCAGTTCTTCAAAGTCTTGCACAAATACTAAGGAACTCTCGGGAAGATTAGGAAGAAAATCATAGTTAAACACAGCTGCATCTTAGTTAATATTTTTAAATGTATGTATTTACAAGAGACATGTAATTAAAATTGGGAGGAGAGAATTCTGCTCTCGCTGCAGAGTAGTACAGTTGTCAGTCAAACCATTTTTAGACCTTGGTCTGAGGCTGTGTCTATGTATAATACTTTAGATTGACAGGCAAGTTCCATCTCTGTGGATGCAACAACTTATTTTTGTATAATAACGTGGGTGTTGATTGGCAACTCAACAATGGCAGAGTTCAGCCATCCATATACCCTTTTTATACCCTGGTTTTCTGCTGCTATACCACTCTATTGTTGTACACATCCAAGCTGTCAATAAAAATGGGTCTAGCGCTCAACTGTACGCAACCAGCACAGTCCAGAGGATCTGAACATCAAAATAAGAATATTAAAATACAAAAGAAAAGCATAAAATTACATCAAAATTTAATATTCTACCCACCGTGACTGACTGGCTGCATCCTGAGCAGTGTGACTGGTGTTTCCAAGTCCTTTGCAAAGTATTTCTTTGGCAGTATAACCCTGCCATTGGTTAGAATTTCAAGGATTGCACAAAAGAAGCCCAGGGAGAGATGGGAGGGAGTGAGTTTGAAATGTTCAGTAATGGCCCAGTTCAATGTGTCTTACTACTCACATCACCTTTGTATGTTGGATGCAATGTGTTGGATGACTACAACAAACCCAAACAGCTCTGGTTCCATACCATGATCTTCAGTGCTCAGTTTCCTCACAGCAAAATGTTGCTTTGGTTTACCAGGCACGTTCTTCTCAGGCTTTGTAAAGTTTAGAGAAGTCAAGCTTGTGGTGCAGTGTTGTTCTACTGTGGACAGAACATCTTCTTTCTTGATTTAATAGATCTTGGCTCGTATTGTGGTAACAGAGGTGTTGGCATGCTGAATCATTTCATGCATTTTGAAAAGCACTTTGTCAACTGTAAGGCTTTATATCTTTGCCAGGTAGCAATACTGCAATTCATTTACTCATAGCTTTTAATGGTAGGTGAGTAGAGCTCTCCTGTCTTGAAATTTTGTTGTCTGGTACAAGTTATTCTTATAAACTTCCTTTAGTTTCAACAGAGAGAAAGAGAGAGACAAAACTGGAAACTGATTCATCCCATCCATCTTAGCCAATTTCCTAGAAAGGACAAGTTGGTCCTGTGTCTCTGGATATTGGGCAATAGTGTCCTGCATCTCTGTGTTTCTTGTGATTTTTATTCTTCAGTACCATGAGCACCTGATGACAAGATAAGATTTTTAAACCAAGAATTTAAAACCAAGCTTTAAAAGTTTGCAGTATGTTTCTAGCAGCAATTAAATACAGGCAAATATGTCTAATGTGACTTCTGGGGGCAGATGTATCTTATCTGATTCAGATCCCCATCTTAAAGTTATCCCTCTCAGATAAACAGTTCCCTGAGGGCTGCCAGTAAAAGAACATTTAGGAGATTTCTCAGGCACTATCTCCTAACCTTTTCCATTCTCTTTCAGCCTCAAAAACCAGTGTGATTTTTCTGCTTAGTAACTATCTTCATGACAAGAAAATAAAGCAGTATTTGTCTATAAGGACACAGAAAAACTGCTACAACTTAAGGTTACTTGAGAATTTCAGTCATCCATTTATCCAAGAGCAACCTTCACATCATTCAGAATAGACCCTGGTGTCCCCACCCCAAGCTTTGTCTCAGTCCTTAATCCACACACACCCTTTGAGCGGCTGAGAGGACAAAAGGAATGAAAAGAGGATGAAGAATTTACCTCGTCAGTATGCTCCCATGGGGAAATGATGATTCCCCAGGGAGATGTTTGGGTGAAAGCACCATTATCACCATTACTTTGAAAAAAGAATTTGCGGTAAGGGAAATGCAAAAACTACAAACAAAACTAGGAAAGACTCATAGTGCTAGCAAGTTACTGAAGACCATGAGAGGGGGACGTAGTTGAGTTGTCTTGCTACAACTTGGAAGGGCAACAACTGCGGAATGGATAATACTAATAGGGATGTGGTTTGGAGGAGAGAAGCCTTAGCAAGTTATCCCTGGTCCTCGGTCACACTTAGCTGTCAAGATAGCCCCTAACAGGGAGTCTGACTTCGCTTTCCCTGGTGAATGAATGAATTGGTGGTGAAAAGAGACTGGCAGACTGTCAACAGAATAGCAGTAAATCACGGGATGGCTAACTGCTAACTGCCTGATATTTCTGGCTGGGAGTGACTTATAAAGCTAATATCTGGATATCTAAATTACCTGTTTAGTTTTCAATTGCTGCAGAAAACTTGAACTTCTGAGCTGAAAATTCTCAGGTTTGTGTCTTTTTAGAGGGTGTACATCAAAATTGGTTCATTTTCTGTTAGGATTTTACTGCCCTGTGGGAAAGATGATTCTGTGGCCAAAGTGTACATGTAATTTTGCTAATATCACACTGTTCATAAATGTCAGAATATTCCCATCCTATCACATGCCTATTAAATTACATGGTATCTTACAAAGTTGAGTTTCACCACAAGTGGTGGAAGACATCCACTATATTTTCTAGAATGTGTTCAGCTTGTAAGACCATTCACTTTTTTCTTCAATTCATTGCTTGATTTCTTCCTCTACAGTAAATCTTATGTTTTCTATGAAGACTGTAAAGTTCTGTTCAAAATGCAGAAAGCATTTTGATACCTTTAGTTAGCACTAAGAACAGCTGTAAAAAAAAAAAAAAGTGTTTATCTTATTGGAATAAACTGCTTGTATGTTTATCTTCAAAATTTCAAACACTTCAAGCAAAGAGGTTTTCTTTTACTCTTTTTAATTAATATTTTCAGTATAAATGACTGATTTATATCTTGGTAATAAAATTTTAAGCTGAAGAAAGCTAATGCAGGCAAAATAATTAAATTTGACAAGTGTCAAGCAACTCAGAATTGCACTGGGATGTAGTTACATTTGGTAATACTCCCTCAAGACATTCAGAATTTAGAGTGGGAAATGTTTTTGCTAGATACTGCAAGTTTTGAAGTAGAAGAAAAAGCATTTCAGCAAATAGATCAGAGACAGTTCTGTGACTGTGTTGTATACTTATAAAAAAAGCTGTTCTGTCTTTTCATTTCCTAACATTTCTCAGATTAGAAAATGAAAACAAAATATTTTCATCACATCGAGTTTGATTTATGAGGGACATATAGGTTTATAGTATGTATGAGGGCTTGTACTCATCTGCTAAAATGAAAGAACTATGGCTTAAAGTGAATGGAGAGATTAAAAATTTCCACAAAAACTAATGAAATTGACTATGCTTACATGATAAATATTAATGAAAAAATAATGGGAACTCAGTCTAGCGATTGGTCTACATGCAGATTAAGAACTTAACATTTCCGAGATTAAAAAATGAATTATTATGTTAGCTCACATAGCAGAAGTCTATGCTTGAATTACAAGGTCTTATCCCTCTGTATAATCCATGAAGCAAAAAGACTTTTTCTCCATAAAATACTGTTTGAATTGAAATGTTTATCAAAAAATGTGTAAGACTGAATGCTTTTTTCCAAAGGTGTTCTGGTTCCAGTCAAAATGATGAGGTTTCATGCACAAGTTATTTGGTCAAAACTTTTTTCTGGGGGCATCAAAGTAAATTACTATGAAAAATTCCTTTGCTTGTGCAGTTTTTGACTGTTTTATTGTTTTCCCTCTCAGTATAAAGCCAAACACTTTTAACCATAAGACAATATTCAGAGTGAAGCCTACTTACGTTGTGTTTCGAGTAGTGTGTTATTGGCCATCACTCCAGCTGGGCTCCAGAAGCTGGCTTTGTGCAGGTGTTATAAGCAAGGGTTTGACACTGTAAATCCCTTTGTGGTCAAAATAAAAACTTATCAGCAAGCAAAGAATGTGTACTTAAGTATGCGTGAGTTTAAAGTCATTGAAACAAAACAAATGATACTTAGTTTTCATGGAAAACTGTATTAACCAAGCATGACCAAGAAGGGCCACACAGCCACTGCCTAGTATGACAGAAAAAGATGTTATATAGAAAGAGTGGCATTAATTAATGACAAGGTAGCATGTGCTGCAACACAGTGGTTCATTTGGACCAAGGCGCAAGTCTGAAACAACCTGCTGAATCATTTCTTGGTTTTGCCTAGAAAACTTGTATAATGTTGATCTCTACATGTTTTTAAGAAGAGTCTGGACAAATATTACAGAATGTAATATCACCTGATGTTAAGTTGGGTGAGGGGATGCATTACACAGCAGCTCCAGCCCTGTTTTCTGCTTTTCAGAGTGGTCCGTGAATCTGCAGCAGAAAGCTCTGGGTGGGCTCTGGACAGCTTGCACGCTCAAGCACGCCAGGAATTTGTCTACATTTATCCTGGGATGAGCAAGTGTGGAGAGGTTTTCATATGGATTGATGATACAAGCATTTCCGATCCAAACTAGTTAAAAAATCAGTTGAGATCGCTTTCCTGGAGTGTGCTGTTTAACTTTACAGGGCATAAATAATTCCAGAAAAGGGTTTATGCTGGGCTAGAAAGAGCCTGCAAATGAGCACTGTTGAAAGTCCATGATCTTGTTACTGGCTGAGAGATTCATTGCTTTTTACATGCACATTCTGGTGATGCTGGGAGGTAACCAGCAGGTACGTGCTAACCATATTATTGTTCTGTTTTTCTGATTATTTATTTTATCTCCCATCTGTTCCTATTTGTTCTTCTGCTGGAAAAACAATGCTCCTCTGGGCTACGTTGAAACTTGCTATGTTCAGATGAGGAAGGGCAAGAGAAGGGGCAGTAGGTGGTTTGTCCCCTCAGGCTGCCACTTTGATATTTTTAATATGATCTTTTTTAGAAGAAGAAAATAGGGAAGTTCTTGTGTAGAGCCCCTGCCAGCCTGCCATAGTGCTTGTTTCTGTTGCAAGCAAGGCAAAGGAGAATAACTAGGAGTGAAGTGTTGTAAGCACCTAGTACTGCAGACCAAGTTGTTGGCTGGATTGTAAGGATCATCCACACTCCGCCTGGAGAACATCATGAGCTATAACTTATTTTCCTTTCCACCAGCGTGGTGCAGTGTTCAAACTCATCATTCAATCTGATCCATCCAGAAAGATGTTTATTTCTCCATGGAGTCGCTAGAGTAAAGGCTACAACGGGAGTGTTTATTCAATTGCACTTTTCACTTTTAAACGCTGTTGCTGTTTTCACACAGCGTTTGAGAGTTTGCAAGAGGGATGGGGTTTCCTTCTTAAAAGATGACTGGGTGCAGAAGCTGTGGGGCTTGCGGAATTGCACCCAAGAGAATAGGTGTTGGTAGAAGCTGCGTCTGGGTGAAGTGCCATCTGCCAATTGCACAGGGAAATAAAAATGCTGAAGCATTTTGCTGGGCTAGAGAAAACTCCCGGCAGTGGTGTCCTAGTAAAATAAATGATTGTGAGGCCAAAGGAAGCAAAAGGCTAAGAAAAAAGAACTCATGAATTTTCCGCATTAGAAAAACAGGTAGATCTGGCAGTGTCAAAGGAGAGGAGATGCCCCTCCACCCAAAGAGATAGCCAGGCATTAGAGCTCAAAAAAGAACCAGAAGCACAAAACCAACAGAGGAACTACAGATAGAAGGAAAACAAAAACTGGAAAGGTGATATCAAATTGAGAAAGAAGCAAATCTGCTAACCAGGCACTCATTAAGAAGTAAGATTTGCAGTCTCTGAGTGCCTTCAAAATAAAAGTGTGCTGTCTCTCAGGAGGAAGAGCACAAATGTAGATCTAAGGCTGGAAAAGACCCTGAAAGGAGCAAAGAAGAATCCAGTCATCATCTGGGATGAGTTATGTTGCCAGATTTCCAAATAATGGCTCAGCATACAACTCTGGGAGAAATACTAGCGGTTGGAGTCTCGGGGCATTATTGTGGCAATCTTGCACTTCACAGAGGAGGAAAAGAAGGTGGTAAGGTGACAGTCAGCAGATGGTTCAAGAGCTGGTGCTCTCCGGAAGGTCTGGGGACAGTGACTACTGGAAAGAGGGACTTTCACAACCTATATATGGCCTTACAAAAATATGTTTCTTGAGAAGAGAGTAACTTGACTGATAAAGAATTTTAGAATAAGAAAAAATGGGAGAGGTTTGGTATTAATTCACAGAGGAAAAAATCAGGCAAATGATATGACAATGAACTAAAGATAATCACTGAAGGGTAAAGAGCAAGATTTTTAGTGACAGCAGTGACTATGTCATTGATCCACTTATGCTATTGGGGATGGTCTCTTCAAAACAACTACATGCAGGAAGCTAAGGCAGCAAAAAGAGGTTAAGACCTACAGCAAGAAGCTATAAGGATAACACATGTGACTAGCAAAAAATATTGATACGGGAATTGGAATGGACTCAATTGTCTGGTTCAGCAAAATGAATTTAGAAAAAAAATTGATGTTAAGATAGCATTGGGACATTTATGCAAGGATAAAAATAGACTGCAAATAAGATTTAAAATTCCAAAGCAAAACTGTTGGTGGCTGAAAGGAGTGCCTAGTGGTGTTAACTCAACTGAAAAGTTTGAAGACTTGCATATAGAAAATGTCTAGATTTTCTTTAAGCCAAAGTTGCTAGAATAATAAAGAATTTGTGTATTAAAAAAAACCACAGGAAGGAAGAATTCCAGGCTTCTCTGTCTGAATAATTAGCTCTAAAAAAATTAACAAAGAGCTTAAAAGGAATAGAAAAAGGACCGATCAGCAAAGAATGATAAGCTCTTGGTGTCAAGAAGGATGCGATTCTAATGTAAATTGCTGAAAGTGAAGTGGATGTTTATGAAACAATTAGCAAAGGTTCTTCAGTCCTATAAATAAAAGAAAATGAGGAAGGAATAAAAGTGGTTGCTATGCAGAGAGATCCACAAATTATGTTGAATATGGCTAGAAGACAAACTAAACATTCTGCATTAGTTTGCAACAAAAAGGGAATGACGGGATGGATAATAGGAATGACAGTACAGAAAATGGCACAACAGTGGTAGAAGGAAAATGTGACCCCCTCCAAATAAGTGGGCCACATCATTTTACTGTGATAGTTGTGGGAAGCATGACTAAGACAGAAAAGGCAAGGACATTAAAAACAGGAGAAAGGTTGAAGAACTGGTATAATGAAAATGGGGTGAAAATCACTATGGAATTTTGCAAGGTTTTGTACTTGGAAGTAGCATGAATATAAAAAGCTTCCTGAGAGGAAACCAAAAGAATTTAGCTTATTTATCTGAGAACAAGGCCTGAGAGAAGATATGATTTCTCTCTCTACACTTGTCAGGACAACCAACACCAGGGAAGATAGAAGGAGCTATTGATCCTAAAGAACATGTTGGCACAAGTGCAAAAGGCTACAGCATTTTCCATGACCTAACTGATCTTAGATGAAGTTGGGAAGAAATTAGAAAGGGGGCTTGTAGCTCATACATTTCTGGGGTTCCGAAACAGTCTTTCTATAGGACAATAGGGTGATAAACCCCCCATACTTTATTAGAGATTCATATAGGGGAAGGAGTTAGAATTTATTGAGGAATGAAGATAAAGAAGGTGAAAAACATTTGGGAAATTTTACAGAATAGCACAGGAATCCCACAGGCTATGCACACCTACCTGCCAGCTTCATGCAGATGTCTGATATCCTCTGAAATGTCTTGAGTAGTACCAAACACCCATTAGACAGCTGAATCACTCTTCTCCAACGCAGACACCTCCATCTGAGCAATTGCCTCATGACTGCCTTTGTAGTCAACAGAGACCTCCAGCTAGGTGTATTCGTCTCTCCTGACTACTAAGAAAGATCAGAATAATTAGCTGAAATGCAGATGCTATTGTGTAGTTGGATGAGATGAGCTACATTTGGACTGTACAATTCTCAAGCATTTTAAAAATCAATACAAGTCTCTAGAAAATTACCCTAAAGCTATGGTTATTAATGAAGACTGAGAGAAGATGAGGCAAGAGCCTTCCACTGAGTTAAAGGTAGAAGATGTAGAAACATGCTTTTCTTGTTGACTGTATGTGGGAAAGGAGAAATGGTTTAAATTCCAGTAAGGGTGATTTGTATTAGCTACCCAGGAGACTTTTCTTGGAATAAGGAGAGTTAAGCCCTAGAACAGACTGTGTTGTGGGAAAGTACACTACTTCCCACAAAAAAGCAGTCTGGGGAAGAGTGTGAAAGTGTTTCTCTCAGGATCAGCTAGATACCAGGTTGGCAGTTTTCAGGTAGTGGTTGGGATGATCTCTTGAAACTCCGCCAGCACTGTTTTCTACTGCTTCTGTAGTTAAAATCATCACAGACTTAGAAATCATTGTTTAAGGTATTGCTCCATTTTTTCTGTGGTCTTTGAAAAGATGTATAGCTTATTCCTTCAGGATCTTATGTATTTTTATGCCCCCAAACATTTAAAGTGAGGTCAAAACAGACTGAACAATGAAGGCAGCATATATCTCTTCTTACCTTCTTTGAATTTGTATCCAAATGTTTTCTTCCCTGGAATGCCTAACACCTTTGATTTTGATCAGTCACCAAAAACTTTTCTTTTATTTCCCTAGAAATTCCTACTGTGATTATTCAAGCTACTTCCACTGTAGTTATCCCCAACTATTCTCTTCCCCACTTTCTGTAGTTAAGTCACCCTTTGTAACCATGCTTAACTGCCTTCAGCATTGCCGATTATGAAAACGTCCTTCTCTTCACTCAGGTTCTCAAGTGTTTTTAACATGAAACCATGAATGTCAGATAGATTTCCACTGAGAAGGCAGATTTTCATTTTCATTTATGTTTGCAAGCAGACCTATGGTTACAGAGGAGCCTGAGGTTTTTACTCAACTCCCTACGTTTTGTGAAAGCCCTACACTGCATTATCTTTACCTCATTTGGATTCTACATCGAGTTATATAACTCAGACTTAGAAATTTGGGTGAAGACCATTTCATTTTCCATAGTAGAGATGAGACAGAGTGGAAAAAAGTATTCAGCTAGCTTTCTTTAAAACTCTGCCCTTGCTCTGCATGTTGATAAAGGCAACGGTGCTTCCAAAAGTGTTAGCTGCCCAAGGTTGGATCCTTCATCATGGAAAACGGTGGGAGTATGTTCATTCAACCTTTTAACTAGACTTCTGGGCACATAGTTGTATTCTTGCAGTTCGCTTGGAGGAATGATGCGAGGGCTGGTACCCTATCCTAGATGTGCTCCTCTAAGGTAAAACACCAAGATGCAGGGTCAGAAGAGGGGCAGGGAATGTTTAATTGAACAGGTTTGTTCAGATCCACGCCTTAAGGATGGCTCATCTTCCTCCATAATGTGCAAAGTATTGGCCAGTCCTTTCATCATATCTCTCTACATTACTCATCTGTGAGTATTTAAGAATTAACAGTTGCTCCAGAGATGGGGATGGTCATATATTTACACTAAATGAGTAACTGCTGCTTGTCCCTAAGCTATGTTGGTACTTGGTGTAGGCTTCTTTGCGAGTGCTACCACATGCTGTGTGTTTGAGTTGTCCTCTTGGTGTTTTTCAGCTTTGGGGAAGGCTCTGTGTCTTTGTGCCTGTTTGCACTTTACTTAAGCACAGGAGGATGCTGACATTGACTGAAGGCTCTGTGTGGCCTCTAAGTCCTATCTTATCATGATGTTTGAGACTTTTTGAAGAGCATTGTGTTTCAGCTCCTTTTATCTCCCCGCCCCCTCTGTATTCCTGGCTTTTGAAGTCTGTAGTGCTCACATAGGTTTGACTATTCAGTCCTGTGAATAATGGCTCTCAAATGACACTCAATTTACTGCATTTTCTCTTGCAGTGGCTGTGTACACTCACAAACCTTGGGGAAAGAAAAGGCAATATGGTATGATTGCGAAAGGTTGTATATTTTCAAAGTTTGGTTCCAAAAGCTGTTGTGGGCTAACTGTCACTCTGAATTATTGCAGTAAGTTTTGCATGTTCCCTAATATTTCTTTATGCACTATTTGAAAAGGCTGTAAACCTTTTATGCATATCATTATCTCTTTTTAATTTAAATGCCAGCAGATCTCAATATGTCCACCTTGTGAATTCCCAGTTCATATGTTCAAAGGGAAGTTATTGTCATTTCTGTACACACCTGTAAAAGGTGTATCTGGTCTCAGGATCTAGGAACCACCAGACAGGACAGAACAACGAACAATGTTCTGCATTGTCCAGCTTTTATTTCTTCCAAGGATGGTGAAAGCTTTAACATGGAGCTATACAGAAAAACTTGTTAACCTTTGTTACACAGAAGCTGGTAAGCTGTTTCTGAGATAAGGCAATTTAGGAGGATGAGATAGATGTAGCTGATCCTAACTTTGCAGAATGGACTATCTAACCTCTAAGGGCCTTTCTAACATCTTTTTTATCTCAAGTTGCAGTATTTTTCCTGCTTGCAGTGTCTGTATGAGTTTCTAATCCTCTTGGAATTCTGCAAAGATTTGGGAGCTGAAGACATTGTGAAGTCTTCTAAGGAAACATTTCCACTTATCTGTTGTCCTCTGATTGCTTTGCTTTCCTTCCTTTTCCTTGTTGTAAGAAAGAGGGCATATAGGAGTGTCTTGACTTCATTTGCTAGCTAATTTATTAGTTTGTGCACCTCTTTCTTATGCCCTACTTCTCTCAAAACCAAATACCATTGATGTTAACAAAGACAATGACAGCATTTAAGGATTGGAAAGTTCCTCTCATTTCATTTGCCCTTCAAGATTAGCCTAATCACTTTCTAATCCATCCCCTTTTGGCTGTCTATGATTTAGTTATCCAAATCCAATTGCGTTTATTTCCACTTAATCAGTTATTTTATGGTCTAACCCAAGACTGTCACTTATGATAGCTGATTTTTCAAAGTGTTTTAAATCAGTTTAATTAATTTCCATGTAATCTCTCCAAGAACTTTTAGGGTGTTGCTTCCTACACCAATTAGCCTATCAAATTACTGGCATGTGCTTGTTCAGAAATTTCCTCTTATCTTTCAGTTCCTATGCATGTAGCTGTTGAGCTCATGGCTCTTTTGATAGCCGAGTGAGCTCGCAAATCGTGGCCCACACACTGCTGCTCTCCCTTTCTATTAATGGGTTCTCCTCTGAATGTTTGCAGACCAAGATCACAAAAAGGAGGTCAAAGAGCTCTTTGGCATGCCAGGCATCTAGCTACTTTGAGATAAATATCTGCTTCACCCTGACTTTTAGCCGTGCATCGGATTAAGACAGGCAACGTGCACTGAAACATATCCTCAAACTTAACAAGCTTATTTTTCTTTGGATAGTATTTGGATACTTTATGTGTTAATGTATATATTTATATATGTAAATAAAATCAGACTTAGAAACATGTGTGTATGAAACATGTCTAAATAAATGTATCTATAATAGTGTTTCCTTAATATTTACAATATTATTACTTGCCCTCTGTAACTAAAAAGTTACAAACTTTGCATCTTTACCAGTTTATGATCTTCTGTTGATTTAAAGACTTATTTTGGATTATCAGCCTACCTGACTGACCACATGAGTACACTAGCACCTCTGTTTCTTATTACAATTATTTAAGGCAGAAGGAGGAGTTTAGTATAGCACAGAAGAGTTAGAAGAGGGCAGTGCTGCCCCAGCCAGGTTACAATCCTGCCTGGGGATGGAAAACAGGGGACAGAAGAGAACCACACATTGAATGTGGGAGAAGCAACAGCACAGCAGACCAGAGGTCATGGTGATATGTCAGTGTGATGACTCAGTGTTGGTTTCATGCACCTCAAATGATTCTATGTGATTAAATATGAATTGCATTTAACTCATTGCTTGCAGGAAATTATTTTGCTTTAGTCTTCTTAGAAGTCCTTGGCAGGAAAAGGACAGACACTCCCCCTAGTGTTCTACTATTTAAAGCAGAATAAAGTTCAGTCTCTCTTTTTTGGACATTGGCTGTCATCTTCCTTGATTTGTCACATGCATGCTGATTCCAGCCTGCCTTTTAAAATCCTTTCCACCCCAATTGCTCCAAACTGATTGCACTGAAATGAAACAAGAACTTCCCTGTGAAAGTCCCCTTTGAATCAGGAATGGGATTAATGGTAACTATCATCTGTAGTGTTGTAGGAGTTCAGCAGCCTACTCAAAACCCAGGGGTACCCAGCACTATAAAACCCAGGAAGAAAAAGACTGACACTGCTGGAAGAAACGTATGTGTGATACGTGAAGATGAAGGGAAATTTCCCAGAGTCCAAGGGAAGTAAAACCAGTGTTTAACAACACACTCATGTTGGCATCTGAACTGCTCCAGGATGGCTAATAAACACACATTTACAGGGTTCAGTGGGCTAAAGAGAACTGAGGTCCCTTACTGTCCCTCTTAGTGCCAGTGGGCAGCATGGACCTGCTGCTTTACACCTTGCACAATGTCCTGGCTCAGAAAAAAAATGATTTTGTACTGTGTATTGGAGCTCCAGGGTTAGTTTTGGTTTGCTTTTAACGCTGCCTACTTCTGTGAAAAAGCTAAGCAAATCCTTGGGCCATAAATCCAACCCCCATGTCACTGGAAACGTTTCTGAATCTCCCAGTCAAGCGTGTTTGAATTTCTCTTTGACACAAAATGTGGGACAAAAAATATAGGAGAGTTTTGCATGCCTTGGTTGCAAATATCCAAAATTAACAACACCCCAATTCTCAACAGCTGCTCAGGTCAAACTTGCTCGTTCTCGGTATTCTTTTGCTGTAATTCTTTGTGTAGATGCATTTTTTGTTTAAGTGAGGGGTTAAGGAACAATTATTTTTCATACAAACACTGTTGTTCATCTGTGGATGGGCTGATTTAGCTGGAAGCAAGAAAAATCTTTGTTCATTACTGACTGTTCACTGTGTTTCCATGTAGAAGTCCAGGGAACAGAAACATAACATAAGGTGACTAATATCCAATTACCCAGGATAGAGTGGTGAAATACTGTAGCTGAGGAATTTATGGAATTGGACACTTCTGCCTTTGTTTGTCTCTGAGTGGCTGAGAACATAGAAGTTCAGAGAATAGAAATGTCCTGGACAAATAGCTTATTGACACCAACCTACAGCTTCTAAAACTATAGGATAACTCTCAGAGGGATAAAAGAGAAATAACTACAGATATTGTCACGTAAGTGACAACTAACTAGCCCTTTTCTCTGGGATGCTTGCAGAACCCAGTTGAAAGTTTGCAAAATAATAAACATGAAATGGTGAAAGTTTAACTGTCTTCCAAGTGTTTCAAAAAAGAGCAAGTTTGCAGCTTCCAGGTGACCTTTGTGTCAGGGGTTGTTTCCTCACTTTAGTGAGGATGGAGACACCTTCCTTCTTCCAGTAACGCTTCACTTGCACGACCTGACATCTGCATGCAGTAAAATCGGTTCCCTCTCCCGCATGCTCTGGAAGGTGGATGAGCTTTTTCATTCCCCCTCATCCTTTGCTCATCTGATTAACCCAGTAGGGAAGAGGGACAGGTAGTCATTTCCAGAGCAGCCTTTGAACATCACTGGGCACCAGCAGACATCAAGGTGTCGGTCTTCAGAAGTGGCTCTGGATTAGCAGCAGCTCTCCAGCCCTTTGCAAAAATATCCTCACGTCTCCCCTCCCGTAGGACCTGGAGCCGGTCCATCTGGCAGCACTGTGGTGGTTGGTGTTTGGGTCACCCAACTCACAAGCTACTATGGCAATTGACTGAGCACAGTTATCTCGTCCCAGGAGATACGGTAGTTTCTTGTGCCCCTTATACAGCATTGAGCCATGTAGGGATTGAATAAGCCCCAAAATTGGAAAGCGGGGTAGGGGGGAGGAATACTTAGAGCAGATTGGAGTCTTTGTGTCTCAAGAATTTCTGTTCATAGAGTCAGTGTGTGATGGACAGCATTGCATACTACTTGGGTTGTAGATAAAAGAGGCAAGGAAGCAGCAGTAGTATGTCTGACAGGGTAAAAATGGTAAGTATAAACCACAAGGCTGGGGGGGGTGCGGGAAGAGAAGAGACAAAAGGAGCACATGAAATAGAGAAGGAATGAAGAAATGGAATATAGCAGAGAAGAGGTGGGTGTTAAGATGTATTCAATATTTAGTTCCTTTAAATATTTAAATTTATATCTTTCTGGCTGGAAGAGGGGTTACTTTCCTTAGGAATATGGAGCTTTGCTGTCGGGAGGCAATAGACCTCCCCATGCTTTGGTTTCTCAGCCACAGAATAAAATGAAAACCTGCTTTCTGGTGGGATGGAGAGCTCCAACTAAATCAACTAAATCCTTCGAATAGCCTCAGGTGAGAAGAACAGCGAGTCCTTGCCGGGAGAAGGAGGTTGATGAAGCCACTCTCTTCCATCTCCCTGGGTTGGTGGTTCACTGCCTGCAGCAAAGCTCACCGTCCTGAGCAGGAATCTGCTCCCAGGTCCGTCTGCTTTTAGTTTGCTTTGAAGACAAGCAGGCATGGAGAAGTAGGACAGTTGTATTGCCACGAAGCTTTCATCTTCCAATTTTGCTGGCCTTCATCTGTTGCTGTTTTGCTCTCATCTGGCTGCAGCTATTTCTCGGTGCTTTGTATGCAGCCTTTCTGGATGGAATCCTTACAGTGAGAACACACTCTGGGTACTGTAGTCATAATAAGTGTGTCATTTACTTATCCAAATATATTCAGGAATAATACTGCTTAGCAGATATCCACTGCTGCAAACCACTTGAAATCCATGTCACACAGAGACCCAACAGTGTGATATTTTAAAGGGGCATGATCAACTTCTCTGATTTTTCAGTTTAAATTTGCAGTATCCTTGTTTCTTTCCTGTGCTTCTCTAGAGGGGACTTCTTGGGCATACTGCAGTTTATGAGATTTTGTCATTTGGGTATAGCAGAGACTTTCTAGTGCAGGCAACCTCATTATACTGCCCTTTGTGTAATGTGATTAAACTCTATTTTAAAAGTATTTAAGGCTTTCAGTTTTGTCCTTTGGAGTTGGATTTAAACTGACACAAACTGCCACCCATTTTTTCTAGCAAGTCACTGGTGTGCAAAATACTTATTTCAGTCTCGTATACTTGTTCTTCATTTGGATCACCTATTCAAACGCTCCCACCTGTGAACAAGTGGCACCTCCCACGTGTCTGCTTCATCATCCCGTACCTCCTCCATACATCCCTTCCCACCCGTGCTGGTGTAACAGCAGAGTAACATCTTTGCCCATCATTTACCACGTTCATTGAAGGCTTTGAAAAATATACCAGGGAGAGGCAGTTTTCAGGCCCAATTTTAACTTTGCAGCAAACACATAGGTAAGAGATTTGGTCGATGTGTTTAAACTGTCTTGTACTGTACCGTGTATCTTAACACTCCGAATAAGAACTGAATAGTGGTATCCTCTAGAAATCCTCTAGAAGGTGATCCACAGACTCTCCTTGTCCAAGATGAAATACAAAAATAAAGCAAAAAATACCTGTTGAAACCTCTCTGAGTTTGTCCTTGTTTTACTTTGAAGTGAATTAATGTTTAGAACTCCTCACCGTAGTGCTTCAATGGGCAGGAAGAGCCAAGCGTGCACATGGGACACTGAGCTTGCAACATGCCAAAGCAAACGAATGTCAGACTGGGAAAAGATACTGCCTCTGAGAAATACAGTCTGTCCCTCTTGATTTGCCGTGAAGTTTTAATGCAGTATCCTTGTCTCTTTTGAGCCATTCCCCGACACATCTTCCCCTGCTAATAATCTCCTGCTCTCTGGAGAGGCAGGGCAGAGATGGTGAGACAGACAGTACCATCTCTGACAGCATCTCCTGGCTCTGCACCAGTTGTCCCTGAGCATCTCCTCTGCCAGTTGCTTTGGTGCCTCTCATGTCAGCCTGCCAAAAAAATGAATGGTGCGCTAGTGGAAATAATCCTGTGTGCAAAATAAGTCTCCAGGAAATGGGTTCTCTAACCTGCAGGCTTAATATCGCAGATTACTGTGTGTGACTAAGCCTCCTGTTGGCACTGAGTACCTGTATCTTTCTCACACTATCAATTAGCACTCCCCACCCCCCCAAAAACACATATATGTACCCTCTTGAATGGGAAGAAAGTCAATTTTTTGCAAAAGATGCTCTGAGGTCCTGTCCCTCTGAGGGGTCTTGAGATCTTTAAATCATTACAAGCTTCCTTTTGAATGATCCCAAGGGTAACGCTTTTCTCCTGCAGCCTGCCCACTTGCTCATTTTTGAAGTCATTAGCTCAGGTGGCTGCGTGCCACACTAGAGCTTATGGCAATAAGTTATTTTTTGTTGTTGATTTTTCTGATAATTATTGGTTGGGGTTTTTTTCCTTTTTTTCCCTTTCATGCTGATTTTATGTTCCTTTTGTTTTTCCTTTTGGCAGTTGCATTTTGCTGTGAGGCTTCATTAGTGTAAAGATAGTTTTGATGCTAGATATCTGTTCCTTGCTTCTATTAGCCATCGCGGTAGGACCCTGGGAAATCTGGGAAAGGGATCCATAGCACTGGTGTTACAAGAGCAGTCTTTATACAAATTTGAAATCCATTTTTAAAAAGGAAGTGAGCGGGAGAAAGAAAGTATCGTTATCCCCATTTTACAAATAACAAATAAATTCCAGTGAACCGTTCAAGGAAGCTCGCGGCGGGGTTGGGAGCTCAAGCTGGTGCTTCTGGGCCCGGGAGTGTTGCCTTGGGAAGACCAAATTACTGCATGCCAGCTGAGCCATGGGAACCGGCCACAGGCAGACATGGTTTTACAACTCGGTGACAGTTTTACAAGGGGGAAGGAAGCTTTGGGCAACTCCACTGCTAGTATTACACAAAGGGATGGACATCTGTTTGACTCAGAGAACTTTACAGATGGTTTTCCCACAGCCTTGGGGCTCCTTGTCTGCACAACCTTCCTTTTGGCTTAAGCTGGTTTCTCCCCTGAGTTCAGGGCTTGCTGGGCACTGCAAGATCCCAAATCACTGTCTGACCCTTCTGCAGCTCTTGACTGGGAAGATGGACTTCCCAGATCGATACCAGGCTCAGCCGGTGCTTGTCAGTTGGCTATGAGTTTGGTACTCTGCTATTTGTGTCTTTAACTCAAAATCCATCCTTCCTCCTCATTGTTCCTCAGGCTTATTGGGATTCCATCCCACCTCCCGGGATCATTTTAAGCAAAAGTTTGGGTTTAGACAAAATTCCTGGTTAAAAAAAACCAAAACACACCGATTTGTGGTAAATTTTATTTAGACACTTTCATTGTCCCTCCTCTCTTCTCATGGCCGTCAGTATTGCAAGAGCAGCAGCCCCAAATTTACGTGTATCTTGTGAACTGAACCATGAAAAACAAATGAGTGTGAGTGATTAAAGTGCTCTGGGAATAAATAGTGTTCAGGGCTGTCAAACTGACACTTTTCAGGACAGCTATATAACCATTAATGAAGAGGAAAAAAAAGAAAGGTCTGCATTTCTCAAAAGCCAGCAAATTGTCTTTATTTTTCATCATGTGGGGAGAGGAGAAGGCTCACAAGTCAGTCTTATTCAGCAGGAAATTTTCCCCTAGTTTCTGTATTTCTGTGTTGGGCTTTTTTGTCCAGAAATTGAAATTGTCAGGCCAACAACTTACAGAGTTTCTAGCTAATCTTCCTAGATTTACTGTGCCAGGAGA
Organism: Haliaeetus albicilla; assembly: GCF_947461875.1. Classification (NCBI taxonomy): domain Eukaryota; kingdom Metazoa; phylum Chordata; class Aves; order Accipitriformes; family Accipitridae; genus Haliaeetus; species Haliaeetus albicilla. The sequence continues at coordinate 81,553,606 of NC_091483.1, read as the reverse complement.
GGATTTTTCTACAACTTTTGTTACAATCTGGCGACATTGTAGTTTGTTAACATTTTAGATATGGTGAAGACACATGAGCCAAGTTTTTATCAGGCGAGTTATGATGGATTTATTGCAGGATAACAGCAAACAGAGTTTGGATCATTTATTTCTAAACTGGGATTTAACTCAAAATGCCCCAAGGCATTTTGTTATAATCACAAGGCTCCTTCTAGGGCCACTAAGCAATCCCCAGAGAGACTCTCATTTTGATTTATTTTGAGTGTAAAGTCTTCAGGGCAGGTGGCAGATGCTAATCTGCGGCCTCTTGAGATAAATCCACATTTTCCACTTTGAACTGCAGTTCAAACTTCAGTTTGAAGCCAACCTGCAACCTTAAGGTCCTTTATTTTTGCTTTATCTTTTCACTTTGGATTTTCATTACATTAGCTATTGGGTACCATATCTTCTGTAGCTTTTTATTTCTTCACAAGTCTAATTTGGCTTTTTCATTTAAAAAAAAAAAAAAGTAAACCTATCTTGCAGCTTGGGGCACTGCAAGATTGTTTTATTATTATAATTACTCATTTTCTTTTTTCATCTGGACTCTCATGGCTGTCAGCAAAATCAACAGCCTTTCCCAGCATTCAATCTATTTTCATTAAGACAAATTTTGTATTGTATTCACAGAGATCTGCTTGTAGATTCTCCTTTAAAAGCAACTTAGAGCTTTCTTAATTTGGCTCTAAACACTGAACTGACTTTCTTACTGCTACTGCCTTTGACAGTTCTGTGATATGTGGCTTTCCTGCATCAGAAAGTCTTGGGAAAAATATGGCAGATGATTCAGAAAAGAGCCACAAAAATTATTTTAAAAGTCTCACAGTGAGAGGGAAAAAGATCAGACCTTTAAGTTTTTCAAAGGAGAAGATGGAGACTTGCTTTGCTTAAAGTATGTAAGTACCTGCACAGAGATCTAACAGAAGTGAATAAAATCTTTTTTTTTTTTTAACTAACCAGAGAAAGTCTGAACAGAGTAAACTATAGAAATTTCAAAAGACAATTATAGCATCTATTGTAACAGCAACTGGAACTGTCTACCCAGGAAAACAGTAGCTATATCAACTTGAGATGAAGACTGGCTGCGTTTCGGGAAGATAAATATTAATCAAGAGCAATACAGAAGGAAGGAGGGAAATCATGGGATCTTTTTATGTAGATGTGTCCAAGTGGTATCTCATGATGGTTTCATGAGGCTTTCAGGCAATTTAAAGCACAGCCCCTATGCTAGGACTGTGTAGGTCGATTTTGACAAGTGGCTTTTGGCTAATTACTTTCTGAGAGAAGGAGTAAATCCAGGAGGAGCTACTAGGACCATGTAAATCCAGCCCCACTGATTAATGGGCACTCTCCTTCCCCTCAGCTCTTTGAGATACATGTCATATGTCTCACGGTCACAGGAGAATTTCAGTACTGAAAAGTTGGCTTGCCTCTGATCTAGATGATCAAATCGTCCTTTTGAAACTCTCATTGTGTAAATTTGTTAATCACAAATGCACACATGTCATTTGAAATCCTTCATGTTTTGGCCACTTTCAGGACATTCATTAATAATACTTGTTATTCCCATAAATAAGGATTATCTATTCTGATCCGAGACGGATCCACTGAGAAGACAAACATTTTGTTTGGATGAAGTACCTCTCTGGTAGTGCTATTTTACAATGTCTTGGTTGTACTAAACCAAAAAGTTCATGGCAATTCTTTATCCTGTTTGCAGTCTGGCCCTAAGTGAGTTCCTACTGAAAATGTAGCTGAAGGGCAATGCCAGTTCCTCTTCCCTCGACCAAAATGCAGCTGTATTTGCTAATCCTAAACAGATGCATGAGCCAAAGTGAGCTTTTGTACTGTTGTTCCAGGATCTTCTTTTGCCTTATACATACACACACACACATGCAAACCCATCACCTAAATTCCTAATCTTGATTAAGCCTATAGCCTGGAGTATTTTAAGCAGATATAAAGCTGCAACATTATTCCAATTTTATTTAATCTTTCTGGTCCAGTCAATTTCCAATCTTCAGAAATCATGACCAGCCAGATTGCATTAATATTGTAATTCTGAGTTGTACTAACATTTGCAGAATTGTGTTTTCAACTTTTCTTTCCAACTTCAAGACCTTCTACAGTTGAAAATTGATATTTCTTATAAGGTATCAGGAATCTTTAGAGCTGGGGCATGGCTTATAACACTAAGAAATCTCTAATAAAGTTTGGAGAGTAGGCAATTCTGCCACTTCACTTATTTTCAATGCATTATAAGTAGGAAAGTAGCCTATGATCCAGAAACTGACCTAAAGCCAGGCAATATTGTAACTGTTGCTTTCTGCTCCTAAGTATTGATCTAAAAAACTTGCTCATAAAGACATCTTCAGTTTGGATTTACAACATATCTTGTATCACTGATATGGAGGCCCTTTAACCCTTGTGAAATAAGCGGTGTTCATTCACATCTTTAGCCTGAACTTTCAAGGTTCATAATTAAGGAGAAATATGTTTTACGTATGTATAGGGCTTATTGAAAGATGGGAATCATCAAGCCTTTTTTTTTTTTTTTTGTAAATATACTCTTCAAACAAATATCTTTTTTTTTCCTGAGCTGTATGTTGTGTAAGAAGCAAAGGCAGAAATACACTCAATTATTAGAAGCACAGAAGATCCATATACGCTCTCTTTTCCAGTTCCTATATTAGCTTGTTGCAATACATGTCTTGGATATCCTGTTGCTGGATTATTTGATAGAGAAATAGAATCTCATTCCAATGACAATTTCCAAGAATCACTGGAGAAGTACATCCAAACCTGAAAGCCAAACGGGGGAAGAGAAATTAAATGTTATTTGGAAGACACAAAGATATGAAAAAATGGACGATGCAGATTAATAGTCAGTACTAACTGTTTGGGTTGCAGGTAAAGATAAACAATCTTAATATGGGAAAAGACCAAGAGTAACTGGGGAAAAAAAATACTGCTGGGAAAGACACGTGAAATGTCGTGCTTCAATAGTCAACCACAAATTATCTCTTTGCTCAAGTAGTGGAAACTGGGATAGAAAAACTCAGTTCAAGGGAGCTGGTACATGAGTTTGTTCTAATGAAACACAGCAGATGTTTCCCCAGATGTTTACACACAAAATAGTGTTTTCATGCTGTTTTCATGTGATGAAAGAACATACACCACGTGTCCTAGTCATTACTTTTTCAATCTGAGAATGCATTTTCAAGGAGTCATTTTTTTACTCTTCAAAGTAAATGACAGTAGGCATTAAGGAAAATAGACCTGTTGGGAAAACGCACTTCCACGTTTTGTTCCTTGAAAGGCAGTTATTTCAGCTATTCTTATATGGCACATTAAGTTTCCAGTCTTGCAAAAATATACGCACAGGTGGTCTCCTTGCATTTATTTGTAGTTAAGCACATGTCTATGTCTTGCCAGAACGAGAACTTATACATGCCTTAGTCCCTGTATCTACTGAAACATTGAAGGGGAAAAAATGTATCTTTAAATATTTTAAAATTCATGTAATAAATATCATACATGGATTTTTAGCTCTGTGCTATTTAATAAAGAAAAAAATGTAATCATTTCTCTGTACTCTGACAAGAGATAGAAAATATCCAGGGTAATAAAGAAGCTTACAGTAAAAATAAATACCTATAGAAATTAACACAATAGTGTCTGAAAGATGATATGCAGGAGGGAGAAACTGAGTCTGCCTGTAGGGTAAAAGGTGATAATATTCTCTAGAGAACTTCAGTGGGCCGGACAGCATCATAACAGTGCAATCATTACAGTCATGTACCAGTGGCAATATTTCAGGGACTTTCTGATCTTTAGGTGACTTTTTCTTCAAAACTTACAGTACAATCTGCACTATCCTAACTGGTAAAACAGAAAGAATTAACAGATTCATAGTTCTAGGCCAAAGTAATTGCAAAAGGCAATGTTTCAACCTCCTGCTCTGTGAAAGAAGAGATTTTTAGCTTTATTGCAACCCATAAAAAACCATCAGTTACCCAGAAGCTTACTGCATTAGCTTTGGATATACTAATAACTACAAATAAAGAATTTTGATCCAGAAGTCACTATTTTGTCAGTGAACATGCTTTGCATAGTGCTACACCTGAGCTAATGATACTTTTATTGAATACAACTTCTTTTAAATAAACCTTAGACTGCATTTTTCATGTCCAGTCAGCAGGGTAATTTCTGTACTTCTAGTGCAGTTTGGATGGGGTCATGTCAAGTTTTTCAGATTTAACTTGTTTCAACCACTTGACTTGGATGCGCTAGTGTACTTGTCCATTTGAAAAAACCCAGCTTAAAAGGTAAAGCAACTAACAACATTGTATAAGAAGTGCTTCAGAGTCAATGTCCAGCTTCAAGCATGCATTATGCTAGATGTTATTCAGTGGACATTGAGACAGCTGAATGAGTTAAGCAGAACCAAAGCAAATGTGTCTCAGTGAAGGACATCAGAGATATAGTCCTACTGTATAGGAGCTCTCCTGCTCTTGGTTATTACAATACAACATGAAAATAACTATGTCCAAAAGTCCATCCAACCCTTTCTTCTATTTTGCAATGTATCCAATAGTACATACCCAGAGAGATATATTGACATATGGTGATACTAGTTTCATCTTCCAGTCTTAGCCCTCTGCTTGTGTTACCTTGTTCTCTACAGCCGACAGTTCGTCTCTGTGATGCTCATCTTGCTTCCAAGATTTGAACATGAGGATGGATCAATTGCTTGGTACAGTTTCTGGAACAGCTATGATAAGCAATCATTTTCCTCCCTCTGAATATTACATACTGCCCCAGACTTGTCTGCTCTTAGCAGATGACAAGTGATGCTCCGTTTTATTAGCAGTCATTGCAGGACATGCCTTTCTTCAATGTTTCATAAATGAACAAAGAATTTCTGGCCTTAAATTTGGCGTGTCCTGGTTTCAGCTGGGGTAGAATTAATTTTCTTCCTAGTAGCTGGTATAATATTGTGTTTTGGATTTAGTATGAGAATAATGTTGATAACACGCTGATGTTTTCAGTTGTTGCTAAGTAGTCCTTATACTAAGTAAGTCAAGGATTTTTCAGCTTCTCATGCCCAGCCAGCAAGAAGGCTGGAGGGGCACAAGAATTTGGGAGGGGACACAGCCAGGCCAGCTGACCTCAACTGGCCAAAGGGGTATTCCATAACTTCTGACGTCATGCCCAGTATAAAAACTTGGGGGCACTTGGCCTGGGGGTGGATTGCTGCTCAGGAACTAACTGGGCATCGGTCAGCAAGTGGTGAGCAATTGTATTGTACATCGCTTGTTTTGTATATCCCAATTCTTTTATTATTATTATCATCATTATTATTGTTATTTTCTTCCTTTTTGTCTTCTTAAACTGTCTTGATCTCAACCCACGAGTTCTACTTTTTTTGATTCTCTTCCCCATCCCACCAGGAGAGGGGAGTGAGCGAGCAGCTGCGTGGGGCTTAGTTGCTGGCTGGGGTTAAACCACAACACATGGAATCCAGGCTAACCTTTATCTGGTGCAATTTGTGCTCCAGCTGTCTGTGTTCTTTTGCCTTTGTACTGTTTTCTCTCTTCTGCCTGCTGAAAGTGAAGGAACAGGTCTCATCATATTCTTTTCTGATTGGGAAGTATCTTTCACTAGCAAAAAGTCAAAGCCCATGTTAACTAAAGCCCTGAAGGCCAACAGAGCTATGCAATGTATTCAAAGAGGACGAATTAAATAGTAATTAGAGATGAAAGCTTTGTTATGCTTATGTAACCCATAATAGCATAATTTTCCCATGACTTGCTGCTTACAAGCTAGCTGACCTTCTAACAGTTAGCCACTTCTTTACAAATCTGCACAATGTGCTTTCAATTAAAACTTGCCTTTGAAACTAGGTCCAAATGAGTTATCCTTCAAAACAAAACAATGAAATAGGACCCATCTTTCTGGTTTTACTCTGAACCAGATCCTGCATATTTTATTCCCACCACAAACAACATTCCTCTCGGTGTCATCCTGCTAAAACAAAGCTGTGAGCTGAAAGTTGGGCTCACCTGGAATAACAGTGACACGAAAGGGTTCTTGCTCTGTTCAAGTCAGTCGGCAATCATCTCACCCCTCCTGCAAGGATGGAGAGAAAGAGGGAAACAGGATAGTGTTTGGTGAGGTTTTTTACTTTCTCAACCTGCCTCTAAAGAGTCTGATTTTTCCAATTGCTGATCATCAGGAGATACGGGCATGGGAGCAGGGTTTTGAGCTTGTCAAATAAAGGAATAATGATGGAAAAAGAGGAGATGAAGTTTAAGAAGAGCATCCCAGCAACCTCTGGTAAGGGTACATTGCACTTTTCAGAGCTACTTGCAAAAAACAGGTGACAAGACATATGCAGCTCCAGGAAAATGGAGGAGGTGCAAAGGATGCAAAGTAATGTTTGAGTGAACAGTTGTCAAAGTGCATTAGACTTACAAGCTTCTCTCCAACTGAGAAGAAAAAGTCTAGATTAGTTACATGTTTCATGTTGTACCTGCTTAAAAGTAGTAATGAGAGGGCATCTACATTGTCCACATGAGAGTCTCCAATATTTGTCACAAATGAATCGTCCCCTGGAAAACACCAGGTTTTGTTCCTTGTCATAAGTGAAACTTCAAGGTCACATCACAAAGAACCTTTCTGTACTGCACGGTGAAAGCCTACGGTAACAATTTTCATTTAAACGGAGAAGAAAAGGCAGGAGTTAAAGTTCGGTGGAGCAGCATTACAAGGAGCAATGAGCAGTGTCTAAAGAAATTTAAGGCAATGAGCTTAAAGGGAAATCCCTCTCCCTTTTCAATTAATTTCATTTCAATTCAATTAACTGAATTGAAAAAAAATTAGGAATAAAACCCAATTGCAAGATTAGGCTGTGGAATCACTCTGTCTCCACTCAGAAACAACTAGAAGCTAAGCATAAATGAAATAATATTTAGGGTTTTTTCCAGTAGCTGAGAGCATATGTAGCCAATATTACTTTTTTTAATGAAAAAGTATCTGAAATTGCAAGACCTAACAGCAGAGCAGCACTTTTAAATTATTAGTGCTGGTCAGTGATATAAACAACTGAACTTCTTGAGCAGTTTAAAGAGGAGAACTCAATCAGGGAACATCGATCAGGGTGAACCACATAGGAATTCATCACCATATGCAACCATCTCCTGGGCTCGGGAAAGAAGAGTCTTTTCTCATCATGCCATACTATAAGAAGGTAAAAGAAAAGTTGTAGAGGTGCCATTTTCCATGCTGTAATGTGCCAAAACAGAAATCATTGTTGATTGCTCTGCAGATTCAGAGATAAGAATTTAGCCAAAAGTTCCTAAAATATATGATAGTACTTTGTTCAGAAAGACTTTCCTGTGTTCTTGTGAGAGATGAAAACTGCAGTTGAATCCCACATGGCAGTTGCCACAAAACCACTTTCTTTCTCTCCTGTTAAAATACTATTCCAAAAATTCACCAGTCTTACAGTATGAAATCTCTTTTTTATCAGCTCAAAGGTGCTCATGGACAATTAAATCCAGTTTTTCTTGTTCCAAGTTGTTTTTTAGCTTCAAAAGAGCTTTTCTTTCCCTGGAATTTGTTCCACTGAGGTACTGATAGAGGACAATCACATCTCTTCTTGGTCTTCCTTTTATTTGACATACCAAAGCTGGTTTTCCCTCACTCCTTCATCCCACACAGGGGTTCTCAGTCCCCCTGATAAAGACCGTCTTTCCTCACACCTCTTCAAGACGCAGTCTTTCTTAACCATGAATGGACAGATTTGAACACTGCATTTCAAATGAGATTTCTTACCTTTCTTATACCAGGGCATTATTTTTTCTTGAGTCTACTGGAAATAGTTTTTGGTTATTGCATTCAGCTTCTCTCCTTGCTGGCATCACACCAGTATTTCACAGTCACCCTGCCATCAGCTGCACTACAACGTTGTTCTTTTTTCTCACTCATTTCCAACTGGTAAACCCACAGCTCGCAACGGAAATGCCTATGATCAGTCTCCAAGTATGCAGTCTTACATTTTCTTCTATTAAATCCCTTTGAGCTTTCTTTTAATTCCCGTCTTCAAGGCCATGCAGCTTTTAGGATCCAAAGTCCTGATTTTTCTGTTAATAGAAGATACCCTCTAGCTTCATCTCATTGGAAAATTGAATTAACATAGTCTCATTTTGTGCCGACTCATAAAAGAAACCGTGAAATGAGATGAGGCCTGAGTCTTATTTCCTGGGGAACTCCACCAGTGAGTTCTTTACCTGCTGTCTCTTGTCATCTCCCCTTTACGTGGTGTCTTCTCGCCCCAGAGTTCTGGTAGAGTCTCCATGGCATTGCATCAGATACTATACCCACACTCAGCGAGATTAAATGTATAACGCCTTTCCTGGAAAATCTCTTACATTTCCAGAGAAAGGTATCAAGTTATTCAGGCATTATCTACCCACAGTAAATCCATCTTGCTTTTTATCTTGTTTTTCATTTGTTTCTATCTCTTCACATACAATGCTCCAAAGACTCCTCCAAAGTTTCACACAGTCTAAAAGCCAGCTTTTCTAGCATGGTAACACATTCTGTTTAGGGAAAACTCTGTATCAGTTATATTATCAACCACAAATTTGCTGAGAATCCTTGTTCATGGACCCCTGGGTATTTTTCAGAAGGTTACAATGGAGATTATTTGAATCTGCAGCTTTACATGAGCTTTCCGTACTCCTCCAGATGCTAATTTTCTCCTTTTGTCTGGATCTTTCTGTGTTTTCCAAGCTGTACACTAAACACTTCAAATAGGTTAGTCACTTAGCTCATGACATAAAGTGGGTTGGAAAAATGACAGTTCTCCACTGATTGTGAGGTACTTAGAGATACAATAAAAAAGAGCTTTAGACATGGAAATTGTTCTGTTCATTGATGAATCATAGTCTTTTGAAAGAGTTCTGGCTGAAGTGAATATTAGATGGATCTACAGCATATCCGCTTTTAAATTTGCACTGTGCTCCGCCTTTATTGATATGGGCAAGCAACTATTTTGTGAAATAATTTTGTATTATTATGGTCCATACAGTAAAGGGTTTAATGATACTTTTTTAAAAGCCTGTTTGTGGATGTCCAAATTGAGTTTCTAGGTGAAAATAACAAATACATACCCAGGCAAGTAAAAGAAGCTGTTTTATTTTTTCTGAATATCTGCATCATTCCCACAACATGACTGTGCCAATTGTTTTACAAGATTATGAGCAGATCCCTACTTTTCATCAGGAGACTCAGCAGCAACAGTCTGTATTTCTAGCAGGAAATACCAGATAAAAATCTCATATCCAAGTACATGCAAGGATTCCAACCCATTCAGGGTACGTATTCGCTATAGTAGCATCTGTATAGCTGAAACTTCCCATTCTAGCTGTCAGTGATTTTTTTTCTTCTTTTTTCTTCCTTCTGGGAGGCCCCAGTTCACTTTGGGAGACCCTGAGGACCAGATGCACTGAAGCAGCATAGATGACAGTCACCTTCATTAGGTACTGCAGACTAAAGATCAAATATTTTATTTACTAGCTGTTTACTATTGCATCCGAGCTGCAGCAAGTGTCACAACAACAACAGCAACAACTACGGATGCTACTTTACTGAAATATGAAGGTAACTTTCAGACAAAGTTGTTTTCTAGTGCAAAACCTTTTTTTGGAGGGTGGGAGGTGGAGGGCTGCCTGTAGAAACAGATACTATTCTACATGCATTGATGGTTTTCTCCGGTTTTCTGGCACCTTTTACCACCTTTGAAAGCTCAATCATCATCTATAAGCAGTCAGAAATATCTTCTAATGTCTCTGAGTTCTCTAAGTGTCCTAGAGTGAAGTTAATTTAGCCCAGGCCATTTGAAGACATTTAATGTACAAAAGAACAGCTGAGTTTCTCCCTTCCTTATCAGAGGCTGAATCTTTCCTGTATATTAAAATTCTCCAGTACAGGAAAATGCTATTTAATGGCAAAACGTTTCTGAAAGTTTTCTCAGAACATTTTCTCCCACAACTTTGCAAAAATATTTAGACTTTTTGTTTCAACAAAGTTTGAAATATTTGAGTTTCTTGTCTAACGCGAGATCTTATTCAACTCTGTGGAACGCTGAACATGACTAACTGACATCCATGCATTTTCCTGGGTCAGGAGTGTATGAAAAATCCAAAGAAAGACATGAAGAAGACTATAAGAACAGGCCTGAAAAATTCAGTGTCACAACTGTTCTGTGATCGTTCGGTGTAAACAGGTCTTTCTTCTCAGTCACTTCCAACCAAAAAGTTCCCTTATTGCATCAAAAATCACCGCTATTGACCCTGTAAGATCAAAGCTTTAATTTTCTACTATGAATTTTTGCCCTGGTAAGTATGCTATTATCAGGCTAACTTCAGTCCATAAAAGTGAGGTTAAAAAGAGAGAACACAGATCATTATAACATTATAATATTGAATCTGTTTGAATGAAAACTTTGTCCTGACCACTCTTTAATGTAGTGTGATAAACACTGTTCTTTCATAGTCAGGGGGAAGGTGGTTATATTTAATTCCTTTTATTTCTTAATTTAAATCAGTCTTTAATTATGTTCAAGTGATTTTCAACTCACAGCAACAACAAATTATAAAAGATAAAAAATAAAAGGCTGAAATTATTAAACACAAATGTGGTCAATATGCCTGAAGATGAAATCTCAAAATCTGAAACTACAGAGCATTTGTTTTGAACTGCCTTGTTCTCCTTTTCATCTTACACAGTAAAGTAAAATTTCTATGTTCTGCAAGAAAAATTAGAAAAGAAAAAAAAAGAAAACCAGCCACTTGATTGTCCCTCTGGAATAAGATAAGAATCATATAAAACAGCTCTGAAATTGCAAGATTTCTTGAAATATACTGGTGTAGGTAAGGAAAATAAAGTACTAAACTCACTTTAGAAAGAAGAAAAACCAACACAGACATATATTACATATATCCTATTATAGTTCTCCTAAATATGCTCAAACAATGAGCGAAATTCATGTGCTGCAAATACACCTTATCATTCCATGGTAATGACTCTCTTTTTGGCAGAAAATGTACTCCAGACCAGAGTATTCTGGGATGTGCTCATTTCACAAAATAAAGAAACAGTCACCAGATCATACTTCTCCTTCCTTCCTTCCCTGCAAGTTAGTTTTAACCACTGAAACCTAGTTAAAGTCTGCAGCATCGAAACACTGTAGCACTGTTTAATTAATTCTTTCTCAGCTCATTACTTGGGACACAGTAGGATCCTCAGTGCACACAGGGAAAAATAATATGGAAGATGGAAAAAGGAAAAAACAAATCCATACATACTGACAAGCACATTCCAGAGTGAAGGAGACAAACAGGACATACAGAAAATAGAAAACAAAACCAAAAAAGGTTTACAGTTGACTGCAGGTCAGTGGTCTTTTTGCTACTGTGTGCACATATGCAAATAATCTCTCTAGAAGATGGGGGAAAAAAAAGTGAAGCTGTTTTTTTCTGTTTTTACTATGCTTCCACATGAAACAATTTGTCACTTTGCATCAGTAAGATGGAAGACCTGGGCGTTGTCTGTGATGAAGTAGCAGCCAAGGAACTCACAGCTCACAAATACACCAAAAAATGTTAGGGAGCAATCTAGGTTAAAAAAATTATCGGTAAAATAAACAAAGGAAAAAAGTGACAAAGATCTTGGAAGTGCCAGTACAGTTCTTTAAAAGGAAATAGAAAACAGAATTCAGTTCAGAAATGAAAGAAATTAGCTTAAAAATTATATTTGCTTCCTGAATACATCTATAGACAAAATACAGCAAATCACTAATAAGCTACTCAGAACTACTGATTAGACCATATGTTAGACCATATGTTCAACAAGTTAAGAGGAGGGATTAAAAGCTGTATGGGGTTTGCATGGCAAGGTTTTGGTAGTGGGGGGGGCTACAGGGATAGTTTCTGCGAGAAGCTGCTAGAAGCTTCCCCCATGTCCGACATGGGGGGACCCGCCGCTCCAAGATAGACCCGCCGCTGGCCAAGGCCGAGCCCATCAGTGATGGTAGTAGTGCCTCTGGGATAATGTATTTAAGAAGGGAAAAAAGTTGCTGCGGAACAGCAACTGCAGCTGGAGAGAGGATTGAGAACATGTGAGAGGAACAGCCCTGCAGACACCAAGATCAGTGAAGACAGAGCCCATGGAAGGGAGCCACGCTGGAGCGGTCTGTGCCTGAAGGACTGCAGCCCGTGGGAAGGGACCCACACTGGAGCAGTTCGTGGAGAACTGCAGCCTGGGGAAGGTCCCACATTGGAGAAGTTCATGGGGGACTGTCTCCCATGGGAGGGACCCCACGCTGGAGCAGGGGAAGAGTGAGGAGTCCTGCCCCTGAGGAGGAAGGAACAGCAGAGACAACGTGTGAGGAACTGACCCTAAACCCCATTCCCCGTGCCCCTGTGGCACTAGCAGGGAGGAGGTGGAGAAAATTGGGAGTGGAGTTGAGACTGGGAAGTAGGGAAGTGGGGAAGAAGATGTTTTAAGATTTAGTTTTTATTTCTCATTATCCATCTTTGATTTGATTGGTAATAAATTAAATTAATTTTCCCAAAGTTGAGTCTGTTTTGCCCGTGACAGTAAGTGGTGAGTGATCTCTCCCTGTCCTTATCTCGACCCATGAGCCTTCTGTCATATTTTCTCTCCCCTGCCCAGCTGAGGAGGGGGAAGGTGATAGAGTGGCTTTGGTGGGCACCTGGTCTCCAGCCAGGTCAACCCACCTCAGAAAATCATTTTGCATCTTGGAGAATCAGATTATTGGTGACTTACTGCTATTTACCCATTCATATTGTTTTGGCTGTTAGTTTGTGAAGATCGTGGCAGTGACTGTAAGCACGTAGGCATACATGCCTAAGCAGCCTAATCTTCCAAAAACTGAGATGCAATTTTCTCTAACATAGACCTTTTGTGCAAACCCTACTCTTCCCTGAAAAGGAGGTTGGCGAAAACATCAGCAAAGGCACGTGCAGTGAAGGAAACATGAAGCATGTAATTCAATCTGCCAGGAAGTAAAACTAAAAGCTTCCACCATACACCATTAACAAGGAGATGTTTAAATGAACACATTCAGGTGTTGTGAGAAGTTGAGAAGTGATGCAGTAAATGAGAAAAAAGATCTGTAAGGTGAGAGAGAATCTTAATGCAATTCTACAGAAGAAGGAAGAGACCTAAGGGACTTTTTCCATTTATTCCAGAAGAATCTGGATCAGACAGCGTAGCAGTTCAGGAACTCATCTTCTACCTTATTACAGTATTTCAGAAATGCCATGAAAGCCAAGCAATGAATGTGATTGTGGTCAGTTCTGTGCAAAAGCAGGTCTGAAGCTTACACAAATAACCTAATATCTGCACTGAATTAATTAATACTGAAACACAATCCATAGGGTTGGAAGACAGGGAAGCTGGGAGGATTCACTAGCTTCTATCCTTGTAGTGAGTAGCTGTTTCCAGCAATATCACATATTAACAAAATTTACCCAATGCACTTCTGGGTTATGTTTGCCTTTATTATCTAGAAAGAACGATAATCTATGCTGAAGGTCAGCCATGCTCTCCAGGCTGGTCCAAAATTTTCACCCTTGGGTCTATAGTTGATCTTTGCTATCTCTATGAACCTCAGCTGAAAGTCATAAGTGAAAGTAATAGCAACTGATAATGCTATAATGCATAAATACATTTCATAATAGTATAAAGGAATTCATCATGGTCTAAAGTGATGGCAGGGTGTCACCCAGTTAATAATATCTATAAATGCTGCTGTCCCCTTAGTTTCATAAGTAAGCTAATTCTTGTTACTGCTCTGAGTGAAGAGGTCAAAGGAGCTTTGTTGTTTCCATTTCATCCTGTATCTCTGCTCTATGATTCAGTAATCTTTGCACAAATACTGAAGTGCTAAATATACATTTTTCCTTTTTCCAGTTGCTAGCATATTTCAAAATTAGTATCAAATGTAGTTTAATATCTCCAAAAACTATTGCATGTCTGAGAGTCACAACAGATATTTCACTTACTTTCTTTACACTTGCTAAAGACCATCCAAGTTCAACATGGTTGAATGTTGATGCATGAGTCAGTGACCAGAAAAATCTTCCAGGATCTTTTCAGACTTGAATTCTATAATTAATTTTACAAATATAATGCTGGAGAAGGAATATTTCATTGTATTGCCTATTTTCATAGAATTTCTTTATACAAAACATGGCATCAAAATTATAGCACTCTGACATACTCAATATGTTCTTAATGTGAAGTGTTCTCAGTGATGTTTGATGAGTTTAGTACTGCTATAAATAAGTCCTTGTTGATAAGTTAAGATTGGTTTGATATTGTTGGTATGAGAGGTAAAGGGAGAGTTTTTGCTACTGGTGCAGGGGACAATATATCTGTCCTCCACAGAAATTAAAAAAAAGGAAAAAACTAAGAAGAGGCTACTAGAGTTGCTATTATTGCTATATCAGTAAGTATTAAATATTAATGAAATTAGTTAGGCCAAAGTTAAAGATAGTAGAAGTCTGTGATATGGAGCAGAAGTTACTATGTGTTTATTGTAGAGTGCATATTGTCTAGAAAAAGCTATTTTATGAAAAACAGTGTCACTAAAATACCAGTTATTTCATTAATTCATTTTTTAATTCTCCAAGGTTGAGAATATCACTGTACTTTCTACTGTATCTTCTCAAAATTTTCCTGGAGTTATCACTTTCTAAGAGTTTAGCTGACTAAATGTTCTATTATATGTCCTTTAAATTTGAGGTTAATTGGCCTTTGGAACAGCTTACACCAAAAAAATAGATCACCTGAATTCTATCTCATTTTTTACACGCTTAATTTCAAATCATAGACACCCTAGAGCATCTTGTCTGGCTGCGTGAGTCACCTACTTGCCTGTGCCGATGTCTGAGGCATCCTGATGCATCTCTAATGGCTCTGCATGTCTATGTGTATACAACCACGGCTGCTCCTTAGATGGCTCTTCTAGGCAAACTGGGGCATATCTCTCGGGGGATGCTTAGGCATGCTGCTCAGCAGGCAATGGGATGAAGATCTACGACATGTCTGGTGTGTCTCAGCTTTATGTATTCAGAAAAGTTCCCTTTGGCCCTCGGTTTATGAGAGTTACCTCCAGATGCGTAAATCCCCAAATGTTTCAAAGGTGTAAATGTATTCAGTGCAGGTTCGGTCTGTTTTCTTGGCATGGCAAGCTGGTAAGGAACAGTATGATACTGAGAGAATGTGGATGTTTCCTTAGGCAAAGGATTTCTATAAATCACAGATGTGCTGCTGGAGAACAGGAGTCTGCCTAACAGTGTGGGGCATCTTGCTGTCTTAGGACAGCCATTAACCAGTGGTCCTGTTCTCCTGTGGTCCTTGAAGGTTTTAGTGTTTTTCTCTGGCCAGTTTAAACACACTCTGTTCATGCACACTGTGTCCAACTGATTCGACTGCGTGGTATCTTCACTCGTAATATTCTTGGCTATAAAGAAGATTCAGTCATACGCAGATCATCTACACACAAGGAAAGAGAAGCGGGTCGCCTTTGCAAAAAGAAAAATAAAATGCATTTCCAGAATGAATGCTTATGGAAAGTCGCAATAATTAATTGTATACAAAAAGTTAGCTAAAAGAATGTGATGATGTCCTCTTAAGGAGACACAATATCAGCACATGTACTATTAAGAAAAGCCAGCACCACTGTATTCAGAGTGTCATGATGGTGACTTGTTTACCATCACTTCGCTTGACTGGTTTTCTGGGGTTGATCCTGACACAAATCTGGAAATTTTGCTCAAGGATGTGGAAAGGGAAATCCCCAAGGAGATGTCATTTGTTGTCTTTCCATGAGGAATACTTATTATATGCAATGAATAAAACTCTGGACTTTTGTGAGGGGTTTTTAATTTACATTTTTTAAAGATTAATTGATTTAATCTGATTTATACCTATGCTTAGTTGAGGGAAGGCAGTTAAACAATTCAATGAACTGGTGCTGATCACTGAATATATAATTCATCTTCATTAGAACTGGTGAGGATTCCAATTCTTTGTGATTTCACTTTTACTAGCCTAATGCAATGAAAAATTAGTTGGCATAGAGGCAAGAGATTCTTTGCTTGATTCAACTGAAGATTCATGGGTTTTGCTTAAGCAGCCAAGGCAAACTTCTTATAAGGAAGGTGAGTAAATGACTTTAATACTGTACTCAAGGAGTTAATTTTTTCTCAGTCGGACCTTCATCTTTTCTGTCCTTAGGTTCATGCAGGCAGATTTGCAGAATCCAAGACTCAAAGACCAGGGATAACCACAGTCAGAATTACTCATTTCACCTCCTGTCCTTATTTTAGCTGTCATAATTTTTAAAGCTATCCTTGGTTTTAAACCTTGCCCTTCCTGATTGTGTTCACTGCTCTCCTCTCACACAGGAAAACCACGACTTCAGCAGCACTTAGCCTTAGCAACATGATGGAGCTTTGAAATGCTGCATACTTGGGAACAAGGAATCTGAATTTTCATTGAAGATTATGTATCTCAGTGATGGAGAACAATTACACCATCACTCAACCTGCATAACTGTTATCAAATAGCAGGAAAGGACCTCATTCATAAAACTTTTATAGCCAAGTCACCAATTCTGACTTGACAAGATACGGTGTTATTTTTAGCTTGGTTCTCATAACCAAGTTAAAAATGGTTCTCATAACCATTAGTCTCTCATATGGTTCATATAACCCCAGTGTGGTCATTCTCTTTTAGAGCCATGAGTGCCTCTGGTTTGCTTTTGTTCTTTGTAGCAAATTGCCTGCTGTTGTGTTATATACAGCCACATTCTTCTTGTGTTACATCTTTCTACTAATTCCTAGCCAAAAGGATCTCCTGATAGTGTGGGTCAGCCTTTCTTGATGTTATTTGTATTTCTCAGAGCTCAGATTTATTTATCCTCTCTGCTCCTGGAGAAGCAGTAGTCAGACTCAAAGTCAGTGCAAGGATCTGCTGGCTACACTGAATGAAGGACACTGTTCACAAAGGACCTGATATGTAAAGGTACATAAGTACCAAAACATAGCAACAAATTACCATGGAATGGCCAAAGCTTTTAAGAAGGTGTTTACCTGCAACTTGAAAAATAAACATGGTAAAACTAATTAAAAAGGAAAAAAAAAAAAACCCACAACAAAACAATGAAGTATCTTCTCAGAGAGATTTCTCTGGGAAGGAGTAATGTCCACCTGATCACATTTTCCAAGATTCAGTTTCCATACAAGACTCTTACTTCCATACTTGATGTGGGTACTTGAGACTGTAAGATCACAAAAGCCCACACGGACTTTGTGTGGAAGCCCACGAGTAGATATGAACTGCACTTTTGTGCATAATTGCATGGTGGTCCATGGACATACCTAGGGCATGGGACAACTGGCCTCTTGGTCTTTTCCTCTAACCCAAAATCATTCATTTCCCACCAGATAGTGTATTTTGGGAAGGGTGGTCAACGTTCACCCCTACTGACACAGCAGCCTGTTTCACAGTTGGGAATTTGAAAAGCGGGAGACCCGAAGGGAATTGGTAAGAGAAAATCTGACATCATCTGTGCATACAAAAAAATCCTCATTTTGTATTTTAAATAACACTGTTATAGATTAAAGAAGACAACACATAAACACTTCTGGATACAATCTTGATTTTTGGTGCTATCAGACGGGTGGCTTAAGCTGAAAGCAAGACCTTCCCGACATCCCCACAAACACGGAAAGGACATGACTGATTGGCTTTCTTTGAGTACTGGGTGCTGCTTTCTGAATGAAACCCCACTCTTGTTGAAACCAAAGTCTGCAGCTACGCTGACAAAATATTTTTTCAGGATTTCTTGTTTCATAACAAAATTCTGATATTTCGACTGGTTTCCTGAGTTGGAATGAAAACTCAACATGAAAACAGGTTTTCCAAAACTTTATGATTTTTCCAGGAAAGAGTTGCTGTTTTTACCTTAGCACCACTGCCTATATGGATGACTTCAGAAAAACTTAAACCTCATTAAAGGTAGGGAGGAAAGCCTCATTTGTTTGCATTAAAAATCAGGGCTGACTGCCTCGTGCTGTTTAGATTACCAGTGAGGCTATGACAGTGGCTTTGCTCCACTGTGGCTTACTTTGTCACGACTCTGAAATATAAGTTTATGTTTTTAATTGTGCAAATATTTAGTGCATTTTGATAATATCCTGTGACCTGTCTTTTCAACTTTTAAATAGTTCACAACCCTTTTTTCCTTGTTTCCTGAGGAACAGGAATGTGGGCAGACAGCACCCTCTGCAGTGAACGACAGGGAAATGAGAGTTTGATCTCTGCCAGAGAATTTTATTTGTGCTGTATCGGATCTATCTGCTCGGAGCCCTCTTCCACACTCGGCTTTCAATGGACAAGAAAAAAAATGGGGTTTGGAGGTGGTGTGAGAGCTGAGACAGGCAGAGGCATCACAGGCTATCTTGAAGCATGTGTGGTGTTGCAGGGAAAGGAGATGGTGGCTAAATTGAGTTCAAAATATCCAAAATTTTATGGCTCATACTGTTTCAGGTGTTATTGTCTTCTTTCTCCCTAGGGGTTATCTTTTTTTTACAAGTACAACCTTGTTTTATGCTACAGATATGAGATTTAAGAAGATTTTTTTCTAAGTTGCAGTTCTTTTACATGCAATGTGTTAAAGGAATCACAGTCGAAGGACACACCTCTCATTTGCAGAACAGGAATCTCATCCAGACTCCAGGGAGACCTGTGTTGCCCCAGCTGTGGTCACTCCTGTGGTTTAGTCATATTTCCCACTAACAAGGGCAACAAGTGCTGCAGACACGCTGAGACAAAAACCTTAGGTTCAGAGCAGTTATTACCAAAACACAAATAGCAAGACGATTTTCTCCCACTAAGAGTGACAGCAATGGCTCCATCTTCCTCCGTGGTAAAGCAATCGTGTTAAAGTGATCTTTCTCACCAGGGAAACAGCCTTTTGTCTGGACCAGAAGTTTAATACTGTCTTCCAGTGCTTGTTTTCTTAGATGATTCTCAGATGCTTTCCAACAAACCCTGGTCCAGCTCCCAAACATGCAGCCTTCCTCTACAGCAGCTCCTAATTAAAACAGGTTGGAAACAGGCATAGACCTCCAAAATTTGACCAGTTTAAGAAAATTCAGTTATCTAATGAAAACAAAAGGTGGTAATTTCAGGTATCATGGGACTAACTGATTGTGTCTCAAGTCACTTCAGGGTCAACAGATCCCTGAATACGTAAACCTGCACCTTGCACATAAGTGCAATCTAGTGGGCAGCAGCTCACATTTATGGTGTGGGACTTATGGGGTAGGTTTACCCAGGTTTTGGTCCGTGTTGCTGTGCTTTGGATTCCCTCTGATACCTGAATAAAACAAGTCCAAAGGTAGCTTGGATTCTTCAGTGCTCTGCAGCATTTTGCATGATGGAAACGCACTCAAGTTAGCTACGTAAGTGGATACTTCTCTTAATCTCTCTGTACCTCTGTTGAGCTGCCACCGAGGGTTCGTCCTGTTCTTTGGACTATTTTAAAAATCCTTCTGGGAATGCTGTCTTGTATAAGAGCAAACTCTTGAGATTCACAAACTCTCTTTCTGCTGAGGCAGAGTGGCAATAGTGCAATGACGTAGTTTCTATCTGCTTTTTCCAAACTCTTCTGGAAAGATAGATATACACTCAAAAGTTGGAAGAGTTTTAAAAAATAAACAGTGATGTTCGTAAACTGCTAAATTAAGTTTCAGATTTCAAGTATCCTCAGCGTTTCAGATTTGGTTAAAAGCAACTATGTGCATACACACACTTGCATGTACAGAAAACTGGGCACAGAGACCCAATAAGTTTTACTATGCCCATGAGATGAAAATTTAAAATCAAATTTTGAATCATCATTTTGTGACATTGTTATATGTGGAGAAAATTTGGAAAATATACAATAAATGTTATTTTCTGCTCTTTGAAAATTGTTTTGGCTCCCAAATCTCTTCCACAACCTTTTTTAGGCTTTCCTAAATATTCTGTTTTTAAAGTCATAGGGAAGTCCAATTGCATTGAGGCTAGGGCAGTCATGGTCAAAATTAGTTTAATAATGGTTTAGTCTGGTGGGTTTTTTTAATTGTGGAATGCTAGCACTTCCTAATAATTTAAAGCATTTTGGAAATCTAGGTTATTCCTCTTTGATCTAAGTTTGGTTGAATGTAGGAAATTGAACATAATGTGGCATAATGTCCCTCTCTTTATGTAGCCATATATAAAATTTCACAGTTTAGTGGTTTTGACTGAAATTGTTGTCTGACACAGAGAATAAAAAGAATTCTTCGGTCCCAGTGTTTTTCCTCACTCTGCTGAAAAGCGCATAGGAACCTCCATCCTAGATCAGACCGAAGGACCACGTAGGATAACATCCAGCCTCTGAATGTGGTGCGTAAAGGGAGTTGCAGGAGGTAAATGATAAACAGGGCATGTACAGAACAATTCCTCCTCCAGCCTTCCAAGCTTCTGAGCAATCGGATGTTTAGAGCAACCATTTACGATGTTACAGTCAATAAATGAGAAAAATCAGCCAAAGGATGGGGGGTTTGTTTTTTTGCTTGTTTGTTTGTAGTTGTTTGGGTTTTTTTTCTTCCTAGTGTTGGTTGAACAAAACCAGAGTGATTGCTCCACTCATCAAGCAAAATCTTTAAGTCATTTTCTTGCATAGCTTGACATAGCACTTGAAAAGACTGAGGGCTGCTGATGTGCACTTCAAGACACTCGTAAACCACACTTTTACAAACACCATAGATGTAGCCAATTACATTGTAATGAAGAATTTAGTTGGCTAAAAATATTCCAATTACCACAGCTAATGATGGAAAGAATTAAATGGATTTCATCATGGTTTCATTTTTTGAATTACAGGCACCATTGTCTTAGGATGATCACATTCAAGCTTATTTCTAGGTAAATAAACCATGGGCTGAAGACTGTTATAAAGTCAAGGAATGATCCTGAGTTGCCTGGAAACATTTCAGCATGAAGAACATGGTGCTGGACTATATTACTTGGAAGAAAAAAGCCTCCAAGGAAAATATTAAAGCAACCTTGTTGTCTTACTCTATAAATGTGTAAAAGCAAAGGGTTTTTTTTTCTTGGTTTTGCTCTAATGAATCACTGTAAAGAAAAAGAAATGTCATTTGCATATTAAGAAGGAAAAAAATCACCTGGTACAATTTTGCTAGGCTGCTTAGACTAGACTTGCAAATACTGTTGATGGACAAAAAAGGAAAGCACCATGAGCAAATTCCAAGAGCAGGCTACTGAGGCATTTCTGCTTAAAACCCTCTTTCAGGTGATTTTTAGGATCTAAAATAGCGATAATTGTGTTGGCTTCCTTTGTAAAATGCTTAGCAATTTTCTGATGAAAAGGAATATATGAGCTAGATTATTGAAAGTTCATAGCCTCTCAGAGACTGCTAATAAGTTTTGAAAGCCAGAGTGGTTTTATTCTTTCTCTGCAAGTTGTTTTCTATAACATTGATTTTATGTAATTCAGTGCAGCCACTTAGGAGGTAGCCATCTCTCTTGCTTCCCTGTCATTGTCAGTACTCCTCTCTTCTTGCTCCTATGTGGGTATATTTATTTTTCTCAAGGTTTGGAGTAGCTTTACCCACATCAGTGTTGTTCTTTGGGTCTGCTGCCAAAGGAGCCGCCCATAGGTTTACCTTCAGCGATGATGTCTTCCCAGCTCAACAATCTGGGTGTTGTTTGGGGTAAAGCTCTGGGAAAAGAAGTTAGGTGTAAAACAGTGCTAAGGTGAATTTCCACGTACTGCAGCTGGGCACATAACACTTTCCAGTACAGAAGAGTCCATGAGATTAGATCGCAGATACAACTGATGTGATGCTTCCCATGTCAGTGGATTTCAGTAACTAAGACAGCAAACCAAGTATTTGAGTACCCTTAAGGATCTTGGCCTTCTAGGATGCTTTGATTTCTGCCAGCTTCTCTTTTACTTTTTTCCTTTTGGCTCAAAGGAAACAGGCACTCATGTTATTTTTCTCCTAGAAAACTCTGTTCCATTGCTAAAATCACCATCTTCTCCTGACACTTAGCACTGCCTTACAGCAGGGAATTGGCAGGACGGCTCATCCTGAAATCAATGATGCAGTGTCTGAGTATATTACAAGCATGACTTCCTTTATTTATATAGTTATATATGTTCTGGAATAGAGCTTGTTGTGGGGGAAAGATAGGCACAGTGTCCTATGAGAAATATCAGCCCCAAGAATCTTGTGTAAATAACCTAGCAAAGCAAATTTTTACTGTCCTAAAATCTTCCTCATAGGCTTTTGCTAATAAAACCAAACAAACTAAACTGTAATTGAAGTAAAACAAGATGACAGCATGTATATAACAGTATCACTCAGTAACATGAAACACTATATCTGGATCTCCCAAACTGATACAGATCCACAACCTAAACCTCTGCACTAGCATACCAAAAAAAGTTTTGAGGATGCTATTTGTTGCAAATTTTAGAAATTACTTGTGACAGAATGGCTCCATGAATCTTTCGTGCAGGATTTTATCTCTTTCTTGCAGCTCATGAAATCAACCTATCAGCATAGCAAGAATGTAGAAGGAAGATGCTACTGAAAGGAGAAATCCACTGCCCACCATCCAGAAGACAAGAAAAGATATGATCTGCCATGTGAGGCCCATTTTTGGGAATTACTTTTTTGTTTACCTCATGCCTTTTGTAAGGGTAAGATAAATATTTCCATACTTGGAGTATTTGGGTACATATGTTCCACTTCACAGAAATGCAGAAATGAGACTCAAAACATTGAAAAGATATAGATTTATACCAAGACTAATGACTATGCTGCTTTGCTTGGACACTGTCTGCCCTTGAAGGCAATATGGAACTACACTGCACGTGCAAACTTTTGTGAGATCCTTCTCTATAAGGCCCTCCCTTATAAAACTTAGGACAGTTCAAATACAAGTGAATCAGCCTCTAAAATCCTGTATCATTTTAAGTTCTCCACTCTGCCCCAACCTGAGTGAAGTTGGCAGGATCACACACTTTCTTCTCTACGCATTTTAATATTAATTTCTATTAGCTTCTTTGAACTCTGTAATGTAGCAGAATACCTGATGACCGCTTTGTGTGTTGTTGACTAGCTTGCCAGCTTGCTCCTCCATTTACTTTGCCTATCAATTAGGCTGTTATTGTTCTGTAAGTTACAATAATTGGCAGGTTTTGCATACACAGCTGACAGTCACTACAGTGAAAGGTGGGGGAGTACGAATAAATCTAAATACATCTGCATATTGAAAATGAACACCTAACAGTATTAAATATTGTCATGGTTTAAGCCCAGCTGGCAACAAAGCATCATGAGGCCACTTGCTCACTCTTCCTCCCTGGTGGAACAGGGAGGAGAAAGTATGAAGAGAAGCTCGTGGGTTGAGACAAGGACAGGGAGAGATCACTCACCACTTATGGTCACGGGCAAAAGACAGGCTCAACTTGGGGAAAAAACAAAATCAATTTAATTTACTACAAATCAAATCTGCTACAAATCAAATTTACTACAAAACAAGGATACTGAGAAGTAAAAGAAACCTTAAAACACCTTCCCCAAACTGTCCCTTCTTCCCAAGTACAACTTTACTCCCAATTTTCTCCATCTCCTCCCTGCTAGTGGCACAGAGGGACAGGGAATGGGGGTTGGGGTCAGTTCCTCACACTTTGTCTCTGCCGCTCCTTCCTCTTCAGGGGCAGGACTCCTCACTCATCCCCTGCTCCAGCGTGGGGTCCCTCCCATGGGAAACAGTCCTCCACCAACTTCTCCAACCTGGGTCCTTCCCACAGGCTGCAGTTCTTCACAAACTGCTCCAGCATGGGTCCCTTCCCACAGGCTGCAGTCCTTCAGGCACAGCCTGCTCCTGCACAGGCTTTCCCACAGAGCAGCAGCCGTCTTGGGGCATCCATCCCCCTGCTCCAGCGTGGGGTTCTCTCTCCCCGGGCTGCAGGTGGGCATCTGCTCCCCCGCTCCCCCGCTCCCCTCCATGGGCTGGGGGGGACAGCCTGCCGCCTCACCGCGGGCTGCAGGGGCATCCCCTCCTGCCCCGCTCCTCCTCCTCTCCTTCCTTACTGACCTCAGTATCCACAGAGGTGTTCCTCTCACATTCCAATCCCCCTACTCACTGCAGGTTTCCCCTCTTAAATCTGTTCTCCACAGGTGTTACCACTGTCACTGACGGGCTCGGCCTGGGCCAGCGGTAGGTCCAGCTTGGAGCTGGGGAAGCTTCCAGCAGCTTCTCACAGGAGCTGGCCCTGCAGCTCCTCCCCTGCTACCAAAACCCCACCACACAAACCCAAAACAAATATTGGCACCCTTAAAATAACTTCTAAACTAAACAGCAGCCAAGGAGAATAATCCAAAGTAGCCCACTTGCTGCATTCTGGGAAGCTCAGAAGGAGACAAGAGGAGTTCCCAGCAGCCAGGGGTGCAGAAAAATTTTGGGGTGTTTGACTTCTTATCTTATCACATTTTGTGTGGTTCCATGCAAGCCATTTCTACTGCTATTTTTGAGAGGCTATAAGCAAGATTGAGCACTTGTGTTGATTTTGGTGTCTTAGTTCCTCTCTATGGAATGGGAGCGTTACTGCAATACTATTTCCTATGAAGTACAGTTTCCCTTTGCAGTTTCATCCATGGAGAAGGACCTCACTGTGCTGGGGGTTATTCAAACTGTGAAAAGAAACATAGTCTAAAGAGTTTATGGTCTGAGCAGGATATATGCATAGAGGTTATAAAGTGCTTAGATAATGCAATAAGAACTGTTACAGAGTTGCATATACCATACATTTATCAATGTGTTTCAGTGTTGCTTAGTGAGCCATTCTTACTCTAAGGTCATCTAATCTGAACTACTAGTAGTACAAATATGAAATCTTGATGTTCGTACCACACCTGCTTTGCTCTTCTGTAAAACTCTCACTGAACTGAACAGAAGAGCCAATGCAACTGTTTTATAGCTCTTACCAAATAATAGGAAATGGCCAGCAATTAAACTCCAGCACTAGTTGATATTCAATCCAGAGTTTGATTAAATTCTAATATTAAGTTGCTGAGCCTTCAATGGCTTACACATCAGAATTGCAGAAGGTGGAAACACGCTTCACGGATGCAAAGCAGAGCAGTCTGGTTTTACTCAGAGGTGGCTGTGATTACAAGAACTAGATTTAGAGACAATGAAAATATACTGAACTTCCGTCAACCTAGGAAAAAGATAAAAGATGCTAAAGTTTGGGGAAGAATAAAATATTTAGGGATTGGGAATTGAAAGGAAAGAAAAAAACAAACAAACAAAAAAAATCAAATTTGGAGGGTAGGGGTTTGATCACTCTATGTCTTTTAAACTAGGAAATGCCTTTTAGCTGTGTTGAGGATTTATCTTGGACAGATTTGGCCTATAAAGGGCCGTGGTCTTGTTTAAACCTTTGCAGGTTTTATGGTAAAATTGGTGTGAGGGGTGAGAGGCATGCTTAAAATTTTATTCAGCGGTAGCATTCCTTCCTGTACTAACTTGCATTGAGCTGACTTGACATCAGAGCCAAAAAAGGAACTTAAAGAAATAAGTCTGAAAGTAAACCCTCCAAGGCAGATTTTGATGGTGAAAATTTTCGTGCCTCCTCGGTACTCCTGCTCCTACAGACTCAAGGGAGCTGCATCATCTGTTGGGCTACAGCTGCAGCTGGGATTCATAGTCATGACTCTGTGGACTAGTTAATATTTCTTGTCTATAATCATGGTTCTGGGGACTAGTTAGCATGTCTTGTCTTTATAATCATGGTTCTGGGGACTAGTGAATACTTCATGTCTGCACACGTCGAAAGTTGCACGCGTTTGACCTTGCCTTGGTTGCAGCTGGAGTTTTGAAAAACAGGACTGCCATCCCAAACGTTTAACAGAACAGAAGCCCAGGTCTGTATTTGCTGGTTTAATTTAACTGCTCATTTAAACTGTTGTGATACGCTCACACGTTAACATGACAGATTCCTAAAAGTCATTACAAATAAAAAATAATGAAGGTGGTTGGCATTTTCCTGGATCATTAATTTACATACTGCCACAGCATAACAGATTATAAGAAAGACTGCAAAACTGGGCAATCCGTATGTCTTGTTCTCTCCTACAAACTGTACCTGTTTCCCAGAAATGATAAATGGAAAATCTTACCTATCAAAGAATAAAATGAAATTAAATGGAGCTTGTGAGTACCAAGTCAGGAAAAATCGGACTAAATCTGTGTAAAAGAAAAATAACTGGTTTTGCAGACAGAAACAAAATAGCATTTTCTGAAAGTCCGGAGAACAGTTAGTGTAAACAAAATAGCCACAACACTGCACTGCACTGTCAGTATTTATTTAAATGAAATCCCCTAATAATACCAAAGTTCTCTAGATGGCAATGTCAACATATGTTTCAGAATACCATGCAGGTGCTTCTCTCTATCCATTGCTTATCATTTCAGCCTAAGGAAACTGCCTTTCCTAAATTTTAAATTGCTAAAATAACGTGGATCCCACAAACAGAAGGTAAAATAAACCCACATGCTGATTCAGCAAAACACTTAAGTCTGCACTTCTGTTTAATTGTGTTTATCATAGAATCATAGAATCATTTAGGTTGGAAGAGACCTTTGAGATTATCGAGGCCAAACATTAACCAAGCACTGCCAACCTATCCCACTCAATGATCTTAAAGGTCTTTTCCAACCTAAACAATTCTAAACCCCGTCCCTAAGCACCACATCTACACGTCTTTTAAATACCTCCAGGGATGGTGACTTCACCACTTCCCTGGGCAGCCTGTGCCAATGCTTGACAACCCTTTCAGTGAAGAAATTTTTTGTAATATCCAATCTAAACCTCTCCTGGTACAACTTGAGGCTATTTCCCCTCATCCTATCACTTGTTACTTGGGAAAAGAGACTGACCCCCACCTCACTACACCCTCCTTTCAGGCAGTTGTAGAGAGCGATCAGGTCTCCCCTCAGCCTCCTCTTCTCCAGACTAAACAACCCCAGTTCCCTCAGCCGCTCCTCATGAGACTTGTGCTCCAGGCCCCTCACCAGCTTCATTGCCCTTCTCTGGACACGCTCCAGCACCTCAGTGTCTTTCCTGCAGTGAGGGGCCCAAAACCGAACACAGGACTCGAGGTGCGGCCTCACCAGTGCCCAGTACAGGGGGACGATCACCTCCCTGCTCCTGCTGGCCACACTAGTTCTGATACAGGCCAGGATGCCGTTGGCCTTCTGGGCCACCTGGGCATACTGCTGGCTCATACTCAGCCGGCTGTCGACCAGCACCCCCAGGTCCTTTTCCAGCGGGCAGCTTTCCAGCCACTCTTCCCCAGGCCTGTAGCTTGGGTGGTCTATAACAGACTCCCACCATGATATCTGCCTTGTTGGCCTTCCCCCTGATCCTTACCCATAAACGGTCAACCCTATTGTCACCATCATTAAGCTCTAGGCAATTAAAGCACAATCATACAGGGCTAATGTATTGTTTAATGTAATGTTTATGCCACATTGATTAATGTTTATGCCATATTGATTCCACTTACACCCAGACCTGAGCTTCACTGTCCATCCAAAAGAGAAAACTCCCACACAAGAACCACAAAAGGTGGGACAGAGGGAAAGCATGAAGAGTCCTTTAGTCAAGAGTGGTTTTTGTTTGCTTGCTTGCTTTGTTTGTTTTTGCAATGATCAGCAGTTCAATATTAGTTAAGCAAAGACATGGAAACCTAATGTGATCTTTTGTAAACAGGAACTACAAGCGTTCTCTTTTTGCTTGAATTGTATTCATCATGGGTTGACATAGGAACTTGTATTGTCTTCACCTTGTCGCTCGCATTTTTCTCAATGTACCAAGAAGCTTTTATACTTTACAAATTTAACCTAGAGAACATTCCCTGGGATTACATTTTAATGCCTAGGCAGCTTGCCGGGCTTTTTACTGTTGCAAACCTGTCTTTATTATCCATGCAGCATGCACGGCCTGAGAATCAATACTCTTTAACTCAGGAGCCAATTATCCAATCTGTCTGATTAATTAGTTTGAAGTGTGGCCTACATGCTTTGATTTTTATTTTAAGTTTTGTTTCTGACATTTTGTGGGGGCTGTCTTGATTTCTTTTTCATTTTTCTCAATGCAACTTCTGCTTTATTATCCACAGGGAAATTAGTTTTCTACTCAATCTTTCATGCAGACAAAGAATAACTCTGTAATATTTATTTGCAGAATGACTAGAGAGCTTTTGTGAAACCATCTCTTGCTGTATCTGTGATTCAGTGGCAGAACTGCAGTCTGTTATGTCAACAAAATGGGAGAAAAAAAATCACTTTCAGGGGTGTGGAGTTAGAAGAGATATTAATCAATACAAAATGTCTTCATGTCTCCCTGTATTCCTTTTGTAAAGTTAACTTCCCATAAAGCCTTCTGGTTCATTTAATACTTCAAACTCCAAACTGGGCATGTTGCATTAATTTAAATCAGTTTAAAATATTACCTGAGACGACATGTTTACTAGAGCTGGCAAGAAAACACATCTGGTTAAAATGCTATTTATGTTTCAAATATTAATCATAAGCTTTGCATGAACTTTTTTTTTTTTAAATTGCTCTTTAATATTAGAGTAGAGGAAATTTATATTGAACTACATCATTACTTTGCAATTACAACACTATATACACATAGTTAAATATTTGCTTCATAAAAATTTATGTTGATTATTTGATGAACTTTTTTTTCTGGTCAAAGAAGGAATTATAACCTCTGAACATTGTTATCACTAAACACAGCCTCAGTGAAAACAGTGAGTTATTTCTTTAAAGGAAATTGTATTAAAATCTCAATAATGCATAAAGTTTAGTATGAATTTTTAGTATGCTGGAATAATAAATTCACAGTCATCTTCCACTTTCCTCTTTTTCTTCCCCAGAGAGAAATGTCCTTAACATTTGTATAATGCCAGATAAAATTGATACTTAGAGAATATTTGCATGGACATGGTGAGACCAGACTTTGGTGGTTTTGCAGTGAAGATGTGACAATGTGAAGATGCCAGCCAGTTACCGCTAATGATCAAAAAAAAAAAAAAAAAAGATATATAAGAATTAACCAAAGAAGATAGAATAGTAATTTTGATTTGGACAAGTCTAATTCTTCTGATGAAAGTGAGAAAACAAAAAAATGCTCAAACATCTCTTTCCAGAAACTAATGCCAAGACTCATTCTGCCATTTCCCTTCTGTGCTTCGTTTTCACTCTGAAAATAACAATGATGGCAGGCAACTGCACTCCTGAGAAGTGATAGGAATGTGGTGATCATTTGTGCCCTTGGGACTGAAAACATTATAGGCAAGCAAAGTAATATGAACTAAAGGGTAGCATCCAGATGAAACTGGAATAAGCTGCTGGACAAGCCTCATGTTGGACATGAGTCAATAACGACACCCTGGCGCACAATGGTAAATCCCATGTACAGTAAAGTCTCTCCCATCCTTGAGATTTTAGATATTTATGCCTGACAAGTGTCACACAGTCCATTACTTTTTTTTTTTAATCACTGGATTCTCCCAATGTTGTGTCTAGATGCAAGCTTTTCAAAGATTTCAACAGTCTTACACATAAATAAAGCTTTTTTGTGATTTTTTTTTTTTTTTGGTGATGGTTACATTTCCAATTATATTTGTGTGTTTGAACTATTATCCTCATTGATAATGTCCAAAGTGTTTGAGGTCTTTAACATTTAAAGTTTGGGGGAAGGGGGGTTATTTCTCTGCAAGCTGAAGACTAATAATATCACTACCTGAAAGACTGTTACCTGAAGAGTACTTAGAAATTAAACATAAAGGAGATAAGATTACTGTGTTAATGTTACTAAATCCTTTTCCTTTGATACTACTGATCAGTGAGCTGCTCTCAGCTTGTTTCAGTATTTGCATTTTTAAGTCCTGTCAAGAACATAAAGGACTGGCTGATTGCATCTAGAAATCAAAATTCGTGTGTGCTCTGAATTCATCAGTTCACACCTGCTCACTCTTAATGACCAAGCAATTTCGTTTTTTAGTCAGATGATGCAACTATCAAGAGTTATCTCAAAGAAATAGACTTATTCTGCAGCAGATTTCTTCTGTTATCTCTTTATTTCTATTGCTAAGGTCAACAAGCTCATCATCTTAAATAATAGCCTGAGAAGATGTAGATAAATCAAGAGAATGGGGAAATACATACATATAGACACACACAAGTGCCAGAAGCCTCATTTCCATTTTCTGCTTTCTACTACATGGTTTCCACAGTTCCACCCAATGTTGACCCTTATAAGGAATTTAGTCTTGTTTCCGTATCAGTCCTACCTAATGCCCCCAGGGAAGCCAGGACTTTCCCACTGCAACATAGATGCATTGCAGGAAGGTGAAGCAGCTCCTCTGAAGGCATGCAGATGGGGATTGCCTGAGCCAAGATCACTGTTTACCAGCTGCTAAAGATACTGCCTTTTCTGTAAGTCTTTTGCATACATAATACTTCAGACTGCAGCTCAACTAAGAGGCTTGAATTTGTGTTCATTAAACCATGATGATTTTACACTTGAATTTTTCCAGGAGTTGACCATACTGGATGGGGAGCTGTATACTAGAGGTAATTACAGGTGTGAGTTTGTCACATAAGCCAATACTAAAGCCACCTTAAAATCCTTATCCCTCCTCCTAGCCTTTTCTGCCCACAGGCTAAATCCATGCCTGCTAAACAAGCAATAATTTTAAAAGGACATTGCAGAGTGTAAGCTATTGCTTTTACAACGCTGTCCAAGAAAAAGTATTTGCACACATTCAGAGTGACATAGGAAGAGAGTAATGTAATGAAATGTTCACAGGCAAAAGATGTCGTGCATGTAAGAACAAATGAAGGATACTGATGAATAAACATACAGTAGTTTGCATCCATCTATAAATTCCACCTGCTCATCAGAAATCTTTAAACCCAGGGTGTATTCAGTGTTCTGTCATTATCCTGGGACACAGACAAAAGCTGCTGGGGAGGCAAGTTTAATGTGTGTACCAACATAGTCTGGGGAAAGGAACTGCGAAAAAAAGAAAGGGGAAAATAATCAAGGGTAGCCTAAAAATAATCCTAAAGCCTAAGAAATCCTAACCCAAACTGTGAGAACTTGTAACAGCACAAAAGAAAGACAAACCGTAGTTCTGTGTTGTCTGGAAGACTTTCCTATGTGCAATGATTTGATGATTAATGTATTCACCTGGTGATTAATGTAATAATTACCTTGTGAAATAATAGAGGGTTCATTACATAGCCTGTCAAATAAGGCAAACAAACACTGAAAAAAGTGTATCTTAAACTGCAGAGAGAGATTCATTTGATTGAATGAGTCAGGTAACAAATTATTAGAGTTATATCAGCAAAAGATAAAAATTCTGCAGAATGACTCAGGTTTTAAAGCAACTTCTATATATTGTGGCTAGGAAAAGGCTTTCTCAGGACATAGTCTATTCTGTAATTTTCTCATGCAAAAGTCTATCCTGAATTTTTCTCATGCAGTTTGCTGTGAAACAGATAGACTGACTGTTCTCAAAGCTACGAGACAGAATGAGTGAGTGGCCTGGTCCAGCTTGCAATCCAGGTTGCCATGCTTCATCAAGGCTTCAGTTGAGAAAGATCTCCAAGCAAGATCTCCACTAACGCTGAGCTTGAGAGCATGGCTAAGCTGTGTTACTCATGAGCTTAAAGTCAGGCATAAAGGATCTTTGGTGCCAAGTGATTATTAGTTCCTTTACTGAGCAACTAATGAGCTGGGACACAATAATAAGATTCTAGTAATAGACTACCAGTGCGTGTCAGAGTGTTTCCTCCAAAAGCTTTGCAGATAAGTATTTGTATTTCCCTGTGAGCTTGCCTCTGAGGACTGAGAGACCTCTCTTCTCTCGTCATCATTTGTCTGTTTTGGGAGACGGTAGATACGTTTAGCAGTAGCTTGCAATTACGAATCTTGTTCAAAGCCCATTACAATCAACAACTATCTTTCCATAGGCTTGGGTGAACATGACATCCAATGTCTGGGTGTGAAAAATGTGTATATGTCTCTAGATATATATATCCTATTGAGGGTATTTTGGACTTGCAGTGATGTATATATCTACCTTGAG
Organism: Haliaeetus albicilla; assembly: GCF_947461875.1. Taxonomy (NCBI): domain Eukaryota; kingdom Metazoa; phylum Chordata; class Aves; order Accipitriformes; family Accipitridae; genus Haliaeetus; species Haliaeetus albicilla. The sequence goes on along the minus strand of NC_091483.1, from coordinate 81,521,219 downwards.
CTTACCAAGATTTACAGAGAAGTGGTTGTTAATTGAAGTTTCTTTATGCATCTTACACTGTTTGATTTTGTTTAGCCAGTGGGAGATTCAAAAATAAATGAATATGTAAGTAAATGAAAACAACTCCGATAATCTGTTTGGCAGCAGGTGGAATACACTTAATTTCAGGTTCTTTCTCATGACTTTTTCTTGGTCTTAGAACTTAGATTTATATTCTTTATTTCAGTACAGACATGAAACATGTCGTGCACCATGCTGCCATACCAAGGAACAAAGAACAGAAAAGAATGGAGGAAGTCTCTAACTCATTTTAAAAGAACTGACTGAAATAGCTTTCTTGGTGAAACCCAGACTTTAAAAATAATTATGAGAAGGTGAAAGAAGAATAATAGATTTTTTTTTCTTTCATCTTAAGATTGATTTTATTTTTCAAAGGTGACAGATCAATTTGGTTTATTTTTAGAAGCATTTTTCTAGCTGGTTTTAAAGCCAGTGTTCTTGAGGAAAGTTCTGTCAAATCTGATTTAATCAGAAGGTTTCATTGTTTCGGTGGGGCTTTTTTTCCCTCTGGAAGTTGATGAGTAAGAGTAGAAGGTAAGTATGATATTAAGGACTTCTGACAAATAGCATTAACGGGGAGCTTTCTGTTTCATTTCTCTGGAACTGACTGCCCATTTTGAATTGCAGCTGACGCTGGCGGAAGAACAGATTAACTGTGCTACACCAGGATACTGTCCCATCTCCAGTAGACTCCACCATGTGCTATTGGGGAGATTAAGAGGGACTAGAGAAAGAAACATCCAAATTCTCCATCTGGCAGAAATAGCAACAGGCAAAGCAAAGACTCAGAGGAAAAATAAGGTTGTAAAAGTGATATAGCTAAGGTCTTCCCTCTTCCCAATAACCCAGTGGGTATGGCATGATGATGGGGAGATCTCTAGCCAAGCCACGCACCCTTTGGAAACACCAAGGCCTGGGCTGATCTCATCTAACTTTAGATATCCACCTGAGGCACCTGTGTCAGGCAGACTGTAATCCCTCTGGAACTGGTCCATCATCAAGGGAGACAGAGAAGCAGTTCTGAAGGAAGATTGATATCTTTGACCTCCATCTGCATCCATTAACTATAGCAAATGCAAGGCACTGGGGTCCCTAAGTAAGGTGTCTTGATGAAAAGACTAATTAGTTGGAATCCAGCTAAGCTGAGCCCTCTAGATCCAGGAGGCTGTCTGCAGCGTGCAATTGAATTTTTCTGCTCTTTTTCCCCCAATTCTTCCCTTGATTCCTCAGTCCCTCCTTCTCTTTGCAGTTCTCCACCTTCCCTCCTTCCCTTTTTCTGTACCTGATCCTTCAGCCTCCTCCTGTTCCTCACTGTCTGCTTGGCCACACATAGTAAAAATACCTTTACTCTAAAAAATGACAGGCAGGAATGAGAGAAAGTTAGCTGCTGTCACATTCTCTTTGTGTGTTATAACTCTCCCTCCATCCTGGCTGTAACATTTCTACTTAAATTACAACCTCCTTAGAAGCAGCACTGTCTGCTCCTCTTAGTGCAATGCCAAGCACAACAGGGACCTCTAAGTCCTTAAGTACAAACATAATAAAAGCAGTAATAGCAGTAAAGGAGTGAGTGGGTCAGCCAGCTTCCCTTTTCCTTTTATCTTTGTGAGCTGGAGGGTTCATACCAGTACAAATAGGAACACAGATGAATGAGAGCTCTACTTTCACGTGGCAAAATGTCTGCAAATAAACTGCAGAGCAGGTGTTCAGAGAAAGTAACTGATTCAGAGTAATTTACAGTGGCAGGAGCATCAATCTGAGAATTGCTAAAATGCAGGTACTGAAACATCATATTTTATTACATTTTCAACTAGTAAACGTCAGCTGCTTTATTGGTTTTAACATCATGTCAGGTGCACCAATAAATTTACAAAGCACACCATTTGGATTTCTAATACGCATGGACTACTAACCTCAGATACCATTAATTCTGCTTCATTTGTGAGTGCCATGAAGCTAGAGACGCATTTTAGTTGTGATTTGCTCCCATCCTAATCAGTTTCATAGCAATTTATAATACAATTTCTGTGTGTCTTGAACAAAGTGTTAGTGGTTAATAGATCGCGGTGCCTGTTTTGTTTTAGCTTTTGTTCTATTAACAAAGTTCTTTTCGCTCAGATCTAGAAGAATAATAAAACTGATTTGCAAGCTAACAACTTGCCTTTCAAAGTTAGATAATAGAAGGGACACCCACTAAAAAAATGAGTTGGAATTAAAATCATGAACTGTCTAAGCAGTCAATTAAAGGCACGATGAATGCCAAAATCAATTAAAAGAGCTTACTGTAGATCTTAAATCTTCAGGTAATGAAAAGGGAATGTTTCCTGTTACTGAAAGGATGAAAAAAAAAAATCCATCAGCATGGTCATCCTAAAGGCATTTATTTAATGCAAAATAAAAAAATCATGAATTATTTGAAAGCAGAGTGTGATATCTAATGAAAAAACATCAAACCAAGGTTACTAAGATGATTTTTATGCTCCATGAACATGACACTGACCCTTTCCAATGACACTATGTGTTGCATTGCAATTCAGGGCTCTCTCCCATTGCTGAAGCCCTTTCCAGTCATGGCATATTATTCTGCCAAATTTTATACTATCATTATGCATTGATTGAGTCTCTCGCATTGGAAATATTCCACAGAGCAGTGTCTATATAGGTCTCTGTCTATGAATTGCTTCAACCAAGAGTGATTTGGAGGTGTCTTCAGAGGGAGGAATATGCTCACCTTTTGCTTTTTACAGCATCGTTGTGAGTCATACTTGAGCTGGAAGGGGGAATGTTTTTGGATTGCTATTGCAGAGAAAGTTTGGGTGGGTGAGGTGAATTCAGTGTGGGTGGCAGGTCGACATAGCAACTAATATAAAAACTTGCCAATGACAACAAGAGGGAAGAATCTTTTTTTTTTTTTTTTTTTTTTAATGCTCACTAGAGAGATTGTACTGAATTCCAACTAACCAAGCTGTTACTTCCCTTCCTAACATAAAGGAAGGGTGCCATCTAATGAGCACTAACAGCAATTCCTGCCATGCTGCAAGCTTTTCCTGCCTTATAGGAACAAACTTTATTCACTACATAACAGCTTGTTTCTATCTGTAGGTTCAGCAGCTCAGCTAATGTTGACCTCGACCTTAAAGTAGTTAATGGTGTTAGGAGCTGGCTCCTGACAGGGCACATAAGGATAACGATGCTGTCTACAAGCCTTTAAACGTCATCTCTGTCTATTTTTTTTCCTTCTTGCACCTCAGTGTGTATTGTGAGGGTGCTTTTGTTGTCTTCTTTATATCACCTTTATCCAGCTTCACATACAAACACACTCACAAGGATCTTTCTGCAATAAGAAAAACCACTATAACCACTCTAGGCAACATATACAAGTATCCATTCCTTGCAATTTCCACCTAGTGCTGCACGATGTAATTATTATCACAAGTATGGATTTTTGTGTAAATCCCCTTCTCAGTGAAAAAGCTGAGACTTCTAAGGGTGAGGAAAGCATCAAAACTGTGCTTCCCAGTTTAAGCTCTCCACTACTTCTGGACCAACAAAGTCTCTTGTAGGAGCCATTTGCTACTGCTGGGAGATCAGGAGCTCTCTGCAATGTGTTGCAGAAGAAAGCCCATCCACAGCTGGCATCCCTGTGTCATTCACTGCTAGGCATACTCTGTCATGAGCTGTGAATTTTCATATATGGAAAGTGTTCCAGCAAAGAAAAAGCAGAAATCTGGTTCCGTATTTGTGGCATACAGGGGAAAAAAAAAAAAGGAGAAGCATAAACTGCAACAACAAAACCAACATTAATAAATTTCTAAAGGTATAGATAATGAAGTGTTGAAATTAATTGTCTGGGACATTGCTAAATCTCTGTCTCTGGAGTCCTTTGAAAGCAGGTTGGGCAAAACACCTGATCGGGTCAGAAATTTTACCTGACCCTACCTTGGGACAGAAAGACGGACTAGCTCATCTCTGGAGGCCACACACAATGATTTTGTACATGATTGTAGCCTTAAGCATACCAGAAATGGAAGAGGGGCAAGTTGTAGAGATTTTATAAATATCTTTCAGATTCTTTAAAAAAAAAATTAAATTCTTTTCAAAATTAATCTAATTTATCCCATATACTTGTGAAAATATGACTGTTTTATTGCCAGGACTAACACTCCTTTTTTATCTCATAGAGTAAACATAACTGACCTTCAGAATATTTCCCACCTCATGGCCATGTTCTGAAGTATTCAAGACTCTCAGATCAAAGGCACACAGCTGTATAAACGGTTCATCACAGGGTAGCGTAGTTTCAAGCTGCCATGTTTAGGCAGCGGCTTGCAGTTACAAGTACAGCCATTCCATCTCCTCTGGCTTAAATCTATCTAAATTAAATTCTCTGCAAGACCAAATGTTAATTTAGGAAGCTATTTTAATTTCAGTAGTGCTGTGATCAAGTGAACTCTAAAGGTACAAGTTAATATTCCCAGGTGCTGCCACCATCTTTTTTTTTTTCTGAAAATAAACCTGAAATTACTGCCATTCTTTTTTGCCTCTCTGGGGACCATGATACCAACGTATGTGACTAGCACCAGCTCACACAAAGAACTCCCTCTGGAAAAAGAAGTAGCTTTTAATCCAGCACATACCATGGAAAGACACTTGCATTTTCTTTTAATGAGAGATTCTTCAGACTTTCCAGTCAGCGGGAACCAGGGCAGTCCCCAGACTGAAAGATTTGTTTTTCTTCCTTCACAGTGTCCTCAGAAAGTGGTCTCAGGCCCTTTCTAGTCAGCTCATGCTGTCCATGGGTGCCTGCCCCAGGCAGTGAGCTTTAAATAACTTCCTAATCTTCACCACCCCATTCCAACACACATTTTTCCCAAGCTGTAGCTTCTTCATTGCCGTTAAGGGTGATCAAACTCATCAAGCTCCAGCAGAAATGTCTATCTAGAAGAACACCATGGGGAGGAAGCAGCTGTCTGCAGTGTAATCAAGAGTGATAAAGCTGACAAACTCCTACACATACTGTGCTAAAATTTTGGATGTCTTTACTGCATGAAGCTTAAGGATCAACAACAGCAAACTGGTCCTGCCACCACTGAGTGAAAGCTGATAACTCTGGTCTCACTTTGTGTAAAATGCGTCTACAATTCTGTCACCAACAGTCCCAAACAGATTTTTATTTTTTGTTTGTCTTACAAGCAGGCATCTTCACTCTAAACAGATGTTGCAGCAATGAACTGATCAGATTAATTGGTTGACAAGTCAGCGTAATCCACAAGTCTGAAAACTCATATTGGGAATCACAGTGTTATTTACAGTACAGTTCATGCTGAACTAGTGAGTGATGGTGCTGCCAGATGTAAAATTATTCTGGGCTTTTTCTTCCGACAGCTGCACTGTAAAATATCTGAATTTATTCCTGCAAAGATTGAATCTTCACACTTTGCAGCTGAATCAGGACAGTTGTAATCCAAACAGAGAAGACGGCATGCCCATGTGCCTGGCCAGATGATACAGGTGTGTGTGGCATGCCAGTCAGCCTCAATATCGTGGCTGAAACTTTCTCATCCCCTTCAGTAAGCAATGCTGAAGCTCAACATTTCTGAGAAACGTTATTAGTTGAGCCAAAGAGCTACCATGTAAGCCTAGAACTGGTGGCAAATATCCTATATGGCATGGCTACTACAGAATGAGAACCAAGGACTACGTGTGTGTTGCACATACTAGCTGCAAAGCATTTGTGAGCCAGTTTTCCATCTGTCCTAGGGCTAGAGTTAAAGATGTAGCAGGTAGCTTCTGGGAGATGCAGCATCCTCCACCAAGCCAACTCCAACTGACTGGTGCAAAATTCTTCTCCCATTCAACTTGCTTTGCACTTACATGACACTGATGACTATCAAGGTACTAGTTGCAATTTTATTTCAGAGGGAGTGGAAGAGGTCCAAATGGATGAAGGAGAACAGTCTTGCATTTTCTTGCAAACACATCTCCCAAAGGTTTGGCCTTGGAGGTCTTCAGAAGGAAGTGGTAGAGCCCAGCAAAACTCTGGAGTTTCCAGGAGCTGAGCCCACAGGAATGAGGACATGTATCTAATGTGCTGTTCAGTTCTCTACCTTCCTTTTTTCTGGCACTGAAGGCAGCAAGAGTTGCCATTGCCTTTGGGACTGAATGTTCCCTAGAGATGACGGCCCTGGACCTGTCAGCGTCCCAGCTAACACGCAGCAGAGGTCCAGGAGACCAGACCTTCCGCATCTATCAGTCAAGGTGAAGTAGGCAGCACCTCTGTCCTTCCAGTTATTACAACTCAGGTCTTAAATTATGCATTCCTGTAGCTTGAGAAGATAATGGAATAATCAGAACCAAAACCAGGTAAAGATAACAGAAATAGTGAGAGAGAAACAAAGACAAAGGACCTGTCATCTGAGGGTATCAAAAGTTCCAACTGACAGAGCATCAAGTAGGACTTTTTATCTGCCTAAAGCTACATGGCAAAAAGTCGCAGTCAAAAAATAAAGTTTTTTAGATTCCCCTGTTGAAATGGGATTCAGTGGGAATTAATGGTGGTTTGGCAAAGCATGATGACAGTCTTCCCATACAGAAGTTTTGACATCAGGTGTGACTGCAGCATGGGTTGATATGGACAAGAAATAGCAAAAAAAGACACGGACAATGTGTGGGCATTGTGTGAAAATGGTGGGAAACTTAAAGACATTCTGTACCTGTGCTGCCAGCCCACATTTACTTTACAAATGACCTCGATCTCAAAAGAGCAAGGAGAAACAAAATACCTGTTACAGGAGATGAGCCAGTCAGCTTTGGATCCTCCCCCCCCCCCCCCCCCTTGTAAACCCGTCCCTGAATTGAGGACTGGACCTCAGAAGGGCTCAAGATCCAGCAACCTCCCCATCCTATCTCAGTTCCCTAATGACGGGTAATGTCTGTCTTTCTGAATCACCATCTCTTTGTTGTTAGGTAGCTCCCAAAATGACAGCAGTCCCAATCCCAGCCTTACTCATTGCTTGGGAGTCATGGCATGCCCCAAGAAAGCTGGAGGACACTGGACCTCCTGAAGGACACTGGACCACAACCTATGCTTCTTGGAAGACTACTTAAGGCTCCTCTGGATCAGTACCACAAGACATGAAAAAGAGGAGTTCTGATCACTGTTTTGAAAAGAACTTGCCTTAGATTACCCCAGCCCAAGGAAACAGTGAGTTTTGAAGTCTGGAGGTGCATCCAGCCCTCCCTGGGCTATGCTGTAATTTTACAAGTTAAGTCAGAGAATAAAACTTCGGTTCTAGGACATAACATGCAGTGTAAGTGTAGCCCTTGATGTTATTTCCCATGAAGAAACAGCAAGTAGGGCTGGTTGCCACGTCTTACCTTCTTACCCTTCTTTGAGCCTTAAGTGCCTTCCTGAGGAAAACAGAGGAGCATCTTTTCCCATGAAGCTCCTGAAATGGCTTCCAAACACGTGATGGGGGAAAGATTCACTCATCTATGGGTGGTCTTTCTCACCTATAGATGGCATGGGAAGAAGCAGAGGGTAGAGGAGAATTTTAATCTAGCTTAACAATACAAAATTGGAGTTGCAGTTTAGGAGTTCTAAACTGGGTTAGAGAAGTCCTCTTTCAGAGACTGCTGACATCTCTCTCTAATATCGCTTGGTGGTTTTCCTGCTGGAGGCATGCTAGCAAACTCTTCAGAAATATTTCTTGATGGTCCAAATGATGCCACTTCTCACAGATCTGCTCTTAGCAGCTTGCAGCACAAGCATGAGGAAACTGCTTTTAGCATGTTCACGACTGGCTTCAGTCCATCCCATTTATTAGGGCAGTGAATGGGCTCAATAAGCTGATCATTGTACTGAAGAAGGGTAGGTGATGTTCAAGGCATGTGAATTCGTTTCCTTGTCAGGAAGACAATGCTTTTATCTTTGAACTGCATCATGCTGCCGTGCAGAACAATGTGTTGTATCTAAATGAGAAGTATCTGGTTTTATCCGATGTCGTTCCTTGTTTTTAATTTGCTTTTGCTCATTGTCTTTCTGAGTGGGAAGAAAAAACACTCTTTTTTTAACACATTAACACAAACTAAAATTATTAAATATATATGTATAATACATATAATATATGTGTGTATATATATTTATATAAAAATACATGTGCATCTGTGTTTGGGAGAAACAGAATATAAAACAACTTTATATATAATAGCATTCTGAAATGAGTCAGTGTAAAACAAAGCACTGAAATGTTTATTTCCTGTGTAATCAAAAAGTTCCACTTCAACTGCATTAAAATTTAAACATTTAGGCACTTTTTGGGAAGAGATGTGAGACTGCAATCAATTTATTTTCATAACAAAGAATATTCCACAAAAAGCTTTTGGTTAGTACTAATTTAAAATTCTAATTTTATCCAGTGAATATCAATTGCCCTGTAACTATACATTTGCTGAATGTAACATTCAGGGAAATGCTCTCCCTACCCCTTGCCGTGACATCTGAAGCCTGGCTTGTAATCCCTACTTTAAGTGAAATCTGAGCAGCTTCAGAAACCTGTCACACTGTCTTCTACTCTGTCATGGGTTAAAATCTAATCAGGTGCCTCTCAAGTCCAGTGGAAGATATTTACTAACACAGCTCAAGCTAACCAACTGGACTTGGTGTTCAAATACAGTAGGATCCTCCGAATAAGTGGCTTTTTTTTGGAAAACTTACTCCGAAAACTGAACTCACCCTGAGAATCAGAAGGGCTGATACTCAGTGCAGCAGTGCCAAGTCTTTCTGCACTCTTCTGGGGATGGTTAAAGGGCTCTAAAGGGTGCAAAAAATCTCTTCTGATCATCTTGTACAAGGATTACTTTTTCCCCTTCTAGCGTAAAAGCTTCAGGCTTGTCATGTCGTGCCTCCTTGACCACCAGTACACCTAGTCTTTGGTCAGGCTAGGGATGGCTGAAGATCACTGAAGCAGGGGCTCAGGTGAGTCTGGAGAAGGGGTGGATATTTCTACCATAGGGAATATACTTTTTGTAAGGCAGCAGCTTTGCTAGCATGGCTTTGCTCCAGACTATTTTAAGAGACAGATCTGGGGCGTAACATAAGAGCGTGGGGACGCAGAGGGCTTTCTTGGCTGGATGGACCCAGGACCTCCAGATGGAAAGTTGGTGTGGGGGCAACCAGCCAACCCCAGAGGAGTGCTGGTGGGCTGTGTGAGAGCCAAGGTAATGCAATGCTCCAGCTAGAAATGGTGGTGTTGTAGGCTTACCAAAAAAGCTTCATGAGCTGAATGAGGTGGCGGACACAGAGGAGATCTGGTCTTTAGAATGCCCCAGGGATGTTGCAGCTGCACAATGACAGTGTGGCTTTTGGACTGACTCTGTAATGAGCTGGAAAAAGAGATCCTTAAATATATATATATGTGCAGGGATGACAGGGATGATTTGGGAGACAGCTGCTGAATGCTTTTTAATCAGTCTCTGAACGTGGTTTTTTTTCTCCCCTGCACACCTCTGTCTGACATTTGCTTAAAAAAAACTTACTATGCTAAAGCCAAAGCTGTGATATTAAATCCTCAGGACATGACCACCCAGGTTTGCCAAGCAAATGATCACTAAGTGCAAATACAGTTTGTTTTTCTCCACTGTTTCTATTTCTGTCACCATCTTGAGTCGCACTGTTACATCTTCAACAGACCACGCAGTTCTCAGCCAAAAAAAACCCTAAAACTGGTCAGGATATCCCATCTACTCCTGTCTGTATTTTATATTTGTTAACTGCATGTCTCCAAAGTACCAGAGAAGCAAATGGTCTCATTTCATTAAAATAGTCTTTTTCCATAATATGTTAACACTGATCAAACAAGCCTCACAGAGTATTAATTCTACAAGTCAGGTAGCAATGAATGAGCAGTCACTTCTTTTCAGTTTAATTTTTATTTCACCTTCCTTCCTGTGATAGTCAAAGCAATTTACTAGAAGAAAGCAAGTCCTTTGGGACACATCAAAGGCTGGAGGCCTTGAATATTGTCTATGTGAAGGCTTCTACGGTTCTAGTACCTGGGTGAGATACCATCACAGCACATATTGTCTTGATTGATATATCAAGGTCTGGAGTGGTGTAAAGCTCCACTTACTTCAGGGTAAAGCTACTTTCTGGTGTTACTTGGGCAGAAGAGACGATGTCTCAGGGAGAGAGGAATGATGCAGAGTGGCTCCAACTGGAGAGGACGCGATGTGCCCATGACACACACAGGGCTGAGGGTTACATGGCCCAGGCTGGGGGTATCTAATATGAGAACAGCCAAATGCTTCCTTTTTGCTATGTGAGGTAGGAAACATCTCCAACTTGCTCTCCCAGATGTGTCTTTCAGAGCTGAAATTCCGGCCATCTGAGCTAAAGCCTGTGCTGTAGGCAGTTACTTTGGCAATACGTGTTTCTCCTGCGGCTGCGCGTTGCTGGGCTGCCTCTTCACCCATGCTGGTGGCACATTAACTAAGATCTACCTGGAAGGTTTTCACTCCTCGAGCCAGCTCTTGAAATTCCCCAGGAAAATATCCTCAAGCCTCCATGATACTCACTTTGTCTTGATTGGCAGAAAGAGTGAAAGATATGTCTTGTAACATCATTTTGTCTAGATCTGCTGCTTCTTCAAAAGCAACGTGCTCACAGTCTGTCACTTGAGCACGCTGTAAACACAACCTACAGGAAAGGTGGGATTTTATTCTAGCAGTGCAAAAGGTCTACATTTAGTGAAACAAAACTGGAAGAAGTGTATGAGAAATAAGAAAGCACACATTCAAAGTGTGCGTGACTGGTTTTTTTCCGCAACGGTTACTGAGTGTATGTTATGAGGCATATTAGAGACACAAGGCAAGGCTCACAAATATTCTTCTGTTCAAACAGTGTCTTTTGGAGTGGATTTCTACTAAAGCCTCTTTTCGTCTCAACCTTTTCAAGTGCTATCTATGGTAAATGACATTTCAAAGGATCTATTAAAAATGGTTTTTATTAATATACATTTATTAATTTAGAAGAGCTCTTTGCATAGTGCCCTTGTTTGCAGCTACTTGGCATGAAATGAAGTGCTCTTCACTGTATTTGATAATGAATCACTTTCTGAGATGAGATCAACTACGTATTACTCCTCATTTTCTTCCTGCTCCTATCCCCCATTTACCTTCTTTCAGGAAATCTAACATATAGTATTTGATACAAAAATAAATGTTAACATTTGCAAAATAATGTTTATAACAGTTTGATGACCTTATGTGGTTATTTTCCATTCATAAAGCCCAGACGGAATAGTCCCACCCAGCTGTACTAAGGGACAATGACAATGGAGTATAGTCCTCCGATGGCAACCAGGGGAAGACCTACTTGAATTAAACAGTACCAATTAATAGGATCACTGATAATTTTTTTTTTTTTAATGGTCATAAAATGAAGCTAATGTTCTGTGGTCTATCTGCAGTCAGGAAAATTATATAGTAGGAAGATCTTTGAATTGTGACAGGGTAGGCTGAAAAACAGAATAAAAGGGATTGCCGTAGTTACTTTCTGATTGAACTCGTGAAAGCATGACCAGCAAAGGTGAGCAGAGGTTTACAGGGCCACAAACCTTCAAATCATGATGACTGATGACAGAGGAAGTTAATAAATGACAGTAGAAATTAATTGGTACTCTTGGTTTCAGGAGCTGCTATGTCATAGGTATTTGCAGTGATTTGAGATGAGTGCATAGTCCTGTCCTTGCAATATGCTCTGCTATTTTAGAACTAATTAGGAGAAATTTTAGCAGGCTCAGAATCACTTTGGGGTTTTTTGAGTTTCAGAGCAGGGCGTTGGCCTTGTGGGTACTGGTATTAGATGAGATAAATGGCAATTCCAGTTAATTTTAACAGATTTCTGACACAGTGAGCAATTAGGGTTTTGTGGAAAAGCACAGGCATTAAAGACACAAAGATATGTGTTCAATTTTATGCTCTAAGCTGCCCTGAATGTATGTTTTACAGAGTCTGGGTTTTGTTTTTCTCTCAGACTAAAGAGGAAGAGATATGTCATTTTGGCAAGTGTTCAGTATTGATTTATTAGACCAAATAATTCAATTTTATTTTAATTTTTTCATGGCATGTTTCTCAGATTATAAAATTAGATCATCCCATCTGATATTTAAATGACACAAACTACAGTACTTTATCCTATGTCTCCCTTCAATAAGCCCACATCATGTGATTTACGTGGAGCCACAAGCTTCAGTTAAAGACTTCAAGTGACAGTGGATTTCACACAGTCCTTACTAAGGTGTTCCCGTGGTTAACTGAAATAGCTGTAAGAAATATTCAGACTTATTTATAGGTCTGAATTTTCCTAAATTTAATTTCTAGCCATTAAATCTTGATATGTCTTCGTCTGCTAGGCAGAAGGATCTGTCTGGATGACCAACCTGCTGCTTTTTAAGTTTGATTTTGAATAGAGTTTGCTGATGTTAAATCAGATTGGCAGCATGTCTAGTCCACTAAATACAGCGTCTAAAATTAGTGGATGTTATTTGATTAAAAACCTGCGAGCGCTTTAGATAGACTGCACTGTAGAAATGCAAAGTATTTCTTGGCTTATGTTTTTAAATTGCACTACGTGAATTATTCAATGCTAACAAAATTGCTTGTTGAAGCACTGTAGGAGCTAGCAGCCTGGGTTGTACAACCCTGTTTGAGGACAACTGCTAGCTTGGATAGCGGGTTGAAGAGTCCAGATAAAAAAAAATACTCTGATCTTACATCCATGCCAAAGACCTTCTGCACTAGCCCTTGGAGGTTGCTTGGGGACAGCAAAGTACCTAATTCCATCAGCTGCAAACCCCCAAAACTTAACAGCAAAGAAACAGTTAACACCCTAACAAAACTTGCATCTCTTGCCCATAAGCAAAGCTCAAAACTGCGTATTTTGTTAGATAATGTCACCAATATTTTCATACCTTTTGGAGGTGGAAGAGTAAAGTATCTTGATTTGAATAGGTAAATACTATTACTAGGTAATTTAAGCAACACTTTTTTTGCAGACATGGACTTTAAATTTGAAGCACAAAGGTATTGGGTTTGTAATGACACAAATTAACACAAAATTTATTTTCTAATTTTTAAGATTCTTTTTCTCATAAACTTAGTTCACAGATTGCTAAAAACTGCAATTAGCTTAGCGAACTGAAAACAAAGACTTTTCCAAGGCGCTGAGAGAAATTCTCAGAACTTTCTCTGTGTTCGTCTTTTGACTCCAAGCTTTTACATACCTTGGTTAGAATTAGGTATTAATCTCAGACAAGTTATCAAAAAGCCGTCAACATTTATCCAGAGGATGGAAATAGCAGAGGGCCTACTGCACACAGAAAAACGACTCTGAAAGCAGCATAAGCAGTTTGAGAAAAAACAAATAGAAACAAACACACCCCCACCATCTCAAAACCTAAGGTAGAAGGTTTGTTTAATATTAGGCAGTTAACAGATAGAATTCCATTAAAGCCCAGTTATCACAGGCTTCCTTTATAGTTGCTGTACACATACAGGGCAATTCAGCCCACATGGGAGCAACCCAGAGCACCTAGACCCCAATTTGCCTATATTTGGCTATATATTTAGGCATATTTGCCTAAAATTAGACGCAATTAATCTGTGCCTTGGTGTCCAACAGGTTAGTAATATATAATATAGCATGAGGAGGACAATCCAGATCTTAAACGTAACTCCATGAGCATCATGGTTGAAGGTAAAATGTCATTTCTTCATGATAAATATATTGGATATAGACAACAAGTGCATCTACATAAAGATCTTACTCTGACCACCAATATTTCATATTCTGTGGATGCCAGCTTAATCAAATGCTCAAGTCATCTTCATCAGCTCTGCTTCGTCAGGCCATATCACAGCACTTCTTCAATAAAACCACGGAAACTTTGAAGGCCACCAGAAAGAGATCCTGGGAGATTATCTTGTGCATTTTCTAACTCTAGTTCTAGCCAAACAATTTCTGAACTCAGAAAGAAGAATGTCTTCTTTCTGCTTGTTTTCTGCACTTTTGGTAAGCCTTTCAGTTTTGCTTGAATGTCTCCCAGCCAAGTTTTGATTTTAGTAGAAAATCAGATCTCATATGCCCTTACAGACAAATATATATTTAATGCCTCAGGTTTATTTTTCGGTGAGCATATGGCCTCTGAAAAAAAACCAAAAACAGTCACATAGGAAAAAGAGAATTGTTATTGGGAAATAACTGTGATATTTACCTCAGTTTTTTTCCATCGGGAGACAGCTTTCCCTGGTATACAAGCATGAAAGTGTAGGGGTAAAGGAGCACATGAAGGCAACCCACTTAATTCAGCTGGAGTGGAAGTTTAATTTAATACAAAGAAGAAGAAGGAATTTTTTTTTATAACAAATGCATAAAGAAGCTGATTTTATCCTTCATTTCAGCTGTGAAAACCAATGAACCAAACATCTAAAACAAATTTCCTTTAGCTTAATTAATTGTACCAGCCCTCAGACAAGTGCACTCCACTCCTATGCACATGGAATAAAATGTTGTATCTTTTCGGATGCAGCTTTTTGAGGACCACTTTATAGTGCTGCCAAAAGGAAAGGTCAAACAATGCCCTTGATAAAGCATACAGCTGGTGTAATCAAAGCGAAGGTCTAGACTGCTTTCTTTTGTGCCATCCCTGGAAATTTCAGATAAGTTCTCAGCAAGTCCCTCTCATAGTTTATGCTAACTCTGTTCCTATCCCAAAGCTTCATTTCAACAGGACTTAGGAGCCATCAGGCAAAGATCCTACAGCTTTCCACAAGACGATGAATGATTAGTAGAATATACAACAAACCGGTTATTTATGTAACTCCAATGACCTTAGATGACGCAGACAATATGAGAAGTGACACATTTGCATGTGAACTCTGCAGACAAGCAGTGAAACAAAGCCATCTGCTGCTGTAAAAATTTTCAGAGCGGTGAACACATGAGAAAGATTATGTAGATGGTGATTAGTACCATTGCGTAAGTCTTGCAGAATTCATAGATGCAAGTCAGAGGGGAAGCAGAAAGGAACAAATTAATCATCCTGCTTGACCTTTGGTGTAGCATTACCCGGATAATCTCACTCATTCTTTCGTGCATTGCTTCTGGCTGAAGTTTACCTTCCCGAAAGGCATCCACTCGTCATATGGGGAATTCACTGCTGTTCTTAGCTGTCATCCTTGAAGTTAAACATATATCTTATTTCTCATTTGCATTTATCTTGTCTTACCTTCTAGTAGATGGGAAAAACCCACAGAAAATATGGTTGTATCCCAAGGATGTTGTGCTGTTCTGCAAGGGAGAGAGATGTTATTTAAAATCATAAGGTGAGAATAAGTCTTCGTACTTAAAAGAAGAATAAGGCTGCAGTATACGGTAGGTAGGTGTAAGACCGAGCAAGGACATGAGTTATAATAGTACTATTTCATACTTATTTAACCATCAGTTTGTTTTTTTTCTGATAGAAGTTTCGCTTGACTTCCAACAGCAGAAGGCTGAGGTGAAAACTGAACTATTGGACAAACTCTGAAAGCATATTGCATTATACTTAACCTCAGAGCTTCCTGATTAATGAGAAAATCTTGTGCTTTTTCTGAACACGCTTTTCAGCACTCCTGACCTGTTCATTAAAACAAATAAATAGATACTTTGTTGCAACCAAGGACACTTTCCTTTAAGGAAAATTATAGCAATCAATGGGAGTGTTCAGACATAGGCTGGTTGCCACATACATTTTGATTGAATGAGGCTACAATTCTTTAAAAGAGGGTTTGTTGGTTTTTTTTTTTTCCATACTGTGAAAAACAAAACTAAACCGCTTACCCATATAAAGAAAAAAGATGAAGCATACAGGATTTTAGATTTAGAATTGGGAATGGTGGAATCAGTGAAAAATGAGTAATATATAGAGGAGGGGCAACCTGTTCCTGAAATAAATATTATTTGACATTAGAAAATGACACAACAACTGGAGCTGGACTAACACTACCATATTAATTGCAAAAGTCTAGCCCCAGAAAATACTAAATTCTACAGATTCTACTTGGCTTTTTGTTACATTTTCAGAAAGCTGCATACATTCTTAATGAATGACTTTCTTGTCATCACCAGGACATGAATCCTCAAAGATCCTTTTCAACCTTTAGAAAGCAGAGGGATTTTCAGGAAGCACTCAAGCTCTTTATACCAACACCTGAGCTTGAAAATGTTCCTTTCTTTTTCTTTCCCTTCCCCCCACTCCCCGAATCTGAGTCAATAAATAGCTAGAAGTTGCTGGGGTTCTAAAATGGAACATCAAATATTTCTGTGAGAATTGGCAAAGCTGCTAGGGGCATGATAATTATAATGAACAGCACTCAGGAATCACGTTCCGCATTGACTCACATCCTGTTTCACTCATGCAAGGCATTAAGCTTATACAATGGATTAGTTGAGAACAAATTTGGTCGTCTATGGATTACAAATGAGAAAGTTACAAAAATATCAACACACAAACAATGTTATCGTGTATTACAATTTATTTTCACTGCACTGCATAGGATTTCTGTTGTTTTTTCAAATTGCATTCAACTTAAACCAAATGTTAAGGAAAATGGGAAATTCTGACTTCTGATTGGAAAAGAAGGGAATAACTAACTCTACAGTACATACATCTATTTGAGATACTAAACTGATATGGAGCCCATGACTGGTGACCATTTGATCATGGCATAGAAATAGACTGGTTTACCTAGCACTCTGTATAAGGGAAAATATATAGTACTCATATATATACATATAATCCTAGAGCCATAAAGATTGGACCAGCTGTGATTTATTCTCCATTCTTTTATAAACTGAAGCCTGGAGTAGTAAAGGACTGAAAAACAGGGAAAGGGAGTGAAATATGGATTCAAGCTTCTACACTACTTGGAAGGAGACTAATGGTTTCCCTGTAAGTAACCATCCTTTTCTCTTAGGCAATGTGTCACTGTGGGACATCATAGTGACAAGCCAGAAATTGTCTCATCCTTGTTAATATTTTCAAGAAATTGCATATATTCCCAATGACTTTCAAATTATTAGTAGCTTAAAATGCCTAAACACCAGGATCCTGTTCCATTGGATTAAAAAAAAAAAAAAAAAAAAAAAGAAGCAATTTACCTGATCAAACTAAACTGAGATTGCAGTACTCACCTTTCTAATCTGATCTGGCTTTGTGGAGAATAATGTGTAGCAAATGTTAGTGTTACTGAAGATGGCCAGGCTGCAAAGGTCAACAATTGGCTTGTTCTTGACACAGGCCAGTGGTCTTATCTGCACTTTGGTGGAGGACAGATTACCATCCAGTGAGAGTAAAAGGTGGGGACATACTGGGAAACAAACTTCATAAAAAACTTGGAATGAAATTCAGGTTTACCCTATGCTCACAAACATGGGTGGAGGGAAAAGACAGAGCTCATTTGTTCCTTGAAAACAAAGTAGGGACCTGGAAACATCCATGACAGAAATCTTTTTTTATATTTGGGATAAAACCATATAGTTTCATGCAGAATACAGAAAGAGCATCAATTAATTTGGCAAAAACTCTGCAAACAATTCAGAGGTGAAGCTGGGATAGATAGGGTGGTTTGGATGTCACTGTCTTTCCTAGCTGTTATGATGGGAGCTGTGAAAACACTGCTGATGGTAAAAGAATATAACTGTCATTCTCAGAAAGGTTTGAAAGGAAACTGAGCTAAAAAAAAATGGATTTTGAGCTTCAAATAATACTTTGTCCTCGTTAGAAACCTTCTCAATCATGCACTCTCCTGATGCGCAGATTAACTGTTGGATGTCTTGTTCGGGTTTTGGGGGACTCTATTCAGGTAATAAGAGAACACATGACTGATTGGTTGGACGTTTGTAATCTACCTGGCAGCACAAATTGTATCAAGCAATTAGCGCAATAAATGGCCCTGTTCTTTTGAACAAAGAAGTAGAACATCTTCTGCTTTGGTAGGTTTGTGATTCAATCCTGGCCACTGAGAACTTCAAATCCAAAGCAATTTGGATTCTCCACCCCAGATTTGCAATCTCCACCCCAACTGCAGCTACTTTTGGAATTTTTGGAAGTGTGAGTGTGTGTTTGTGTATAAAACACATGCACCTATATCTATCTGTACACATACAGGTAGATAAGATTTGGCAAATTAATTGTTCAGGTGAATGTTTCAGACCAGATGTCTTGTGTAGAGACAACAGAAAGCAATAAAATGTCCAGGATGTCTGGTTCTCAGAATATGGACAAATCATCCCCAAATTCTTGAAAAGGCACATGGTCAACAGAAAAGAGGTTATCACACCTTATGCCTCTTGAGGAGGTTGACTACCTTTAACTGTAGCCATATCCTAACAAAAAAAGAGATTGTGTTTGTCTGCTCTGAAACAGAATTAAAAAGACTCATTCTTTGGAGGAAAGAACATCTTCACTTTGAGATGCAGCAATTTGATAGGAAAAGGAGTAATGGCTTTAAACTGAAAGAGGGTAGATCTAGATTAGATGTGAGGAAGAAGTTCTTCACTGTGAGGGTGGTGAGACACTGGACCAGGTTGCCCAGAGAAGTTGTGGCTGCCCCATCCCTGGCAGTGTTCAAGGCCAGGTTGGATGGGGCTTGGAGCAACCTGGTCTAGTGGAAGGTGTCCCTGCCCATGGCAGGAGGGTTGGGACTAGGTGATCTTTAAGGTCCCTTCCAACCCAAACCATTCTATGGTTCTATGATTCTATGATATCTGTGAGCTTTTCTAAAAGATTATCCATTGGATTTTGCAGCACACTGGGAGCACGATTGCACAAACATTTCTCTGGAGACTCTAAACTCACGTGAGCAAGTAATTGATTCATAAGAGGGTTTGATGTATTGATTGTCCGTAAAGAGGTGATGTCCTGGCCTTTCAGGCTGTGAATGACACAAATCAAAATATTTGTGCTGTGCAAGAAAAGGTGGTTAACTGTGTGATTTCTGGACAAGTCCTATGATGTAAAGAGCTCTTAGCTTCTTGGAATAACATGAAAAAGACTTGGTAAAGCAATGACTTTATTACTCAGTTTTAGCTGAAGGAACTTCAGTTGCTTACGCAGTATGAAAAAGAAAGCAAGACTCTAATTCCTCATAGTTTCACAGAATTCATGCCTGTAGGGTGCAAATTAAAAGTGTGACCACTTAAAAATATCCTGAAAGTATTACTTTGATGAATATGACTTCTCTTTGTGCCTTGGTAACAGTGCCATGTTTGCTGCATGCTTTAAGCTATTTATAAACTGCAGTGATCTGTTTCCATTGACAAGCTTGTAATAATGTTGGTAAGTTATAAAAAAATGAGCATGGAAAATACAGATATTCATAGAATTTGGAGCCAGAAGAAATTTTCCTTATTCTCTTGTTCTTAATCTTGTAAAATTCCTTCTGCTCAGGAATGAATCAAGACTTGTTATTAACATCAAACTCCAGCTTTTGAAGAGGTAGCATGTTAAAAATCAGTGGCAGCATAAGAAGTCATCTATCAGAGAATATATAGAAAATCTTTCAAGATATTAAGTTTCTTGAAGGGGGCTGTAAAGATAACATTGAAAAGTAAATCTGGTTTTGAAATTTGGTCAAATATCTCCAGCTGGGTTTCTGAAAATTACAATCCCTCCACTAGTGAATGCACAGAAGGAAATTGTTGGCCATGGCCAACAGGTCTCAGGTTGTCAGAGGAAGAGTAGTGGGCACCTCTGTGACCTTCACAACATGCTGGATTCCTCAAAGAGAACTTTCTGGAGAAGCAGGTAGCTGTGGTGGATACCTACAGGGTCTAAACCTGGGAAAGGGAGAAGGAAGAATCAGAAAATAACTGTTTTCTGAAGAACAATAAATCATCTTGTTCGCAAAAATAAAAACCTCAGATTTGCAGAAATGGAAATTAAATTACTGCAATTAATATGAAATTTCCAGAGCGGGTTGTGGCAGCCAGATCTCGGCTCATGTGCTACAGAGAAATACTGAACTGGGTCCTTTTGCCCTCCAACTCTTGCTCTCTGCACCGGTAGAAAAGCAGATATTCCTGGATATTCCCAAGTTGTGGATTGATGGAAAATGGCAGGAGATGGGCAGGAAAAAGTTGTCTGTACTTTCTCATTTTCTTATGCATTTTTTAAATAGTTGTTAATGATCTGTCTGAAATAAGAAACTGGATTCAGCTGAATTCTTCTGGAATATTTTATGGACAAAAAGAAAAAAAAAACCAAAACTTCCATTTCCTGCAATTTTAATAGAATGGAGAAATTCCTAGGGTCCAAAAGCTCAGGTTTTGACTCATTTTCTTTACCCAGCTCTTTGATGTGCAACCAGAGAATGTTGTTAATTAAAATGGGTCCCCAAAGGCAAGGATTGTTGTTGTGCTAAAAGAGAGAGAGAGGGAAAAAAAGCAACCTGCATAGTTTTGCATTGTAAGGGACCAAAATAACACCCTTTAAAGTTAATTTCCACCGAGTGCTTTGAAATCTTATTACTTGTCCTCAGAAAACACAATCACTGGGCCAAATATTTAGGCGGTGTTGATCAGTGTGGCTCACACCACAAGCACGAAGGCTGCTGCAATTCACGCAAACTCTTCGTGCCGCTTCTGACCGTACTGCAGCAGTGTGTTAGAATAAGTGCCATGAAAAAGCATTACACCAAACCAGAGATTGACAGGCATCCCAGATGCAGTCCCAGTAACTTATTCTTCATTCTTGTTGACCAAAGTCACTTCTGATTGATTTAATATGTATTTTCTATTTCCATTCCAAGGCTGCCTGAACTATTGTTTTATAACTGCTTCATGTCTCGGCACATGTTCTCTCACTCCTTCCCTCTCTTATCCATAGTGCTGTATGCAATGAAGTAAAAACTGAGCATAAAATACAGATTTGTACATAAAGGAAAGGGAATTGTTTCAAAAGAGGAATTACAAAGACAGTGACAGGATCGTTGGAGGAGATATTAATCTGAGGTCTTCACCAAGGAGTTTTTTATCAAGCACTGCCTTACAGTCATGTGGTGAGGTTTCAGGTAAAATGACCAAGTCTTTGTGTGGATGTTGGTATGGAAAACAGTCTATCCCCAGACTGTTTACTGGAATTTGTCTCCATTTATTACTAGGAAGCTGTCACACAAAAGGACTGATAGAGGTGACCAGAAAAAAGTTCTCAGCATATTATTTTGCTTCAACAGAGAAATGGTATAAAGGACTAATTATAATCTTTTGTGCTACCTCTTCAGGTGCAGTTTGCAAGACTTTCTTTGCCTCTTGTTATGTGCAACTCATTTTATGGGACATCTCAAGGTTTTTTACATGGTAATTCTTTGGGCACCCAAATTAAAAGGTGTTCACAAGCCACTCAGTGTAAACCATAGAGGGAAACCCAAGTTTTCTGCACATCAGTTCAGTGTCCTAGCACAAGTGACCTCTTCTTTCCTCTCTGCTTTTCCCTTAAGACCAGACATAATCTGCTTGGCTTTCCAGGAGTTTGAGCCTGGGGACCTGCGGGTTTAGCTGCTTCTCAATGTCAGCTTGGTCTTCAGACCAGAAACAATCCTCCAGGTACGCTGCAGCCTGTGGACCTCATGGGTCAAGAAAGCCACCAGCTTTGAGGGACCTAAAGCAGATGCATGCAGAGACAGGGAATTATTTTGTTGTTGTTGTTCTGTATTTTTAAAGAGATGCTTCTTTCATTAAATAAAAAAGAATTTACTTATGGTTAAAAACTTCCCTTGCCTTTTTTATTTTTCAGTCTTACCTGAGGTTACTCTTCTTACCTACAACGTGGTCTATCATGTTCTCCAGGCCAAAATGTTCAGTTTTACAAAGGATCTCAGCCATAATCTGCCTCATCTTGGAGCAATTCCATGAAATTAAAGGATGTGCAGTGAGAAAACGTCGCAGGAAAGCAGAAAATTGACCCCAGTTCCAGGAACTCATTTATCACAACTCTGGCTGAAATTTCACAATGCCTAAAATCTCTAACAATGAGTACAAACACCTAAATAGAGGTCCCAAACAGATCAACTGGTTTTAGAGAGAGCAAGAGAAGCCTGCTAATTCTTCATTTATATTCTGTGGTACAACTGGTGTCCCATAATGGTCCTTTGTGGGGAGTTTGTTAAATCACTGTAGGTAGGAAGATATTAACACAGTGAGATTGATATAGTCAGTACACAGGGTTGCAGAAAGTATTTTGCAAAAATTAATGGTCACATAAAATAAGAACTATAATTAGTTTGGGCAGAAGTTTCCCATTCTGGCATTTTCCAGCAGCCTTGAGCTATTCTGTTTTGCTTTATTAGGGGTAGAAAAAGGATAAGGTGAGGAGGGGACAGCTGGTTCTTTCTTTCCCTTAATTTTCTCTAAACTGCTCTCTGTGCTTCAGGAGAAATTAATTAAAGAAGTTATGTTCTGTTTGCCTAGCCTGAAACTGTATTTTAAAAAATCAAAATCAAAGCTGCATCCATTTTAGTTTTACTCATCTCATTCTTTGAAGCAAAGACTTGAAATCTGTCACATCGACTTTTTGCTATTCTATATGTTTGACTCCAACAATGAAATACAGCAACCTGCACTGAATATCCTGTATCTCCTCGCCACCTCTTTAAATATAGTTATCTTACACTTACAGCACAGACTTACTAGACTCCTTTTGGAGATACAAGGAGGAGTAGGATTTTCTCTACAGCTGGATTTCAGGCTGCCAAAGCACTAATAGTCTCAAGGAAAAAAAAAAAAGAATTTGACATTATATAGTTAATTCAATAATACTGTAATACTTTGGGCCTGAAGTGAGACTTGCACAGGATGCTTTCCTTGGGACATTCTGAAATTAAGAGTCTTTACTTCGCAACTGGTCATTCTTTTCTTGCATTTTACCTAGTGGATGGTATTTGTATCTTATTTATCTTGTAAGAAGGTAGTCAGGATTGGAGGCTGGAAGGTGATGTATAGTGGAATAGAAGAAAAATGAATAAATAAATGCCCAAGCACTTAGGTGTTCCACAATGCTTCTTTTGCTGTTTAGGAGCAATTAGTTACAAGATTGCAACTTGCAAGATTTTTAGCTTAATTTTTGTTACTCTTTTCCACTGCATGGTATTTGCAGAGGTTGATGCTTTTAGAAAGACATATTCAAAACTTAACTTTTGCAAGGGTGTGTATGAATCAGCTCCTTCTGCCAATCAGTCCTTCCTAAGCTGTAAAATAATATCCCTTACCAGCAAATTTCCTTTCTCTTTTTTCAGGAGAACTATGATTGTATGTTCTTTCCTATCCCAGCTGTTATCTCAGATTAAATCCTTATGTTTTATAGGAATGCTCTCTTTAATAGGAATTCCAGTTTAATCCACCCCAGTGGATATCACACTAAGATTTGACTCACTATCCTCCAGCAGCAACAGCATCATTCTGTTTTGGTTCAGCTAACTTTGAGACGGTAACAGCTACTTTCTCCTACTACTTTCTGTGTCATACTGTGTTCTTTAACAGGAGAAAATTGCCACAGAGGGAAAAGTTTTCCTCTTTGTTGTTACTAGTGTTACACAACTTCTGGTGCCTGTGAATAGAAACTGAGAGTGAACTTTTTGAAAGGCAAAAGGGTTATGAGTATTTTACTCCAGGCCCTAAAATATAAGGCAGCTCTTATTCCTGAGGAATTTGTCATATTTCTGAAAATAAAATAAAATAAAATAAAATCTATTCATCTGGAAGATTAGTTCTATTGTTTTACTTTTACTTTACACTTTTGTTTGGTTTTAGTACAGTGGTACCCAAGCAAAGTTATCTTCAATGTTTTAACTGTATTATTAACATATTAACGTGATCAGACAATATAGTTGAAACAAGGTAATATGCCTTGCATTAATACTTTCCTGCTTTTTGTAAAACAGACAAACAAATCCTGAATAATAATGTGGGATTTTCCAGCTTGGCTGCAAACAGTTTCTTGCCATCCTTTTCTTTAAAAAAAGGAGCAGAATTTCCATCTGAGATGCCAGGAGTGCTGTCTTGTTTTTGTTCTCATATATAATTAGAATGTCAGGAGAAATAAAATCTTGCAACTAGTTTAGTGGTGAGACCAGGGCTTTTTCTTCTGGAGGAGCAGAACATAACATCTTCATTAGGATTAAAGTCATTAGCGTATAAATACTCACTTGAAAATTCTTAATGTAAAGTGTTCTTAACGCTACAGAGCTATTTCCCTAATCAGAGCACTTTTAAGTTCAAGGGTTTAATTGCAGATATAGCCAGCAGATAGGGAAAATTTATGTATCACATTAAACTGCAAAGAGAATATTATCGATTAGGTAAATATGATTAATGGGACCTAACCTTGGCCCCATAATTTCAAAGGAGTGAATGTATTAAATAATATTTGTAGTTTAATGGTATGTTTGTGAGGGAGATAAAAGCTGAGAAGTATCTGGCTGGGGCACACCAAGTTTTATTGGACTGTCAGAAGAGATGCACCAAACCTTAACTCTTACTCACCCTCCTTCTTGGTCCCATGTTGTTGTTTTCTCCTTTGCCATGACCTTGGCGACTACTGCTAGATAAACCCCATTTTTAATCAATATATTTAACACCATTTTTAGGCTTCATCTTCACTACAAAGTCCTGTAAACCTGTTGCGTTTTGCAGCGGTTTGGTGCAAGCCAGAAAAACACAGCTGTTGTGTCCCTTGACTGAAGCCCCCTACTCGAATGAGAAAAGTCTTTGACTCACAGTTCCTAGCAAAATTTTGGAATGGTTGTACTCCAGTGATGTTCCTGCTCCTATAAATGCTGAGATCCTTGCCACAGGATGCGATATCATCTGCTGACACAGCCCCTGACAATGAGGACACACTGTACTCCAAGTAACAGCAGCAGCTGTTACGCTGGCTCAAAAATAAGCCGGCTGTAAAACTTCCTACTAAATACATGGCCCATACGGACAAACATAATTTCTGTAGTTAAAGCTGGAGTCATACAACTTGCGTATGTCAACAAGCCTGAAAAGGTTGACTTAGATGCTCTGCTTTGGAGAATTTCATATCAAATATACACATCATGTGCTGTTTCAGAATGTCTGCAGCCCTCAAGGTATTTTATCACACATCTTGCATTTGCCTTTTTTAGCATCAAGATCA
Source organism: Haliaeetus albicilla (assembly GCF_947461875.1). Classification (NCBI taxonomy): domain Eukaryota; kingdom Metazoa; phylum Chordata; class Aves; order Accipitriformes; family Accipitridae; genus Haliaeetus; species Haliaeetus albicilla. The sequence continues at coordinate 81,495,942 of NC_091483.1, read as the reverse complement.
TCTAAATGCGGGGAAGATGCTTTACTTTTGCATTTTCCAGTTCACAGTTATTTTTATAATTCTCCCAAATCCTCCAACAACTGAAACTCATCAAGTGACACTTAATATTTTATTATGAAATTATCAACAGATTTGCCAAATGTATTCAAAAGTCCTGTTTACTGTTTCATAAAATTCTCTCCCTGAATAAAAAAGAAAAGAAAAGGAAAGGAAAGGAAAAAAGCCTAGTAAAACCCCAAAGACTTCCTCACTATATTTCAAACTGAGAAATGTTGCACCAGAATTCTTGCCAATACACATATGTAAGTATAAAGAAATACCCACAGTCATAGCATCATAGAATCATAGATTGTTTTGGGTTGGAAGGGACCTTCACAGACCATCTAGTCCCAACCCCTCCTGCCATGGGCAGGGACACCTTCCACTAGACCAGGTTGCTCCAAGCCCCATCCAACCTGGCCTTGAACACTGCCAGGGATGGGGCAGCCACAACTTCTCTGGGTAGCCTGCTCCAGTGTCTCACCACCTTCATGGTAAAGAATTTCTTTGTAATGTCTAATCTAAATCTATTCTCTTTCAGTTTAAAAACATTACCCCTTGTCCTATCACTACGCTCCCTGATGAAGAGTCCCTCCCCATCTTTCCTGTCAGCCCCCTTTAGGTACTGGCAGGCTGCTGTAAGGTCTCCCCGGAGCCTTGTCTTCTCCAGGCTGAACAACCCCAACTCTCTCAGCCTGTCCTCACAGCAGAGGTGTTCCATCCCTCTGATCATCTTCGTGTCCCTCCTCTGGACCTGCTCCAGCAGGTCCATGTCTCTCCTGTGCTGAGGACCCCAGAGCTGGAGGCAGTACTGCAGGTGGGCTCTCACCAGAGCGGAGCAGAGGGGCAGAATCCCCTCCCTTGACCTGCTGGCCATGCTGCCTGTGATGCCGCCAAGGATTCAGTTGGCTTTCCAGGCTGCGAGCGTACATGCTGGGTCATTTCCACTTTTTCATCTACCAGTACCCCCAAGTCCTTCTCCAGGGGTACTTGATGCTCCAGAAAACTCTCTAGGACGATTTAAAATTGTTCAGATTCAATGCCCAACACCTCCACTGAATCAAGACAGCTTTTGCAGACTTAGAAAAAAAACAAGGTTCCATATCTATCAATATATATGGTCAGAAGATGTAACATAAAGAGGCATGAAGAGTAAAAGACCTTAACAGCTTATCGGCTTCATGAATATATGAAGGCTGTAGGGAGTTCTACATAGTAAAAGCTCTGAGTGAAAATTAAAGACATCAAAATAAGCCCACAATAATAGCAGGTGTTTCCAAAGGAGAAAATATACACGTTGAACTAAAAGGCTTTCCTCTGATACTCCAATCCTTTATTTTCAGTGAACAGCCTGTTTCTGAGTCGTGAGAGCCCTCTAGGGTTAGTCCATGCACTCAGTGTTGCTGTAGTTAGACCTCAGAGAATCACAAGAACCAGCACACAAACTGTGCCACATCACAGTTGGCTGGCTGGACACGGGCACTTTTGCCTACAGATACAATTATCCTGAATTCTTCTTCTGTAAAGGGCACAATTTACATCCCTGTGCTCCTAAATCCCCAACTTAAAGAGATCTTGTCTTAAAGCCAACTTTCCCCTTTCCTAACAAAAAGTGGGACCCATTTCCAATCTTGCTACAGTTATTTTTTTCCTAATTTTCTAATTTCTAATCTTGCCAACTTTTATCTGGACTATAGCAAAGAGGAGTCACTCTATCCTGATGAGAAGGGTAGGAAGTTAAGCAAGTGGCGCTGATTTTTAGGTACCAATGTACACCTGCACATAAGAACTGGTGGCTTGTACCTTGTCAGGTTTAAGATGAGAATAGTCCTCCCTTATTTATCCTGATTTTTTTTTTTTTTTTTTTTTTAAATTCTAAAAACCCAATGAAGGCATTAAAAAATTAACTGGTTCAGTGAATGTCGGGTTGGGCTGCAGTTCCTGTCACAGGTTCTTGCAGGACTTTTCCATGTGTAGCACGTGTCTCCCCAAAGCACATATCAGTACAAAGGCAGAAAACTTGATAGGCAATTCAAACCACAACGTAGTCAGAACAGGCTCTTTTCCAAACTTCAGAAGTCTTGTTTTTCTTTCACACATAAATCATCAGCGAGAACACACACAATAAAGAAAAATCAAAAGCAATAACAGGCAGCACAGCAAAAGCAAGTCCAACTTTTCTGATACTGCTGTTATATATATAGGCAGATGTTTGTTGCATCCTTTTTCAAGTAAAAGTCCCAAAGACGTCTGTTTTTAAAGAAACAGGACTGCTGTACCAGCCACAGCCAAACAGTGGATTATAAGTCCCTGTCTTTCAAAGGCAGCAATCCCAAAATATAGACAAACCATTTCCCTACTGATTTCTTTTTCTGTGCCTCAGAGCTTACGCTCCCTACTAACATCTATTTTTTTTGGTCTATTGCCAAATTCCCTTCTAAATGTCACATACCTGTAAGCCAGGTATTGGGAAAAGGAAGCCAATTCAAATGGGTGATAGTGATTCTCACAGTTTCATGCCTAACTTCAAAACACACAAAAACCTGTATACTGTGAGGCACAGAAGTCTGATATTGCATTTTTGGAAGTCAGATGTTAACAGCTGTAGCCTTCACTTATTTTTTTTTTTTTTAAGAAGAAACAAAACTACTTAGAGGCTAGTTTATGGCAGAAAGGCTCAGAAAGCCAAAGGTAAAGAGAAAGAATACAAAATGTGCTCTTCACATCAAAATCCCTTTAGACAAAACTCAAATTCCCATCTGATTTTGCTCGCAGAATGACTTATAGAATAATAGAATCATTTAGTTTAGAGAGGACCTTTAAGATCATCGAGTCCAACCATTAACCTAACACTGCCAAGTCCACCACTAAACCCTGTCCCTAAGCAGCACATCTACACGTCTTTTAAATACCTCCAGGGATGGAGGTAAAAGGTGCAAGTTGGCCAGAGCTGAGCATTAACAGCTACATCAGAACATCTAGAGTCACAACCTGTATATAATTACCCACTCATATTTCCAAATCTCCTTCATCCCTTTTTTTCCCCCCACTGTGTGTATTCATTAAAGAGATAGCTGGTGATTTTCTCAAAATTTCAAGCCAGTGCACAAAAAAAGGGAGGACAGTAGGAGAGCTAGACTGAAAATGCCCACTGCTCTGTGCTCTGTGCTGGTACTTGTCACCATGTGCTGGAAAAGAGCTTCTCGACACATCCTCCTCACCAATGTCCCCTTCCCCACCTGGCAGCAGCGGTGATGGTGAGCTGCAGCACATCGCTGATGAAGTGCGTTCCTTCAAGCTGAGCCAGAAGAGGGAGACCAAGGATGCACTAAGCCAGATGCCAGTTCCTTCCCTTGCTGGCCATGGCCCTGTTCACTTTCCCTTTCAGGAAAACCTGATTGCAATTTCTGTAGCTGTATGAACTCTAATTTATGGAATTGAATATGTCTACAAACCATAGTGCTGGAGCTGTGCAACCGCAGTGTCTTTAAAAGAACCCGACGAGGTCTAACAAAGCATTTTCAAATGCTGTCAAATGATTGTCAAGGTACACAAAATGCCTGTACAACAGCAAAATGGCCTAAATAAATATTTATTTTTAAAGCTGTGAAACTTAAATGCTGGTACAAGAAACCTGTTTGGTCTTAGGAGGCAGCTTGATGTGTTTGTGAGCCAGACTACACCATACGACTGCCTGCATTACTAGAAACTAGACCACAGCAAGCCAGGCTATTCCTGGCTTTTATATGTCATTTATATGTTCTTAATATTTGGGCTTCTCTGTGTCTGCTTTATCAGCTTTCTCTCGATTTGAACATGCTTTCATATGCATTCTTATTCTTTTGCTCATTATATTATCATCTTTTTATATTCGTAATGGTTTTGGTTCAGTGAAGCCTACAAGCCACAAAAATGGATCAAAGTCCCTCTGTAGTGAATGCGGTAGAAATACATTACAAAAAGAAAGCCCCTGCCACTTAAATCCTGCAGTCTAAGCAGATTTGTAATAAGAGTGGACAGAAAGGTGGATGCTCGGAAGGGCTGTAATTGCCAGCAAAGATCCGGTGACTTCTGTAGTAAGGTAATATATTGGGATATTGTCCTAGCACATTAGCTGCTCTAGGCATGTTTAGGATTATATGTGGGAGTATCTGAAGGTATCTTATTGGAAACAGCATGCATGATTTCCTAGCCCATTACACAGGCTCTCAGAGCAGCACAGTACAGAAATGGAGCTCCATTATTGCCTTCACTGTGTCTGAAAAAGACAACAGTGTTAAAAAAAAAACACCTCCAAAGGTGATGCAGTGTTGCATTCCCTTGTCATTACAAAAAAAAGAAAGTGCAGCATTCTTAGAGGAATGAAAAATAAAAAATAAACATCCAGTTCCCCATAACACTGTTCCAGACTTCAGCCAAGATTTACCAGAACATTTCTAAGGATAAGAAAATGCTTCAGAACTTGCGGCAACACTGGGGGTAGGTTTGCAAAAAAAAAAAAAAAAAGTGTTTCTAAGTGTCAGAATAAGTGTATGCCTTACAGCAGTTCCAGCTGTGGCATTCATGGGCAGAATTTCCTTCACCCTATTCAATTACATTCGTTGCAGATGCTTCAATTTTCTACTTGTATCCTCAAATTCTTACCCAAAGTTCACTGACATCTATAAAAATGTCCCCGGTGGCTTAGTGGATTTTGGATCTGGTCAGGTCCAGATTGTATTTCCAGCTGATCAAAAAGGCAATTTAACACATTCATATAGCCATGAACATACTAAAGAGAATGGTTCTAGCTCTTTCCTGATACAATTTGGAAAATGCTTCAACAAGATTGAGTTCTTTCAATTTTTCTCACTGTCCAGCCTGTCCCAAGAAAAGAAGATGTATTGCAGAATGCTGGTAAACAGCATTGAAAGACAAAGCTGCAGACCGATCTGTTTTATTTTGATCCCGATGTCATTTTTATTTCAAGTACTGTTATGCTGAGCTTTGGGTAGCAATAGACTGAAGTTGATGGTCATGTCTATTCTTCCTTTAGCAGAAATGTAAGCCACTAAACTTTTTCCAGAGTCGATTATCTTAAGCAACAGGAGCCACGAGCCAAAATCACAGGTGAATATTGCTGAACATATCAGTGCAGTTACAGAGGTGTAGGGATGGCAGATGAGTAGGCAGAACTAGAAACAGCCCCAAGCAAATACAGGACACAGCGGAAAGCAGTGGATTAGCAGAAAAAACTTCCAGAAGGATCAGTGAGACAATCTGGAGAAGGTTTATGGGAAGAGTGCTGGCATGTGGTGTTCAGGAACTGAGGAAAGAAGAGGAAATTTCTCCTGAGTGGAAAGAAACAGAACCGTGCATGCACTTTCTGTAAATAAGCAGCCTTGCAACAAAAGAAAAGCCCAAGGCAACATCAAGTTCTCCTTGTAATGGGAACAGCAAGGCTGACGATTAACAAACAAACCCTTCAGATAAAATGCAGAAAAATACAATTTGGGTCACCGGGCCCAGAGTCACAAGCATTCTGGTGTCAAGTCAGTCCAAGACATAAAATGTGTTGATACAAGCACAACAAAAAGCTGCACCTGATCTGAATGGGTATCGCAAAGGGAGAGAGAAATCTAACAGCTATTTTGGATGCTGAAGCCTGATCTTCAGGTGCAGCCAAGATTTCCAAATCCCACTTCTTTCCCACATGACATCATTGTGACTTATATTCCTGTAATTCCTAATTTTCTGTTGAGTGTTTTCCAGGTACTACAGTCTGCCAGTGGGCATGCACCGGATCACACAACTGCTCACGCTGCTCTAAAACTTTGATGACATCCCAGCAGCCCTGGAAAGATCTTATCTTCCATGGGTTCTCAAACATAGTGCTGAGACATCATTGTACATAAAGAGGAAGTCTGGGATAAGCCCTTTCAACAGGGACCTTATTTGATTTTACCCGCTGTTCAGTGGTTAGGGGACTCATCCGGGATTTGGAAAACCTGTTTTTGTTTCCCCTTGCTGTTTGATTTCAAGCAGAGAACTAACCGTAGGTTTCCTGCAGTCAAAGAGGTTGCTGTAATCATGAGGCTGCTGGGACAGTTTGTATAAATTAATCCTACTGAAGTTGCTCTGTTTTGTGTAAATAATTCGATATCCAGTGCACCTAAGAATAAACAGGGCAAAAAATGAGTAACTATCTGGTCATTAGAGTATTTTCCTGGTATCTTGCTGGGGAGACAAGGTCAGGCACTTGTTCCAATGAATATTTATTTACACAAAATGGAATAGCTTCAGGCAGAGATTTTAAGAGATTTCTTTACAGAGAGGTCTGAGACTCAGAGTTCTTTTCTGGGATTTAAAAATGTATCTTCCAGGTTGAACAGAGTGGAGATTTGAGAGCTTGTCTTCTGCCTTCCAAGTGGTATCTCTTCTCTTCCTTCTCCCCCTGCCTGTCTACCTTTCTGCAGGGGTAAGAGCAAGTCTGGTTTTAGCATTCAACACCACCTGAGAGCTCGCAGATGAGAATCTGAATCAAAGATAGGTACTAGATAAACGTTGTTTGATTTTACTAGAGATCAGTTGCCTAAATGTCTTTAAACTAAATGGACTTAAAACTGTAAGGACTAGAACACCGATAACTAAAACATCATCTAAGAGCTGAATCATGTTTCTAAATGTCTTTGAGACATTTATCACTCTGAGTTATATGGTGCAGCATTAATTTCTTTTCAGACTCGATTCTTACTGCAACATTAAATATTTTTTTCTGAGAAAAAGATGGAAAAAATAATTAAGCGATTGCACAGCCTAATAAGGCAAGGAACAATTTCAGCCAAACAGCAAAACACAACTGAGTGCTAATGAAAGAAATTATAGCAAAAAGGGGCAGTTACAGACTGCATTAAACACACATCAGGAAGCAATTTAACAACTGAGTAACCAGACTCATATTATTCAGACTTGATCCCCACAGCAATGAAATACTGTACTGTGCTGACACCTGGTGCACAAATACATTTGCTGAGGAAACCACAACCCCCCACCACGCATTCCTAAAGCAGCTTTCCAGCCCAGAGAGGTTAGCCTTAAGCCTTCGTAATCATCTGATGTTTGCACAGCACTTAAGAGGCAAGCGGAGTTGTCTGGGAGGGATGTCTTCCTGAACAATTCAGCGCAATTAATTTTCATCTGTTTACAAGACGCATCCTGCTACATTACAGATGTGATTAGAGGCATGGGAGGAGTTTTTTCAAGGACATAAATGGCAGTGGGAGTGCTTGACTCCAGAATATGCCTTAGCACTGATTCCCTTTGCTACTTCTTGTTTAAGTTGGAGACTTTGAATGTCAGAAGCTAGTAGGGCAGATACTTAGGTCTTGTTTGGTCCAGGTCACTCTCTAGGGTTAAAACCAGAAATGTTTCTTGTTCATACCCTACCATACTCCATCAAGCACCCAGTATGAGTTTTCAGCAGGTTAGGAAACAGTCTTCTCCATAAATGCGGCCCAAATAATTCTCTGAATGACCCCGTGCTTTTTCTCTCTGTTGATTGTGTTTCCACATGCTGCATGGCAAAGTGGTACCTCATTTGAGGGTCTTAGGCACCACTGCGGTAGTTCATCATAACGAACATAGTTTTCTAATGAGCAATTCTTAACCTACATGATGTTCCTACAAACTCACTGTCACTGTTACTGGAGAGCCATATGCAGTTCTCTCTTTTGACACTGCCTTGGTCCTTTCACACAAACACTATCTTCCTTTTTCCTTAAACATCATAAACCCTGTTGTATGTCCTTATTTGTACTTTAGAAATTCTTGTGTTCAGGGACCATAGTTTCACGTGGGTGAAAGAATGACCCACCAAAAAGTCTGTGATATGAAAAGGGCTTTTTCCAACTAGAGACTGCATCTTCCTGTTTGGCTGCAAAGTGCCCAGCCAATTAAAATAATAATAAGGGATAACTATTGCATTTTCCAGGCTTCCTTTAGTCCCCTTCTACTTAGCCCAGCTGTAAAATGTACACTTGATCACTTGGTTTGGGAAGAACAGCTTCACTTAGATGCAATGCTTTTCTGTGCTATGGGAAGAAGGTGTTCTGTAGCCAGATTAACCACATGGTCTTGATTCTTATTTATGGATGTCCTTTTTCTACATTTGTCTCTTTAAAAACCCACACACTTCACCAACCTTTTGCTGTTCAAAGTTCTGTGAAGAAGTGGTGAGAATCTGTGGCAGTATATATCAGATGTATTCTGCTAAAGAGAGCAGCGCATTGTAATTACCTATGCAGGCATGGTGACCTAAAAGACACATTACAGCAAGCAAACAATTTCCAACAGCAAACAGTGTGCTTGTTTACTTCCCCTGAAACATGCTAGGCTTAATCCTTTTTTTTTTTTTTCTTTTTGGGCAAATTGATTTATAACATCAGTTTCAAAACTGAACCTCCTTGTTTTCATTTTTTTTAATACTCCATACTGCAGAGCGCTCTTCACTCTATATTTAATGTTAGGTTCAGTTAGCACGTGTAGAAGAAAAATAGCTGCCTGTTAAGAGTATAATGTGCCTCATTTGATACGGAATTGAGAAGAAGCCAATATACTACAAGAACCTCATTTAATTACCTCTTACCTGTGGCTTTCTTTGCCTATGTCTAATCATTAGTTCATGCTAAACATGTTTAACACACAATGACTAATCTCCCCCTTGGAACTCTTCAGTCAATTTTTTCCTTAATCCCTTGGAAGCTTCCACTTGTTACCTGGAGGCATCTCTGCTCAGCAGTCACTGGGTGCAGCACAGAAGGAGCTGACAACAGGTAAGAGTTTTTAGACATAGCCAAACCACCTTTAAATGAGATGGCTCAGCTGTCTGCAGCAGTCAAACCCGATAAAGGAAGGCAAAAGACCTGGGGATTAGTCTGTGATGAGCCTTGTACTGCGTTAACTCTTTCACAGCTGTTTCCCACTGCATGGGAATGCTGTAAACAGAGTAACAGGTGAGAAAACGTGGGCTTTTATCTGGACTTCAGTGTCAACCCAGGTCATATGTGAAACTTGCTGGTGCTTTCGGTATAATATCTCTAAATCACTTTGTCATCACTGCAAGACAGCTAAAGCTCTCGTGATTTCATGTCTTGACTATCACGAACTGAGAAGGTTGCACGTTGTCACATCTGCACAATCTTCCCCTCCCACACTTTGCTAGACCTGAGGGAAGACCGTCTGAGAATGTCACTTGTTATTTGTGCCTATTGCCCTTTCCTGTAATATGAAATAAAGCCATTTGTCTTCCCTTACATGCTGAGCAATACCATTACAGTGTTTTCTCCTTCTTAACCTGCCTATTGTTTATTGCCGTGTACTTAGATTGGAAAAAAAAAAGTGATTTTTATATTCTGTATTTGTATAGCTCAGCACAGTGGGGCTATGCTCAGAGACAGAAGCTGCAAAGCCGTAAAATAATCCAAGTCAGAAGCATGGATATGTGAGTGTGCGGTGGCAGTATTTTACTCCATGCAAATTGTGGATGTTTGGTTCTGGGTACTAAACCACCCCTACCACCTGCTGCTAAATCATAGCCTGCAAAGCGGTCGGTGGGTGCGTTTACACGCACCCCACTGTCCTCACTAAGGTCCTAGTCTGCTCTGAGAGGAGCACCGTGATTGCTCACTCTGGTCCAAGCCTGAATGTGCATCAAAAAGAGCTCTGCATGGCCCCTGCCCACCGCACGCTTCTCCTCGGAAAGGAACCAGAGCGGAAAATGTGGCAGAAGACTTGCAAGGTGCCATGTTATCTCTCCTGGACGATGGTTTGACATAAGGCACAGGCGTTGCCGTTCAGGAAAGGTATTTTAATGCCCATCAGTCTCTAAGTTTTGGCAGTATTATTAAGATTTGAAACTTGTGGGTTTTCCTGCAAGAATCGGAGGAAACACACCTCCCCTCTCCATCCCAGCAGGGGAAATGCCCGCTCCTGCACCACACCATGCGCTGCTGTTTGCCTGGTTGCTGTGTGGCCCCAAATTCACTCTCAGCTGCTTTTCTCCCCATTCAGCAGCACAAGCCACTTGTACAACAAGGTCCTTATTACATGTTGCTTCCCATGACTCCTAGATATTTAAAGGAGATGCTCAGTGCAGCAGCTTTTAAGCTGCATGTGGTACTGACTCTAGTTTTGCAGGCATAGATTAAAGGTAACAGAGGGAATGGTGGTTCTGCCTCATTTGTAAATGGATAGACCCAGAAAGCGGCAAGTTCCTGCCTGTTAATCCATCGACCAGACACAATTTGCCTCAGAAACATGAGGAGCTTCACTAAAACAAAGGACGGTCCCCATCCCACCCACCGTGCACATGCGCGCGCACACGTATTTCTGGTATTGACTTTAGCACGCTGCACAGCAGTTAATATCAGAAGCAGAGCCCAAGGTTACCATATAGTCTGGTTGGCACTGTGCGAAAAGGATTGTGAGAGCAAGTCGTGTGTGAAATAAATTAAATACACAAACTTACTCTGGGTCGCAGACAGGGTCAAGCGGGCAGCTAATTAATATCCCACAGTAACCTTGTCCCTGCCTGGCTCTGCCCTCTCCGGTGTTACTGAAAACACATTTCAGTGGCATGATCCTGTAGTTTAATACTTTTTTTTTACAATGCAAGGAAAGAAAAACAATAGGTGTTAAAGATGGGAAAATGGACCTTAACCTGTTTACTTTTTCTTCCCTGAGCTGTCAGTAACCTAAGTTGTTCTTGCAGGAAGTAGAATCCTGTGGACATTTTAGCATTTAAGGACCCTCAGAGAAGCGAATGGTTATTTAGTGAGCAGTTCACATCCATCTCTGTGTCCAGGGATAAAGGATGTGCATCTGTTGCCGCTGCCACTCGTGTGATTCTGTCCTTCAGTTCATGCGAGAGTGGTCTGAGCTCACTGATAATCACAGCTAAAGCTGTTAAGTAAATGCGGGTCAAGAGATTTTCCATACAATATTTGTAGAAAGTTTGACTGATAGCTTTCCCCTGATGCTCATAGTTGCAGTCTTTGCTAGGTCAACAGTTCTGCCCCTCCCCGGCCCAGCTTGCAAATATCTGCAATTGGAAGAGCCAAGTCAGAATTCTTGAACAGGATTTACGTTTCTGCAATCAATAAATCTTCAGTAAGAGATGTGATAAGCTCTCTGGAGCTTTCTTTTTAGATGCCTCAAGATCTGAGCTCAGCAGGGAAACTGGTGACTTCTGCCCTTTGCCCCTTTTAGGATCACTGGGGAGTGGAGTCAGCACCCCATTAAACAAACAGATAGCGAGAACTGGCAGTGCTTTCCTCATTGCCAGGAGCTTCAGAATAGACCTCTAGGGGAAAATACAGTTAATCGGGTCACAAGAGTGTGTGTAGCCACACTTCAGTACATGGTGAGTGTCCAAGACTGCTGTGGAAAAAGATGCAATGGTAATCCTTCCGACAGTGAGAACGACGAGCTGCAGGACTTTAGGCACTGTCCTCGAACAGCAAGCAAGCTAGATCCTCACATCCTACTAGTTCCTGGCTAATGTGATATAATTTAAAAGCAAACAAATAAAACCATGCCAAAATGCAAAGCATGGACTTAATCCGATGTTCAGCGTGGCCAGTCTATGTATGACCTTCGGGAGGATTTGGAACAGCTCTGTCCACAACGACCTTTGGCTTATTTGTATTTTATCTCGATTTATGAGATGTGGTTTGGGCTGTTTCACTCCAAGTTGGGTATTCATGGTCATTGACGTATCTGCTGCCTAGGAAGTTGCCCAGGATGATCTCTGTAAGAGACCTGGTGTAAGAGGTGTTGCCTAGTCTAAGACAAATTGTCTGGTCTCACACCATGTCCCATTGATAGTACCTCATCCTTTATGGGTGGGTACAACACTGTCCCATCACGCTTCACAGCCCAGCTGCGTTTTTTCTTCCCTTGGACAGTGTCTAGGCAACCTGGAGGTCTGAGAGCATTTTAACTTATTGCACATGGCTGAGAATGGACTTTCAAATCACTGCAGTCCATAGAGCATGCAAATCCGGTTTTCTGGTCCACATCAGGTTAGCTCATGAAAAGCAGTACAAATGTAGCTAGAGAAGAATGCCAATGCTGAAATCTTATTAAATTTGACTAATACATGGTGTAAATCCATTTATATTAACTTTTCTGAATCTCCACTTAGGTAATTCTGGTTTATGAACAGAGCTGGAAAACGTAATGCTGTTTTGCAAACAGCAGCTTCCCCTTGTCAAACTAGATAAAAACCCCAAACCATGCTTCTGAATTGCTGTCCTTTTTCATCTTAAATTTATCGACATTTTTCAATGGGCTCAATCATTTTATTTTTCTATTACACTGGTTTTTTTTAATCATTAACTCTGCTTTATTTCTGTGCAGGTCTCCTTGAACATCAGAAAAAAAACACAGATTTGTTTCAATATTACATTCCCAAGAGGCATGTAAAAACAGTCACATACCTATAACTATCCCTTATTTGTCCCTTTTCTTTGGATTTGCAGTAGTCATTTCATGCCTTGCAGCAGTATAGTTTATTGTTAGTAAGCTGTGCCAAATAGAAATTTTGAGATCAAATACTTCTATTTAACTACAACTCTGGAAAAACATGAGCAAAGTCAGTGGAAGTTTTCATATAGTTCCCCACTCTGAAAACTATGATCAAGAGCTTTCAATTCTTCTCCAATAAGGGTGCTTTGTGATTTGAATTGACGAGGGTTGTTTGAATACCAGGGTTGGTTTGAACGGGTTTCACAGTCCCACTGGGGTTAGGGTTTTTATTGTGATCATCTCTTTTGAAAAGCCATCTGATGGCAAAAGGTCTTTCCAATATATCTTGATATATCTCAATATAAATATATATTGATACGTCTCATTCCTACTTCCCAGCTACAAAGACCGTGTTCCAAACTTGTTAGCTTTTCAAGAGTGGTTCAGATGTCTGGTCTTCACCCAATAATTTCCACAAAATTTAAGGCATTGATCTTACATTTTTCCTTAGATCTTACCTTGGATTCTGCTTTTGCTGATCTTGTACAAGACCATGAGACAGCTGGTATAGTATTGCTCAGGTCCACAGCTCTTCAGGTTTCAATACAAAAGAGATAGCTAAAGTGAAGGGAGAAAACAACTCATCAAAAACATCCAGCTGGTTATGTTCAGAAGTCTCCACGAAGCATTTTAACAGTGCCCAATCCTATAAACAATGCTGATGTTGAAAGAAAAAAAAAATTGCCAGAATAATCAAAATTCATATCACTGAGCTTGGATCCTCAACTGCAGGCCTTCCAACCTATCATTTTGTCTATCTTCAACTGTACGCTCCATTAAGCAGTGACTGTGTCTTTCTTTTTTGTGTAGATGAGCACATCAGGTGATATCAATTAATAATAAAATGAGCTCTGCAAGCAAATGGACCCATAGTGAAGGGAGAAGAATGAGGGGGGCTACATTATGAGGGGGGCTACATTATGGTGGGGGCTGCACTCTACATATCCACACACTAAACCCTCTGCAGAAACAAACCCACCGAAAGATAATGCTCAGTACAGAGCCAGAGAAGACCTTACCTTTCATCATGTTTCACTGAGTTCAATGATTACCTTGCAGTAGCACTTCCAGGATGAGCTGCCCCAATTCCTCAGCATCTCTGAAATGCACCCTCTCAGGTGACTGAGCCCTGCCACTGCTCTCATATCAGGCCCAAATCCAAGGATTTTCTGGTTTTCACGGCATGCTGTTAAGATGCTTCTCCCTAGTCTATAGGACATATTTTCTGAGCAGCTCCAGAATGTTTTGGAGGCTACAAAAGCCTCTTCCTTTAGCAGCTGTGACCCAAAGGAAGATGTACTCACTCAGAGCAGCTTCTTTGAAACATAGCACTATTCTCATGTACTAAAAGGAACGTAACATTCAAGAAAGAAAGGTGAAAGCACCTGAGGGCTTACAAAGGTATGGTTTTCCAGAGGCTCACCATTTCCCTCAAAAATAAGGCAGACTTCGCTTCTCCCATGTGCCACTGCTTCCCTGGTATAGAGTTTCACCTGCTTCTCTGTACATTTGGCATCCCTTTATTTGCTTTTTAACCACTTACTATTTCCATTGTTTGCCCTGGAGCTCCCTACTCAACCCAGGCAGTTTATGAAGTCCAGGTGGTGGCTTCTAGGAGCACGGTTCTGCGAGAAGTGCGGTGCCTGTGATTGAAAGCCATTGCTCGCCTTCCTGCCAGAATTATCTTCCCTGCACGAAGTAGCAAAGAGTATAATAACTCTCGTATAGACATCCTGTTCTTGAAAACAACATGGATCATCCCCATAATTTTTACTGATTTATTCCGGCGAAGCAGGGTCATATGTAGTCTATTATCTTCACCTTGTCTTTCAGGCAAAAAACTCTGAGTTATAATAAGGAAGACACAAGAGAGTCCTGAAAGCAACAACAGTTCTTCCCTGGGAGAAGATATTTGTTGCATTTAAAATAAAATTGTCAATGATGTCTTCTCAGAGAAAGTGGTCTTTGTTTCTCAGTAATTTTTAATCTATTTAATCTTTGCTTTTTTTCTTTCCATATATCCTACTAAAAGCTCTCAGGTTCCCTGGAAATGTGTCTGGATACCAGCAGTATGACTATAAGAAAAAAAGTCCTATAACTAGGTAGAATTAAAAAGATTTAAAAAGTATTTCTGTTAATCTGCTGAGGTTCATCGTTAAAAAAAAAAAAAGAAAAAGAAAGAATATTCAGCTTTTCTGTTTGCAAATAAATTTTTACTAAGCTACCATAAAAATAGCTAAGGTTTTAATTTCTTCCCCTTTCTTTACCTGTCATCCCATATCACCCAAAGAAAGGGTCAGACTCCACGCTCAAGTTTGTCTTACTTTGAATCCCTTCACAGCAGCTTCAGAACAGAGAGAGAAAGATGTCATGTATGGATTTGGACTGACCTTTTCATCAAGACCTCATTCTGTTCATTGTTACCAAAAAGCTCACAGCCAGTTGCATGCACTGACTTTGTTTGCGAAAGGATTCAGAGGGTAATAATTAGAAAAGAGATTGATGCTGACACAATGAGTGTGTGCTGCAGATGAAACTAGCTCTTTGGGGTTTTTAAATGTGATCCTGAAAGTAGCATTACATTATATCGGAATTAATAAAAATTTTCTTCCTCAAGGAGAAAATCAAATGCTAGGAGATGACTAGGTTAGTTATTCTCACATGCGGTGACCAGGCTGTCTTTTTGGTTCATCTACCTTTCCCTCGTGTTGCCCCATAACCCTTATTATAGAGGAGGAAGATGTGCCTCCACTTGGCCCTTAATCTTGGTGCATGTTTCTGCAAACGTTAAAGATGATGTTTACCATCAAGCTAGTGCATGGCACATGCAAAAAGTTTCTTGTTTAATGGCCCAATTAAATCCTTTCACCCCAAAATGCTGTGCAGGAAAAGAAAGCAGCCTTGCAGCATGCCTGGCAGACCTGTGATTCTCAGCTCCCAGCTCA
This sequence comes from Haliaeetus albicilla, assembly GCF_947461875.1. Taxonomy (NCBI): domain Eukaryota; kingdom Metazoa; phylum Chordata; class Aves; order Accipitriformes; family Accipitridae; genus Haliaeetus; species Haliaeetus albicilla. The sequence goes on along the minus strand of NC_091483.1, from coordinate 81,480,394 downwards.
AACCCTCTCATTAGTGTATTTAAATGAATCCATTCCTTTATTAAATACAAGAAACATGAAACTAGAGGCAATAGGGCCTTGGAAGGTCAACTTGTCCATCCTCCAGCTTCAGGACAGACTCAGCTTTGTGTAAACCTGTCCTGTCAGACAGTGTCCGCCCTTGGAAACCTCTGAGGCTGAAGATGCTCCTGCTGTCTCGGCTAATCTGTTTCAGTGCTTTATTCTTTCTGTGACCATCCTAAATTCCAGCTAAACTGCTTTGTTGTTCTGGTTACCCCAAGGATGATTTAATGAAATTTTTTAAGCTAAGAATCAGATTAGATTTGCCCATAAAGTACCCTGGTACTAAACATCCTCCTCCTCCTCCTGAATAATGAATATCCTTGTCTCTTCTCCTTTCAGTGAAAGCATCTCTCCATCATCCTCATGTAAAAGCATAGAGCTTTTACAGAGAGAAAGCTCTGTTTATTCTCCATTTTACATCCACCCCCACTTTTATTTTATTACTTGTTGTAGAAAGTATGAATTGTTCTGCAATCAGATGTTCATTGACAGATATTTACTGACTGCAGAAGTGTCCCATATTTAACAGAAAGCTATTGCTTCATTTCCTCATGTGCAGGCAAGCAAACCATATTCTCAAGGCAGAATTTTTAATGAAATTTTAGTTTATTGATTCACAGGAATTTTAAAAGCATCCAGTAAGAAAAGGACACTCCTTTTTCATTTTGCCAAGGCAAGAAATAGATTTCTATTGCTCCTATAAGAATAACGCACATATCACCCTTCAGCAAAGACTTAAATGGTAATCAGAAGAGGGAGAAAACCCACAGAAATCACAAACATTGTGTGATATTTACAATTTCCTTACCATCTAAAAAAGTGATGGCTGCAACTATTCCCTCTTGCAGGGTTTTGTGAACTCATTAGACAGTCATGGTAGAGCTTAAAGATAACCTTTTTTGTATAGATTTTTTAAAAATTAGGTGCATGCAAAAAATGTTTGAAAAAGTGGGTTGAAGGAAGCTGTGTTTGTGAGAGAGTAGATGAGGGAGGTGGTGGAAGTGGCCTGGCATCCTTCTTGGTTCCATTTCCCCAGTGTCCTCTACTGAATCCTGTTTGCACAACGCTGGGTGACTTTAGGAGTCTGACCACCCTGTTCAGGCTCCTTTGGAACTCTGTGCCACGGGACACCTATTATATGAGGTGGTCTTCCAGTGATGTTTCAATCTTGTCCTTCACAGCTCATTTCTAGTCCAAAAGCTGCCTGTGGAACAAGCCTGCCTTTGAAGACCCATTTGAGTCTCGAAGCCCAGCATTGAGGTTTGCAGCAAAAGCCAACCTTGGCTCAAGTAATGTGTAATGTGAATAAAAAATCTGCATGTGTAGGACACCTAACTATAACAAGTCTGTTCTAAATAGATTCATGCTCATATTATGACAGAATCAGACTTTTCCCAAATAATGCTTTGACAACAAGACTGCTTTTGACCAATGAATGTATTGGTTTGACCTCATTAACCAGGTAGTTTCTTACGAGATACTTAACAAAGACCCTTTGAACACATAAAATATAAAAGCCATCTTTGCCCCACCAGGGATTTAAGCCATGCAGACGGACAATTTCATCTATGTAGGTGTTAAATGAACCTGTAAATCTTTAAATAACCATGAAGTAGTATCTAATGGGATTTCCATTTTGTTTTAAATCACCATTCTCTTTGGTGCCAAGTCTTTCAGCTGCTTTATAAAATGCTTCTCTCATTAAAAAAAAAAAGAGTTATTTTTATCGTAAAATACAACAATGTGCAAAAAATACGATGGTTTCAACAGGACAGTTCTGGGTAAACAATTTCTTTTATTCATGTGGGTGAGCAATCCTCTAAGTTTCAATGATCAGTAAGCCTCCAAAGGCAAAATTTTCTCCAGATTTATAGCAAAGTTCTACAAAATAACAATTTTCCACTGTGCTTAATGAAAGGGATTGTGAAATTGTGGGCTGACCATGGCATTTGGATGGGGTGCAGCCTGTAACAAGATGCAGATACAGAGAATTCTTGTGGGCAAGGGCTTGATGCCAAAAACCTTAATTTAGTCTAATACAGACACATGATACAGCGTCATGTGCATGAACGTGGCTTAATGCAAGTAATTCTTTGAGTCATGGGTGCTTTTGAGTGGTTTTAGGGTGAAAAAGGTGAGGAAACAAAAGGACAAATAAGGTATAGAGATGTGAAAGAAGTACATATGTAAACCTGAGAATCTAAACTGTTTTGCATTGAGCACATCATGTTCTCACTGGAACTAGCAGGTGCTGCCACTGACTTCAGGGTGTAATGAATTTAGGTGTGCACAATGACTTTTGGAATTCTTGCCATAAAACCTCTCAATAACAAAATCCATTTTGAACCAATCACAATTTGCAAACGGAAAACATGATAGATCTTCCTTCATTATTACCATATAATAGGAGTGATTTTATTAGGGAAAAGTAATAAAATGCAACTTGCAAATGCTATATAAATAGTTGGTTTTTTCTGATGTAAATAGTAACATTTCCTTTCTGGCTGATGTGTGTGTATCATAAATACACACTTTCTCTATGGTACAATTCTAATGAGAAACTTCTGGAATTTTGCTTTTTCAAAACAAAAAAAACCCAGAAAATCATCACATCTATATCAACATTTAATTTACAACAGCATAATTTCACATATATATGTTTTACTTCATCACTGTTCATGAAAATTATTTCCAAAAATGTATATGGTAATTCTATAGATAGGTACATCGCACGAGAGCTCATGTAACACTGTGGAGACTTTATTATAAATGTTTGTAGCAGCATTTGCCCGCTCAGAAAAGCTCAAGTAACTGTAAAAATCTTCCATGTGTACTTCTGTGTCACCTACCTGCTCTGATTCACGAGACTGTTCCATGTTTCTTCAGGCATCAGGAATTAATGGTTTGAGGGAATCAACTAAGAGTCACCTGTGGGGTGCTGGGTTGCCCATGAGAGAATGATATGGAATAAAAAAGGAGACAACAGACTTCATATTCTCTTGAATTGGTGGCAATTGTGCAGAATAAAAGAAACTCTCATATAAGGGACAGTTGAATAAGGTAGGACTTTTCTAACTGCAAGGACAGCTAAGGAGGAGTGTGATCAATAAAGTAATGAATGGAGTGAGGTGGATGGATAGGGAATGAGCATCTCCAATGAAGCAATTTCAAAAAAGAAACAGAAGAACATGCAGTTAAGATGTGGAACATGGATACAAAAAGTTTACAAGGAGTCAAGGGAAGTCTTGACAAGTTCATGAAATAAAAATCCATTAAAGTTTATCATATATTTTTACATTTTTATTAACCTTAAATAAATTCTGCAGACAGAAGCCATGTCTAGATTGAGAAGTCTGGAGACTGGGAGGAATATTGCTTGGGAGAAATATCATTTTTGGTCAGTTATGTACTCTTCCACAGAAAGATGCTTTTAGGTATTATTGGAGACAGACTACCTTTGGTCTCACCTAGTATGGTCACTCCTCTATTCTTATTGTTTGCAGTCAAATATTAGGTAGGATTCATCTCACAATAGCAGTCAGCTAAAAGTCATCTGCACGCTGTAACCTGTTTATCAAGATTCTTTTTATAACTAGTGAAAGAGATGTGCACCAGAAAATTATTTATTCTCCCTATTTTAGGAAAAGATGAATCATCAAGTAGAGATGTCTGTGTGTCTCTGCTAACCACAGAGAGCCAAGGGAAAATCCCTTAGATCAGTTGAACACATGGACATGATATCACCATCAGACATGCATGAAATAACATTTTGAGGTTTGTCTTCCTGACAGACTGCAACCTCCATTTTATTTTATAGATGGTCTGTTGATTGTAATCCCTCTGCAACATTCAGTTTGCTTTAAAGTTGTCATTTGAGATCATGAGTGCCTCATCTGAGACACTAAGATCTAACCTATAAGGGCAATCAGTTTGGGATGTAGTAAACTTAGTAAAGGCTAGGGCCCCCTTAGTAAGCCTGTGATTAGGTAGTTAAGCACCCAGAATATCAGCCAGTTTATAAGAAATGAAATGGTTTGCCATTCATTGATGTAGAATGGATTCACTGGGTGGTAATATGAAAAAAAGGGCAAGAATCTCTTCTCTAAATCTTCCAGACAAGATGCCCAACTGCCAAACTAACCAACTGCAGGTGAAAGACTTCATGTCATGGTTGTACTCAGTCTTCACTGAGCACCGTCTGTGGAACGACTAGACAAGAATGTGACCCTCAGGTTTGGCCAACCCTCTTTCGCCCAACAATTTTCTGCAATTACAAACTGCCTGTGAAGCAGAGACCCCACACAGGGCCTGCCAAAACACTGGAGATAGATAGATAGTCACAATTGCACCCCAAGACTCTTGGGGGTCTTATGGGCACTGAGATTCAATGAGCCAAGTCCAGTCCTGATGTGCCAGCATATATCCAAAAATAGACCTGAAATAACACGGGATGCAGAAGATCAAATGCCTCTTCCCTAACTTGTGCACCTAAAAACTTGACATGTAAGTCTAGCCTAGCTACCCTGACTCCCTTTCTAATTACTGGAGGGAGAGATGCATTTCTAAAAGTAAACCACCTGTGCTAGATACCCGTCTTAACATGACTTACCTTGGAATTGCTTCCTTCTTCCTGTTGTCATTAGGGAAGGTAAGGCAACCATCTTAGATTTTGGCTGGGAGGAAAAACACTTTAAGAAAACAGTGAGCTAGGGTGAGATAACCAGCTGCCCATTTCAAGAACTTCACCTTGGCATTAAGTCTCCAAAATGGTTTCTTATAGATAAACTGTCTCTCTCACATTATGAAACTTCTCCTGTTCATTATTTTCCTCCCTACAGACAGTTACCAAGTCTATGGGTATTGCTTTTTCTGATCCTTCCCTGACTGTCACTTTTTTTGGCATGCACTCACAGTGCTTGAAAGAAGTATCCTCTTCAGTGAGGACACAATGGGATTTGATGAACCCTGTGAGAAAATTGCAGAGGGGAAAAAATCAGATTCCGATTGCCTAATTTTCACAAAATACAGGCAGACAGAATGCATTTGTGTAAAATGTTAACCATAATTGTTATCCAGACCATGACAAAGCAATAGTGAGAACAATGCTTTTTTTATGGCAATTGAAACCATTTCTGGAAGATCAGAACAGGCCAAGAAGGAAGCTCTGCGGGACATCTATGTTTAGGCTATCAATCACACTCATAGCCATGGATTATTTAAACTCTGGTGTGAGTATGCACAAAAAGTAACATGATTCAGTCTACCATCAGCGTGACTGCGAGCTACAGTTTGCCTCTTACAGTGAGAACTGTGATTCCAGTGTCAGAAGTCAACTCTAAATCAGAAAATACAGCCTCTGTTAAACAGGCTCATATCCTTGAGGAAGACGATGTGATCAGTAAATTCAAGTTGAACAGGCAAAGGTGGAAGGTAGAGGTCTAAATCCGAACTGACTTTCTTTAAAATAATTACCTGGTATGTCACAAATGCAAAGCAAATGAGTAAATGCATCCCATTACATCTTTAAATTACTAATTGAGTTGAAATAATGCAGTAGTTTATTTAATTTTATTAAGCTTTTGAGTGTCGGACATATAACATCCAGCCACGTGAAAGCAGAATGATAAGAGATTGTAAAATGTGCGATGTAACACTCATTGTCACTCTGACTATGGGAAAAGATCATCTTTGTGTCTTGGGATAATAAAGAAATCCTTCAAATAAGAAGCTGAAATTTGTCAACATCTACCTAATACATAGATATGGAGCATTACCAGGGTGGTCTCCACCTCACGCAGAGTGTCCTGGGACAATTCCAGAGAAATAAAGAAATGAGCTGCAAAAAGTTTTTGAGGGTTGTGAGAAGTGCCATTCACTGATAGACTCTCTCATCAAAAAGAATCTGTGAAAGAAAACTTGATTATCAGTATTGCTTAGCTTAATGGGGAGAAAACCCCAAATACAAAAAAGTCCTTTAACTCAGGAAGGAAAATATTAGTGAGAAACGACAGCTGGAAAAATAAACCCAGAGGTATTCAAATTGCCAGCAGGACATGCATTTTTAACAGTGAAACAGGCTCCCAAAGGAGACAACAGATATTCCATCTTTGGTGATCCACAGATCAAGACAAGATGTGTTTCTGGAAGCCGTGCAGGACAAGTGGGTGAAACCTCATGAGCTTTGTTTTGCAAGATGTCAGACTGATTGATCTGTTGGTCCCTTCTGGCCATTAACTGGGTGTTTATTAATCATACAGAAATGACTAAATTCCCAGAGCCCTGTCCCAGCAATGCACGGAGCTCAATTAAAAATCTGTGCTGGATTATCTGGGATCATTCTAGTTTTGTGATTAGTCTGAGTCTGTGGGCCAAAAGCAATATATATTCACAGCTCACTCTTCTCTAAACACTAGAGCAGCATTTCAATGTGAAGTTTCATGTTGACTTTCTTATTAACCTCATGGCTTTTCTCTATTACTTTTTTTTTTTCCTTTTCCATTTCTTGTCAGGGTTATTAAAGGTTATTAAGAGTTGTTTGTAACTGGATTACAGATGAAGTTTGTCTCTGATAGTCAGATTTTCTTTTTTATTTCTATTTTGGCAATTAGTAACTTCTAAAAAAAGTGTCTCTACATTTGGGGAAAAAAAAAAAAAAAAAAAGTTTGAGGAGGAGTCCCAAGAAAATCTTGTGTAGAGGAATGTTTACATGAAAATTTAGGAATATTTTTTTACCTTCTCCATTATAATCAGATATATTAGCAGCAGGCAGCAGATGAATACATCCTTTCTGGTTGGACACATACCATTTTCTCCATCAGTAACTACAATTTTCTGTCAGATAGTATCCCACAATGGAAAAGATTTCCTGTGCAACTGTTGCCAGAAAGTGAAGTTTGCTAAAGAAATGCAAACTGCCAGCGTACACAATCTTTTCTATCAGCAGTTTCCCTCCTCTAGCAGGTAAAATCAACTTCCTCAGCAGCTGCACATCTATGCTATAGCTCCGGGAAACGTCTCCAGATACCTCTGCATGCTTTCTCCAACCCAGATTAATTATTTTTTAAAAAAGATATTGGAAATGAATTCACTAACCCTCCACTGTAAAATTTAGTTGCTACGTACGCAGAATTGTAAAATAGAGGTGCTGCTGAGTTAGGCCACCTAGAACACCATTCACTTCTCCAGCACAGCTTTCGATCCTCTTATTGCTGCATGTCACCCTCTTTCTACCCAAACCAAGATCATCCCTGTATTTGCAGGACAGTGCTGAGCTGCAGACCCTTTCTTCTGGCCCAGAAGCATCTCCTTGTGATGCCCACTTGCTGGACTATTCCAGGACTGGAGGGTGAGTGCAAGGTCCTGGGCGTTGCAGCCCTGCCAACGCAACAAACTATTAGAAATATGGGACCGTAGAAGCCCAACTTACTAAAAGTGGTTGCAGAGAAGGGTGTTGGGTTTGTCGTGTATGGCAGTTGCGGTCACAGTAAAATGAGTGGCTGTAGGAAGAGAGTTAAAATGGGGCAGTCAGCTAACTGAAATCTTCTTTTCCTTGGGACAGCTACTTTTCCACCGAATGAGCTATGCTTCTATTTTATTTTATTTTTTAATGTTTTTGGTTGAAATGAAATTTAGTGTATGCAGCTGGGAAACTATGAAGATCTTCTGCTTTCTCTGCCTTTTTTTACTAATTTCAGAATGTCCCTCAAAGCAGATGTCTTCAAAGATTTTATTCCTTTAACATATAATAAAGGTGGTTACATGGAAAAGCAGAGGATGTTATTTCTTAACAAGACTTTCTTCTAGACCCTTCCTGATGATGACTCTGAGAATGAAAGTAATTCAGGCTGACAGGTCCTCACTGCTTGTACAGCATACAGAGAAATAGCATAAGACTCCTTAAATGTAAAGTGATGAAAGCCCTGACTACTTCAGAAACACATACAGCGGAGGAACATGATGGTACTTTGAGCAGAATATATTTCTTGAAATAATCTGACTCCAGCAAGTGGATAAAAGTTTCTGTCATTTCTGTTGCAGAATTTCATTGTATCATGCATAAGACTCTTGAAAGTTTTATTCCTGGAAAGTTCGTCTGTGACTGAAAGAGAAAGGGATTAAAAAAATATCCCCAAACCTCTGAGCCAAGGATGTAGTATAGAATTTAAATAGTGTTTCAGAGAGGATCACATTTAGATGCATTTCACAGAGATGTATTTATTTTTTGAATAACCACATTACTCAAAGCAGTTTAGTAACAGGCAGGAGGGAACTGCCTCAAGGATAAACAGAAGACATTGAAAATGGTTGTTGTAACCCTGCGATGCATTTGGTAGACTGTAAAAATAATAAAGGTAAGCCAAATGAAACATAAAGCAGAACAGTTATGAAATAAAATCTGGACATCTCAGGCTACACCACGGTCTCTACTTTGGAAAAAAGAGAGTAAGTATGTGGCTGATTGAAATGATGGTTTCACTTGAGTGAAAGTGCCAGGTTGATTGCCAGATTTTCTTTCTGTACTTGTTTTCTTTGTTAAAAGCATCTCTAAGGCACTCCTCACTGTGGTAGGAAGAGTGGTCCATATTCATGTCTTCTTTCATTCCCCGTGTCAAGAACACAGCGATACTTCATGGTTGGCCCATACGCGTGAGCTGCGGGCAGTGATCCTACTCCTGACAGCTGGGACTTCTTGTCTGATGTGCACAGTGGCTGGTGGGTGACCAAGACCAGCAAGAGTCATAGGAGCCCCAGAGAGGTGGGACGTAACTGAGCAGTTCCCATGCAGGCAGCTTCGAGGATGATGCTGATGATGATTCTCTTAATGTTCACTGTTGCTTACATTATTTTCCACGTACGAAAGCTTTTTCTGCTACCTGAGTGTCACCATAGTTTTCACCGCTAATGTCATTCCAAATTCTGCAATGCGTGGCTTATAGCATATATCAGGATCATGGATATATTTGCTTACAAAGGTGTGCCCAAGTCACTATTTCATCATTACATGCTCAGCTCCATTGCCATAACGTGTTGGTAATGTGCTATTCTGTACCTATGGTAAGAACTTCGATGACATCCTTATCCCTGCTCAACCTTGACAAAGCATGTGGGCAGCACACAGAGATTGTGTGTAATGGTCACAACAAAACATAACGTATGTCTCATTGAAGCTAATCAACTTTTATTCTGTTCCAGTGAAGACAGAAGAAGATAGTTATCTAAAGATAAAATCTTTGGCAATTGTCTATACAATAGTTTTTTAATCCTCAAAGCATTATTTCTTAGTTGTTTCTTTACAGTCCCAGGAAGCTGGTTACTAAGAAAACAGTTATTTAAGAGAGTATTCCTTCATCTTGTGTAAATCACTATCAACCCTAAGCACTTATAAGTGTGGGATAAAATTCCACATATAATCTAACACATACAAATTATAGTTAGGTTTATGTAGATAGCAGTATTTGCAACCATTAAATATTTTTTTCTTTGATCTTTTTTTGCTGTTTACCACCCTTCCCAGAGATTTGATTACACCTCTCAGTCAGAATCTGGGTCTCTAAAGTTGATTGACACATGGAAGGATCTCCCATGAGGCTCTGCAATATCTGGGAAAATAATAAAGTACCTGACACTGACGCTCTTTTCTGGAGTGTTTCTTGACCTGAATAATGTCTTATCCTCTAGGTGATAGACATCCTTGTGAGAAAAGCTACATCTCCCCAGGAAAAAAGTGTATTAATATTGTATCCATGAAAAGTGTTGAAGCAAAAGGTATTTTAACACAATAGCTGAACATAGACAGCAATTAGTTTCCTTCCCTTCTTCAGGGGCTTTTTATATAAATCCCATGAGGTTTTCGCATTTACCTATTTTGTTACAGACCATTTTGCCACATTTAATATGGCCTTCAAGGCATTTTTAGAAAGCTATTACTCAATGTCAGGCTTGCAAAGATATTACAGACACTGAGTATTCAGCACCCACAATGAAGATTGCAGCAAAAAGGGCTGAACTGTTAGAAGATGCAAAGAGGAAGCATTAGCAATGGGAAAGCTGCCAAGCTTCTCCGAGGAGCAGAGGTAATTCTTTCATCATTGTCGTTGCTGGTTCCCAAGTCAGGTTGTGTTTGTAATAAACAGGGGAGTTGATTTATAAGAAAGCCAGATGGTATTTTACTGTGCAGTCTCTGAGCTTAAACTTGTAAAATACTACTACCAAACAGGACTATGGCAATTATCATTTTGGGGTTATTATACCTTCACTTTCTTGCAAAACAACTCTCTTTCAGTACCTTTTTTCTTTTCTCTCTCTCTGGTTCATGCCTTTCTCTTTGAATCTAGTAGATGCAATGGAAACATTATTTTTTTCCCCTCAAATTAATTCACTCCCAGTCTTCTTCATTCAATGCCGAGTTGCCTTGGCATGCTAGGAACGTCGGCACAACGCATGAATAGTTCAAATCAACTGGAGAGCTTCCTGAGGTTCATTTCCCACTAAGAGAACTATTCATTCTTCCTCTTTGTGAAGAGTTGAAGTGAGGAGAGGCTGCTGTCCTCCTCTTGAGGCTTCTTTCCTGCCACTAGTCCAGGATGTAAAGAAAATTGTAAAACACCGGCAGTGTGTTGTAGCACTGGGTTATGAATCAAGAAAGAGAGTGTATGTTAGTAAGATGGAGTGTTAGGAGGAAAAATGGGTAAACTCCATATCTGGGACTCCTGGTACTTTCTCATTCCTGGGCTCCATCAGTAATAAAATTACTAACAGCCAAAAACATTTTGGCTTGGACAGTTTTACAGAGAACTTCAGTGAGTAACATTAACATACATAAAATATCAGATTTCCTTCTTGGTAGCTAGGTAATTATTTTGGCAAAAACAGTGAAGATGTCATTGTCAAATACGAGGGCCAAATCTGAAGTGATATTTATGCTCCTAAGTCCCATGTATTCTAGCAGCACTCAAATGCTTTCCAGGCTGTATTTCTTCATACAGCTGAGCTCCTATTTCCACTTCTGTCAAATAGGAAAGCACAATCCATTCTTATCGTGTAGAGTTTCTGTTTAGGAATTGAAAAATAGATGTTTTCAAATTGTCTGTGAAAGGAAGAAAAAAACAGAGAAGGTTGTTTAACAAAAATTAAATGAGAACTCCAAATCCATGCAGTTACAAGTGTCTTGTCCAGGAGTCCTGGAAAGGGAACTCCCAATTATACCCCCACAAAAGCTGTCAGAAACTCAGGCTGTTCTGAGCTAGGAAACTGGCAGTTTTTCACCATAGGTGCGATGCAAACGTCTCACCTTTGATTAAGATTTTTTTATCTCAAAGAATTTCTGACCAGCAATATTTGTGAAAATATTTATAAATTAAATATTATATATATATCATATCTTATATAAAGTGTTGGGATTGTTAGGTAAAAGTTGCTAGGGAGCGGCCAAATATCTGAGTAGTTTTCATAGGTATTTCCTTCTGATCACATCAGTGTACTGAAAAGCTTGAAAAAAACTTAAGCTGAAAGAAGCATCTGCTTTTCTAGAATGGACCTTGTCACTTTGCTTTTCTTTTCAGAAAACATAAAATTCATCATCCAAGTAAAGTTTCTGGGGATACGGACTTTAGCCAATGAAAAAAAAAAAAAGAATAAATCTGCAGAACTGGCAGAAGTGGTTGCACACTAAGACTGGGAGACATTTAGCTACATGATAAATTTTATTTTTGTTCTCTTGTGATTCAGGAGTATTGCTTTCATTAAGTCCAAATATTGCACTGAGAACCGAATGGTAGTTAATGGGGCTTCTCCTCAGATTTTAATACCAGCCAGGCCAAGCTCATAGTAGAAGGAAGAAGCTCATACTCCCTCCCTCCCTAAGTCTCATCACAGTATTTTTAATATGCTACATTTCAACAAACATGTCCATGTCCCACATTCACCTAAATCCTGCGGTCACTGTAAATCCTCTATTGTTTGTTGTAAAATAATAGAGTTCCTTACTTTTGCTAGACACTCTGGAGTGAGGTGTGTGACCATTTCCAAGTAAGTCTGCAGGACATTTATTTGCATAAAAAAGGGATTTGGCTTCACTGCGATATTGGCCTTGCTACTGTTAGTTTCTGCTCTTTCTCTGCAGCACAGCTGCCACCATGCTGAGACAAGGGAGATGTGATCCAATCCCATTTGTGATTCTAAATGCAAACTTCCAAACAAGCTCTAAAGCAGTCCAATTAGGTGAGGTGGGAAACCAGAGCAAGTATCTTGATTAGCATTTACATGCATTAACATTTACAGTAGACCAGACAAAGTAATAAGCTGTTCCCAAAATAAGCAAATGGTGTGCATGGCACATGTAAAACAGTGTGGTTGATTAAAATCTTGCAGCTTCATTGCTAGTGTCTACATGTTAAAAGTCAGCTCCCAAACTCTCCTACTCCTTTGTCATTCATACCCTGATATTCCATATGCTCCCTGCTTGCTACAAGGACAACTGTGATAATGCTTTAGCTACATCCTCGCTCATTTCAATGGAGCTGGACCACTTTACAAAAAGTTGGAATATGATGTGTTTCTATTATTATTGTGCACATTATGGGCCATAGGACTGATCTAAGCAAGTACAATGCCTGGTATGGAAAATTTCATTAAAAGGTCTGTGAGGGGTAAGTAAGATTTTACTTTTTGCTTTCCTGTGCTACCAGCTGAATCGCATCCAGGTTTCTGCTTTTGCGATATTCCACTCATAGGCACAGTTTAGGAATCTGTTGCACGCACCTGCAGATGGCATCTTGAGCTAACAGTCACATTTCATGTTTTAATGTGTTTATCATAAGTCCTAAGAGATGAAAGGGCTCCCCTGCTTCCCACCCCTCGGGCCAGTTATCTGCCAGTGCTTGGCCCTTCCTCCATTTTTGATCTCTGGTGCTTTGACCCTTCTGGCCTAAAAGCTTAAATTGAGCATTCAATACATACACCATTAGTGGGACACAAAATCACAGAATGACAACAGTGTTGAGGTTGGTAGGGACCCCTAGAGATTGTCTTGCCCAACCCTCTTGCTCAAAGCAGCATCACTTAGGGCAGATTGCCCAGAGCCGTGTCCGGTTGGGATTTGAAAATCTCCGTGGATGGAGACTCCACAACCTCTTGGGACAAGCCTGTTCCAGTGTTCGATCTTCCTCACAGTAGGAAAGTGTTTTCATGTATTTAAATGGAATTTCTTGTATTTCAGTTTGTGCCCATTGCTTCTTGTCTGTTCAATGGGCACCACAGAGGAAAGTTTGACTCCCCCCATCAGTACTTATATATGTTGATAAGATCTTCTCCCAAGCCTTCCGTTCTTGAGGCTGAACAACCCTAGCTGTCTCAGCATGTCCTCATGTGACAGATGCTCCAAGCCCTAAATCATCTTCAGGGCCCTTCACTGGATTTGCTCCAGTAGGTTCTCACTGCGCTTGTGCTCGGGAGCCCGGAACCGGACACAGAGGTGAGGTCTCCCCAGTGCTGAGTAGTGAGGATCCTCTGCATGGTACCCTGAACTGGACCATTTTAAGAGTGGGATGGGGCAATCAGACCTTCCCATGTGCCTAAAACTACCCCATGGCCAGGCCATTAGCTAACGGGATGGAAAGTTCTTACTCTGCGGTGGACCTCGTAGAGGTCCTTAGATCTGCCAAGTTGTGCTGGACTGGGCTTGCTTTTAAGGAAATTATTCTTAATCTAGGCATCTGCATTCAGCTAGTTTTCACAAAGACATTTCCATCCAATATATTGGTTTCTACTAAATAAGAGTCAAGGATTCTGTAGTTGTTCCCTCTGCTCGGGACATAGTAAGCATTGCTCTCTATGTTCATTCTAAATGGGACAAGATTACTTAGATATCAGCTAAGGAAAAAGCCCTTCAATGAGATTTACTCACCAAGCTTTGATACTCACACCATTGCCATTCTCAGAGTAAAATCACTTGGGAAGAAAGGGAAACCTCTATCCTGAGGCAAACATTTCAGCTCAGATTGCTACCAGCCTAAAATGTCTTCTTGCAGCTTGGACCCACAGGAAAGTCAACCCGGCCCAAATTCATGCAGGCTCAGGCTGTACTGCTTGTGAAACTTCCTAATATCTCTATCGCAACACTTTCTCCCATAGTCATTTGATGACTTTTAATTTTTGCCAAAATGCTGCAATAGCAGAGTCTGTTCATATTTTCTCTTTTGGCTCGAACATAACACCAGTTGTGTTCATGAGTAGGGGGAGGATACGCTGTCAATATTGCATTGCTCCCGCTAGGGATGAGCCAAATAAATTAAAACAAATCAGTTTCCAGAATCTTTGCCCATTTCTATGACTGTGAAAATTTAATATTTCTAAGCAACTTCTTGTGTGTCTACACAAAGAAATTGACATTTGCTGATGATGGCCAAGAGCTGGATTCTGGCACAAACAGTTCCTTCTGTCTTGCGGTCTTATATGTTTATTATTTTTAAAATCCAAACCTGGGTATGTCTCAGAGGAACCCAATCAAAACCATGTCCATGACAAATGCTTGGGTATATGAAATGTGGAGATACAATTTGCAAGTTCAATCCTTCCCTTTCTCAATATTTTTTTTTTCTCTCTCCAGTGAGAATAGACCCATAAATTCAAAATTACTTAGGAAATTCCATCCTTGCAAACTCTCTAGCACATTCTAAAAAATTTAATCTATCAGAAAAGCTTTTCCCATTGATTTGCCTCACAGGTGTGACTTTTGGGGGACTAAGATTAAGATATGATCCAGATAGTAAAGATTACTTTTATTTTTCTTGATCTAAAGGACTTAGTGATGAGAAACAACAGAAATCTTCTATTGAGGTATTAAACTTAAAGTACTAGTCCTTTATTTTTTTTAAACAAGTAGCTTAGAAAAGAGATTCTGTCTCTGTGTTGTCTTTTTGTGTTTACAGAAGGGATACCAACATATTTAGTCACTTCAGGCTACCATCAGTGTTTCATAAAAGTCCCTCCTTCAGGTACCTTTCCTGTGGTATGGACATGGATTCAATGACAAACCCAAACATTAGGATCAGGAAAGAATCCAAAAACTGAATAATGCTTCCCAAGAGGCAAGTGCTACTTTATCAAGTACCTGGATGTGGTCAAGCAAGGACAGTGAGAAAGTAAACAATTTCTAATGAAGGGTACCGCTGTGGTCAGAGAAAACAGCTGGATGATCGCTCACCATTCGTTTTTCCTGGGAGTTACTTGAAATGCTGACTTTCACATCTGCAAAGTGCTGGCCCAAAATTGCAGTCCTATCCAACCATAAGACTTTTTCTAGAATCCCCAAACCTATCTTCTGATCCAAAATGCACTTTGCAGCTCACAAAATGCCCTTGCACCATGTTTCTTCTCTTAGAGACACTAGAGAAATGGCCAATATTTCATCTCTGATGAGATTTTCTAAACTCAGAGTCATGTCTGCTAGGAAGGGTATGAAACCCTTGGTCACTGTGAGTCACCTTGGTTCATTTGGATTCTGGAAAAGATATTTTTTTGCAAATGGGGCTGAAAACATCCTTGCCATTCTCCAGTTGATGAATCATAGACAAGTTCTGAGTATCTGCAATTTCCATGTTGATCTCATTATCAGATGTCCATTTATATTTAACAGTGTGAAAGATTAGAATTTCAGTGAAATGGGCACTGAAAAGCGCTAGAAAGGAGCTTAGGAGACTCAGGGGTTAGGCTGAAATAGCTAGGGCACTATTTTCTATTCAGTTGTAGCTTCCTTTTTCTTTTATTTCTGGGAAAGAGTCTTGTAAAATAGCTTATATTTACTCTGGAAGGTAATTGAACACATCGGTCATATAGCTTGACCAGGATTGTTTTGTGGGAAAACAATTTATTTTATTTACTGATAAAGTGACCAGCTAATCACTTTTTTTATGAAGTTTCATCACATGTTCTGCTGGCCAGGTTGCAATCTCACTTCTAAATCTTGTGCTTTTCCTCTGCCTGTGAGTCATTTGTAATAGTTATAAAATCACAAGTTCCTGCTACCAGCTGTGAAAATGTGTTTTGAACAACTTAAAAAAAAAAAAAAAAATTCCAGCTGTTTCTTTCAAATTTTCTCTCTGTATCCTTACCATCCCAAACCGAATAAAACAACGGAAGTTCAGAGTCTCTGTGTACTCCAAAGAACATGCATACTTCCTATATTGAGTTATACCATGGTGTTTAGGCAAGAAGAGAACTTAAGCATTAATCTTACTAGTTTAACTTATTGTCTGTTCAGCTGGGACTTTTCAACATGTTCTGTCCATTGGCTTGTTTAGCAAACCAATTTCTTAAAGAAGCTGTAGAAACAGCTATGAATACTAGAGGCTTTCATCACCAAACTTCTTTTGTGCTGCTATAGGAAAGTTTGCACTTCCCACCTTCCACTCCTTTCATCTCCCAACTTGCCTATTTCCAACTGCAGGTTGTTAATTCTGTGTGTCACATGTTGCCCTGTTATGGAGAAAGGAGGTGATTCATCCAGATTGCTGGACATCCAGGATCTTGGAAAAATGATTGTTCTGCACTTATATCTTAAAAAACCCACATCAGGTGCTTAGTTCTCTTGATGCCTTCATCCTCTGTTGTATATATTCAGATCAATATTCTGGGCATAGACATATTTTTGCTAGAAAAAATCTGCAGAGACCAGCAGGTATCACCCCTTCTTTTTTTCTAGTGTTGCTGTGTACGGCTCCTGTGTGTGTATAGTACACTTCTATGTCATAACAGCACCATCTTTGTCTCTCTCTTACTGGGAATACAAAATCTCAGAAGCAGGATGCTTTTTCCATGTCTCTGTGCAGTGGGTCTCCGACTGTGACCCCAAGACCTATTGCAATGTATTCAGCAGGATACCCAGGTTAGTAGGGGATGGGGTCTCAGGAAATAAGTGGCAGAAATGAAGCGTCTTACCATTATTTCTTTGTTCAAGGAAACTTGAAGACTTCTCTTTGCTGCAAGCACTGGTAACAAGAACTCCTGAGCTCTCCCAAGGGAAAAGCCTCTGAGGACAAGTATTTTCTGCAAGATCCACAAAGAAAAATTAAATTCAGCACAGCCCGTTAGGCCTCCAGTTATCTGATAGATTCAACAAATCTGAGTTAAGTGCCTGAGCTTCCTACACAGTACCAGGGGAGAAGGCGGCAGGCGTCAAACTGCTACAAAGGGGTTGTATTAAAAAGTCAGTAAAATTTCCCAGACTGTCATCTTGCCAGATTTTGTTGCAGAGGCAGCACTTCAAATCTAAAAGCTGGTGCAAAGCTAGGTTCATTTTTAACTCCTGTAGCTGAAAAAAAAAGGGTGCAAACTTGTGTTGATGCCTCCTACCTGCTGGGTCTGTGCCTGAGCCCGTGAACTCTACGTTATGGTGAAAAGGGGATCTCTTGGTCTTTCCTCTTCCAGCTAGAACTAATTAAACATTAGTTGGCAAAGGGACGTGTGCTGGAATCTCCTGCTACCTAGGAGAAACATCTGAAGCTGAGTTGCACAGCAAATCTCCATCTTGATTTGGCCTAGTAAGTACTTAATGTTATTAGGGTTATGAGAGACCTGGGAGCAATTCATGCTTCAAGCCAAACTGAGATCCCTGCCTTGATGATAAATTTTACTGCTTAATTCAATTGAAGGGAAAAACACACAACTCCCTCTGACTGCTGACCTGAGAGGCTGGACAGGACCCTGCAGTGTGAAGGTGTACCTGTGGTCCAGCCCCATGTTCACGCAAGGTTAATTGCCTCGGGTATGCGTCAGCGCTGGACCAAAATATGTTTCTTTGCACAGCCCTGCATGAGGTCACGTGAAATCATGAGCCCGAAGGTCTCCATCACAGCTCCAGTTGCTTGGAAATGGCTGAAGAGAGAGGACGGTCACTGTGACACAGCCTATTTTCGTCAAAGCCAGCCCTGCTTCTGGCATCTCTTGTGTGCCAAGCCACGCGATGGGCAATTTGTGTGAATGCTGGGATGCTCGCAAAATATGCAGCAGTGTGATCACCGTGCCCTGACCCTTTCCTCCTCCTTCATTGGCATTCAGGACTTTTTTTGTGATTGCTAAGGTGTTGGGTTTTTTTTTCTCTGAAGCAAAAAAAGTAAATGTGGAAGGAAATAAATATTCCGTATCATCTAGAATAGGAGGGGAGGATGGTGGGTTCAGCATCTGGCTTTGTTCTGACATAGACTTTCCACACACACACAAAATGTGAGTAAGAAGTAAAGCTTTCTTTTCCTCCCACCACCTTAGGGAAAAGGCACGGGCTTAGCAGGTACGTGCTTATCTACAGAAAATTCACATTTGGGTTTGAGCTTTCTCCCATAACAGTCACATATTATTGTAACCTGGCAGAAGCATTGTTACCTGTCCACCGGGCTTCGCTTAGTGTTACACCACAGTAAGATACGTGCAACACGCACCAGACAAGGGGTTTGCTATTTGTACGCTGCGGTAGTTCATTGCCCATTCTTCCCTCTCTTAAAAAACACCCATCACTTGCCCATCCACCCACAAGGGTCTGAGCAGAAGGATATTGAACAGCACCACGGCTTACAATTCCCACCTGTAAATTTGGAGCTGGGGCTTCTTTTCCTTGCAAGCCTCTATGTAAAGAAAGGGGATGACTACAAAACGGGGAAGCAGAGCTTCAATTATTCCTTAAAACTTCACAGACTTCAAATGGTCTTCTATAGCTTCTTTTATAATGTCAGCAAAAACCTGGACGAGTAATACATTATACATTAATGAATTGTGCTCAGCTTCTCTTAGTATATTTTGCAAGCCCAAGGGACATAATGACATGGGATCAAATGACATAGTTTTGTCACCTGATGAGCAAATCTTTGTTTCATGCATTTACTTTCTCATTTCATGTCTAGTGATCAAAGTGCAGAGAATTCCCAGAAAGATCCTTTTGCTGTGGCTAAAACAAAAAGTAGCAGGACAATTTCAAATATGAAAATTATATTAAGGCTTCTTCGGTTTCAGCTAAATGAACTGTTCCTCTTGACTCATAGTAATCTCGCAAGATATAATTAATTTTTTTTAATCTCCATTTCTCTTAAAATTTGATTCATTCATTTGCTTTCAAATGATGAAAATAGTTTTGTTTTTTGTGTTTTTCTAAATTGAAGTGGCTGTATCTTCATTTCTTTCCATTCTTGTCATGGTGATTACATTAGGCAATATTTGTCACTTAATTAAAATTTTTTACACAGTTGTAAAACTTTTTTTTTTTCTGTAATTGAGACTCCTCTGAAGCTAGATATTTCCCTTGTTTATCATTTCAGGAGCATTCGCTATGAACGCAAGAATGGTTATTCAAGCCCATATACATTCTAGAATTTCGTTTGATCTTTGGTTTTAAAAAGTAGCTTCTTCTAATTCTTTGATGTTTATCAAATTTCTAATCTATTTGTAAACCTCACTTCTGAGTTTCTTCTCTAATTTGAGCATTAGAAATGAACGTCACCAGCCCTTTACAGAAGAAACACAAAGAACAAATTACATCTTAACAGCAGGGTATAGAAGCAGCTTGCAGTATTAAATTGTATTGTGTATAACAGGCAGCGAACATTTGGGTGAGCAATTGAAAAGAAAATGTTATCTGCAAGATTTGTCAGAAAACATGATGTCAGATTTCCTGAGGAGCCTGGTAGAAATATCATACCAGCATGAAAGTGCCAGATTTTCTAAATGCCTTGGCCCATGGGAGGAAGCATTCAAAATTGCAAGTAAAGCATCTGCAATCTGGCTTCATATTGCTAAGAATAAAATGGCCATTATTTATGCCGTATGATGCCTGTGGAATGAAAGCTGTTGGTTGTGTAACTGCCCTGGGTTTCATGCTGTTTTAACAATGCATCCCAGTGTCAAATTGCTATCATTTATGGATTTATTGCAAGCCCTGGAGAAATCCACCACAGTTTAAGAAGTAGGCAAGTGAAAGAATTTCCAAAGCAATCAACTAATAGTTGGGTCCAAAAGAGTTACTAAAATAATTTCCCTCACATTTGGAAGAAATGTAGACTCCTAAAAGAAGAATACAGTGGTGCAGTGTTCCTTTTATGTTGCATATTACCAAGTTTTCTGACAAGAGTGATCCCCAAAACCATAAAAAAAAAAAAAAGATATATATGTTTAACCCCACCACCCCCAAAAATAAACTTCTGCCCTCTTCTAAGAAGTAGAAATAGAAAATAAAAATACAAAGAGATCTTAAGTGACAATCTGGTTTACCTCTTACACTTCAGGATCTGCTTAGCTGGAAATTATTCTTAATAGCTCGCCTTATCTCTGTGTATACTGAAAACAATATTTTGCCTTTGTAGTTTCCTCTTATGTGTCTGAAGATCCTCGCCCTAGTCTCATCTACTGCTCTTTTCTCTAGGCTTAGTCACTGCAGTTCCTTTAATTTTTCCTCTTTGGTGTGTATTTTCAAATCTTCTGATCTTTCTCTTTGCTTTCCTCTGGACACAGAGCAAAGAGGCACAGCTTCATTGAGGCATGACATTCAAATCAGAGTCAGAGTATTCCAGATTAGGCTTTATAAAGGAAGAGAAGGATAATTTCTTGTGTTGTACAGATGCCACTCGTGTTTATACAGCCCAGTATAAAGTTTGTCCTTCTCCAGAAATGTGACTTTTTTTTACTGTGAGTTTTCTTTAATGGTTGTCAATTTGAAGTTCAGCAAATCTCTTTTCAGTGGATTTGCTGTCTAACCAGTTTTCCTTATTCTGCATTTATAAAGAGGATTATCACTGTCTAAATGTAGAAACTTGCACTTATTTGTAATAAATAGTACCATGGTTCCCCTCTTTATCAAGAATACTCAGGATTCTACTTATCCCCTCCAGTATGATGACAGTCTCTTTGCTACAAAATTTTAGGTTGTCTACAAACCTAAAATCATACTTTTTTTATTAGTCAGGGCTGCTGAGTTTATGTAACAGCACCAAACCCAAGAGAGTTCCAGTGCCATGTGTCTCTGGCTGAACTGGCAGTCAACCTTTAATAATTAGAGGACAATTTTTCAGCTCTTTTTGTACCCTCCATAGAGCAGTTACACCCTGTGTACACCCAGCTAATGCTTTCACATCTTACCACCGAGGATGTTATATAGGATAACACAAAAAAGCTTCATTAAAGTCAAGATACATCATCAACTGCTTTTTCCCTAAGGACTATTATTGTATCTTGAAAGGAAAATAGATTGGTCTGAAACTTTTTTTTCTGGATAGATTCATGCTAGCTCCTAAACTCCTGATTTCCTAGGTGTCTGCCAATTGTTTATTCCGTGCTAGCTTTTTTTTTTTTATAAGCAGCTGGAGGTTAAGATGGATGATGATAATTCCTTAGTGCTGTGCTTAGCTCTCCTAAAAAGACAGTCAGTGTTTTGCATGGGAGAGTGTTTTGGGTTTTGTTATTTTTTTCTTTTCCAGCTATTGGGGCTTCACGTATCATTTCTACAGAAAAATCACCAGCTGTTTGGAAGTTATTTCAACCAGTTCTCTATGTGAAGGTAACTAAACAATATAAAGTTAGATAGGAACTTTTAATATCTCCAGCCACTGTCTACCTGTTTTCAATTTCTAGTCTTAGTTACCTCTTGCATTAGCTGGGTTGACCTTTCTGCTCTGTGCAAGTTTTATTAGTGTATCTGGCCAAGGCTAATTATTTTAGTGAAGGCTGAAGCAAAAAAGACATTAAGCATCATGACCTCTTGGCATTATCTGTTGACAACTCCCACTTTCTGTTGAAGCAGGATGAAAACTTTCTTTGTTTATTCACTGCCTACTAACGAACCTTACAGTTGCCAAGATCACATTTTTGTGGCTCTGGCTAGTTTTCCCTTATATTGTATATCAGCCTTTCTGATTTTCCTTTTCTGATTCAGTTTTTTTTTGTCAAATTGTAGAAATCAAAGGCTTTGGTCTAGCAACACGGATTAATTCATTTTTAACTTCAATACATTTAATAAAGGGTATGTGTTAATGTATTTTTGGAAAAGAAACTTTTGAAGGATTACAAAACAGATTTTGGTGCTTCTTGGGACATCTCTAGCATATGATCTGAGAAAAGTACAAGGGCACCTATGACTTTTGAACTTATTCTATTTAAGAAAGAGAGAGTATATTTTAGTTGGTTATTTTGAGTGGCTGAGACTCTGAGTGTGTCTATAAGCATTATTCTCTGCCTAAAGCATTCAATAAACACTTTTCTGACTGAATAAATATGAAAGGCATCATCATGCAAATTCATCTCTTCCTCTTCTAATCCCAAATTACAATATGGTGCTTTCAAGCTCTGCATTTAGATTTCTTCACCTCCTGCTCTTCTCCTTCACAATCCCTTCTTTAATTAGACTACGCTTTTAAAAACAGAAAAGAAATTAAAAGTAAATGACATGTGAAAATGTTGTTTTGTTACATTAACTTCACAGATGGTGAAGGCCTACTTCACTGAATGTGAGTATAAACATTAATCCTATTCTCTTCCTTCCGCTAAATAAGACCCATCCTGATGGAAAGACAGTTATATTGGTATAAATATTTACAGCGCACAGACAGACAGGCCCGTGCATTGGGATGAAGTGGTTATTTTTTCCTCCTTCATCATCTTAAATATAAATTATTGGTTACTACATGGGCTGTGGCATTCATGGGGTTTTATTCCCCGATCTGCCACTAACCTACATGGTTTTCTGTCACAAGTCATCCAACATCTTTAGGCTTCATTTTATTAATTAAGAAAACAGGGATGAAACTCAATTAGGGAAATGTTGTAAAGTTTTTGGGAAATCCTGACTGGCATGGTGCTATAAAATTGTGTAGTTCAGAACAATTTTTCAGAGAAACTATAGGATAATTAATTAAGCAACAGTATCTGTCCTATAAAACACATAAATTCGAAAATTGTTCAGCTGTAGAGCACAGGAAAAATTTCCAGTCTCTTCCATAGTCCCAAGCCTTCAATGAAGGAAACTTCCTTCATTTTCTTCACTATATTTTTGCAGTCAGAAGATCAGGTATTTTCTTAATGCTGGTTTTTTTTGTGCAAATCAGATGTCTGGCTCGGTCCTACTTGCACTGATTGCAATGCAAAACTCTCCCTTCCCTTTTCCACATGCACACACAAATCTGCTCACCAGAAATCCTTGGCAAGCTCAACCAGCCACATTGAATAAGTCATCTGAAATAAGTTTCTGTAGTGACTTACACTAAGCTTGCGTAAATTGTGAAGGCCTTGAGCCAGAAGAAAAAGAAATACAGAAAGAAAGAACACAGAATAAAGAAGGAGGGAAAAGGAAAGAAACCTGGGCCACTTAAAGGATTTTAGCCTCTCAGTGGCCGTCTTCTTGCTACCAAGCACCCCAAAATTAGCCATTTCTTCACAAAAGTCCTTGGAGGGGCAATGAAAACGAAGGTGGTCTTGGAGCATGACCAATACACTGGCAGAACCCAGCATTTCTTGAAGTATAAGGATATTTTCACTTTCTCTTGAAGCGTGTTTTCACATCATTTATAGAAAACATCTGATTACCATATTCATCTTAACTGGGGTTCAGGTCCCTCCACTGCCTTCTGGGAGTCCAACCCAGATTGCTCATCCTACAGGCAGCTCCTCAAATATTCACTGTGGGTCCACACAGCAACCCCTTGGGAACCTGGCAGAGAAGGGACACCCCAGTTTCATTGCCTGATGGCTTCTACACTTCAGATAATAATTGATTATTTGGTGCTTGCTCAGGTCTTGGTACTATAGGTGTAGCTATGAGCACTTTCATCTCAAAACTGAAGGAGGGCATCCCCAAGTGACCAGAGATACCTCCTGCAGGCCCTCATTTGATTGCCTGAGGGATCTGAGACATCCTTATCTTGCTCAATATCTGTTTTTATTTTAAGCTTCTCTGAACTGATCAGGTTGTTTGTTTTGGGACTCATTCTGGAGGATTTAACTTTCCCCATCTGCTGCAGGAACTGTATGTACCTAACACGCCTCGCTTCTGGGATCCATTTTGCAGACCATACTTCTGAAATTTATGTGCAGCAGCATCAAACTTACAGCATCTAAGATTTTTATTGAACAATTTATTAATTTCTCCTTTTCAGTCCCCTGACAGTAAAAGACTGGGAGAGTAAGTCTTCCTGTTTAAACATTGATGTCCCAGGACAGGGATGGTACCACACTTTACAAGTTCTCAGAAGTCAGCATAACAGGGTCCTTAAAACAGAATGGTAAAAAAGTATGTCATGAAGACACCTGATTTTAATTAAGAGTACAGTCTTAGCCGTACAGAAACATGGCCCAAAGCAATTTAAATTTCACCAAATAATTTGCTTATAAATGAAAAGGTACTAACATTTTTTTTAGTTTTGCCACTGTTTAAAATAAAGCAACCATAATAAAATAATCAAAACAAAATATAAATTTCAAAATGAATTTTCATTTCACTTCAAGAGGCACTGTGTCGATTTTCCAATTCAAAATGACCTTGTGCTTTGCCTTAAACATTTTTTGTATAGTTCAAAATGAAAACTAGGTATTTTTAGAATGAAGGACCTGCATGAATCTAATAGGACTGAATTCATTTTCAGCATTGCTAGCAAGCCTAAGGGATCCCCGATTCACCTACGCATTGTAGGTCCAACAGCAATACAAAATACTCTCACATGACTATTCATGACATAGGCAAAGCGGAGAAACTAGAATAAGGATGCGAAGCCTATTTTGAATGCATGTGTCATTCTCCCATTTCACAGTGAAATCCCCCTGTCAGCGTTAGACGCATCATGCGGGATGTGCTGGGGATGGAGAGCTGTGATAGCTGCGGTTGGAAATAGATCCAGGAAGCCAGGGCACATTGTGACAAAGAATATAGGACATTATGAATGGGTTTGGATAAAACCCAGCCCCATTTCTGTTGGATAAAATGTGAGAAAACATACGTCTTCCAATTCCAGACTAGCGAAAGTTTCATTTTGCACAGCGCATACTGCCATGGGCGAGAATGATATTAATGATGTGGAAAAAGACCAGCCTGTCATTTCTGCTGAAAATGATAAGAGAAAACAATTCCCTGTAACGGTTACAAAAACACTGCTGGAGCAACTTGAGGAAAAACAAGATTAAAGACTGGTTTGTCAGTCTGGTATCCTCCACTGCTGGGACTGATAATTTACAACAATACTCCATTGCTATGCAAGGAGAAATAATGTCAGCTCAGATCCCACTCAACTCTGGGAAGGTTTTTGCTCTTAGGAGATCAGGGTTAAGCTATGAGTTATTATTTCACAGGGCTGGTTCTAGTTGTAAGTAAACAACTTCATAATGAGGAGCATCTATCTATTGGCTTTGGGTGGAAGGCCCCTAAAGAAATTACCCTCCACATTTTTTTAGGGTTCTCCCATCAGTTACAACTTTGAAAGCCTTTGTCTTGACTTTTAGTGAGAACAGTCCTGGGAATGCCGATATTCACCATTGCCCACAGTGCTAAGAACCTTTGCATTGAGCATTTTTCTTCAGACCTCACTTCTCAACATTTTCCTAATGGGAAGTGACATTTTTATACATGAAAAACAAAACTCACGATATCATGAACTTAGTCAAGAAGCAAGGTAGAACTGAAGATGAGCAGGATAACATTTGAGGTGCCTCTGAGATGATTACTGCAACGAGTCTTTCATAGACTAGTTTCCTATCGACAGGAGCATTTCATATGCTGGTAGTATTAAAAAGAGAGTTTCCATTGTGGTTCAGGACAGCAAAAAATGAACACCGGTAAGAAGTGAAGTAAGGAGAAAACTAGGCTGATTTCTAGGAAAAAGTAAGAAGTAACATGGAGCCCAATTATTTCCAAACACTATTAGGCTTGTTATTGAGGACATTTCGAAGAAGAGTTCATCAAACATGACAAGAACTCAGCAGAGGTTTTGATGGGGTCAAGCAACGGTGTTTTTCAGCTGCAACATATTCAAGCACATAACCTTAAAGGATTCTGACAAAAACTCAGAGAAGTCAGGAATGTTTCAAAAGTTCATCTTTTAACCCTACTAAATAAGAGGTTGTTTTTCTCCTCTCTCTCTCTCTTCCCTCCCCTCCTCCCCCTACCCCAACATCTTTGCACAAGGCTGCTTTCATTATGTTCCTCACTTCATTCAGGAGCCATCACACCTGATCCAAGGTCTGTGGAAATCAATGGAGAAAAAATTAATTGACTTCAGGATCTTAATCATTGCCGTTCGGATCAAAACATCTAGCTGTTATCAGTCCTTAAGAGTGGAGACAATTGCAATAAACTGGTAACACACTGTGCTCGTGCAGAACTCGGCAGAGAAGTGCCTAAACTTCTGGAAGCAGTTTGTCACTGAGAAATCACAGATGAACGAGCTCAAGACAGGCTCCTAGAACTGCAAAATGCTGTTCTTCTCTTCAAGGCGGTATCTTACTCGCATTGAGCTGGAGAAAAGAAAAAGAGGCATTTGTGTGAGGGTTGATCTGAAGGATGTGCTGAAAGACAGTATTGGCCTAATCCTGGAATACAAAATGGGACCCAGATGAATCTGTAAAGCTTCAGTCTTAGGGGTGAAGTTAAATGTGATAAAATGTGTACAGCTCCCAAATCTCATTATTTCCTCCATATGTTTTCCTTAGATGTCCCAACTACCTACTTGAAACTGCTGCAAGCTTCTGTCTTGAGATTCATTTGGTTAACAAAAGGCTCAGAAGAGAACTATGAGGGCTTCTTTAACACTGTGAAAATACTTGAGGCAGGTTAAGATAATGAACTGATTCCTACACCAAATAGTGTTTCAGCTTCCTGATGTTGCTAAGACAGAAGAGGTGGAAATAGTGTACTAAGAATCAGAATAATTTTCTGATAAACCACAAGGATTTCATGAAAACTAAGTAATATGATTTATATGGAGACTAGGAATAAGTCACTGAGTTGTAGGAATTTAAGAAGGAAAATATTACCAAGTACCATAAGAATTAAAAAGAAATCCTTGTTAACAAAATTATTAATATTTTGTGAAACAGAGCTCCACAGTTACCAACATGACTTAAAAAGACTATATAACCACTAGTAGCTTAGTGTAGGAAAAGTTAGGATACTACCACATTAATAACACCAGTCGCATTTAAAGGAAAAGTTGTTTGTCTGTTAAAGACCCTTTTCCTGCTCCATGGTTATCTTTTCCTTGCATAACCCCTTTGGGAAGAGACTGTCATTTTAGATAATTAGATAGTAACTGGCACTTGGATATAAAAAGTATTTCATGACATTTTATGAGGCATGTCTCAGATTTCCACAGGAATTTAATACCAAAGCACTTTAAACTAAACTGCGATAAAAAGCAATGTGCATGTTGTGTCTACGACTGGCAATTAAACTTGAGGTCAAGCTCACCTGGTAGATTTTTGCAAGCGGGGAATGAAAAAGAAGAGCAGCCTATAAAAGCACGGCTGCAGTATGGACTTCCTGCCATAAAGATGGTGCGCCTGCCCATTTTAATATGACAGGTCTTGCTTTTTTCGATTAAAATTTGAGGACCGCTAGAGTCTAATCCACTAGAAATCAAAAGCAGGCTCTTGTGGCTGAATCTGTATACTAAACC
Source organism: Haliaeetus albicilla (assembly GCF_947461875.1). Classification (NCBI taxonomy): domain Eukaryota; kingdom Metazoa; phylum Chordata; class Aves; order Accipitriformes; family Accipitridae; genus Haliaeetus; species Haliaeetus albicilla. The sequence continues at coordinate 81,452,702 of NC_091483.1, read as the reverse complement.
TAGTTTAAAACTCCAGAACAGATTTTAACTGAAGAAAGAGTAAGTTTCTATGCCCAGGCCATAGACAATAGGAAGTTGTCATTTTTTTGATCAACAGAGTTCAATGTTCTTACCCCAAATTATCACTCCTTCAGCTTACGTAATAGTCTTTAACTGCTGCAGGAACAATTCTGGGAAACATCCACACTAATGGTGAGGCTTCCATATGTACGCACCATCTGAAAACACTCCCTTTTTCCCAGCAGGCCTACTTATAGACAAGTGGCATTTTAGCTGTCTTTTCTAACAGCCTCTTTGTGTGAAACTTTTCAGAAGTGTCACATTTTCTGTTTATTGGTCTAAAAAAAAGAAAAGGAAAGTAGTTTTGCGGAGCTCAGTGAAGAAGAAATCAATGTGATTCCTGGATTTAATTATCTTAGCTAGCTTAGGGAGGGAATGAAATGGTATCAAAGTTCTGTAGTGAATGAATGCTGGACACTCATTCACAAATACACAACTGAAACGCATTTTGTCACTCCAAGCATGATCATTTCAGACATTATCTCAAATATATTCAGACAATAATAAAATAACCATGAAAAAGAAAGATAGCTTCTTACTGTTTCATGCATGGGGAAAATCCACCAGGCTGTTTTCCTTATTAGTATACAGGGAATTTCATGTTCATAATTCACAATTGTGAACTTCCCCTCCATATAATTGAAGAAGTAAGTCTATAAATCTTTACATTGATTATAGCTTGCAGCTAGAGAGAGAAAAAAGTGGAGAGTACTATTATAATAACTATATCAGAACTTCACATGATGGATAGGACTTCTAATATTTCTAATATATACTAGATTGAGGTGCTCTTTGTAGGACAACTGACTTTCTGAAATTGCTTTAGGTCGAGTAATGTAGCATGTCACTATATTTATAGAGGTAGTTGTTGCAGGAACTGCTAATGAAAGGGGAATCTCTTCTTCCCTTCTTGGTAATTCTCTCTGAAGGTAGTTGGAATTAGGACCATATGTCAGACCTATAGTACTAAAAGTTCCCAATTTCCAGTTAATCAGAGTTTTATATAGACTGTCCTTGAGTCAAAGACTACATAAGGATCTTCCTGATCTTTTCAGCCAACTCTGCAAAAATTCTACAATCCGTTTCTGAGTGGATCCAATGATGAGTATTTCTGTTATGCTAATACAGAGTGAGCACCTTATAAAATCTCAGTATCCCATTTTATACGCTAATCTTGCTTGATTAGAAGTTAGCTGGCTGTAACAACTATTTGAGGGGGGAGTTAAAGATCAACTCTTTTTAAGAGTAGTGGCAGATTGTAAACATTCAAGGTGGAAGACCCCTCTTAAGTCATAATTTGTCCCTCTGCCCATGGCAGGAGATACTCGTAGTACAATGTCAAAAAAGGCAAAAACCCAGAAAAAGTATACAGATCTCTCAGCAAGCACTGACATGCTCATTAATGGAAGGGAAATGTACCATGTTCAGGGTGGAGAGTCCCTAAATGATATTTTCTCAGGCATAACAAACAGTCTCTGCCTTAGCTTATGATCTGACTTGCTCAGGAGATGCCTTAAAGACCAGATAAAAGACATACAAAGTGAAACCTTTCTGCTTGAACCTGAACACAATGAAGCAAAAACTCTATGCCTAGAAAGAAACCAGGGAGTTGTGGTGTTAAAACGCTGGCTAGGGGGTCCTAACCAAGAGAAAAGATGTGGCTCCTGTTTTGAGGACGGCTGTCCATATATCACATCCACAGACTGCTTCATCTGCCCATGAGATTTCCATAAACCAAAAGGAACAGATGACCTTTTAACTTTTTTTTTTTCCCTCCTGTTTCATACAACAGGTGTTTGCACCAGTTTAATGGCTGGTGACATTTTAAGGGGCATTTTAGAAGTGCAAATCTATCCATTTTGGGTAGATTTTTTTTCCATGTTTTTCAATGGAAAAAGAAAATCACATGCCACAAACCTTGGGGAGGAATGGGATCGGTGTTTCAAAATTGTACCAGGGCTAGCTTTTGTAGGAAAAAGAAAATAAGTAAGAAGGATTATCTATTTATGTTGCAAAAAAAAAAAAAAAAATTAAGCCTACCTTTACAGAAAATATTTAAAAATACAATAGCTATTGTCATGGAAAAAATGAGTGGCTTATTTCTGCCATCACGTGTTAGCTCCTTCTCTGTTATTTGTCTCTTCATGGGTTGAATTACCTATTTCTTTTTTTCCCACCTGCAGATCTTTTCTCCTGCAGTCTTCTGGGGCCTCCTGGCATTAGAAAGGCTTCAAAGAGGCAGCCGCTTCTTAGCAGTTTATCTGCTCCCCTTAGTATTTAAACATTAAGGAAGACAGTGGATGTAAGAAGCCACAGCTGAGTTTATTTTATCTTAATAATGCAGCCTGAAGCCTCAGCCCCATAGAGCATGTACCCCTGAGGCTGATGGTAAACACTATGCAGAAGCCTATTGTTTGCTGAATGTATCCATCAAAAGATTATTGCGCTTGGCCAAGTTGCTTCACTTTCTCTTTGCTGAATGTGTAAGTCCAGGAATCCTCTGCTCCACTCGATTCAGCAGAAAGGCATTTCGTGTTTAGTTAAGCAAACATTCATGTAATTGCAGGATTAGTTCTGGAGGGAGATGTTGCTCAGATGGATGAGCGACACTCTGGAGAAGTGACATTTGTTACCAGACATGTTTCCATTGCTGATATTTTATTTTATTTTAATTTTTTTTTTTTAGTAGTCATTACCCACTTTCCCACTCGTATTTCATAGCCTGCTGGAAAATGCATGCCATCCAAAGAGACGTTTGAGCCACTGCACTCTGTACCCTAATATAATTCACTCTTAGGTCATACTGTGCTGAAAACAAAAACCAATACTTTACCCACTTGACCTGCAGCAGAACAGAGACAAATTTTTTTTCCTACCCATTGTTCTCTATAGAGATTAGAATCGGACATTCTCTGATTGATCAGAATTCTCAGTGTCAGTCCACTTCTTTCAAATGCCTTGTTCAGAGGCTGTGTTTTCCAAAAAAACCTTTCCGTGATAACCTAGCATGACATTAAAAACAACATGTGTGGAGGAAAAAACTGTCTTGAAATCAGGTCACGGTGTTGAGTTTGGGATCCTTGGATTCAGCTGAAACCATTACCAGAGTACATCTGGATATATTTGCACTGTGCAATAACCAGTACAGAGATAGGAGGATATTGGGAGCATAGCCATGCCAGTGAGGCAGTCTGCCTCAGCTGATTTACCTGGTTTCACTTACAGAGCTTTTCACACTGAGTGTAGCGTAATAAACTTATTTGCTTCTGCAGCTCAAGTTAACATTGGAAGACTGCCTTATGTACCTCCGTATGCACTGTTCTCCAGCTAAGAGGTAGGAAGGAAGCTGTATTCTGGCAGAGAAATTCCCTACTTTTGCCTTATCCCTTATCTTTTCTTCTCTTTTACCCTCTCATTCACCCACCAAAAATTCTCTCTGGAATGCCCGTACTAGCCAGTGAGGTTAATGCTAGCACACGCTTTCCAAAGAGGCATGAGAAGCCATGTGATGGGGCAGGTATTGCTTTTCTTTGCTTATCCACCTTCCCCTAATCTATGCAATAATTCGGTGCGTGGAGCTGAGGTGCACTTGATGAACTGGTGTCTGCAGCAACTGCGTTTCCACTTCCAGCAGAAACAGGTCTGAGGCAGGTTTTGAAGAGCAGGGCAGGACGGAGGAAAGCAGGTCCTCAGGGGATTTTTGTGGAGGTGTGTAGGGGCTGGAGGTGAGGAATGGATGGCTGCTGAACATGGAGATGAGGTTATTTGGGCTAGAAAAGACCAGAGATGCAGAAACTGGTGTGGTGCTTGGAGCTGCTCTGGAAACCAGAAGCTGGACTGTTACATTTGGCAAAGCCAGCTTGGATATTATTAAAATAGCGTAGTCCCAATAACACATGTACATGTACATAGCCTTTACTTCATTCCACTTTGATGATTTCCCCAAATTCAGGCGGTGGTCAGTCAGCAAATGTGAGGTGGAAGAAGACCCCCGAGGCAAGCAAATACAAACAGAGATCGGTTGACTTGAAAACAGAAGTTGTTGAAATTGGGACATACAAGATGTTGTTTTATTGTCACAGATAAAGCTGGAGTTGTATGAAAACATGTAGCTGTTCATCTATTTGATGATGTTAAACTCAAGCTTTTTTTTTTCTTTTTTTTTCATGGTGAATAGAATTACAGAATCACAGGACAGTTTGGATTGAAGAAGACCTCTGTGTGTCAAGTGATCTACCACCTGCTCCTCCTTTTAAAGCTAGGCACACCATCTTCTCTCCGTCTCTCCTTGTATTTTCTATTCTGCACCACCTTCACCTCTCTACCGTGCACTGGAGAGCCCCAAACTGGGCACAGCACTCCAGGTGCAATCTCACAAGCACCAAACAGAAGGCAATCGCCACAAAAAACACTGGCTTAAAATTATATGGGAACAAGACAAGAAAGAGTTTGCTTTGTTAACGTTCATTATATCCTCTGTCTAAACCACTTTCGCAGTAGATGAATGCCATCAAGAGTGTTAATACATTTAAAACTGTTACGGCCAACGGTGTTCAGCTCTTGTTTAATGAATAACTGAGAAACAGCAGCTTGTAATGGCAATCCATCACCCAAAGTATGCAGTTGTGCTGGTTTGGGCCGGGATAGAGTTAATTTTATTCACAGCAGCACTTGTCCTAATTTAAGGATTTTTCAGTTTCCCATGCTCTGCCAGCACACAGGTGCACAAGAATTTGGGAGGGAGCACGGCCAGCACAGCTGACCCGAACTAGCCAAAGGGATATTCCATACCATAGAACATCATGCTCAGTGTATAAACTGGGGGGAGTTGGCTGGGAGGTGTGGATCGCTGCTCGGGCATCAGTGAGCGAGTGGTGAGTAATTGAATTGCTCATCACTTGTTCTTTTCTTGGGTTTTATTTCTCTCCCTTTTTGTTAGATTCCTCATCATTACAATTATTATTCTTCTTGTATTTTTAATTATTGTAATTATTATTATTGTTGTTATATTTTATTTCATTTTAGTTATCAAACTGTTCTCACCTCACCCACGAGTTTTACTTTTTTTTCCCAATTCTCCTCCCCATCCCACTGGGAGCAGGGAGGAGTGAGCGAGGAGCTGCATGGTGCTTAGTTGCTGGCTGGGGTTAAACCACGACAGCAGTTAATATGAAGAGCAGCATTAACACAAGCACATCTTCTGCTAAAGTAAAAAAATACTCCAGCCCAAAGTTTGCACAATATGGAAAGAAGGCACTCCCTGAAAATGAAATTGCATACGTGGCCTTGATAATCAAGGGACTGAATGATATTAAATCAGTCTCATAGGTAACACATGCAGAGTCTTTGAGCAGATTTTGGATCCAAAAGTGGTACAAAAAGCTGACAACATGCCTTAGTGCCTTTCTCCAGCACACACCAGTAAACCCAGTAAATCTCAACAAGTGGGAAATGTGTTTTGTCAGGACGTATATGGAATACAGCAAGCATTTCTGCAAACCACAAGTGGATAGCAGTGGGGTATGGATTACTATGGAGCTATCTTTAAGGAGCCACACACATTTTGTCTTGTGCTTTGGGCCTATGATCATAAGCCCTGGACGACTCTTCACTTATTCATGACCCAGTCAAACCAAGCAATAGCAGAAATTTGTGCTCAGCCACTCATGCAAAGCTATTTACACCAAGATAACACATTAAAAATTCTTCTTTTTTTCCCAAGAAAGATACAGCTGTGCTTGGTATAAGCAGGTAGGAAAGTGCAGGATGTGGTTTGACTATTCCACAGTGACAGCGATAATACTTTGCTTTTCTTTATGGAGATCCCCAAATCTTTTAAAATTATTGATAAATGCGTTTTCAAATGGGTAAGTCAGAAACAATATTATTTTGATTTTATAGCTAGAGATACTAAAACACAAAGGCATTAAATGTCAGCCAAGGTTTAGAGAGAAGCTGAAAATAGATGACCTAGCATAATTTTGTTCTAGCATAATTTTAATTTCTGGATGCCTTTATGTACAGAACAATATGATGGTTTCTTTTGATCACAAAATCTATTAAATTAAATGCTTGTGGGTAAATACTGAGGTTTTTTTATTGACTTCTCAGGCAAGACTTTTTAAACGTCTTTTTAACTTAGATCTGCACAAATTGTTTTTCCTTATTCAGTACATAAAATGCTTGTGAATTATTCAGTGGATTGTTTTGTTCCTGATTGTTCATTCCTGGGACTGGGTTTTCTAGATTTCAGCCAATGCTTTCAAAGTGAAATGCCTGAAATTGGTCAATGAAGTCCATATTGAAGCAGATAATTTAGCATTACAGTTCAAAAATGTTGGCTTTAGGTACCGTATAAACCAGCTTCCCAGTTTCCAATTTATAGACATACTTCCAAATCAGATTCTCTTTGGTTATCAGGGACTAAGAGTAAAAGTTCTGCTGGAAAATATCTTTCAACTTTCCAACATTACATTTTTCCCTTTGAATGCTGTGGAAACTCCAAATGCTTTGTAAGCATTAGAGTGAAAACAATCAAAATGATCCACATGAGACAAAGTGTGCACTAATTTTTTCTGAAATATTTATGAATATTAATAAATCCTTCATTTGTGAGCTCTATCAAGAGATGTATTAATGCTCATCTGTAGTGTTTTTCATTCCTATTTTTCTTTCTTTGGTTGATACTAGTAATATAAAGTACTTTATACAGTAATATAATATAGGTTCCCTCTATAGCTGACGGAAGGAAGTAGGCATCTCTAAAGGTGAGCCATGCCAACTGCTTTGAGATGAGACAACCATCTCCCTATCAGGAGGTGCCCATCCATCTTCAGTGACCTTGTGAATGGTAAGCCGGATAATTACCTGAATCTGCAATAGTTTGGGGGTTGCATTTTATCAAAACTGAAAGCTCTTTACAAAAAAAAAGAGATGCACTGACATGTATTTGCTCTAAGTCTCTGTAGCCGCAGTCTTGTCCTAGCCACTGTGCCTTAGCACCCAGGACATGCGTAGGAGAGCTCCTGGTGTCCACTCTGGCATTAAAGTTTGTAGTAACATTGATAAAACTTTCAGTGACCTTTGGTTAGCCAGGGGTAGCCGAGTCCCACGTACTCATGCTTTCTCTGCTTCACAGTGACAGTACAGTATATCTAGACCTAAAGCATCAATACTCAACACATTTCAGGAACATCACCACACTGAGCCTGCTCTCGGCTTTCTACTTAGCTTTCTACAGAGTATTGAGTCAGCCTGAGGGTACCAGTCCTGTTTTTCGAGTTGCCAAGTGTCTTCAGTGGTTCAGGTGATTGGAAATACCCGCTGCACTCCACGGTGAGCACAGTGATTAGAAACTTCTTTTCCCCTCTGGAAATGAAGCTTCCTCCAGAAGAAAGCATAGACATTTGTGCAGTGGACTGAGTTCTGAAAAGTAAGTGAAAAAAAGGCATAAGAACATTAATTCAGTGAATTGAGAATGTGAATTCGGACTTCTTGCTGCTTTCATGTTAAGGTGAATTGTATTGAATGCCTATCATGTCTGTGTGCAGCCATAATATACAGTTCAATAAAAAAAAAGTGCACTCTCTTTTGGCATTTAAAGTACCTTCTCAATGCTACAGTGGTGGTAATTAAAATAATTACTGTTGCATACAGCCAGGAGTCAATGGCAAAATCAAAATCTCAGTTCCAGAGGATTCACATCAGTTGATTTGCCAATAGCCCATTGATTTCTCACTGAAATGGGAAATAGATGCAGCCATGGAGAATGGCAGTGTTGATATTCATCCTGCCACTGAAGAACTTCCCTCGGGAAATCCCAGTCTGAGGCTGATATAGATGGTCTGGGTTTCTGGATATGTTATTTAATCTGCCTCATTTGCTCAGGCTGAAGTGGACAGGCTGCAGCTAGAGAAGTAATTTGCATTTGCCCAGGACTATACTGGATAAAGTAGAAAGACTTGTGCTGGGTCCTACTGATTGCAAGATGATCCAAATAACAAACCCTTATGTTCGTGCTCAGTCTCACTGCAATCAGAGATTTTACTTGTGTGAATTACACTGCATTGCAGGTCACAGCACAAATTTAATTAAATCCTGATAAAATTGATCTGCAGTTCTTGTACTGCTTAAGTCAAGAATAGAAAACTACTGAGCCAGGTGCCCAGCTGGAGAAAGTTCTCAAGTAGAAAATTACAACTGCATTTTGAAACGTTCATCTCATTTTGTATGCAGGAAAGGCTAATGGGCTGGATCCCTGGCTCCATAGGACAGGTGAGTTCAGCTAACAGTGGTGGGATTGCGTTCGCTTATGCCAGCTGAGGCCGGCCCTTTTGTCAAATGGATAAAAGTAGAATTTGTGGGTTTAGGAAAGCAGCACTGGCTACAGACTGTAATCATGGCACTGGACCTCGCTTGTCTGTTGTATAAAAGTCCCACACAGCTTGTGATGACTCTGTTGTTTCTGTCTCCAGCGGCAACGTGACCTCTTTGGGGACATCCAAGAAATATCTCGCTGACATAAGGGACCCACCATTTGCATCACAGGAAAAATCTTGTGACCATGACTGGGATTTCAAAGGACAATATTAAAGGCCTGATGATTTCAAGGGAAATCAGACAACATTTAAAAATCTGGCTCCAAGGCTCCCAACACAGCTGGGACATAGCCGAGGCAGATGTTAGTAAAAAGCAATTTGTCCCTGGTTTCTAGAGCAGAGGACAGGCACTCGGGAGGTGTAGCTGTAATACCAGCTAGCTGGGTGACCTGGGACATTTGAACTCTTGGTCTTGGTCCAGTCTGGTTTCACCGGGGGGCTAACAGAATATCGCAGAGCAAAAAGCCTGGGTTTTGTCAGCTTCAATAACCGAGAGCACCCAAGCTGTCACTTTGTGTTAGGTGAGCATCCTTGCTAACTAGTCTGTGACTGGAAGGTGGCAGCCCTCACTTTAAGGAAGACAGTGAGTTTCTACACGTGATCTATCCCTTCTGTAATAACTTGTCTGTGATTATTTTTCTTTTTATTCATTAGCATGCTGTTTGGTTTGCTCTCCCTGGACCCCATACAGACAGAGCATCATCCTCTCTTTGCAGAACGAGACTACTTTGCATGTGCTTCATGAACCCAGATTCACAGTGCTTCATCTTCTACCTGGAATGCTGATGAGTAACTCAGCAGTGCCTCTGACGCAGGTGCCCTCTAAATAACACATACAAATCAATGCCTATACATTAGAGCCGCAGTTTCTGAGATGTTTCCATGACAGCTAAAGGGTTTCTGGACATGCTTATTGCACCCTCTTGTGTTTGTTCACTATAAATGCATGATTTATTCAACTTTACACTTGTTCCAGATTTTGATGATGTCCCAGTTGGTGTCTAATGACGACCTTCCTCCTGGACCTCACTGGTAGAGCACAAAGAAACGAAGAAGAGGGTAAGCCATTTGTGTGGATGAGGATTCTCAGTAATTTTGTAACAGGTAGAGGTTTGATCAGCAAATGGAGCAAATCATCATCGTCTTTTTTTTTTTTTTTTCATTTTGGTAGCACCTATTAAGATTATGGTGCTTGACATAATTAATTCAAGTCACGAAAAATATCCATGACCTAGGAAGGAACTTGCATTACACTATGCAAGCAATAAAAGCATTTATTTAACATCACTCTGTAACTCATGCACGAGGAATTCAATTCACAGCCACTTTGCCTGGCACTTAACTGAAAGGCTTTCCAAGCTGTGATGGATGGCACGTGGGATCTAAAGAGCTTTTCCGGATCTCCTCAATTCTTCTGTGGTGGGCGGGTTGCCCAAGTCCCTCTCTTCCTTTGGTTTGCACTTTTGCTGGGCAAGGAAGAGATCCTTCAAATAATTATTGATTCTGATACTGCCAGCATAATTCCTTCTTATTGATTTTTCCTGCTAGCTTCAGGTTTTTGCAGGTTGAGGCTTTCTAGGGCCATCCAACAGACTGACAGCTTTGAAAGACCAAAGCCAAACATACCCTTTTCTTCTCTGTCTTATTAAATGAAATTTTAACCTTACCTTTACAAGGCTTTACAAACAATATTAGTTGTTTTTTTTTTTTTACCTGCTTTGCCTGTATTGAAAGCTCCAGTCCTACAAAATGAGCAGGAAGATGACCAGTCTGTGTTTGCTTTGCTGTGGATGTGGATGGCAGACAGTGAAATTACAGGGGGAACAGATGACAGGAAAGGTCTCACACGTATTTTTAAGGCAGATTATTAAAATCCACAGTTTCACTGCACTGTTTTAATGGTGATGTTACAATGATGAAGCCTCTGAACTCCTGTTATAAACTAGTAATATTAGGACCCCATTAAAACTGGTCCCATTTTGAAATTTTCCAGTGGGGAAAGTAGCTGAATGTGGTGGGAAAACGTTGGCAAAAAAAGTCCTTATTTTCAACCGGTGTTGCTCACACAGCTTTGGTGACATACAAATGATTTTCCATGTCCTCAGCCCTATGCTTTTGTTCCAAGGTCTCTGGGGATGTCGGGACCGAGTTGTGCATCGGAATGAAACTCGAGGTTCAGCAGGAAAGAGCCTGACATGTTTTGCTTGGAGAGAACTAAGAAAACTGCTGGCTGCATCAAGATCAAAAAGTAAATCTTAGGTTAGAAATATTGCTTTGAGCATTGTTACTAAAGCTTGTCAGCTAAACAGGGTGTTTTCAGCTGGGTGGGAGCTTGGTGCAGAACTGTGATTATGTACACATACATATACATATATATAAGTAAAAAGTAAGGTGGTTAAATTCAGATAAAATGAATATCACGTGGCATAGCTGTTGCCGCTGTTGCTGTGGCAACCAAGCATGACAATGTGTCAGACAAGTTAATTTTAGACAAAATAAACTGTTTCTTAAAACTGTTGGAGAAACAGATTAATTTTGTGATAAAATGGACTCTTAAACATTTGCTTTTTGGAAGTACTTAGAGGCAGACCAAATAAATACACATTCACTTCCCAATAGCTTGTTCAAATGAAAGGACTTTCCAGATGCTTTGGGACCATTTTTATTACCCATACCTCACTTACTAAAGTATTTTCCTGTACTTTCCCCAGCTGATGTGTGGGCCATTTGAGAAGAAGCTTTGATTTCTTTTTGCTGTTTCTTCTGGGTTGCTTGGCCTCCATTCTCAGCACCCTCTCTAAGAGCTTCAAAACTCTCAATTTTTCCACATTTTTATTTTTCTCTGTAAAGCGCCGATTTAGCTATATACTGAGTTTCCTCCTCAGTGCCTTCACCTTTGCTGTCAGTTTAATATCCTCCAGGCTGCTTCCAGCAGAGTAGCCTTAATTTTCAATGAAAAGGTAGGACAGAGATTGCAAGATAACTCTATTTGAGATCTAGGTATGATGACTAAAAATGAATTAATCACTGGACTAGATAATGATGGTTGCTAAGGCACCAGTGGTCACGACCTGATTACATGCAGGATAAATAGAGGACAGTCAAAAGCAGTAATATTTTCACTTAGTGCTTCAAAAGGACAATTTCCCAATGCTGAGAAAAATTATGAGCCAAAGAAGGTAGGAATAAAAATAGGGGTAGAAAAATCAGAATTTCTTTTAGCAAATAAATTCAAAGTCCAAAAAAACCCACCAAGTCAAGATCAAATAAAAGGAAACTGGTTACCAAAAGGGACACTCTCATCTCAATAAGAAAAAGAAAAGCAGAAATTGAAAAAAGCCAAACCAAACCAAAACTGAGCAAATCCTAAAACTATAGGAAATGAAAATAAATGGCAGTTCCTATCACCAAGAAATTACAAGATTAAGATAATTGATAAGAGAAGCTGATGACATGAGGGGAAAAGCTATTGCAAGCAGTGTTACAGAAAACTTAAAATATATTAAGAGTAAAAAAATTCTTATCAGTAGTATAAGCCTTTTCTGGAGACAGGGGTAACCATTATGAACGATATCACAGAATATCAAGAAACGTTCCCTAAACACTCCCGTCCTGAAAAATGACAAGAGGTTATTACATATTTTTGGTGATGACAGCTCTGTTTGTAAGTGTTTTAGTAAATCAAGGAATAAATAGCCAAACCTACCAAAACCACCACTTTTCATGATCAACCAGTTCAGACAGCTTTCAGAAGACTCTGACAGAGTTGGCAGAGGAGATGGTTGATGTATTGCTGTGAATGTTAATAAATCTTTTCATTCCACTGAAATTCCAAAAGATGGAAAGACTATATGTTAAATAATGTTGTGTAAGGCACAGAAGAAGCTGGAGACCTGAAAGCTATCACTCCCAAGCAAAATAATGGAAAAGCTTACATGAGATTCACTTGGTAAAGACTGTGCATATAATTAATGCCAATCAAAACTGTCTCTGGAAAATGGGCCTTGTCAAACAAACCTGACTTCATTCTTTGAGGAGATTACTATTTTGGTTGGAAAACATACTGATAAATGTAGCAGCCTTTCCTAAAGCACTCGCCTTCATATTGCACAACTTTCCGCCTAAAAATACAGCACTACAGGATATCAATAAACCCCGCCACCTAACTGACACATTTTGCCTACAAGGGAATCACATCTTTGGGAAACAAATATAAAATCATTGATACAAACACAGATTGCTCTGCTGATTACAGGAGTAAAACGCAGGTGACCACGATGTGTGTAGGTCAGAGTATATGGTTTAATTAGTCTGCACCCCTCCTAGCCTTATGCTCCTCAAATAAAGATATTCTCTAACACCCAGCAGGGAACTCGAGAAATTCTGCCTGACTTGTTACAACAAAGATCCTGAAAAAAAAAGAAATTCTAGCCCTGCATAGATAGTGTTAAGCCAGCTCCTGCCCTACAGAGTGGTACAAGATAGAGACAGAAAGTATGACACTTTTGGGTTGTTATCTCCATTTTTGGACAATATGAGAATGAACCCTAATATGTGATGGTCCGAAGAGTATTTCCAAGCTGTTATGACTCCTGCTGTTTTGAACTGTGCTCTCAGGACGTTTAATAGTGTCCCAAAGGTGCTGGTGGCTCCCAAGGGATGCTGTAATGAGACTGAGCATCTCACAAGCAACACTCAGCGTCTCGCAGGATCAAGCCTGTATTTTTCACCAGGAGAAAAGCTAGTCCTACTATTGAAGCCTACATTCTCTCTTGCTTAATTTCTTCCAATTATTCCTAATTGTGCCCCCAGGAGTAGAGCTCTGTGAATAATTGATTTTTTTTTTGTTTTGTTTTGTTTTCTTGCCAAACTGGGGGAAGGGAATTATTTGAGGTTGACTGAAAATGAAAAACATTTGGTTTTTCTCAACATAAAAAAGGCCTCGTCCCTGGCATTTTTCAGGTCAAACAAAATATTTTTTTTTAATTTAAACCAAAGTGTTTTGGTTCATTTTCTTTTTCTAATTTTTGTGAACAATGAAGGGTAACTATATGCAACCTTAAAGCATCATTTGAAATGTGATAAAGTCAAAAGCACTTAAAAACAGTGAACTGCAATGTTTCAAATATAACGGTTTGAAGCAGGGAGTCTGATATAGATCAGATTCAACCCAAATTAGTGAGAACCTTCATTTCCACTCTCAACATGTGCTTTCTAGTGACTGAACCGTTTTCCCCATTCTCCTTCCCAGATCAGCCAATTTTGCTATGATCCTACTTAAAGAATCCTGCCTTTCGTATTGACTTGGTATTCAGCTTACAGACAGAGGTAGATTTATGCCCCTTTCCCAAGCTCTCCTTTAGCCAAGTTCTACCTAATTAGTTCTTCTGATCTTCTCTCAGAAGTCACTCCCTTCTTCCTACTAATCATTTTCCTTCTTGGATTTACCTCCAATTTATCAATGTGTGCCTGGGCAGGAGCTGCTAAGAAGTGAACGCTGTGTTAAATTGCAAGCCAGTGACAATGGCTACTTTTCATAGATAGCTGGGTTTTGCTATTTTTCCTGCAATTACCATTTTTGGCTCAGGTTTCTTTGCTTTACCAATCTCCTTGAAACACATTTCAAGCTGGCAAGGGTCTGTTGAGCCCTTCTTTTTTCCTAAAAAAAATGTAGGTAGCTCATTTGTAGGCATGGATTGGAAAAGCATGCATCCTGGACGCTCCAGTACCTTTTAATAGTTCATAGTTTCTGAATATTTTACATTACTGTGTTCACTAAAATACCTGTTCTTGCCCAACTCAAATATTAATCAAATTTGCCTAAGGCAAAAACTTAATACACATACTTGGTACTTCCAAACATTACTTACGAACATCTGCATGTGTAGATGCCTGAGGCTGTAATAAAGCCAGACCTGTCTATATGAAATATTGCAAGGAAAAACACTGGAGGGTCACCAAATTAGAAAAAGGGAAGAGAAAGAAAAAAGCTAACAACATTTTCCAGCACATTCAAATGTCAGCTGTGCTCTAATACCCTCCTTCACCCACAATCTCACAGCAAATTGATTTGGTAAACAGTGAGGGATGGCTAAGGATTGCATGCTGGGGAGAATCAGGTATGGGAAGAGTTATGAGAAACCTAGGCACGTTTTCATAATTCATCTGAGCAGAGCAATATTTACTGTCCCTCAAGGTGATCCAACATCGAGTCCTGCTGCCAGGATTTAGTCCTTTCAAAAGCTCAAGAAGGCTGATGATGAAAGCGCTAAACCTGCCAGTATTTTTCTGACTTTTTCATTAAGAAATGTGTTATCCATGCTCACATGTTTGTTCAGCACACATGCTTCATTGATTTATATTGTATGAACATACCTTAGCTGTGTCCTTAAAACCTCATTAGTGTCTGTTGAATATCCATTTAAATCTGAATTTTATTCATAAATGCAAATTTACAAACATTCTTAATTGTGTGTCACGCATCAGTGTAATTACAACTCCATCTCCTCTGTTTTGACATAATGTAGATTTAATATTTTGCAAAACCACCAGCCTAGATAATGCATAATGACTTACCATTTATACAGAGGCAAATGTTCCCATCGTTTCTAGATTTGGTCAATACCTACTGAGAAAGAAGACATCCTGCAATTAATAGGAATGAACTAATTATAGCCACTGTATAAAAGCAGCAGAATGTTTACTTTCTAAAAGGAATCAGAAAGTATTCTTTTGTTCAGGAACAGAAGTGCAATAGTACATTGCATTGTCTACGAAGAACTGATACCCCAAAGCTTTGCCACTTTTATGTAATATTAAATAAAAAGTAATTGAATACGAGCCAATTTAGAGTAAGAACAGAGCATTAAGATTTGTGTGGTGTTATGTTTCTGGTCTTCATTTTAACATCCTTCTCTGTCATTTCACCTCTCCTGTTCCTCTCATGTTCTAGTTTTTTCCCTTGATCCTATAACTCTAATAATTTACCATTGCTAATGTTCACCTCCTTTCTTCAGAATTGTCCTAGTTGGATAGGTTGCTCAGCAGGGAATAAGCACAAGCACTGGCTGGTTTCTCTTATTGAAACTGCTGGTCTGCTTTGTGAATTCTGGATTCAAAGACATTTCTCTTCATGCAGACCTTCTTGATGGCATGGCATCAAAAAGGAAATGCTTTTCCTTCTACAAACACCTAGCTGTTGTATTGTATTGGGAAGCTAGTCGGTGACCCTCTCTGCTATTGATTTCAGTACTTAAATAATCACGCTTTTGTTTTTCTGCTTCCCCTTTTTTTTGGAAAGAGAGTTTTCTGAAGCTGTTCCTTTCCTGGTAGCCTTGTAGAGCAGGTCTCCCTCATCAGGATTAGCAGCGTTCCTTGCTTCTTAACCATTCAGGTAAAGGGTAAAGGGATGAATGACGGTTATTCAGCTGCCTCCCCACTGAACAAAACAATCAGCCTCAAAACATGCTACTGCACGATACCCTCCCAACGACTAAATTGTGGCAGCAGCACTGCAATCATAACCTCACTCTTCCCTCAAATTACCTACTTTAATTGCAAGATGGTCCTTGACCTGAATACATCCTTTTTTGATACTTTCGTGTTACTTCTTTTTTTTGTCTTTGTAGACATGAGGATGGACACTTCCTCTCTCACTCAAAACCTATTCAGTGAAAAGCAACAATACTGAATTAGCAGTTCCAAATTCATATGTCATCTTCTTCCTTGCTTCATGATTGTTGGCCCTTTGATCCTTTTTCTTCAAAATATGTACTTATTCTCCTATTGACAGAGACTTTTCCTTGGAAGTTACTACTGTTGTGTGCAAACTTACCATTTCCATTGATTCCATACCATCCCTCGGCTGTCCATCGTTGGCAGAAGAACAAGGCTTAGGTCCTACATGTTCCCCAGCTCCAGCGTGAGTTGTATCGAGTAAGGTGCAGCTCCTAGGTTAACGTTGAGCATCCCAGGAAAAGTTGTGCCCGGACACAAGGCATCAAGGACCTCCTTGCCTATAGATAACTGCAGGACGCTGGAGAGATGTCAGCTAGTTATAAGGTGGAGAAAGGATCATCCATCGTGTTTTCTGAGAAATAGAAAAGGCAGCAGTAACTTGCTAATTATGCTCAGCTATTTTCTATACTCTACAAAGCTATCTACCCGTGACCGAAAGGCTTCAATTTAAAGGGAACTCCAATCATCAAAATTTAAGAGTGTTCCAGGTGTTAATTATTAAATAGAAACATATACATTATTTCTCAAAATTCACCTTCTAGATACAAAGTTTGACTTTGTCATTGTTTCCACACTACAGAACACTCAGTTGCCAGCAATATTCAAGGTATAAGCTTGTTACTTTCTTAACTCAGATTGTCTACATTAATTTTGAAAACATATCTGATTTTTTTTAGCTATGCTTTTTATCAGATTTTTCTCTTGTAGCTCCTTTCCAAATCCTTTTCAGCTTCTCTTCATGCTTTGCAAATAGCAGACATCTAAATTTGACATGCTATTTCGAGCCTGTGCTCCAGACAAAGCATTGGAGATGCAGAAGAATGGAGCAAGGTAATAATTTTTTTTTTTTCAACAGATCTGCTATGCAATAGTCTGGGGGGGGGGGGAAGGAGGACAAAAAAAAAAAAAAAACCAACAAAAAAAACCAACCCAAACAAAAAAAAAACCACAAACCCCTTTTTAAAAAGAAGTAAGGTTAACTTAGTCATTAGAGAAGGCAGTTGAGCCAGATAGCCTTGCATGTGGTTGTGGCTTCAGCAGGACAGCTGAAATGTTCCTCTTCTTATTTTGTCTAATAAATACTTCATTTGCAGATTTATAGTAGATATCTTGTATCTTGCTGTTATGAACCTATGGAGATTTGAAAGCAATTAATCATGCTGAAGAGTCTTGCTGCTAGGGAAGGAAGAACGTGCAGTTCTGCAGGTTGTTAGTCAATAAAGAGAGACTTTTCAGGCATTTTTAACTGACTACCATTTGTCACCAATTTACATACTGAAAACTTCTGTTAAGGATACCCTTGCAGGGTAGACTGCCAAATCAGAATAAAACAGAACTTACAACACCCACCAAATAAGATTTCTGTAACTATTTCCCCAACCCACTTCCCCTTATGTCAGTGGGTTTTTGATGTCTGAATTTATAAAGAAAACAAGGTTAGGAGATATGTGAATTTGTTGTAAATCTCTACCAGGCTAAGAAGGATTTAAGAAACCTTTAAGGAAAAGTGCCAGAGAATAGCAAGGAAGCCCATAAATAGCACCAGATAGTCTAAAAAATGTTGACTCAGTAACCACAAAATTCCCTGTTGCACAGATAAAATTCTTTAGTCTTGGTCAGGAGTAGAACATGAAAATTTATCCTGGGAACAGTCATTCTCATGATGAAAATGTCTGTGCAGATTTGCACGAGTCGTAGGATGAACTTAGAGAAGCAGGTATCAAGAAATACATTCTAACACAGTGAGATCTGTTAGACTGCAGAAATGCATAAGGAAACAGATAGAAAACCCATTGCTCAACATATTTAAAATTAGACTGGATACAGCAGGTGTTATGTATCTCTACCTCTGCAATAAAAAAATAATACAAAGAAATCACCCTGGCACAGCTGGGGACATAAATAACAGTGTTTAGCTCACAAACAGCTTAAAAGGCTACTAGTATATTCCAACCATGTGCCACACTATGGATTCTGTTGAATGTATTGCAGGGGCAAATGATGGACTCCACACTTTGGTAAATGTCCTCTCTTTGGATACCTCTGACCTTATGCCTTGCTAGGGAAGATGGTTTTTTTGGTTTGTGTTTTTTTTTTTTTTAAGACTTGCACTTTGTTCCAATGGCCCTTTATCTGTATCTTTAACTCCTACAATTTCACATCCCTGCCCACTTGTATAAAGTAACAAAGTGTAATAACTTGGTCCTGCAGTCTGTTACTCACTTTCCCACCTTTGAAGCCTTTGGAAATTATATTGCTCTCCCAATATCCTCTGTCTTATCACTTGTGAACTTTAACATTACAATCTTTCTTCTTTTGCTCCAATATTTCTCTATTGCTACATACCCCAAAAGATCATGAAACTGTCAAAATCAGGTATGTTAAGACTTTGATTTGTCAGGATGCTCACCCGTAAGCAATCCAGGATGGGAACCATCTGGTTCTTGCAGGATATATGTTATCTAGTTTCCATGGTCTAGACCTACAGACATTCAGGAAAACGTCAGAACACAGAATTAGCTCAATTGGTTACATTTACAATGACGGTGCCTATGGCAAAACTGGTAATATGGACCCAGTATGTTAGAACCTGAAAGACTGAAAACATTTTGAGAGACAGTCTCCGTCTCAACAACCTGATTAGAGTTTCACAGGCAAGTCAGCATAATGTGTTGATGATGCTTTTCTTTAGCAAGGCTTAGCCCAGCTAGCTTCTGCTCTGGGATAGACACCTTTATAATTGCTCTTTCTGTCCAAAAAGGATAGAGGGGAGAAATTGTGAGTTGGCTGGATGTGTGAAAATAACACCTTCTGCAGTTGTTCAGCTGATAGTGAGGGTTTGCCAGGTTTGTGCAAAACATCACACCAGCTCTGTTATGCTTCCTGCCCCTCTGCTTGGTGCATGGCATGTTACATAAGTGAAGATGATGCTATGTGGCTTAAATAGAGGTGATAGAATGAAAATTGGGCTTTCAAACTTAACACTGCTTTCTTCTGTTTCAAAGTTCATAAAGAATGATTTTATCCTCAGGTTGCACTGAAGAAGTACTAAAAAAAACCACAAAAAACCCCCAGCAAAAACCTGGAAAGGTGAATCCTTTGAGTTAAAAATCGCCAACGCAAGACTGTGTCAAGGTAGAGCAAGCTCTGTAGGTAGTAGTAACAGCCTTCCTTTAGCTTCACACAGAAAAACAATCTTTAACATAATGATCTGGAAAGAAGACTTTGGAAGCAATTGAAGATACAGCTGTTTAGTTCTCTTAGGAAAGATAACCTACAGAAATCTTCAGTAAGAAACGTCTGACACAGAGGTCTGTGTACAGCAAAAATTGTGCATAGGGTATGCAGGCACAGGTCAAGCTGCAGGTCCATTGCAAGACACAATATATTTCTGGATCAATGCTGTTGATTTATTCTGTTTTTTCAAATCATTCTCCTGTGGAAATATGGGTACTCCTGAGCACTGTTGTTACTACTGCAATAGCAAGGGGGAAATGCTGCATGCAAACACAGAGCATCACAGCCCTCTCACCAGGCTGGCAGGCTGATAATTTACCAGCTTTCAGCCCCATGATGGCTCAGTTCTGGAGCCTCACTCAGTCCTAAACCCTGCCAGCTCTGTGAATTATCCACGTCTCTGCCCAGTTGCCCAAGGGAGTTGGAATGGGAAGGATACAGAGAGCATGGCTGGCTGGCTGAAGCTCCACGTAGCACGCAGGGATGGCAAGGCTTTCCCTTCTTCTGTAGCTGGTGATGATGGAGAGGGATGCTGTGCACCCTTCCCTTCCTGTACCTGGTCTGGAGCACTTGCCAAGGGCCTGGGAGAACGAGGTTTGGCGTCCTGTCCTACCTTGCATGATCTCAAACCCAAATCACGTAGGTTGGGTGAAAAGAAGAAAAGAGGAAGAGGATTTGAAGCTTTGGCTTTTGGCCACAGGGAGGGAGAAAAGCAAAACCACTTGATGTTGCAGTTAGTGCTATCACGTGAAAAGTGGCTATCCTTGCTCTTGCAGTTGTTTTTTCAGATTGTACAGCTGCAAATTTATTTATAATACACATCTAGTCCTTCAAAAGGAGTTTAAGATCTTTGTCCCTACACCTGAACTCAAACCCTAACCCACTCTTAGGGAGCGTCTTAACAGCTTCATGACACTATTATCTCCCTTTTGCACCTTTTCTGGATGATATACACTCAGTTCATATCTGTACAATGGAAATTTTCGGCAAAAGTGATGGGAAACTGTTCTTTTACGTTGCAGCATATGATGCTGTGCTTGAACACAGGGTTTGAATCCAGCTGATGGGAAGAGACTACCACTCCAATCTGCTCTGTTTCCCCAGGTGATCTGATAACAGAGCTATTTTGTAAATATCACAGAATCATTTGGGTTCATAGAATCAATTAGGTTGGAAGGGACCTTAAAGACCATCTAGTTCCAACCGCCCTGCCATGGACAGGGACACCATCCACTACACCAGGTTGCTCAAAGCCCCATCCAACCTGGCCTTGAACACTGCCAGGGATGGGGCAGCCACAGCCTCTCTGGGCAACCTGGTCCAGTGCCTCACCATGCTCACAGTGAAAAACTTCTTTACATCTAAAACTACCCTCTTCCAGTTTAAAGCCATTACCCCTTGTCCTATCACTACATGCCCTTGTAAAAAGTCCCTCTCCAGCTTTCCTGTAGGCCCCTCTTTAGGTACTGGCAGGCTGCAATAAGGTGTCCCCAGAGCCTTCTCTTCTCCAGGCTGAACAATCCCAACTCTCTCAGCCTGTCCTCCAGCCCTCTGATCATCTTTGTGGCCTCCTCTGAACTCGCTCGAGCAGGTCCGTGTCCTTCTTATGTTGGGGCCCCCAGAGCTGGACACAGTTCTCCAGGTGGGCTCTCACCAGAGCGGAGTAGAGGGGCAGAATCCCCTCCCTCGACCTGCTGGTCACCCTTCTTTTGATGCAGCCCAGGACGCAACTGGCTTTCTGGGCTGCGAACGCACATTGCTGGCTCATATTCAGTTTTTCATCCACTAACACCCCCAAGTCCTTCTCCGCAGGGCTGCTTTCAATCCACTCATCCCCCAGCCTGTATTTGTGTTTGGGATTGCCCTGACCCCAGTGCAGGACCTTGTACTTGGCCTCGTTGAACTTCATGAGGTTGGCAGGGGCCCACCTCTCAAGCCTGTCCAGGTCCCTCAGGATGGCATCCCTTCCCTCCAGCGTATCGACTGCACCACACAGCTTGGTGTTCATGGCAAACTTGCTGAGGGTGCACTCAACCCCACTGTCCGTGTCACTGATGGAGATGTTAAACAGCACCGATCCCAATACCAACCCCTGAGGAATGCCACTCATCACTGCTCTCCACTTGGACGTCGAGACGTTGACCACCACTCTTTGAGTGTGACCATCCAGCCAATTCCTTATCCACCGAGTGGTTCATCCGTCAAATCCATATATAGTGGAAACAACCTGCTGTTCAGTGAAATGCTGGAATAACACCCTGCCAAGCTCTGCAAAGAAAGGACCTCAGTTTCTACTTTCAGAGGAAGGGTTAACCTTTATCAGTCCTAAATAGGAAGGATTTCCCTACAAATAAAGTATTGTGGGGGACGGGGGGAAATTAAGATAAACTGTTGCCTTCTGCCTTTCCCTTTCTGCAGAGCAGCCTGAATCTGATGGCTTTTGGCTCAGGACGCTCCTTCTTAAGAATCCCTTTCTAAAACACCTTGCTCTCGCATGCATTACATACAGCAAACCACATGGCCAGTTTGGAGCCTTGGATGCTGCTCTGCCAGGCCAGGTGCTGATCTCCTGCAGTGCATCTTGCTCTGCATCCGTGTTATTTTGCTACAACAGATGTTTACAGCGACATAGAAGCAAATCTTTGCTCCTTTTTTTTCCTCTTTATTTCTATTTTTTTTTCTCCTTTGATCACAAAGAAAAGAGATAAAGAGTTTCCAATTGCTTCTTGGCTTTCACATATACATATTCCCCACTAATTTGTAACTTTGCCTCAAAGTCTTCTAGAGTGCTTAACAGATTTGGAGTCTTACATAGCAGTGCTAACAAGGAAGCAAGATTTCTGGCCTTCATTTTCACTAATGTGTTCAACTATAGTTTATTATACCTCACACTGTGAGAGAAAGCTCAGTTCAAGAAAACCTCTGGATGGCTCAAGCGGGACAAGTTTCAGCTACCTCAGCTAAATGCCAAAGAGACTGAGCCAAGGTCCACCAAACTCAGTGAGAGTCTTTTTTTCATTGACTTCAATGGGCTTTAGATGGGGAATTAAGTCTATTTGCTAGAAGCAATAACGGATTGTCAAACCCCTTCTGCAAACCTACCACAGGGGAGGAACGAAGTCCCACAGCATGTTAATGAGAATAGCATGCACTTGAAAAGGCTGTTTATATCAGACACTGCTGCCTTCAGACTTCCCATACTTTCTGCAAGACATTTCCTTTAATTTCCATCTTTGGACGCAGCCCAGTTGTAATATTTGAGGCCCTTTTGCCCCGTGCTCTATTTGATATGTTCCCATTTCAAAGAGAAACTCTATCTGCACCTTTTTTTTTATTAAAGGTCACAGTCAAATTTTGAAACTTGGTCTGTAAATTCCTTCTGGTGGAAAGTAGTTCTTTGTTAAGGTAAGGATGGAGAAATAACAAGTTTTGTGATTCAGTTACCACTTTCAGTGCATCTTTGGGTCCATAACACAAAATTTTAGGGTCCATAACATAGACATGTATAGGACAAAACAGGGATGCAAACTAAATTGAGGACTCTATCATTTAGGGGGCTAGAATCAAACTCCCATTCAACTACTGTCACAAACAGGTACACCCCAAATCCACAGACACTTAGGATATTTTTATCTGAAAATTTTCCAAATATCTAATTCTCTGCTTGTGTTTGTAGTTTATTACTTTTGCTGGAGTGGAAAAGCATGGTTGCCAGTACCTATTTCACACCTTATTCCCATATGAATCCCCAAATTACTTGTCAGCATTCCTCTTCTGACGTTGCCTGAGGGCCTCAGTCATTTACACAAAACATCCATGAGTGCATGGTGAGTCCAGATCTGGGAGCTGGTCTTCTTGAGAAGGAAACCAGAGAGGAATCTAACATGTTTGCAGTGTGAATGTGAGATCAAAGCACTGAAGCAAAAAAAGAACCCTACAGATCAACCTGCTGAACCCAAAATTGAATTGTTACAGCACTTCTCCAAGTTCAATTTCGTTCTCTGCTTGAAGGGATTCAAAATTTCATCTCCTATGAGAACACTCTCGCAAACCACCAGGCTATAAGTGGAGAAACACAGCAAAGAAAGGATGTGTTTATAATTCTTCTCATTCAACCTTTCCTTCATTGAGTAAATAGACCAAAATGATCAGGGTGGAATTTCCTAAGGGGTTGAAATAATTTTTTGATGCTTGACTGCCCTGTGGTCCAAAGAAAACTCCACTCTCACAAAACAATTTAAGATCTGGAAGGAAGATTATGATATCCCAAGGATTTAGTGAAGACTTCCATGGCCCTACCCAGCACCTATATCTGGTAGCTATAGGATGATGGGTAATGGTTTTAAACTAAAACAGGGTCGATTTAGATTAGATATTAGGAAGAAATTCTTTACTGTGAGGGTGGTGAAACACTGGCAGAGGTTCCCCAGAGAAGTTGTGGATGCCCAATCTCTGAAAAGATTCAAGGCCAGGTTGGATGGGGCTTTGAGCAACCTGATGTAGTGAAGGATGTCCCTGCCCACGGCAGGGGGGTTGGAACTAGATGATCTTTAAGGTCCCTTCTAACCGAAGCCATTCTATATTCTATGATTCCATGATTCTAAGCATGACAGATATAGGATTACTTGAGACAATTTTCTGCTAATTTTTAGCAAAAGAGGAGAGATGAGATGAAATGGAGCAAAAGTCGACGACTGAGTTATGTGATTTCTTGCTGATAAATGCTTTGTGTACATTGTAATTGTGGTGATTGTGCATAGCAATAGCATCATTTCTCTGTCCTTATAAGCAAGCAATAAAATAAGAGTAAGCATGTAAAGAAGGCTTCTAGGGAGTGGGAAAGGATGTGGTGCAGTGGCCAGTCCTTGGAGGGAGACTGAGCAAACCTCTCTGCTTGAAGGCAGGATGAAGCCATTGGGGGTGAACTGTAGAGGGAAAAGATGTGGTGGGAAGCCAGGTCTGAGATGAGAAATAGGAGGATATTTTGGCATGGAGGTTAGTGCAAAAAATTACAGAGAGCAACATGTCAACTGACGTCCATTGTTGACCCTCCACTTCCCAGCCTTCACTAACAGATGCATCAAGATATAGCAGCACCACAAATAAACTTGATAGCTACGTCATTGTCCAAGGTGCAAGCAGAGGCTGAGTAATGAAAAAGGAGTAATAATTTTCATTGCCGTTATAAGGGCATAACCAAAGTAGCATGAAAAAAGACTCATGGGAAAATATTAAGGCTTTTTGACCCAACGTGCACTTTTCTGTAGAAAAGTTTTCATACATTTTGAAAACACAAGCAATAATTCCAGCACGCTTCCAAACATGTCTCTTAATTACAGTTAAAAGAGACATTTGCCCTGACTCATTCTTTTTGGCGTTTGGGTCTGGCCTGAGGAGCCTTATTTTTATCTACACTAAATTTAAAGCCCCTTGACACAGCCGAAACAGTAAATATGAACTTAGCATGCATGAGAGTTGGGCCATGGGTGAAGAAAGAGGAGTTTTTCTGGAGAAGATCCCTAACACAGAGAGGCTCCCTTCTGTCTTGGACTGCAACCAAAGCAGCTGCTGTGCACCTGGCTGTTCAAGAACCATTTAGGCCAGAGGGTAAGCCAAAAGACTGTCCACAAGTCTAAAGTATATTGCCAGCATGCTACCGTACTCACTGTTAGCATCAGAGTAAAATGCTGTGTCTAATGCTTCACAGGGTGAAGGATTATTCAGATACGCTTTCCCCTAATTTATAATTCCCTTGCACGGATAACTAAGAGAAAATATGCTTAAAGCAGAAAAATCAGCTGATGAGTAATTCCTGCTTCAAAATGAGAAAGCAATAGCTATTACCACTCTCATGTTTTGCTCTGTGGGTTTCCTCTACAGGGCCGTATTAAACCACTAACCGTTCTGCCTAATGATAATAGCCACAAAATGAATTTCTTCAGACTGGCACTTGCAATTAAATTTAACTGAAGGTCTGACATGATTAATGAAACCATGGAAAAATGTAGTTCTCTAAGCCCTAAAACACTCATACATGATCATATCAGAGCAAAATTAGTTAAATTCCTAATAGAACACACAAAGACACAAACA
This sequence comes from Haliaeetus albicilla, assembly GCF_947461875.1. Classification (NCBI taxonomy): domain Eukaryota; kingdom Metazoa; phylum Chordata; class Aves; order Accipitriformes; family Accipitridae; genus Haliaeetus; species Haliaeetus albicilla. The sequence goes on along the minus strand of NC_091483.1, from coordinate 81,427,197 downwards.
TCAACACATACATATTTTCCATTGTGGTCTGTTGCGATAAAGAGGATTTGTATACTTCAGACATTTCACACAGATATTTGAAAATAAATGGAAATGCTGTTTGTGATGTTAGTAATCATGAAGAAAAGAAAAATTTGCAGAATAATTGACAGAATAATTTAGCATAGCGGTTAAATTGATCAAGTAGCTAATTTTATCCTTGTAAAGCAATGTGTAAGGCCATCTCTGTGTGGGATTATTAGATGAAGAAGTAATAATACACTATGTTATCTCACGATGTTATGGATCCAACACAAAGCCTATTAAAGTTTATGCAAATGTTTCTATTATATTCAGTGTCCTCCCTGCTGATTCATGAGAAAATCTGATTACAAAGTCACAAAAAATAAATTTTCCCCCTCCCAAAACTAGATTACTCATAAGCAGCTCTGGGCAGTCTAGTGGAAGAAGTACCTTGCCACCTTAGAAAGTACACCTCTGTATTAGATGGAAAAATCATATGGAAAACATCACAGTTCAAAGTCTGTCAGCCCCAAACTAGAAAATGCGACTCATCTGATTATTTGTGCCATCTGAATCTGCCCTGTTTGAACACATGCATTGGGAAAACAGAATCCCAAGGCTGGAATAACCCAGGAGTTGAATGGATCTGACTGTGATATGCTGGCAAATGAACACTACACCACAACTGAGATTTTAGTCTGTTCAGGTGAAGGTAAAAAATCATTAGCTGTTGACAAATAACTATTAGGTTTACATGAAAATGAGCTCAGGGGTCTCAGTGCAACTCCTACATCATAATCTGCTAATAATGCTTATACATTCTTGGTCTCCAAGCACCTTGTAATCTTTATAATGTGTTTATCTGCATAACACCTTTGTGAGACAGTGATGGGCTATTTCATCCTGCTTTACAGATGGAGGTCACATACATAGGTCTCCACAGATCTAAGGACGATTCTGTAATGGGCTCTTGCATTTAACCACGCAGCATCTAACTTTTTGATAGTTTTTCCTGTACATGGCAGAGAAATGCCAGCACACTAAGTGATGAGTTGTGTACAATACAAAGTAGAAAATGTGTAGTAGATATGTGGGGCTTAGATGCCCCTTAGGTACCATTACAACTTTTTGCTTGGGTTTTGTCATCTATCAAGCTGTATGGAGCTCACTAGTGGTCACTAAGGAAATAACTAAATTTCTTAAAAGACTCTCAGGGTCTGAAGACTGATTTTCCAGTCACAGACATGGTGGCCACAATGTATGGAGAAACTGTCCTTTTGTCTGGATGACTTTGCTCAGTGCTTGCTCGGCTGTCAATCTGACATTTCTCATAATTCTAAAATTTATTTAAAATGAACAACAAGGAATAAAGGAAGATCGCTCTACCACGTGCCCAGCATCCCTCCACTGGCTGACATGAGCCTGCTGAAAATGCATTGTGTGTGTCATCCCTGTGCAGTGAGACAGCAAAATTAGACTTGACAAATCATCAAGTTGCCATATCAAGCCAAAGATTCAAGGACAAGCTTACATTTTTGTTGCAGCCTTTCGATTTTACTTCATTTTATTTTACTTTTTACAGTGTTTTCTATCTCATGAGGCAGTGCAAAGGACCCTGGAAAGCAGAGTAGTGCTCTCTCCCTCTTGGTGTCATTTATGGGTCTATTGTTTGAAACATTTGTATAGAAAGACAGAATTCTTTTTCTCTCTCTTATTGAAGATCGGGAGAAATCTGTAGACTAATGTTAACAAGAAGAGGAGCAATGAAGCTTTTATCTGGATAGCTATGTCCTGGGAACACTCACAGAAAGAAAATCCTTTGAAGAACGTCACATCTAGGAGGAAATTATATTCTGTTTGCATCTACTGCAATATTCAAGGCAAAACTCAGAAGGCGTGGAAGACTGAGACATACCCAATAAGCCAGTGGTGTCTGAAACCACATGGAAACCCTGCTTGGCTGCAGTAGGATGATTCCTTGTACCATCTATGAACAAATCCATTTTGCACTTAATAAGACAGCATTTAGGCAGCTTCCCCTGGTGAAACTGTGGTTTAGGCTAACTCTAGGGTCTTAGTCTAGCAAAGGGTCATTTCTGGTCTTGTGGAATCAGCATCTCAGTATTATTTTACTCACAGATTGTGCGCCTGACATTTTCTCTGATGAAGGGTTGTCATTTTGGTATCTTTCCTATATTTTATGCTGCAGTACTGTCAAATCCTAACTTGCTTGTAAGCAAATGGGAAGTGAAAGGATTCTTCTGTATTATTTATATTACTTTTTCCTTCTTTCAGCTCTAGTCCCTTCCCCATTTTTTTCCTGCATCCTGAGTTCTGTTAGTCTCTCTTCTGCTTTGTGCTATACCTGTTATTTTGGGTTATGTCCATCCTCTATGTAATTGCTTCTGAAAGGCTTAAGGTAAACACAGAAGAGCAGACTGATAAACAATTGCTGTACGAAAGCCAAGTATAATAAAAGCTAGCAGCATGGAGCAATATTTGGGAGTAGGATGTAATTTTAAAGGTCAATAATGCGCCAAGGAAATTTTGCCTGAAGCACAGCTCACATTGATAACAGAGAGTTGGTATCTTTGGATTCTTTGGCTGCTAAACGAGTTTAACAGCCTACCTCTGAGTTTATCTTTCTGTCTCCCATTGATTCAGGCTTGCTTGCTCTTGCTCACTCTTTCTTTCTTTCTTTTTTCTTTCTTTCCTTCTTCCTTTCTTTTTCTTTCTCTGTCTCTTTCTTTTCCTTCCTTCCTTCCTCGCTCCCTTCCTCCCTTCTTTCCTTCCTTCCTTCCTCCCTCCCTTCTTTCCCTTTCTGTATTTCTCTTTGTCTTTGCCTCTTTTTCTTTCTCTCTTTTTCTTCCTTTCTCTATACCAGATTTATCATGGCTTATAGTTTCACTTAAAAAATCTTGAAACACATCTCTTCAGTATTTATTAAAATTATTTTTCATGTCAGGTCTTCTGCAGAAAACACTTGCTGGATCAGTACTTCAACAAATAGAGAGTAGGTTTTTAATTTCCAGGTTGTGCTGCCTGTTGGATAAGTATCTGCATTATAACAGCTCAGTTTTCTAGTATCTCTGTTTCTGTGTGATCTGAGAACAAACTGCTTGGACTTTCTGTGTTTGTTTCCCTTATCCATTGTGGCAGTTTCAGCTGAAGTCTTAGAATGAAATTGTCACAGAGAAACCATTGTCTCCCTGGGTCTTCCAGTCCTACAGGGATACTGCTGACGATCCTAAAAGCAAGGAAAAACACAAATTCAAGAGAACACAGTTTTAAATGTTGTATTACAGTACAATAAGTTTGAAACTTTTAAGATAATAAAGCCCCTGACTATAAAGATACAGTTATGCTTGCCCAGATTTTTTAACAGTCTCTAAGGATTCCCCTGTTCTTCATTTCTAAGCTGGCATCATGAAGAAACCTCATTTTTGGAAGATGCATGCTCAACTTCATATTTTTGCTAGTTGAGCTATTCCAATTATGTCTTGGAAATCACTGATTACTGCTTCAAATTTGGCAACAAAAATCCTAATATAATAGCATGACTTAAAGGAAATCTACAGTTTGATCTAAGATTGTTAAAACTTTGTTGATTTTTCTTTTCACCTAGGGAGCAAAAAGCCTGGTACAAATGCAAGTGAGTAGTCAACAGATTTTAATTTTGATAAACCCAAGGTTTACATTTGCAGACTTTGCTTGCTACTCTGCTGTTGTCAGTCTATCTATCTATCTGCATGGACAATTTCCTACATTTGCAAGCTCAAGTAAAAGGTGGATGAGAAGAATCTGTGTATCTGTGTATCTATAAATGACAGCACAAGTTGCTAGGCAGTGAGGAACTTGGGTAATGACCTATGCAATTTTCTTCACGTGTTTATGCAATGATGCCCCGTGTCCCATGCAGGCCAGGATACAGTGGCTGCAATTAGGATCTCTCAGGCAGATCCTTGGCAGGCTCTGTGTTTAAAGGATCCACGATAAATCATGATGGCTTTTCTTGCCCAGGTTGTAAAAAAGATAACGGGAAATGATTGCACTAGGACTTTTTGGCTTTTGCATTTATAGACTCCTGAGCTATAACAACATATATTTCAGAGACATGGACCACAGCTCTATAACAGATTTTATGCTATGGGCTAGGCTTACAGCACTAGATTGCAAGTGCTGGAGCATATGCCATCAAATATAGCCACATCTGGGGCCGAATATGGGAACTTGTGCTCCCCTCCTAACTTCTGTATAGGACAGACTTAACGTCATTCACGCAGCAACACATGCTGCTATTTTGATATATGTGAAATGAGTGCTGTCCATGAGCACATCTGATGCTTTATTATCCCTAAGACAAAATCAGCAGCATCTACAGATCCATGGGGAGAATTAGGCATGGGGTGGGGGGGAGATGTGTTTTTAATGAAGACTTAAGGCAGAATTCTGATCCAATTAAAAAAAAATCCCTCCATAAAATATTAAACTAAACCCTGTTATTATTACTAAGTTTGAACATGAATGCTACAAGTCTCCTTGGGGAGATTTTTGAGACTTTTCCTCACACAGGGCTAGTATGTCTCTGAGCCTCTTCTCCTCAGTCTTCCCCAACCTTATTTCTGAAAATGAAGATCAGAAAGAAATTGCTAGCTCTTACTACATTTAACACACAAACACAGAAGGCAATTAATACCATCAGCTACAATTAATAGTGCTAAAAGAACAATGCCCAGGAGGCAGCCACATATGGATCTCAACACAAGCTGATGACTTTAACAAAGAAGGACTATTTTCTGGTATTAACTAATTATGTGTTGCTCTAGGTATTTTCTCTCTTTTCTTGCAATGTAGCATGTACCACAAGTAGGAAGTAAGACTTTCATTTTTCCCGGTCTAGAGCTCTAATATTAAACCACAACCAGTACTAATAGGCTAATGTTAAACTTCGTCAGTTTGCAATTACCCTCATATTGAAGCCAAAATTTTCCCGTGTATCCATTCTAATGCCTGTTCAACCTCATTTCATACTTCCATTTTTAGTTCTATAAAACTCAGCAAAAAAAACCCCTGGCTTTATCTGTATTGTTTTTCCTTCTGTTAGTTCCCAAATAATGTGAATGTGGACACACGACTTGACTTAAAACACTGAATTATCACTCCCTGGCAGATCCTTGACAACCACCAGTTGGGTTCTGAGTGTATCTCAGTTGCAAAATAAAACATGCTGGCTTGAACTGCTTTTGTGGTGGTTTTACTACATAATTCAGTTTGGCTAAGAATATTCCAGCTATTATTATGAGGCTGTGAATTGAACCGGCACGTTATGCTGTTCAGGATGACCTTGTATGATATAACCTTCTGAAAGAACTGTACTGCTTCATTTCTCTAAGTTTTCATAGTAGAAAATCCTAGCTGATCAATCCAAACAGTGTCAGTACCCCATACTTCCCACTCAAAGATACAATTTATATGCATGTTGTGTATGCAGTGTGTGCATTTATGCAATGGTGAGGACCTCAAACACTATCCCTACATATGGATGATTAAATATGGGGTCTTAATCTGGAACTAAATTCCGACTCACATTACAGATGTGACCTGCAAGGCAGGACCCCAGCATTACATGTCTCCAGTGCAGAAGAAACTCTAAAGCAATCTGTCTTGCATACCTCTAGGTTCACCTTTTCCTTCTTTTTAAATCAGTCCCTTCACCTTAGTCAATAATTTTTCATGCTTCTTTCTGGGTGCCATTTGTTCTACCTCTTCCTGGCATTCAGGCGTCCTGAACCAAGACAGAACTATTCAACTTCCTGCATTGCAGTTCCGAATAAGTGAACCTAACAGCTTTAATATTTATTGGCAATTTGGATTCACCTAAACACAATCACATTGCTAAAAAGTAGCCAGATACTGCTTTTCCTCATCCCCAGAAGTGTTTCTTATCTCTGGTAAGTGTTTAGGGCCAGGCTGAAATAAGCAGGTGTTTTGCTTTTGTGGTCTTCAGTTTGGCTGTAGCTCCCTTGATAAAAGCAATATCACATTTTCAAAATGTAATGACATAAACATGCTTTTATCACATGGCTTATCATCCTCCTCTCTACTCTGTATACTTTTTGTGTAATAGGTTCTGCATCGGTACCCAAACCTAAAGAAAGATAAACAGAGCAGGAATTAAACCAACACGAATTGCTGCTTCCTGCAACAGCAAGACTCCGAGGGTGATGCAGAACTTGCCGCTCTAGGTGACTCCGGTCACTCCACTGGCAGAAACAGAGATTTCTTACCTTGTTGTTTCATTGCCTTAGTCCAGCTTGCACCACCCAGGTGTGCTGCCTTTTTGCCAGGAATCTGCCCAAAGAGGCTTTTTGTCACTCTGTGCCAGGGACCCTTTTACACCTCAAAGACTCCCTTCTCCTTTTCTGAGTGACCTTCACTTCTCCCTGTCCAACAGAATGAAAACTCTAGTATTTACTAGCTGTATTTACAGTGTCATAAAAGATATCTTGCTGAGAGACGTACGTTCCATGGTATGATTCTGTTTAGGGTAATGGGAATCCATTGTGCAAGAATATAACCCTCCGATTTTTATCTTATGTCCTTGTCTTCCCTTTGTGTCCCACAGTGTTTTAATTAAGCTGTAATGTGGAAGCTCTCTAAGACAGGGATATATCTGTCTTTGGTCCCGTAAAATACTTTATAGCATGTTATAAAGACAGACAGAAATTTTGCAAATCAGTCTGCTGGCATGTCACCAACATGCTGGAGGTAGGATAAGAGTGAGCTCAGGAAATGCATAGCTCTGTGAAATCTAGGGTTTTTATTGAGATTTGTTAATATCTCTTAAACCTAGCACATTCAGTTTGTGCCCATCTGAAGGACTTTCTAGGACAGAGGTGGGTAGAGTTTGAAAACATATTACTATTCCTTTCTTATTAATTCCATCGGTGCATCATGTTATTCTCAACAGCAACTATGATTAGGTTTATACCACACAGATCCAGAAAGGGGAAACTAAACCTTAAAAATGCACTAACTTTCTCTTGAGATGATAAGGAAGGAATTAAAGAAGGAATAAGGCAACTGGAGAGAAGAAGGAATACAGGAAGGGGTATTCGTGGCCTAAGGAAGAGCTTTAGGAAATGTCTAAGACCACATGGGGATAGTGATCTACTGGAAAAGGACAGAGACAGAAGAGAGCCAATCTAAATTAGGAATTTAATTCAGACTAATGGCTTTTACATGACATTTAACATACAAACTAATAATGCCAACATGCAATTTTTGTGTTCTCCCACCTGCTCTTATGGGAAAATCACAGGACCTAAGCTTGAAACAAGTCAAGGGTATAACAAACCCAACCAAGAACGGCTCCAACAGACTTAACCTGCTGGAGAGGGGAAAAATTTACCTCATCTTTCTTCTATTTGAATTATTTGATTTCCACTGAGACACGCTCAGCACAAGCTGCACGACATTTTGCTTTGGAAAAGGAAAACAGAAAATAAACACAGGAGGCAGGGAACATATGTGCATAATCACTACTGCATTGGTCATTTATCACCAGGGATACATTGCATGAAAGCCACCATGCTTCAGCTTGAGCCTACATGCTCTGAGCGTAGACTAAAACCTCTTGTGCAACACCTAACCACTGCAGATCCTGTTGGGTTCAGAGATAAGAGGTAAACCAAGCACCCCAGTGACCAAGGCAAACTCACATGGACAAAGGGAAGACCCCAGTTCATTAGCCTATAGGCTACTGAAGTCCTTTTACTGAAGGTAAAGTTTTAGTTATGTTATAAAAAAGGGAAGGGAAGGCTGATTTTCTGATCATCTTTGGCTCCATAGTACTAATACAGTTTCCTTATCACGTTGCCCAGAACTGTCTCATTGGGGTTCTTTTGCCCTATTGTTCTGTTAATATCTATATGTTCTATCTATTATCTTAGTGTTAACTCAAAATGTATCAATGGCAGAACATTTTTTGGTCTTTTTTGAATGACATTTAGCACAGTGAGCACATTTGGCCCTCATTTATATAGTAGTGTAGAAATAACCTGTACATTTTTTGACATGACCATCACCTCTGTGTCCTCTCTGTATTTGGGATCCTTCTCTCCAGAGACTTCTCTTACCTTTCAAAAACTATATAAACTACTGTATAATCACTGATAACAATTCTAAAAAGTTCTAATAAGCATGCTAGAAAGAGTGTTAAGACAGCTAGAGTCAAAGGCAATGAGAGTCTGGACAAAAGGGAGGTGAAATTCAAGTTGGAGAATTGAGATTGCAGCAATTAAAAGGGAGAGGAGAGCATGAAGAAACAGACTCAATCTCCAAAGAAAGGTAGGAGGGACACCTTTTAAATATATTAGCAGTTTACAAGTGCCTCCAACCTCTCTGGTAGAATTGAACATGGCTACTAGTTTCCTCAGCATGTGCACGTTCTGGGGAACAACACATTAATTAATGCTAAATATCTAACCCATGGTCTGCCTCAGCTTTCAAGGCACATTATAAATATTGGCAAGAAAGATCATTAAAAACAACACAGATCGAATATTCAGCTTGATTTGTAGAAATTGCCTAGTAGCAAAGGTGCTGTGAAGATGGATGAGTTTGTTAAAAGGGAAGACGATTTCAAATATCGTTTCGTAAGGAAATGAATAGCTCTTTCCTACCTCTGCAATGTGGCCACAAACACATGCATACAGAGCAAAGGTAAAAAAAAAAGAAAGAAAGCTTTTTTCATTATCATGGGAAGCTCACAGACTACTGAAAAATAGCATGTGTCTAGTGCTGCCTCTTGACAGAAATTTTTCAAGGATTGGACTACAATTACGAGCAATTTCTCAGACTCCTTTATCATCCTTTCTTGCCTGCTGCTCTCTGCTCCACCACACACTGACCTGTTTCTATTTCTTACCCCCTACTCTGATGGGCAGGGTGAAATCCAACAGTAGGACCCAGGAAACCTGCAATTTTCCTTCCCTAGGGCAATGTATAATTAGAAGCCTTTTGATTTAGGATATTTTAAATTAGATGATAAAGCATTTGAAACATTTAAAAGGGAATTTTCAGACCACCTGGTAGACTTAGGAGAACATGTTCTTTTAACAGCCAGGGGGGGCATCTGTAAAGCCAGATGTTTCTATATCTCTGATCTTATTTTGAAGAGCTTTGATTTCGTAAAGCTGAAAGTTATATAGACTCAGAATCACAGAATTACTGCATCACAGAATCACAGACTGGCTGAAGTTGGAAGGGACCTCTGGAGGTCACATTGTCCAACTCCCCTACTCTAGTAGGGCCACATAGAGCCAGTTGTTGAGGACCATGCCCTGATGACTTTTGAAGATCTCCAGGGTTGGAGATTTCACAGCCTCCCTGGGCAACCTGTGCCAGTGTTTAGTCACCATCACACTCAAAAAGTGTTTCCTGATGTTCAGAGAGACCCTCCTGTGTTTCAGTTTGTGCCCACAAACCTCTGGTCCTGTCACTGGGCACCACTGGAAAGACCCTGGCTCCTTCCTCTTTGCAACCTCCCTCCAGGTATTGATGAGATTCCCTCCTTCTTTAGGGACAGTAAAATCTCTCTCAGCCTTTCCTTATAGGAGAGATGCTCCAGTCCCCTCATCATCTTATTGACTATCTCTATAGCACTGTGGAACCCAGAACTGGACACAGTGCTCCAGGTGTGGCCTCACCAGTGCTGAGTAGAAGGGAAGGATCACCTCCCCCGACCTGCTGAAAACACTTTTCCTAAGGTAGCCCAGGATAACGTTAGCTTTCTTTGCAGCAAGGGTACCTTGCTGGCTCATGGTCAACTTTGTGTCCACCAGGATCCCCAGGTCTTTTTGTGCCAAGCTGTTTTCCAGCTGGGTGGCCCCCAGCACATACTGGTGCCAGGTGCAGGATATTGCATTTCCCTTTGTTGAACTTCATGAGGTTCATGTCAGCCAGTTTCTCCAGCCTACCAAGGTTCCTCTGGATGGCAGCGCAACTGGACCCAGTGGTTCAGCCAGTATTTACTCCACCTCACTGTCTGCTCATCCAGACCATATGTCATCAGCTTTTCTATGAGGATCTTATGGGAGACAGTGTCGAAAACCTTGCCAAAGTCTATGTAGATGGTGTCCACTGCTCTCCTTTCATCTATCGAGTCAGTCATTTCATTGTAGAAGTTTGTCAAGTTGGTCAAGCATGGCTTCCCCTTTGTGAATCCATTCTGACCACTCCTGATGCCCTCATGTGCCTCATGTGCCTGATGACTCCTGAGGTCCTTTATGTGCCTGGAAATGTTTTCCAGGATTAGCAGCTCCATCACCTTCCCAGGGACCGAGGTGAGGTTGGCTGACCAGCTTGTAGTTCCCTGGGTCCTCCTTCCTGCCCTTTTTGTAGATAGGAGTGACATTGGCTTTCCTCCAGTCCTCAGGAACTTCTTCCAATCACCCCAACTGTTCAAAGATTATTGAGAGTGGCCTTGCAGTGGCTTCAACCAGCTCAGCACTCACGGGTACATCTCATCAGAGCTCATGGAATTCTGCATGTCCGATTTCCTTAAGTATTCTCTAACCTGATCTTCTTCCACCAAATGCACGTCTTCCTTGCTCCAGACTTTATGCCCTGTTTCTAAGTCCTTAGATTTCTAAAGGCCGGTCTTACCAGTAAAGACTGAGGCAAAGCAAGCATTCAGTACCTCAGTACCATGAGGAAAACCTTTCCTAGAATTAAATGAAGTTCCCATTCACAGTTACATCCACCCAAGATGATGTTTTAACTGAACCCCCTGACCTTTTAAGGGGACACTAGAAGTCACAATATTTATCTATAAAGACTATTTTTTGAGGTCACAATAGCTCTTTCTGCCAAAATTCTATACTGCCTTTATCCTCAACTACATTTTCTGCCCTGGAATTGTGGGAGTAACCAACTCCTCTTATAGAAAAAGCTTTTTCTCCTCTGCAGTCTCCTCTGCACACCCAGAAAAGTTTATTCATCAGAGAAATTTATGTGACCTTCAAATTTTATTTCCTGCCTCCAAACTCAGTAATATTGTTGTAATTTACTTAATCAGCATCACTCTTCAGGAAATCCTGATGCTGTAATCCTGATGCAGAGAGGGGGACAAGGCAAATTTATCCAACGCCAAGATTTGCTATGAAATCTCTAATGTTCATTTGATCATTTGGAAACTGTGTTTTACAGTTTCACAGAAATAAACTGATACGTCATAAACTGTAGGGAACTAGTCTTTTTATTATTGTTACAGAATTCACATAACAGACTCTCTAACATCTTGTAAGGTAAGACTGTCAAAAAAAATTAAGGATATTTAGACTCCTCATTTTAAAAAGAAAAAACCCACCCACACTCTCATTCTTTCCATTTATGTGTCATTCCTTGCAAACTTCCACTCTTGTTTCTCCATAAAGTCTCTGTTCTTACCTTCCCAATGGGTTTTATGAAACTGCTGTAGTACATAAAATATGGATTTTAGTACCATTTGGATAATATTTCCCTTCTCCTCCAATTATGGGACAGATATTTTCCCAAGACAATGTAAAATAACACAGATCTTCAGATGACAGTCTGGCAATAGCTCAAAATCTGGGAAGGGAAGACAGAGAATCCTTTGGGGAAACTGATGAAAATGTCAAGGATACAGAAGGAAACAGATAATGTCTCCATTGCTGAAACATGTTCACTGACTGATAGGTTACATTTTGCTGCGGATAGAAATGATTGCATAGATGTTGAACATCATACGGAAAATGGATGTGCCCACTCTGGAATCTCACTTTCACTGCTTTTAAAATACCATGGAAGCTTTATCACAAACCCATCCATGACTTTGACACCAGTGCTAAATATGCTGCTACAAAACCCGAAATCAATAAGCTGGAAGGCGAAGCAATCTTTCAAACCAACCCTGGCTGTCATAGTCACTACTGTGTGACCACATCCTTGTAGCTACATCTACAAATGATCCATGCAGAAAACTTTCCTGTCAGAAACACCGAGAAGTTCCGCGTGAATTCAGAGGCCAGAATAGAGTCAATTATTTGCCTTGCAACAACATATTTCAGGCTTTGAAACGTGGAGAACCAAAACTAGTTAATAGGGCTGCCCTGAAAATCGAACACACCTTTACTTTTATAGAGCGCTTGGAGGTGTCTTGATTAAAGTGCTGTGTAAATGTTAAATGCAATTACATCTAAATATTTGGGAATTATTATACTACTAATACTATTTTTATTTTCCAGAAAGGTTGCAGAATCAAGGCTTTCATTATCTGTAACCACTTAAGATTCCAAGTTACTTTTGCTAAAGAGGGAATGATAGCTTTGGTGTCTGGGCTAAGATCCAAATGAGTAATTACATTCTGCAAGCCTACATTCCTCCTCAAGTTTTATATTAGATGAAGTTCTTTTCACTTAGCAATGTTTCTTTTTAAAGACTGATGTCTTCCAAGCCAGAGGCAGCTGCATTTCACTGATGGGTGAAATAATTCCTATGTAAACATAATTTGAATAAATCAAGTGCTTTGTGGTTTTCAAAATGCAATGTCCACTTCAGTTCATGGTTTTCATTTGTTACATGCATGGAATAAAAACTCGTAATGCAAACAAAACAAAAATCCATCAAATCTTTGATTTCAGGGAACAGCCTAAGCACAGGCAATGGGGGAAAATGCTTTGGGCAATTCACATTTACTTTCAAGTGTTTTGTTCATAAACAGCTTTTAATGAAATGACATTTAAACTGAGTATGATGCATGTAAAAATAAAACAGCTATTCACCTGCTGAAAATCCCATTAACAAAACTCCAAATAAGATGAACTGAAATTAATAAATCTGTGAACTTCTTTGAGATACATTTTAGAAGTCTCCAGCTCAGTAAATAATTAATTGGTATGAGTTTTTCCTTCTGTTCAGAAATATAAACTCAGCAGCATAGATTAAATGTGCTTTACTTACTCATGATTCTCAATGCATCAAAGCTGAGGGGTGGTAAGGCAGAAGAGCTAAAATGAATAAGTAAAAGGCAACAGTGAAATTGTCAGGCTATACTAAGGTGTTTGTAGATCCGATCTTGAACTTAAAATATAGTTCTGTTCTCAACATACAGTTCAGAGAGCTGCTGCTGGCAATCTGTAGAACATTACTTAGTACTATGTCGCTATGTCCAATGTTTTATTTCAGATGAATAGTTACAGTCAAAAGGTACAGTGAGTAGTTTCCTTTAGATGTTTTTCCCATGAATGATCCTTTTATAAAGAAGAAAGGGAAAACTGCTTATACAACCCTGCTAGGGACAAGAATCCCTTTTTAGGATGGGATCCATACATAGATCCCATAAAGAAGAAAAAAGAAAAATCATAGAATCACAAAATTGTTTGGGTTGGAAGGGACCTTAAAGATCACCTAGTCCCAACCCCCTGCCATGGGCAGGGACACCTTGCACTAGACCAGGTTGCTCCAAGCCCCATCCAACCTGGCCTTGAACACTTCCAGGGATGAGGCAGCCACAACTTCTCTGGGCAGCCTGCTCCAGTGTCTCACCACCCTCACAGTGAAGAACTTCTTCCTCACATCTAATCTAGATCTAACCCCTTTCAGTTTAAAACTGTTACCCGTTGTCCTATCACTACATGCCCTTGTAAAAAGTCCCTCTTCAACTTTCCTGTAGGCCCCCTTTGGGTACTAGAATGCTGCTACAAGGTCTCCATGGAGCCTTCTCTTCTCCAGGCTGAACAATCCCAACTCTCTCAGCCTGTCCTCATAGGAGAGCTGCTCCAGCCCTCTGATCATCTTCATGGCCTCCTCTGAACTCGCTTGAGCAGGTCCGTTTCCTTCTTATGTTGGGGGCCCCAGAGCTGGACACAGCACTCCAGGTGGGGTCTCACAAGAGTGGAGTAGAGGGGCAGAATCCCCTCCCTCGACCTGCTGGTCACCCTTCTTTTGATGCAGCCCAGGACGCAACTGGCTTTCTGGGCTGCGAACGCACATTGCTGGCTCATATTCAGTTTTTCATCCACTAACACCCCCAAGTCCTTCTCCGCAGGGCTGCTTTCAATCCACTCATCCCCCAGCCTGTATTTGTGTTTGGGATTGCCCTGACCCCAGTGCAGGACCTTGTACTTGGCCTTGTTGAACTTCATGAGGTTGGCAGGGGCCCACCTCTCAAGCCTGTCCAGGTCCCTCTGGATGGCATCCCTTCCCTCCAGCGTATCGACTGCACCACACAGCTTGGTGTTCATGGCAAACTTGCTGAGGGTGCACTCAACCCCACTGTCCGTGTCACCAGCAAAGATGTTAAACAGCACTGGTCCCAGTACTGACCCCTGAGGAATGCCACTCGTCATTGCTCTCCACTTGGACATCAAGACGTTGACCACCACTCTTTGAGTGTGACCATGCAGCCAATTCCTTATCCACCGAGTGGTCCATCCATCAAATCGATGTCTCTCCAATTTAGAGACAGGATGTTGTGTGGGACAGTGTCAAAAGCTTTGCACAAGTCCAGGTAGATGACGTCCCTTGCTCTTCCCTTATCCACCTACGCTGTCACCCCATCGTAGAAGGCCACCAAATATGTCAGGCACAATTTGCCCTGAGTGAAGCCGTGTTGGTTGTCACCAATCACCTCCTTATTTTCCATGTGCCCTAGCATAGTTTCCAGGAGGATCCACTCCATGAAAAAAGAAAAGAAAAAAAAAGATGGGAAACTTGTGCTGAGAATAACTCTTTTCTCAAGGTGTGTTGTCTGCACCAGGCATTTCTCTGTGGTAAGGGTGGTCTTGCTTTATTCCTGCTCACCTTGGATGTGCTGGCACCCCACTCATCCCCATTCAACCTCCACCCAGGCCAGGAGCATGTCGCTTTCTTGTGGTAATATCCAAATGGTTCTGCCCATGAGCGCTCCTCTGTGATACTGTTTTGCTGAAAGGCATAGGTTTGTTGGACCAAAAGCTTGAAAGTTAAGTAGAATAAATCATAAACAATGTTATTACTGCACAATAGTTCTTACCAGGCTGAACCTTGTTATTGCAAGATATTGATTAGACCAGTCAAGTCTCTTATAGCTTAAAGGATTTTACATCATTTACAGTAATTACCGTGTCTTCCTAACTGGTAAAGTTCTCTCTGAACTCCCTGAAGGACAGCCTGGATGGGCCGAATTGAGTGATAATTTCCCAGTTACTTTTGTGAAGCCAGGATTTCATCCACTTTAGGAAGTGGAGAGCATTTTATATTTATATACATAGTCCTGTGGGTTCTACTATCCCAAACCAGCTCAGTGCCATGGGGAGCAGCAGCCTGGGGCATGGGACCACTATCCCACTTCCCACGTGGCATAACCTGGCACACATCTGTTCCCCAGCCGCAGGGAAATCCCACATGTGGATTTGGTCATAGTAAGTCTGAAGCTGGAAATGTCGAGACACTTCATGTTCCCTCAGTACTGTGACTGAGATAAAAACACTGCAGCTTCTGCTGTGCATGTGGGCTTGCTGATCTGGAATTTCTTTCTGAAAGTTTTCCTTCCCACAGGCTATCATGCCCTGCTGTGACTGAGCATGCACCCCACTTAGATAAAGGTACATTAAGGTACCTTTCCTCTCAGGAAATGTGCTCATTTTCCCTGGATTAATAAGTGTTTTTCATGTTCATTTTAGACACAAGCCTAACTGTATAATTATTGTATCATAATTGCACTTTTTTTACAAAGCAATCAAGGGCTAGCACTCTCATAGTAAATAAGTTTATCAAAGAAGTAATCATAGTGAGTCATTTTCATTCATCTAAATGACAGGCACTGACACTAGAATATACCTTGGGACATCTTTTCACTATTAGTAAAGCGATTGAGAGAAAAGTGCCTTTCAACTCTGGACTTTGTTCACAGCCCATTGACAGCTCATGATGGCATTAGTAGTTTTCTATTGGTACCTGCAAAACTGGGCTAATACTTAGTGAAGTATCTCCACTGGCATCTGTGATATAGGATCAGGTTCTCCGGGTGTAGTACCTCAAATTTATTTCAGTGAGTACCTTCTGACGTGTGGATTATTTTCTGAGGGTGTATTGAGGGGCATAGTGACTCTTCAGAGCAGTAAAAATTTACAATATGACAAATAATAGGAAAATATCCAACGTTTCAAATTTAAACACTTTTCTTCAGCTTGTGGCATAGTCCAAATCGAGTAAATAACTACAGTGAGTCTGAAGCAAGGACCCTTGAATTCCTCCTCTCTTCCTGGCAGGGATTTGCGATATGACCTTGGGCAAGGTCAAGTTCAGATTTTCTGTACCTCAGCTTCCCCATTTACAAAATGTTAATAATAATTCTGACTCCACAAGAAGACCGTGGGGCTTAATTAGCATCCATAAAGCACCTTGAAATCCTTAGATAAAAGGTTCTGTAAAAGGGCAAATGTAATTACTGTTATTATAGTGGTGCAGCTATAAAATATTCATGGTATAATGGCAAGTCCAGTGAAGACTCAGAAACTTGTAAGATCAATTGCTGTGCATGAATGCACAAGCACATTAGCAGGTTGTACAAGATGCAAGGCAATTTCCTTCCAACTATTAGGGTCCTGTCCTGCAGGATGGTCAAGAGCCCCAGTTTCCCACTGAACTCAGTGAGAGTCCCTTGCAAATAGCAGGAAATGTGGGTTCAAGTACATTGCAGGATCAGAATCTTAAAAAAAAGAAGAAATTCTCATAATAAAAAAAAAAAGTGAAGTTTTTTTTCTCCTATTTATCAGAAACTTTCTAGTAAACTTCAGTGAACTGTTGTGCTGGCACCCAGCACCAAAGAATGGAGAGTTGGATCCACAACTGATATAAATCATGGCAGCATTTCTAAGTCAGTGCAGCTATACTGATTTATGATAGTGAAATTCTTAAGAACACAAAGCGTTCTTAAGGGGGTTTTTTAGGCATAAATGAGAAGTATGACATAAAATTAAACTAGCTTTGCATTGATAAAATAAAAAACAAAACAAAAAAAAAATCCACACCTTTTGAAGGCTCAGTTGCTACATATTTAAACAGAAAAAGTGTCAAGATTAGTTTATCATTGAGATATATATATAAACTTAATTCCTTAGGATTTAGAACAGCAACTGGATATATTGCGGATTTAAATTATTACTATTCCTCCTGTTCTTGCATTTGTTGTTACCTAGAGGCTCACAGAACCAGCTGTTTGGTTTTGAAGCAAGTTGCCATTAACAACTTCCTAGCCAATTACAAGACGTACTTAATAACTGACAGTGCTGTTATGCAATGCAGGTATTTAAGGACTTCTAGCTGTAGGACAATACTAAAAGTCATATGAAGTCTAATCATTGCTGGCACATTGGCTGGCTGCATTTTCTCAGATATCTAGATCTGACACTCTGTAACGCTGTCATCGCATCCATCCCACCCCTTCTTTCCACCACACCTGAGCTCATGTCCGCTGCTTTCAGCCCACGCAAAAGACGGTACCACCTTTGGTGACCATCTGAGCATTCACCTTCTCATCAGCCTCCATCCATGCTTTGGCACTCTCCTTTTCACTTTGTTCCTTCCAATACTCATTTGGCATTTCCTCAGATTTGAACTGATGGCAAAGTAAGATTTCATAAAATATGAATCCCAATGCTGCAAAGGTAATATCAAAATATGCATTTGCTCCAGGAAGTTGTTATGGGATTTTAATGTAAATTTTTGGGGGGGGGGATGTCTCTCTTCAGCTCTGCGAGTGTATCTCAGTGATCTATAAAGCAGAAACTTTCCAGTGCAAAAGAATGCAGCTGAAGCAGTCAACATTTACCTTGCTCCCTTGTAAGCCCACTGTAAAGGTTGTGACTTGGAATATATCCCTGAAGCTCTGGAGAGACTCTGTGTAACTACAGATAGGAGTTCTCAGAGCAAATGCTTCTCCATTAGAAACTGAAGAGCCGAAACTTCAGTTAGAAGATCTGTTTTCAGTGAAGATCCTGAAAATTGTGCCTACAAATAATAGTGAACTTGGACTCCTTGACTGCCTGGCAGAATTTCAAGAAGATAGGAGTGTGGATGATTTAGGATCAGATCTTTCCAAGCTTTCCAGGGCCATAAGGTCTCATCTGGCCTCTTTTCATAGGAGAAGTACTTTAAGTCCTTTGAGTAAAAATCAAATTTCCCAGCCCACCAGGCATTTGGCAGCAAACCTGGACAGTTTCCAAGCTCCCAGTTCCCTGTCTGTCTGTCTGTCTAATCATTTTCCACAGAGGAAAGCAAGCAGATTCCCATTTTCCAGCTCATCCCAACAAAAAGGCAGGGACAGTGAGAAGCACATTTTGATTCTGGAGAAACAGGAATAGGCTTGGTGTGATCAGACTACCTTGGTGGATTTGGAATGAAATGTTGGAATATTTACATTCTACAGAACAAAAATGAAGTGAGCAAAAT
The DNA here is from genome assembly GCF_947461875.1 of Haliaeetus albicilla. Taxonomy (NCBI): domain Eukaryota; kingdom Metazoa; phylum Chordata; class Aves; order Accipitriformes; family Accipitridae; genus Haliaeetus; species Haliaeetus albicilla. The sequence continues at coordinate 81,408,738 of NC_091483.1, read as the reverse complement.
AAAGCAATGCATTCTCCTTTTTGCCATTGATTTAAGATTTAAAGTTTTCCAAGACTTCAGAATCATCTATGGAACCTAAATTTTCTTTTCCAGATAGCTCTTGCCTATGGCATGACACATAGGTGACCTTAACAAAGCTCTCTTGGAGTACAGGAGCCCAAAGGATTGCTATAATTTATGGCAGATGTCTTGAATTTCTGTTCATAGGCTGTCCAGCACCCATGGTTCGTCTTGCATCCTGGTGTTTCTTTAAATCACATTATTACATAAATATGCAAATATAACATTTAAGCCCATGGGAGGACTGACAGAGAAAAGATGCACAAAGTGAGGAAAAAAAGTATTTAAATATTTAGTGAGAAAATATTAATGATATGGGGATATTCAAAAGAAGAACACAGTGAAATGGTAAGTGCTGTGTAGCTAATAAAAACAGTGACTTGTGAGAAAGATCTTCCACAAATATTCAACATCCACAGCTTTTGAAATTAACTTCATGACATAGCAAAACATTTTTTCCTGGGAAATTGTTATACAATGTTTCACTGATGTCTTTCTCTCCTTTCTAAGGATATCCAGGGAATATATTAGTGCTTTTTTCAGCATTGGGCTGTTCATCTCTGTATGAATAACAGTGGAAGGTCAGAATCCTCAAATGCATTAAAATGCTACAAAATCCAGAAACTGCAAAATCTAAGATTTAAGAAACTAATAATTTTTTAGCACCTATGATGAGATCAGTTCACATCTGGTGAGAATTACCTACAGTCCTTGCCCAAAGAAATTCCAGCTCATGCAATGATTTAGACCAATACTTTACTCCGGCAAGTATCAGTCATAATCAGTGGGACTACTGGCAATATTCAGATTAGACGTGCATAAATATTTGCAGAATGTCAGATCTGACCAAATGAAGAAGCTCAACAAGCAGCAGGAGGGAGGTTATGGGAGGGAGAAGGGATGTCAGGATTTCTGCAACTGAGCAGATGGGATAATCCATCTAGTGCACCATACTGGTACCTGCAGTGCTTCCCTGCAAGAAGCAGCTGGGAAAGAGAGACATGTGCTACCATTTAGCAGCATAATCCTCGCCTCCAAATATCATGTGTTTTGCTTGAAAATCTTGCACATTGCACTTCAAAATGTTCCCATCCTACATGTATGTCTTTTGGTCCGTTCCTCGTACACTGAAGAAATTTCATCTTGTGGTAACGAATTCACAGAATGAGTGTTTGAACAATCAGACCTTGCGAACAATAAGTTTATGCATATGCATTAGCTGTTCTAAAAGTTCTGTTTAATGAATAATCATAAAGATAATGTAACTGATTCCCTGATGCAGGAAGAATGTCATTTTGTGTCACAGACCTAAAGGATGTGGAAAAGTTAGGACATTCCAGGCATGAGAATGACACCCAAAGTGATGACAATGGAAATATCAAGGCTGGAATGAGTGATGTGATAGACGGGATCACTGAAGAAATTTAAGAAGGGCAAGAAAGAGTAAGAAAGATGAAACTGGTGATGGGTTTGATGCCTAAGATATAAGAATACTGGATTGGGTACAGAGAGCAAAAATCAGCTTGCATCAGAAAGATGTGAGGATGAAGAAAGCTAAAAGCCCAATTTCCACAGCCAGGCTCTAGAAGGATCATTTAAAGAAGAAGGGAATAATTTGGGAGCTGCAGCTTGTCATGAGCAGAGGCGAGGCTGGCTGGTGTTACACTGGCATGCAGAACTGGGTGCATAGGTCAACAGCAAGGTGTTTAGCTTGTCTGCAAATCTTGGCTCCTCGAGATGTGATGGATGCAGAGACAAACAGTCTTGCAGCTAATCTGGATGTCAGTGGATAATAACAGGAGAAAACTGCCCAGGTGACAGAGCGGATCTTGAAGGAAAGGAGCTGCTGATGGAGGAAAGAAAGGAAGAAACCAGTAAGCTTACAATGGGAAAATGAGGAGTTAAGAACAGGGCGTTATTAAGCCATCCCAGAAGAGCTGTCAGAGAGACAGTCTGATACATGAGAGCAAGGTTGAGAGAGGTATATCACAGGCTGAGAGTGGTGAGGATTCAGAAAGATGTTAATAGCTCTCCATCTTTCATGTAGGCTGGACGTGGACTGAAGTTCCCTGCACAAAATATGTACTTTACAGAGGGAATTTCAACCCCCATTAAAATGCAGCCACTTCTCTGGTGGGTTGGCCCATTTCATCTCTCTTACTAACACTATGAAACAGCTTTGGAAGAGTAAGCAGAGAGTAATTTCCCCTTTTTGAAATTACTGAAGTAATTTGTGTGAGCAAAATGTAATTATCCAAACTGAAATTTAGCCAGCAGACTGGTTTTACTTTTCTTCTGAAGCAAAGCCATCAGAAATAGGCAGGATTCCTTTTAGCATGAAGCTAGAGTGTGGATTCAATCCTGACTCAAGTGGAATGAAATGGCCCTGAAGCACTGCTCCTGAAAGGTGCTGAGTTACGACTAGCCCTCCCTGTTTTCAACGTGACAAGGGTGCTCATCACCTTTTCTCATGTGTGAGGGTAATTTGAAAAACTAACCTGTATGAAGGCAAAGCGAGATTTAGTCTCACATTCTATGGGTACAGGATTTGGCCAAAGAACATGTTCCTTTGGGCTGCCAAAAAAAGTCCTGTGTTGATCAATCCTGACCCTGCAAGGGAAACGGATTTAAGAAAATCATAGTCCCAAATGGTATAAGTGGAAGGTGACCGGAGCATTTTCCACTCAGAGTGGAAAATCTATCGGGTCGGATTCAGAGTGTGCCTGGACCCCTTACCACAGGTGGTGATGAGAAATGCCGTAATCCAGCCCCAAACTGCCCAGACAAGAATTCCCTGGTGGGTCTGCGTGCCGGGCCCCGAGGCATCACACCTTTGCTGCAACCTGGTCAGATGGGTGAGTGGGTGGAAATAAGAGCAGACGCGCTGGGGGCTGGGAGACTTCATGTGGTTATCCTCTGCCATGGCAACCCTCCTCTGGCACCTCTTTGCTGAACATAAGGGACAATCTTGCATTTGTAGTTAAAGATAAAATGGGAGTCTCAGAAGCAAGTCTCCTGAGCATGTGTGGCACCGTATATTTTACTGTTTCATTTGTTCTCTGCGGTGTCCCACTGAAATAAGTGATTTCTGCTCGCAACGTTACATCACATGTAGGTTGTTTTTTTTTTTTAAAGATGCCTTATCTATCATGTCACAGTTGTTCCTTCTTTTAATGGGCTGATATCAATGAGTCCATGTGTGGAATTACTCCATGAAAACAGTCCATAAAAAAAAGAAGTAATTAAATATTTACTGACATGTCTGCATAACTATCCTTTCCTGCTGTCTGCTCCAGGGTGCTCTGAGGACTAATTAGTTAATGTCCATGGAATGACCTGAAAATAAAATGTGCTACATAGTTGAAATTCATCTGTGAAATTTTTGTTGTCCAGTAGGAACCTTATCTCATTTAGCCACACATTAGCGATCTCTAAACTGGACTATCACGAAACCCTTGTCTATTCTTTAAAATCATTGAAGATGTAACCTGTGTAGATGCTGCCTTGCTTATTTAACTTGGATGTAAGAAGCATCAGTCCCTCAAAAGTCATCCAGAAGACTTTTATATGCTGGTTGTCCTTCCTTATCTACAAGGCTGCCTTTAACTTGTGAGGCACCTTCTCTTAATCCAGTTCTATGTAAAAAAAGGCAGTTTAGAGCTTATTCCTAAGCCATTACTTGTGCCTGGCTGGAGACAGTATCTCACAGACTGCCTTTCCTTCTGAAATTACTGTCTTCAGTAAAACCTTGCCTACTTCTCTTTTGGGCCATGCGATGAGGGACCAGTTACATGGTGTGGTAAGTACGGTGAAGGGTGGTGCTTTCTTCCAACTTTAACATGTTCACTCCTGATTTTATCCCAGATGTTTTGCTTGGAGCCCCAGTTTGTTAAACCAGATTATTTGATTGCAATCTCAGCTTTCCTTTAAAGCATAGATTGGATGCATGACAGTTGGTGATGGGAGGCCTATCTTTTTCTGCATCAGTGAAATACATAGCGCCTGACATCTTACTAATAGCCAGAACAAAATGTGTGAAATCCAGAAGGCAGAATCCTGTCTGTTCTCAGAGCTGAAGGAAACTGTTTATGGTCAGCTAAGGAGGCTATGGTCTTAATAAATACAAAGGGAACTTTTTTTAAAGTAGGACACAGTGACATCTTTTAAATGCGTGGTACATATTGGCTTTCCTCTTGCTTTGCAAAATTACCTCCGTTGTTTCTACAGCAGGGTCTGACAAGGGCTCCCTCTGATATTAACCTTTGAGTGAGATGTTCAGCCCTGGCTAGAAGTCTGATCCTGAGAAATATATCGTTTCTAAAAGGACCCTACAACACAGATTATTTTAACACATTCTAGCAGTTGACTTTATGAAGCTGTCTATAGATAACAAGAGAAGCTTTAAAGCTTTTTAAAGTCTTCTAGGGAATCTGTGTCCTTAGGGATCTTTCCATGAGTCTTAGAATAGTCTAAGTTCTCTTCTGAGGGTATTGACTGCTCTAATTTTGCATTGGGGGATTGTTGTATTCCCGAGATAACAGAACACACGCACACTGTGATGGTTTCCCTGCCTGGGCCAATCAATCCAAGTTCTTCATTTGCCACAACTGAAGAGTAGCTGAAGCACAACAGATATCACCAGGTAATACCTCTGATCATCAACCACCTCCCTAACATACATATTTTCTTATTTCATTGCCCAAAACTAAATTCTCCATTTCTTTAAATCCCCTAGACAGCCACTGTATCCTCCTTGGGACAGATTCTAATCCTTTGTCTTTTTAGGAACGTTTCTCTAGCCTGCATACAACGTGCTTAATTTCATGGAGCAGTGATCCCTGTCTCATTGAGTTTCCAACCTAAAAAACAAATTGCACTTGGGCTTCATTTTATGTATACATCTACTGAGAAACAGAATTAAAGACAGTTTTTTCTCTCTGAATGGTACAATACTTTGCAAGTTTCAAAAGATGATGCATAAAAAGAACTTGCTGGAAACAATTGAAAGATTTTTGTTGTGATATTTGCAGTTCTGGCATCATTTTCATTCTCAATTGTTTGAAATGGATTCCTTTTTTTTTTTTTCCCTTCAGTTCACAGCAAAATCCAAAAACCAGATGTCTAAAATACCCTTGGAATAATTTTCGATATTTAATTGGAAAATCTTTTTCTTTTTTGTTAATAACATTGATTTCTTAACACCTTTTCTTTTATATACATCTACTTAATTTCATTCTCAATTCAGAAAGCCAGAAACCTGGGGGAAAAAAATGAAAAAGAAAAAAGATTTTGACAACTTTTAATAAAAAACAGTAATTTTTCAAGTCTGTTTCTGAAGTAAATTTTTTTTCTTGGAAAAAAATCAACCAGCTGTACAGGCAAACCTAACAAAGCAGCACAGACTTTGTAAATCCGTTATTTAAATGCAAGATCCACTGAGGTGAAATGTGGCAACTGTTTAATAATGCACAGCAGCGCTATACAGCAATTTAAGATGAGAAGACAAGAAGAATGACATATGGAATTGAAAATGCAGGCTGAGTGTAAGTAGGCAAAATGTAATCATCTGAATGTGAATTTTGCCACAGCAACAGAGTAGGCATCCCTGCACTTACAGATATTGCCATGAAATCTTTAATGACAACTTGTCAAGGTGTCTTTTATGTCTCCTTTTTAAGAAATGACATCCAGAAACACAGTGACCACAACTTGCCACTTGAGTATTGGTTCACAACAACTTAGAGGAAAGAGCTCGCCAATGGTGAATAATTAGTAGCATTTCTTTTTAATAGTGGTTGTATTTTTGGAGTTGCCTCTGACTGGATGGCATAAACACTGGCTTAGACTTTGGGGCAACTGAGCAGGTCAAAAATGCACCACAATGAATCCCATTTGGATGTGGGAGGATAGGGATGAAAAGTCATATTTTCTCTTTTTTTAGAAAGTGTTTGTGTTCTTAAAAGTTTGAATTATTTCCTCCCTCCACCACTCCTCTAATGGTTTGCTGCCAAGCCTCATTGGTTTCTTCTGATGTGGATGGTCTTATTTTGCTGCTGGATTGACAGTCTAAAGCCACAAGGGATGGATGACCTGGTGCATTTTTTAATTTCTTCCTTTTTATTTCTTCTCTGTAGAAAAAAATGGCCCTTTGTCCAGCAAGGAATGTATGATCAGGGGATAAAACGATATTTCAACTCAGCATGTCTGAATGCAAAATGAAGCATTTTGTAGGCCAAAATAAGTCAAAAAGAAGCCCCAATTCAAAGGCCGAAAGTTACAGTAATGTTGTATTAATACCTAATGGAAACATTCTCCAAGGATTAATGAACCATTCCTATAGTTTTAATAACAATATTTAGATTCTTAAAAATATTCCCTGAGGCCGACTATTCCCAATATTTGTTCCCAGTCACAACTGTTTAATGGGGAGTCAAAATATGGCTTATTTCTTCCATAATGTTTGATGGAGCTTGTTAGAAAAAAAAGGTGGGAGGCTGCATGTAAGGTCTTTAGGCACGTTGGATGCAGAAAGGCATTACCAGGATATTTAGAAGTGCCCAGGGACTGGCTGCTGACCATGGCAAAAGGAGGTGGCCATAAGAACTTTGGAAAAAAATCTCAGAAAGTTCCTGTCTGATCTTGGCTGGGTTTTAGACAATGGCAGGTCTGAAAAAAAGCAGTCCAGAATTAATTGTCTTTGGAATGGAAGTATGACACAGATTTTTGGAGGATGCTGGACTTAAAAAAGCACTTCATTAGAAGGCAAAATTAGAGTCCAAACTGGATATAGAGCTTGCTATTAAAAAAAATATAACATTGTGCATGAGGTGGTGGTTCTTTTTTCTTTTCTTTTCTTTTTCTTTTCTTTTTTTCTTTTCTTTTCTTTTTCTTTTCTTTTCTTTTCTTTTCTTTTCTTTTCTTTTCTTTTTTCTTTTCTTTTATTTTTTCTTTTCTCTTCTCTTCTCTTCTCTTCTCTTCTCTTTTCTTTCTCTTCCTCTTCTCTCCTCTTCTCTTCTTTTCTCTTCTCTTCTCTTCTCTTCTCTTCTCTTCTCTTCTCTTCTCTTCTCTTCTCTTCTCTTCTCTTCTCTTCTCTTCTCTTTTCTCCCAAGCAGCATCCAAGTCAGTATCAGGTCTAGAGACCCCATTGCTTCAAAGTCCCTTTCAAATAGACATGGCATATGCATGCACACGCTGTTGTAGAAATCCCCTGCTTCAAAGTCCAGAGTCCTTACACTCTGACCTGCCCTGGCATCAGTTTGGATCAGAGTTCACAGTGTATACTATGATATGAAAAAACTTGAGTTCTCTATATGGAGAATCTCACAAACTAATCTATTTAACAATGTTAAGTTGGGGTTTAGAAATTATCACTACCTGTTAGGTGCAGTCTCTGCCTTGGCTGTATGTGTGTGCAAAGTGCTGAGCATGTTGCCCTTGATCTCCATATTCTTTGGCTCTATAGTTACAAAACCCAATTGATTACTGGGCAGGGAAAACAGAGCTGAACCTAAATAATGAAAGAAACATTCCCCATGAGGTAGTCACTTCCTATATTGCAGAAGAAAGAGTGGGCGTATTATGGACCTATTTTTGTATCATTAATTCAGTTTGCTATATGATATTGCCCAGGGTTCTATGACTGAAGAGATAAAACTCTCTCCATCTTCATCAGGAGAGAGCTGGGAGACAGGAAAGTAGTTCATTAGACAAAGAGATCAAGCCAGTTATGTGAAAAATAACAGAGGCACAGAGCTGGGGTAGAAAAACAACAGCGATCAGAAAAAGGAGTGAAGCAGGCAGACTGGAGAGTGAGCAGAAGGAAGCACAGTGGTAAAGCCAGGAGTCAAGTCTATGTAAATCACAAAGAGAAGCCTGAAAAAGTCACAGTAAGAGGGAGTGATGCAGGTCAGTCAGATCGTTGGATGCTGTGGTCAGACTAGTGGGAAGAAAGATGGAAAAAATATAAGCGAAGGTATTGGCAACCATGGCTAAAATGAGAAGATTAAATACCATCCATAAGGAAACAGAGATATGAGTTAATGCTTCGATTTCCCACATTTTTCCCTTTTTGCTTACTTGTTTCTCCTTTCATCTGCTTGCAGCTCATCCTGGAAAGGATCACGGCTTTGGTTGTCCCTCTGATGGTGCTGAGCATCTTGCTTTTACTGAACCAAGACAGTGTAGTGATAAGACAGGGAGAAAGTGAAAACCTGACTTTCCCAAAATCCACAGGAATTTTTCACTGATCTCAGCAGCTAAGATTTCAGCCATGAGATTTCGTGAACTTTGCACTTGGAGTCTGCATTTCCAAAAAGCAGACATGTACGTTGTAGAAACCTACAGTCCCTTCACAGTTAATGACAGGCATTTCAGGGCTGTCATTCACCTCTTCCCGAGGGAAATGTATAGAAGAGGTAAATTCCTGAAAGAGCCTATTTCTCTCATAAAAACCCACTAAGCCTAGGAGGGCCCGGCTCGTACATAGATGTCTATAATATGCTGAGATGAATCCTGCTGTCTGTGTCTGAAGAAGTGCAGTGTGTGATAAAGCCATGAAATAGCACTTGTGAAGGAAATTAATGTGTCGGGCTGGGGGTCATTCTTTTCACACTTCTTCAGCAGGCTTCGTTGCTTCTCTTTGGTTTCCAACATAAGTCATTCTCAAGAGTAAAAATGAGAATCCTCCGATTTGTGAGTCATTTGAGTGCATAGCATTGCTTGCAATGAGGGTTGGTTGAGAGGCCCGAGGCAAGTCTTTTCATCAGCTCTGCTGGGACTGGGGAATGATGAAGGTGGTGTATGGAGGAACTGGCTCGAGCTGGTGGAAGGGAGCCAGACGCTGAATTAGTCATCTGTCGTGATGAGGAGTAGGAACTAAGCAGGTAAGTTATGGGAAAAAAAACATGCATCATCCTTTAGTCTTCCAGGCTCTCATTTCCATTTCCTAATGAAAACTGAACAGGCGAGCAACTAAAAGTTCCAAAAACTTTAAAAGGCCATCCAAAACCTGACAGGGAAAAAAATCTGCAGCACTTCAGAAGGTACTGGATATCTAAGCAGATGGTCTGTTTGCTTTTCTGAAGAATAAAAATGAAATTGATGTTTCTAAAGCAGCATCCAGGCCTTTAAAGATAATAAACAGACACGATGTCGTTTGCACTGACGTGCAGAAAACTCTGGTAATGAACTGTGGGAGCAGACTGGGTCCAGTCCACCTCCTATGAACCAAAAGATGTACAGTGTTATAGGTACAGATGGCATAGGCGTACTGAGCTGCTCCTATATGTCTTTTGTTTAGTAAATACTATATTTAATGGCCTGCCATTAACTGCTGAACATAGTAAGTTAATTTTGCATTTAAATAGTAAAACTTCAAGGAAGTTCATAATTGCATATCTTTTTACCAAATGACAAGCCATATGCTAGGAAATTTCAAGCCGCTAATTAAACAAAACATGCCCAAGCATGTTTTTTAACAAATACTGTACATCGTTATTTAAATTCAGGGCAAATACTGTTCTGAGCACTACAAATAGCTAAAATGGTGTTTAATAAGATACACCATCTGCATTTCAAATTGATGCCACCCACATTTAAATCTCTTGAATAATCCCACTGAACAGTTACCGGGCAAAAAAAATGCATTCATGGCTCTTTCTGTGAATTCGATACCACTGTTCTCGGCAATTCTCGTTTGGTTATTAAACTCACTGGGGTAAAACTGCCAAAGTGCTAACTGCCAGCTTCCAGATTACACTAATCGAGAAGTGTACAAACCAAATTGAACTGTCCTTTAAGAGCTCTGAAAAGGGAGTAATTGGAAATAAATCAAAATAAATGTAGGGTTGTTTCTCACCCCCCCTCCCCCCCCTTGCTATATTTAGCTACTCAGAGCTACTCACAAAGCTTGGTAACATATGGAACCCTACAGATTGTGTAACCTCCAGATAACTGCTAGGGCCATCCATTAATCAGCTGAGATGCCACATACTGGAAGGGAACACACAGAACAAACTGCAAAAAGGGGAAACTACGGCATTCGGGCATATAGACATTTTTTCCATCTCTCTCTTCCCTCTCCCCACCACAAAAGAATGAGCCTGAAATGCAACAGCTGTTTGGTTTAGCATCCAAACATCCACCATGCACTGGGTTTGCAGGTGTTCGGAGTCCAAAGCACATTGCCTCGTCTATGCCAAGACAGCTGGTGTAAAGTCACGGGCTAATTGTTACAATTCTCCTACGAAGGAGCTATAGGGGATAGTTATGACAATTAACATGGCAGAAATGGAGCCAGGGAAGGGAGGGACTTCAGAAAAGACATCTGCTGGAAAAATAAAGTCAGTACATCCCTTTCCTAATTTTTTTTTTGCTTTGTTTTGTTGTTTCGGGGAGGGGGGTTCTGCTCCACAGCTGATGTTTTCTTGTGGACAATTACACTCTCCCTGAGATTATTTATCAGTGCGATGTGAAAACTACTTCCAACGAAAGCTGTGGGATTGTCTTAAAACCTCTGAGAGCTTGGAAATATAGCCAAGGCTTCCGTTCTACCTGGTTGGGTCAGAAATATATTGAACTACACCCAGAAGATTAAGCCAGAGCTGGCCCTGACACTATAAATAGCAAAGCAAAGAAGCAGCTCAGGGCTTCTGCCTTTTAGCATTAACTGCATTTACTTTTTTGTGATTTAGAAGGCTGGCATAAAGATGAAATGTATCATTTATGTCTGTGGTAGGAAAGGCTCTAAAATTTCTGTGCAGAGCCCCATTAAACTGCCTCTCCACAGCCTCTGCGGTGGCAAAGGGACCGTATGTTTTCATAGGCATTTGGCCTGTTAGGGATACAGCCGCCAGGTCAGTTGTTTTACTTTATATCTTCTTCTCAATCTGATCCCTTAGGAACGAGTCCTTTGTAACACACTATGTCTTCCCCAATGGTAACGATAAGCCAAATGGGCTTCCATAGTAGAAAGCTTGCCTTGAAATTTTGACGCATCAGCCCCGATGCTTTGAAACACAGTGAGTTTTATGAGGTTTTAAGATCTCCGTTGAACCGTCTTTTCTGACGCTGCAGTGTAGTTCCTCTCTCCCAACTCTGCACCAGGACTCATCTCTTGTGCTTGGTTCATCCATGCTTTCTGGTTTTTACTTTGGATCTCAAGAGGACAGAGGTGAGGAAGCTATTACTGCTCTTAAAGGTTTGTGTCAGTTGCAAGTAATCCATTAAAACTTTCTAAATCCTTTCTTGCAGCATTTATTTGTTTCATTTCAGCTTCCAAACACTGCTGCTTGCCGTGTCTCCCAGTTTCTTTATGTACACTTTTAATGCCTTTTTCTGCTAGCCAGTCTGAATTTCTGAACCCAGCGACAACAGCTCAAGAGAATACTTTAAAGTCCACAAAAGCTATCTGGGAGGTATATTTTGAAGAGCTCAAGCCACTTTTTAGCCAAAAAAAAAGAATAAACTGAACCTAATGGAAACCACAATGTTAAGCACCTTGCAGTGCTTTGGAAATGATACCTTACCACACTTTGGTAAGGATTTTGAGGTAGGATTTTCAGAAATGCTCAGCCATGCTCTACTCTGCTCTTAATGGATTCTGGGGGAGTTTCACTACCAACTTCAGTCAAAGCAGAGTTCGGCCAACATTGAGTACTTCTGAAAATCTCACCCTTCTTGTATCAATCTATCCATTTTTAATTAAATACAAAGAGGACTATAGTTTATGTTACAGATTAATGGTCTGAAAAATTTCATTTAAATATACATAAGACAAAGAAATAAGGCAATAAATCTAATGGTACTAGTACACTTTGTTTTCTTTCTTTATTCCCTTTTTTCCTTTTTCTTGCATTACTCTCCTTGAAAAGCAGCCGAACAGATATTCTTAATTTTCTTTGGAAAAAAATGAATTGCTGAGTTCAGCATGGAGTCCATTTTGACTGCTAAGTTATGAATCTGGGGTTAATTCTAACAAGATTTTATATGGAAATACCAAAACCCCTTTAGTCTTTATGGCAGTGTGAGCCAATATGCACAGCTAAGAAAGAAAAAGAATTAATTTTCTGCAATAAATAGAAATAGTTTGAAAAGCTGGAGGGAAGAAGGTTAGCACACAAAAATATTTAACTTAATCAGCCCATACAGCAATATTTCCTATCGTCATCTATTTGGAGACCTCAATTATGATGATCCATACCGGACTCTTTGACAAATCCCTTCTTACAATCCTTCTGTTACACTTACCAGAAGTCAAATAGATAAGACTAACCTTGTTCTGTTTCCTTTCCAACAAGCTGACCTATTCCTTCCTTGAGCTTCCCTGCCTCCTTCAACGTGCTCTGCAGCAAGCTCTGCCACCAGCTCTGTGCAGGTACTGCATTTCTGCTCCATCTCCAGGCTCAGAGTCATTAGGGCAAAGTAAAGAATAGTTATAGTGATTTACATAAGTAGCTATATACGGCTACAACGATACAGATAGCTCGGGTAAGAAGGCACCATTCAAAAGTAACGTAATGACTGGGTTGTGGATGCTGCTATAGGAAGGCGTCACACACAGGACCTCATCCTGAAAGGTATTATCATTTCCAAATCTTTTTCAGTAGCCTTTCTCATTCAGGCTCTTTCTGTGGGTTTTTGCATGGCCTATACAAATGGGGACTAGTCAAGCCCAATGTATTTATTTACTTAGTAAGTGCAGCCAAGGAGACCGAGCAGCCTGTGATACAGAACATCAGGCAAAGACCAGAAATCTTTGCTGCTCACTGCACAAAATGCTGCCCCTGGGAATCAAAAGGTTTTTGCCATGCCGTGTTTGCCAGAAGCCAGCCCGCTGCTAGGACAGAAGTCAATCTGCTTCTGTGGCCTCAAAGGCAGAACCTTGCAGATATTGCAAAACAGGTCTTGAAACTTTTCTGTAAAGAAAACATATCCACCAGTGTCCAGTTGAAACATGCAGGGTCCTGTTCGGATGTAAGAGCCTAGCACGAGCTGGATTTTCCTACATAATATTTGCCAGCGCATTGCTCACATTTAGCCACTTGTCCGTGACATGATGTATTGTTCTGTAATTACTTTTTTATGCCATGTTCCAGCCACATTCTGAATGTCACACTTTTTAATTAGCTACAAGCCCATTAAAATGATGCCTTTTCAATCCATGTGCCCTGGGAAGGTTGGGGTGTTTTAAAGGAGCGATTGAAGCTTGTAAACACAAGCAAGTGATACGACAAAATTAGCCGTACTCATTGTTTGTAGAAAGTAAAACTAACAATCTGTGAATAATTATTTTCTTCCATTAAACGCTATGCCGGGTTATTCTTTTGACAAGACCCTCTCCAGAAATTGTTGTGTGTTTAAATATTTTATGGTGTCACTCTTTTTAGCTAGTGTGACATTCTTTTAATAAGTCATCAAGTTACACCTCATGGCTTTCCTATTTAAAGATGAAATGGACCCCTGACACATCCAATAAATCATACCTATTATATGCATACATCCATAGAATCACTAAACTTCAGGTTTTAATCTGATTTCTGATCAGGGTTTCAATAATACCAAATGCTAGATTTTTCCACATTTTCCCAGGGCTGGATTTTTTAGACTGACCTTGAAAAAGGGGGAGGATGGGAGGAAGGAAAAAAAAAGAAACTGAAGAAAAGAAAGAAGAAAGGAAGCACTGTGGGCGGACTGCAGGAACAAATGGGACATAACTGAAATTCTCAGAAGACAAGGATGTTGCACAGAAGAAATAGGTTGGATTTTATCCCCTATAAATAGTTTCATTTATTAGGAAAATGGATTTTTTTTCATTAAAAAAATGAACAGGCAGACAAACAAGCAAACAGATCCCATAGATTCTCTCACATAAGAAAATGAAGGATTTGAGACAGAAATTTGTTTAGGTTTGGGGTTCTGTTTTGTTTTTTTAAACAGCCACTGTGAATTCCCCACAGAAAGGAAATACTTTTCATTAAAAAAAGAACATTTAGCTGACAATCCAGGTTTCTATCACATGAATTTCGGTGGAAGTTCCTACCGTCATCTCAAGGGACAGAATTGCTGCCACCACCGTGACTCACAAAACCAAGTTACGGTGGGGTATGGTGAAGGGAAAAGGGACCAGAATGCCAGAGAAGTTGTTTGTGTGTCACAGATCCCAACAGATACCGCTGGCTGAGAAAGCCCTGTAAAGGTCGGAAAGGATGGCAAAAGAAGCCTTTAACCTGAGGGATCGACACTGTTGGGTTTTTGCACTGGCATGGTAGGAATAAATCTTAACTAACTGTGTCTGGAACTGAACTAAGGAGAGACTCATCTAACGCTTTTCTTTTTTCTTTTTTTTTTTTTAATAAATTACTTTTTAATTGCAAACAGTTATTACTACTGAACCCCACGGTATGTCTCCTTTTGCCTGCCTCCCTTTCAGACACTCTGCTCCTGATCATCAGCAGTGAATGTATAATCTTATCTAACTGCTTAGCTCTGGCAAAGTACATTGTTAGTATTTTAAATATTAAGGGAAAATTGATTTTCCCGTTTAAAGAACTGTATTTCTGTGTCGTGTTGATTAGGTGTGAATATTCCATTACCCTTTGCCAGATAAAGAGAGCCTCCCGGGAGTGCTTCGAGGGGAAGTATTGTACTGTAATGATTATTAGATGAGTTCCACCTCCTCAATATGGAAGTAAGCAGTCTGCAGAGATGCAGTTTATTTACTAAAGAGTTGCTTAAAAAAAAAAAAACAAAAAACTTTTACAATACCTTGGATGTTTCCTCCACGGAAGAAGCTTGAGAACTGGGTAAGAAATGGAAGGGCAAGAAGTTAATTTACCAACAGAAAGTGTCATATAGTTTTTCCCCAAAACTACTCAGGATTTTAAACAAGTAGCTAAGTAGCTGCAGCATAAATAGAAAACGAAGGGGAGAGAGAGGAGCATTACAGTTGCAAAATAGCCACAGCAGGTGATGTTAACCAATGGTCCAGGGCTTATCAGCCCACAGATGAAAACCTAAATCTAATTCCATCTTCTGCTTGAAGAGATTTCAGCCCCCCTGTCCCGGAGGAGTACCCGTGCGGCTGCGATGTAGCATATTCCTATGAGGGAGAGGGAGCATTCAATGCCTCCTGTTGATGCAGTTCCATCTGGCATTGCTAATTAAACTTGCACCTGACATAAGGTTTGATTATTAATTGTCCTGACTGCTAAACTCGTTCTTCTTCCCTGCCTTAGTGAAAATAATAGCGATTTAGCAAGGCCCAGCTCAGACTTGTCTATACCTCCGTAGGCACGTCGTTATTCCCTGGAGGATGGAGTCTTAGCTTTACACCTATGTGCTGCTTGTTTCAGAGACTGCAGCCTCAGGTCAGTATTGTAGTGGTGTTTTCTCCCTCAAATTCTCCTGTCAGAGGGGTCCCATTTTCAGTATTCCCTGAACCCAAGCATAAGCTGGGACACTCACACGGGAGGTGAGATACCTGTCTCCTAATATCTACACCCACCATGTACCAGCAAATTGGAAAAGTAGCAACAGAAGCAACTATGACCCATATACCCGATGGCAGAAGGATGAAAGGACATGGAGATGTGGCTTTTTCATACACCAAAGCAAGAGCAGGGGTGAAAACTGAGCCTCCTGCATCCAGGGTCAGTGCTTTGGCAGCTGGGGTGAGGAAACATCTCTTCTCCAGTTAGGGAACATGGTCCTTCAGTCCTTATTTTTCTTCCTGGTGTTCCAAATTAGAAATATTTAATTTTTGTATTCAGCAAGAGGATTTTTCACTTGGCATGAAGTGAACATGCTCCTGTTGTCTCATTTATTTGAGTTTTCACCAAATTGATTCCTTTCTCTCCCGTATCACTATCATTTCTCTCTCCACTCTGGTAAATGAATCTCAGGTCCCTTTGCATTCGCTCCTACGCAACCTGAAGCAATTCGGTCTGGAACTAGAAGTTACTTCGTGTTAAAATTCAGCCATAATTTACAGAAAAGCAATAATCCTTGCCTTTGATGCAGTATCAGAGCAGTGTGGAAACCTAGCCTGGGATACCACACATCCAACAGAGTGCAAGAAGGCTCAGTCTCCTGAGGACATTCAGCATGTCATTTCACCTTACACGTGTTGGTGGTCTAGCAAGATAAGAGAGGTTCATTACCAGCAGATCTTCCAGGAGAGGAAAGGCTTGTTTTGGGTTTGTTCCATAGTGATTTCTGTTTTGCCCACTGAGCGAACAAGATGGCACTAAATAGCTGGTGTTCCACAAATATGTCCCCGAGGAGATGCAGCTGCCAGTGAGTGTCACACATGCAGACAGACGCAGTCTTGCACAGTTTCTGAATATACAAAGAGCCAGAACCTCAGCTGAATGAAGCGGTACAAAGCATCACATGAAGGGCTCTGTACCTCCGACAGTTTGTTCTAGAAAACAAGCCCAGCCTCTAATTAAATATCGTGCTTTAGAAGCCACGTAATTCAGATCTTTTTGTGCAGAGCGTGGTTTAGCAGTGTTTGCTGTGCTGTGGTGCTTCCTCCCTTTCTTTGCAATATTGGCTTTATCTGCTCACGACCGGTCTGTGGGCACAACCCAGGCTATGTTGACCCTGTTTATGGAGTTCTAACAACTTCACTCTTAGTGGTATCACTGTTCTTTGAGGTCCCGTGATGGTGGCAGAGGAGGGCCATGCTGAGGAGAGCTGTGTGCACTTTGTGGTACTAAAGTCAAGGCATGCCCAAGCCCCTTTACTGAGTTAGAAGAAGATTCTAGTGTTGGAGGCAGATGTCCTGGCTTCGTGTCCCTGAAGACTTAACCCTTCTGTGCAGCCTCGGGGAGTTTGGTCAGAATCCCTCACACCAGCTTGGTTATGTCTTTTCCTATTTACCAAGACAAGTGTGAACTCTTGACTGAGTAAAATTCAACTCAAGCGAAGAAATTTTGCTTCTGTTGAAAGCAGGAAGAATTTTGTCATTCATTTAAAAGCATCTTCAAAATAAGATTCAGCTCTAATGTAGAGATGAATAGAGATGTGGAGCCAGTTTGTTCAAGGACACTGCACTGAAGTACAAACCAACCCAGCTTTGGGGAAAGGAGAGTTTTGATCACAAGTGAAACTCAGCTTGCTGCCACATTACACCAACAGGACACAGCCTTTTCAGTGATCGATTATGGCAAAGGATACCTGATTTGTTTAAGTTGTAACATATGCCGCATGCCTGTAAAAAATGAGTGGGTCAGATGAAAATCTGCAGAGGGAGGAGTTGTTCTTTTAAATTGGCCTTCTCAAGAAGGCTTTAAGACTGAAGGATATGGCAGGCACAGGAAGATGCAAACACTGAGAGCTTAGCAAGGACCTGGAAGGCTGCAGGTCAAGACTGGGAAACTGCTGAAGAGAACAAAGAAATTTTGCAGAATTTGTTGAAGCCCAGAAAACCACTGAGCTGACTGAAATCAAAAGGAGAAGCAAGGACATGATGTCTTGTTCAAAAAACTTCTCAATGTTGCTCTGCTATACCTAATTGCTTTGAGTTGGCCTAATTAAAAAGGTAATTATTCTAGTCTGTGTACAACCCAGCTTTTTGAGTTTAAAGGGCACCGTAGTCTTCATGGGGATATTACTAAATTATCTAAACACATCCTTCTGAAAGTTGTGCTTGATTTGTGGTCCCATCACAGTAAGGAACAAAACCCCACAGCAGTGCTTTCCAAACTGAATAAGAGTGCTATGACCACAAGTAGGAATCAACCTCATTAATGCTGGCTCCGGGCAAACCATTTTTTCTCTAAGCCTCTCTTACAAGTAGCTGTGAGGTTTAACAAGAAGAATTTTGAAGAACACCAGATGCACAGTGACAGGTAGTTGTCACCCCTTCCATGAACTGCAGGAAAGAGCGGATGGTTGCTCCTGTTAACTGTAATCTGGAACATGAAATTGTTCCCCCAAAGGCTCGCATTCACCTTTCCCTGTGAACTCAAGGATTCACCGCATCCATGGTCCAAATACCACTGCAACAGATGATGGTAGCATTGGCTTGAGAAGGTCACCATACATTCTGCTTTTCTTCAGTCTTCACCTTCTGGGAAATGACAGCCAGCAATCAAGTGAGGACAATCAAGTGGTGGACAAGGCTGGCGAGCAGAGTGCAGGGTGATGTGGACTTTGTAATCAACAATACAGGATTAAAGGGGGCCCACTTCAAGTGTATGGAGATAAAGACCAATGGACCTTCTACCAAGGTATTGGTGAAAGAAGATCAGGTTAAAGAATACATAAGGAAATTGGACATACAGAATTCCATGGGCCCTGAGCTGGCTGAAGTCACTGCAAGGCCACTTTGAACAATTGGGGTGATTGGAAGAAGTGCCTGAGGACTGGAGGAAAGCCAATGTCACTCCTATCTACAAAAAAGGCAGGAAGGAGGACTCAGAGAACTACAAGCTGGTCAGCCAACCTCACCTCGGTCCCTGGGAAGGTGATGGAGCTGCTAATCCTGGAAAACATTTCCAGGCACATAAAGGACCTCAGGAGTCATCAGGAACATGAGGCACATGAGGGCATCAGGAGTGGTCAGAATGGATTCACAAAGGGGAAGCCATGCTTGACCAACTTGACAAACTTCTACAATGAAACGACTGACTTGATAGATGAGGGGAGAGCAGTGGATATTGTCTACCTAGACATTGTCTACTTAGACCATAAGGCTTTCAACACTGTCTCCCGTAAGATCCTCATAGAGAAGCTGATGAAGTCTGGTCTGGATGAGCAGACAGTGAGGTGGAGTGAATACTGGCTGAACCACTGGCTCTGGATATGCTGCTGTCCAGAGGGACCCTGGCAGGCTGGAGAAATTGTCTGACAGGAGCATCATGAAGTTCAACAAAGGGAAGTGCAAAGTCCTGCACTTGGGGACAAATAACTGCATGAACCAGTACATGTTGAGGATTGACCAAATGAAAAGCAGCTTTGGAGAAAAGAACTTGGGGATCCTAGTGGACACCAAGTTGGCTAGGATCCAGCAACAGAAAAAAAAGCCAGCATTATCTTCAGCTGCTTTAGGAAGATCATTGCCAGCAGGTCGAGGGAGGTGATCTTTCTGCTCTGCTCATCACTGGTCAGACACATGTGGTGCGCTGAGTTGTTTTGGGCTCCCCAGAACAAGAGAGACTTGGATGTATGCCCAAGCATGTCCAGTAAATGGCCACAAAGACAACTAAGGGATTGGAGCATCTCTCAGCAAAGAAAGGCTGAGAGAGCTGGGGCTGTTTTGATTTGGGAGATCTTCCTTACAGAGCATCTTTTCAATATGTATAAATACCTGATGGGGGAGTAGAGAAGATGGAGCCAGACTCTGCTCAGTGGTGCCTAGTAGCAGGACAAAAGACAATGGTCACAGATTGAAATACAAGAAATCAATTATTTAAATATAAGAAAAAACATTTTTACTGTGAGTGTGACTGAACTGGAACAAGTTGCCCAGAAAGGTCATGGAGTCTCTGTCCTTAGAGATTTTCAAACCCAACCCAAATTTGCTGGACAACTTGCTGTAGCTGGGTTTTCTTTGATCATGGATCTTGGAGCAAACAATCTCCAGAGGTCCCTTCGAGCTCAACTATTCTGTGATACTGTGCTCAGTCCTTCCATGTACCAACAACAAGGACCTCAGCTGCAACTTATTTTGCTAATTACCCCAAATACTTCCCCTCCCCCCCCCAAAAAAGGGTAGCTGTAACCTTCTGTGTAATTAAAACTACTTCCTTAATGGAAGTAACCATGATACTAAACCAGGGAGTCTTGACCTCTCTTTCCACTGATAAGGGTATGTGGAGCTAGAGACCAATCTTTTCTGTCTGACGTCCCACCCTCCCCCTTCCCTTCTGCTTATGGGAAGAAGATGAATCTTTCCATCTGTGAATTACGCAATATAAATTATTCATGGAGCACTTTTATCAACCCTATTAGCTGCACACGAATCTAGGTAAATGTCAAGTCATCTTCGTTAATCCTTCATTCAGGCTGTTGGAAGTGATACTGCGCTGAGTGGTAATGCATTTGACCTCCCAGAGTATTCACTTTGCCAGAGAGTCACATTTTGATGAGAAAGTCTAAGTGTTTCTCTGTGGCAGAGCCTGGACTCTATCCTTTCTGAATAATTGGGTAGTAGGACGTGGCCCTGATGTTTGTGTATTTTCTTCTGGATCATATATTTCAACTGGAGGAAAAAAGGGCCTATTAATTCATCTCATGTCCATTTGTGTAATGCCTTCCCTGGTGCAGGTGCCCTGCTCTCTAACAAGTTTTAAGAGTTGCACTGCTTTGCACTTCTCCTCTGCCCTAGGAGATGATAACTCACTATCTTACATCTGGAAAGTTTTTCCCAGTAAGAATATATCCAGTGGAACTAGTCTTTCACTCTAACCCTCAAATGAGTTCCCGGACTTTAACAGGCCCAGCGTAGTGGATATAAAATATGTCACTTGCTGTTATTTGGCACAACAGCTTTCCTTCCACAAAGACCTGAGTTCCTTGGAAAGAGACTTCAGCCCAAACCCCAAACCTGCAGCAACTGGCAAGTGCCTTTACAAGTGCCTATGTCCCAAGGACTTAAAGAGATTTTAAGGTTAAAAAAAAAAAAAAAAAGAGAGAGAACTTAGGTACCCAAACTGGGACATTAGTGGGAATTTTCTCTTATGCATGCTAGCCTTCATACCCCGTAATTCCCTGATTCCGTAGATTTTATACTTTGCAGTGTGTTTGGTCACACATACTTTCTCTCCAGCCCAATGGATCTTGAATTGCTTCCTGGATGCTGACACGGTTTCCAGAGGTGGGTAGAACAGACTAGTGGTGGGGACGCTGGCTGCGTATGTGGGACACACGGAGACTGTGTGACACCAGACCTGGGCCATGGGATGGAGCCCATGGGCGTATTCCATCCTGCACAAAATTGAGCTTTTTATTTTTAAATCATGCTTCCAAACTAACAGTTGTCATGACTGCATTTGGTGGGCAACCCAAACCCACTGGTCTGTGTTGGGTACAGTCTGAGAAGACCTAAGGCAAAGATTCCCCAGATGAGACTTAGAGATGGTTTCTGCACCAGTGGGCACAGAATGAGTGTCCTGCCTCTCAGCCCAGCCAGGACAGATCTATCTGGGGCCAAACGCAAAACTGGAACTTTTGAATGCCTAAGGAATTTTTAAGTTAAAAACAATGCAAGATCTTTAGAATTTAAGAATTTGAAGAACAGAGATTTTCATGATCATAGCTTAGGCTTTTGGAACCTGCTTTCCCCGCTTTCTATCTGTCTGGTATTTCCTGCGCCTTGCAATGGAGTCTGATGTGGAAATATCCATATTTCTGCCATGTTAACTAGAAGTAGCCAACTTTGAGAAGTCTACACCAGCTTTCCCTTTGCCCGGTCCCAAGCTGTGTCTCTATATGGCTCTATACTGTCTATGGAGGCGTCACAACTCACCTGACGATCCCTCTCACTGTGTTTCTTCTCTTGGTGTGGTCACACCTTCTTGTTTCAGATCTGGCCTTGAATAGCTTGCCCAAGGCTACATGGAGACTCTGTGATGGAGCAGGAACACGAATGCTGGCTAGTGCCCAAATCCTTAATCCAACCTTGCTGTGTGTACTGTAGTCGTCTTGCAGACTGGCACTACACTAAATATAAAAGAATGAAAACTGCCAGACAATATGCTTTCTACTTCCAGGCTTTCCTGGTCTCTCTTTTTGCATCTCCCTTGTTGATCCCACATGTAAAACATAGAGTAAATAGCGACTGATGCCAGCTGGAGTATTGCCTCGGAACAGACATGAAATGATGCTTCCCTTGGTATCCTTCTTTTCCATAATCCTTTTCTAATCTGCTGGCACGGAAATAAAGACCATATTAGAGCTACAGCTGCCCCTCTCGGATGGATGTAGAGACACAAGTCTGCACATACGTTACTCTGTTTCTGCCAACTCCCCAACAATAACAAATTTTACTACTTAAAAGGAGAGCGGTGGAAGCGTAGCCCTTGGGGAGAGGGAGTATAAGACAGTGCAAAAGACTTGTAGATATACAATGGGCAGCAAAATTATCTGAAATGGGCTTGAACCCTTTCTACCAAATAAGTTATGAAGCACACAATTAATTCAAGTATTATAAATCAAACCTGTTCCTTTCACACACTTGTCAGCAGGTATTTAAAACTCAGTATCTCCTCCTTCCTGGCTGTAAGATCCTGGATTATAGTCTCTGTAAAGCAGTATGGCTTTCTCAGCATAAAACAGAGGTTTTTTTTCTTTATCCATCTTCTCTGCACAGCAGAAAGCTTCTCCCACATGTTTGACTAAGCATTTAAAGAGTAGTGTGAAGTACCCAGCCTGAGTGATCAGGGAACATAACGGTCCGACCCTTATTTACATCGGTGGGTAAAGAAACTGAAGAGATTCATAGGATAAAATGCCCTACACTGAGGTCAGTTAAATATGAAAACACCACCTCTCATTTAGCACAGCTCTAAACCACAAGCTGATAGAGATTGAACACGTCCTCTGAGGAAGCAGGACGACATGCATGCCTGCTCCTATGCTCTTCCCAGGCATCCAGAGTTGATTACTGTCTGAAACAAGATGCTGGGCTAGGAGAATATTTAGTCTGACCCAGCACGGTCATTCTCACAGTCTCCTATTGTGGCAAACTGCACAGAAATAGCCAGCCAGAGAGCTGAAAACCCGCTATGCTAAGTTGGAGCTTGAGCAGCTGTAGGAGAAAGCAGTGGAGTGTCAAGACCACAGCCTTGTGGCTCTGCTGCTTTCCCAAGCAAATCAGAGACACGGCACGGCCCTGAGCTGTGGCAGCTGGCACGGAGGGAGCTCTGACATGGCATTATGTTGCATGCGTGGTGGAAACAAAAAGCACTATTAAACCTCTCTCTTGGAGAGCCTGGAAGGTCTGGCTGGTGAAAGCTAGAGCCACCTGCTCCTGGGAAAGAGCATTTGCCATACGAGGTGTAGTTTCTTATAAGCTGTATGAACCCCCAGACGGAAGATCCTCTTTTACTTCTCCACCTAGAAGAGCGCTGAATATTTCTTCTGTCTTCCCACTTCTCTCCTGCATTTGCCTTCCTTTTGCTAGTTAAAAAAATTCCCCTTTGTTTCCATTAAACAGTTTACGACTGAAGCTGTCCTCATCCTTAAAATACACAGACCGAGATGAAAGTATTACAAGCACTCTCTTGCCTTGACTGGCCCACCAGGAATGTCAATGCTAGAGTGGCTTGCATTTTGATGTCATGACTAAGTTAGTGATTTCAATTTCACACTATATACAGTCCTATCTTATTATCCATACTTTATGGAGGGGGAAATGAGCATATTAATAACCAAGATGCCTGGAAATCATGCAAGGAGGGGAGAAGGCAAGAAACTGAGTCTTTCCAAGAAAAAAAAAACAATCCCCAGAAATAAGCAATTGAATGTGGCTGATAGGATATACAGACTACAATCCAAATGACACACATATGCAATTTTTTACCTCTCTAAGTATCTAGATAAGCCTATCTGGTAGTAGCAGCAGCTGATCCAGTGACATGTGCAAAGCTCAAATCCACCAAATATGAGATTACACTTCACATTTAGAAAGCATCTTTCCCTGAGGATAGTACAACATTTTGCAACTATTAAATATTAACTTGATATCGCACGAGCACACTGCATGTGTGATGTGGAAGGGGGCAAGTAGCTATATTTTTTATGAAACACACAAAAGCAAGGACAGAGTAACCTATAACTGTGGATTATGCTTCCTGTACATATCTGTTGTAAATGTTAAAGACTATCAAATGTATTTATGTTCTCTTGACACAAGTGTAAGCACATGTGTGGGATGGAAGGATGTGAACAACTCCAACTGGAAAGTTGCAGAGAAATAGGGCAGTAAAGGAATTGGGAGAAGACTTGAATGTGTCTCCCACCTGTGACCTTACATCCCAATGTTATTCTGGGCAGATTGCTGAGTCTCTCCATGCCTGTTTTCCATCCCTGAAACAGGAATATAAGTCTTTATTTTCTTTGCCTGGCTTACCTATTCATACTACAGTCCCCTCAGGATGAGAAGTGGTTATTATTCTGAGTTTACAAAGCACATAGCACGGAAGGGCCCTAGGCTCCAAATGCTACACTAGTGTAAGCAATAAAAAAAGTCAAACAGTTCTTTGCTTCTCATTGCACAGAACTGGCCACAATAGAAGAAATAACGTCTGGTTTGCTACCTCTGACAGGTGGAAAAATCTCCCTTCTTTCCCAAAAGACTTCACCAGTAATCAGGAAGGAAAGCTTTCCTGCTGGAAGGCCAGCTTGTGTTCCTAGTGGAAAGACACGATTATATACCATCTTGAAGCCAAACCATCAATACCTGATACATGAGGTTGTGTCTCATGGGCGTGAGGGGCTCCAGGAGCTCACACACAGGTGAGCCCATGGAGCGGCCAAGTGATTATCCCACGACAGCAAATTGCAGGAAAAGGCGATGCTTGTTGCAGGCTAGTGCTTCCCAGAGATAACGAATGCTCGCTGCCTCCAGATTGGGAGGGCTGAAACCTGTTCCACAGAGAAGAAAAAGACCATCTTTTAGCCTGTCAGCAGCAAGGAGACAGATGGTCTTTTATGCACTAATCTTTCTCTACACCCCTAGAAAATCAAGGGATTTTGGCAATGAGAAACTACACGGCCAAACTCACTTAAAAGAACGTATTGCAAAACGATTTGGGTCATTATGGATTAGGCAAGCTTCCCACTTCTCTGGGAAACTAAACAACTCTTTAAAAGAGCTGTGTCAGATACAATCCTCTTTGATACACTCTGTCCCCTGTTGGCATCTCACAAGGGACTGTATACAGAGAGCGCCTGGTTCTCCTCTCTCACACCAGTGGCAATCGGGGGTAACGCTGTTATTGGGAAGACACAGCGTTATTTGGCTCAGAGTGTCTGATAGGATTGATCTTTTGGTGCAAGTGATGGCACTGAGCAAATGCTACTTGAGGGATGCATATTACACAATGACTCTAACAGCAACCTCCAATTTTCCCCTTTTTCTTCTCTCTCCTCTTCCCTGTTGTGATCTAAGAGATTGGAAATCAAGTCTCCCAAAGTGAAAACCTAAAGCACGAGTGTGCATTAGCTACCTTGTCTTATTTGCTTCTCCCAGGTGCTCCCTGTTGTGAAAGTTTAATTCATTACATTTGAAATCCCATCATTGCCAAGCCCGTGCATAATGAAAAAGGAAATCATTAGAGTTGAACAAATGATTTCATGATTACTGACTTATTCAATGAATTTGCTGTACTTCATAGCTCACTTTTATGAAATTTGATGATCATAATGATCATTTGATGATCATTCCTGATCATTTGACTGATCAGGAATGTAAAAATGTATTCCATACTGTGTATTTATGACTGGTTGTAGAAGTCGCATGGCCCTGATGCACCACCTGGATGACCATGACCAGCCAAACAGTTAATTTCTACCATCCACTGGCACATGTCACTTTGGAGTTCACTTTATACATCACTTTTGATCTGTGTATTTTTTCATAACTTCACAGGATTTCAAGCCAGAGAGCTTTCTGGGGTCATCTAATTTAAGTTTCCCAAATTTCACCTGGTTTCTCCTGAGTAAGTTCAGTAACTTCTGTTTGATGAAAATGGATGTGGCTCCTGGATAGGTAACAAAGAGAGGATGAAAGAAGTTGTTCTGTGAGCAGAGGAGCTCACGAAACCAGCTTCGTTATAGGTTTATGCCTTCACAGCAGTAATTCTAGCTTTCCTTCTGAGACTCTCAGTGTCTTGCTGGGTGAGAAACAATGTGTGTTATTCCTATTTCAGAGCGATGGGTGCCAGCCGGTGCACCAGTACCTGTGAGGCTGGCCAGCTGCCACCAAATAAATTGGGTAATGTGAGTTCTTCCTCTCTTTTCCATTTAGAGGGTGCTAATTCCCTTCTTTTTCCTCCGCCCAATAACAGATTCCACCACCCTTGTGGATATTGAATTCTGTCCGAATCTCTTACCTCCTCCCCTTCAAATTTGATTGGGATTGACTAACGAGCTTCAAAAGTCATGAGGGGATGGAAGGAGGAACAGGAGGAGAGCTGGGTTTTGTAGACATAAGATCACATAGCTATGTCTTCTTAGGAAGTTAATAATGAATGCAAACATGACCAAAGAAGGAATGAATTAAGTTAATGGAAGAATGTTTATCTTTATTCTTCAAGCTCTGGGGAAAAAAAATCGCAGAAAGTGAAAAGCCCATCTCTATTACATTAGCTTGTATTCTCAAGCAATAGAACTTTGGTACTGACCCTCAGCCAAGGTCAGTAGCTGGCGCTACCCATACTGGGTTTATATATATAACTCAGTACAATAAAACGAAGAGTGAATCCTTGCTGAACAACAGATCAAAAAGCCAGTAGGTAGATTTTTAAATCTTTTTTTTTTTTCTTCCTAGGTAAGTATTTGGGAATTATTATTGCCCTAGTTCTTAGCTACTGATGCAGTCATGTAGCTTTATGTATTTTTACGAGCTCTACACTGGATGCATCAGCCACCGCAAGGCTCCAATGCTTCTTACGAATCCTCCTTTGAGAGCTCGACATTCCCTGTGAATTCATTCCCCTCTTGCCCTCCGCTGTGAAACACCAGCTTTTCTTCCTACATTCTGGTTTCACAAGCCCTGCAGTAGCATTGTCAGAAGCACTAATGCTTCACTTAGATGGAGGAAGAACCACAAAACTCTGTTTACCAAAGAAATCACAGGCAGAAAGTAATCAGCTAGAGGCAAAGTTATTTTGCTGGTATACCAAAGTCTAAATCATAGCAAGCCTTGCAGGACTGGTAGGCAGGAGGTTGGAAATGAATCCATATGCAAGGGTGGAAAACCAGCTCCAATGTCTCTATAAAAGTCTCTCTCCGGAAAGGGACACTAGTTTTACACAGTTGGTGTTGTCTGACAGTATTGCCCAATGCCTATATGGGAAACAGGGAGAAAACTGGGAGCAGTCTTTTATCTGCAATAGTGGCACTGAACTTGTGCCTGTTGGGGAGCTGCTCTGTGATCCAACACGCTCCATAGCACAGCACCATTAAGATGCCTGTTGGTTTAAGAGAAAGAAATTAGAAATTTTTTTCCAGCTGTATTTATAGTAGCTCCTTTTCTGGGATGCTTCAAGAAGAATTAAACTCTAATAAGCACTGACTATAACAGAGGACACAGAAATCCCTATGTGAATTTATAGCATCACTTTCTCTGAGGAACGAATTCCAGAGGTAAAGAGCTTTTCCTCTGCATTAGGTTTCTGCACTGATGTAACTGTGTTGCTTGCATCTGCATTGCATAAGCATAAACCCATATTATATAGATGTGCTGCAGTAGTGAGAAAGTGGTTTCACTTGAATACCCTCAAGTGGTTTCCCTCTGATACCCCAGAGTAATGAGGGCTTGTACTGAAACAGGCACACAGGTGTAGCTGCATTTTTGTTTAAAAGCCAAATTTTCAGTGGCCCATAATTTGGATCTCTGAAGGACCAAGGGCAACTAAACCTCAAATACGCAAAACTGAACTGCATTTGTAGCAGCCTGAGTAGTGACAACCCCAAGATTATTTCACCAAAAAGGCAGGAAATTCCTTCAGCGTATAATGGTCTGTAACTGCAGCAGCACATCGCTGCATAGATCAACTTACAGGTACTTACCATGGAGAAACAGTCATTGCATATTTTATTAATATTTATTTAAAGCAAGCCAACTATGCAATATATGACTTTTATAATATGCCACCAATCCAAATTATTGATTTCCTTCTTAAATGAGTGAGAATATATACCTGAGTTCTCAGCTGAGGACTGGTTTTACTAAAAAACCTAATTCCTGCTTTCAGTTCACAAATGATGTGGGATTTTTCAAGTAGACATGCTGCAAAATCAGAATAGCAGCAAATGCCGCATTGTATGAAGTACATCGAGAGGAAAATCCCAAAGACAAAAACTTGCTTTCTGACTTATTCATAAAAGGGAGAAACTATGGAATCACTTGATTTTTAACTTTAAAGTGCTGGAGAATTTTAAACAATATGCCTTGAGTGTTGTGTCACAGTGTATCTGAAAGGGTACTGCTTATAACTGAAGCTACTCTGGGAAAATTTCCCCTGACTTCAAGGGAAGCAAATCAGCACAGAATATGGCCCAGAATCTGTCTGCCTAACTGTTTGACTGTCACCTAGGCTATTCATTTAAATATTTTTCTTCCTTAATACAGTTGAGGTTTCTCTTTTACCTTCAAATTGTCCTAGAACCTTTAATCATTGCACAGATTACAGTAACCATTTCAAATTAATGCTATAATTCAGTGCATACAGGCTTTCAGAAAACATTATCACTCCTACTGAAATGAAAACTGCATAGCCTTAAGTGTAATGTTGCTATCATTTTGCTGTAATTAACTGCTGAAGATCTGACTTAAATTTACGAAGACATAGGTCAAGTTAATTGTCTTGTTGCTTAGCAAAAGAGAAGGAGAACTCAATAGGGTTACTGGAGCAGCAGCTACCTATGGTTAATAAAGCTTTTGAAATACTGGTTTCTTGAGACCAATACAGCTTCAAAAATATGATTTCCCACAGCCTGCAGAGTTCCAGGAACAATGACTTGTTTCCAAAATGTCTGCAGATGAACAATGAAGTCGCTGCAATTATGTCCAAAGGCGTGTAAAAGAGCAACACAAAAAATCAGCAGGCTGAAGATTTACAGTCTGGACCTCCTTTGTTTACTCAGAACAAGGTGCATAAATACCAGAAGAGTTTCTTTAAAAAAAAAGAAAATCCACGTTTTAAAATACAAGCTTATTTTCCAAAGGGAACAAAGGGCCAATCCCTAAATGAAGTATTATGAGTCAGACACCCAGTTAGTTTTAAGAATTTGGCTCCCAAGTCTTGTTGATATGGATATTTTACTGCTTATACTAGTTTAGCTGTATCTCGATAAGGGAATGATTTTTTAAAAATTTTTATTTATGTATTTATTAGGTTAGACCTCTCAGGCAGGAACAAACATCTCAGTGTCATTGTCCAGGTCTGAATTCACAGAGGTAACTTGAAGGGTTTAATTACCCTCTGTTAGCAAGTCCATGGGAATTTAGAGTTTAAGTCCCTGTGTCAGTGGGATTTAGGTTGCCTGAAGACAGATTTTTTAAAAGTAGGAACCTGTCTACATCTGTAGGCAAATAACTGAGCTTAAAAATCAAGTTTACTAATCAATGTGAGGAAGGATGGCTATATAAATCTCCAATTTGTTAGTCATGCAGAAAGGTCATATAAAAGAAAAATATTAGAGACATGCTAATTAATGATCATCTTTGCTTATGCAAAGAGCAGGTAAGTTTACCTCCACACATATAAAGAAGCCAACTAAAGCTGTAAAACTCAGAACCCTACCAAACAAGCTATTTCTCCAACAGATTGTAAAAGAAAAAGAAAAAGGATGTTGCTGCTATTTCAGCCTTGAAAGTTGCAGAGGTACCTGAGGAACCAGGGGGAAGACAAAAGTCTGGATACAGCTGGGGACTGGTATCCTTCTGTTTCCAGCCCACACGCCACGACAGCTAAGCTAAAAGTGGGGTTTTGGCTAACCACTAGCTTGCTCATGGAAAGGAATATTCAAATTACGTGTAA
This sequence comes from Haliaeetus albicilla, assembly GCF_947461875.1. Taxonomy (NCBI): domain Eukaryota; kingdom Metazoa; phylum Chordata; class Aves; order Accipitriformes; family Accipitridae; genus Haliaeetus; species Haliaeetus albicilla. Next base: position 81,378,964 of record NC_091483.1, on the reverse strand, counting down.
ACTAAACCTGAATGAAAAACAGGCTAGAAATGAGAAGAACGGTGTCAGCCGGATTCATTTTTCTGAAGAAAAATTATCTACCTATAACAGACCTCTGCCTTAGGATGAGAAGCAAATCCTCCAGAGGTGCTCATTTCTCTACATCAGCTATTGAGAGTCCAGATAACCACCCTGCAAGGTGCCAAATTTTTGGAGAGCTGCAACTGCTCAAGAATAAATCTGATCCCCTGAGCCTCCCTGGCCTACCCTTTAATCTTCACTGTCCTTTGTAGCCTTTAGCATTGTCATATAGAGTGAATAACCCCATTACTTGGGGGAGGTGCCATATATTCAGGAGGACCATTTTGCTATAATTTCCTCCTCCTGTTTCTAGTTTTCATAATGTTTCTGGAATATACACTGGTGATGTGGTTTTCTATTCCTTCACCCTACCAGAAACTGGCTGCAAACAGATTTATCTCACTGTAATATAACCAAATAAATTAGCATCCAAAAGAACTTTCTATCAAAGCCTGCAAGCCTAGAGGCACAGGAAAATTGGTATTACTGCAGAAGACAATTATTTGGTTTAAGACGGATAAAGATTCTGCAGGGATTTGATACTAGCTTAAAATTTGCAGGGGCGTTATAGCTATAAATCAGGAGGAAAGTAAAAAGCCTCAGATGGTCCAATTTGCTGACAATTTTTCCTCCACATTTATTTAAAAAAATATATCTAATAGCAAACAAGGTTTGTTACTGTTGGATTTGCTTGTACTGCGATAGCATCTAAAATACTGCTGGAAGCTTTCCAAACTCAGTATAAGTTTCAGTACCACTCTGCAAAGTGTACTTTACATCCCCTTCATGCATCTCAGAAGAGTGTTGCACGAGAAAGAAATCTCATTAAAGGACCAAATATTGCTGTCCTGACTTTGAGCAAATACTGGAATCTGGGTCCTAGTCCAGGTTTTGGAAAAGCAATTAATTATTGCAGGTGCTTCAGGTATTAGGTGCTCAGCTAGAGACACCTTGAAGAAGGCTGAATTTCAGAATGTGCTATGCTCTGAATATAATTAGTGGCTTTCAGAAATCTTGGCTTTCCTAGTGCTCTCTGACGAGGACTGAATCTTAAATTCCCACGGATGGATTTATTTTATCAGCCATTTGGGTTTTATTTATTTGTTGGATTGCTATTGTTTGGGTAGGGTTTTTATAAAGACCAGGACTGAAAGGTCATTCCTAAAAGGCTACGTTATATGTTTTGTTTTAAGCATTTATTCTACTGAATAGTAATATTTACAACATCCAAACATGGATCATTTTCGTTAAAATGAAAGCTGAAAGGCAAATGTCACTCTGATCCCTTAATAGGGTTTGAGTGTGTTCACTTTCCCTTTAAACCATCTATTTTCCAGTCAAAGACAACCATCTCTGACAGATCTGTGATCTGTTCCAGCAGGGTAGATCTGCATAATTCTCGTGTTGGCATCAGAATTGTATTTCTCCTATAGAATTAACCACTCAATCAACAAATAATGCACTGCTACACAATATAGTTGTTTGACTACTGACTTTTTCTATACATATCCCTTTTATTTCAGAGAAGCCTTATTACACTCCTCTGTACCCTTTCAAGACACACACAGTATGATTTTATTCTCCTTAGCACAGTGCTCTGAAAAGTCTGACCCAAGATTTATGAAAATCTCACCATAATTTCAAGAGACTTATAACTGCCCTGATATTAAGCTTATATGCTTGTATCATTTGTCATAATTTCCTGACAGTAAGAAAGAGGAATCCACTTGGGAATTTCTATAAAATGAACTTGGATTTTTAAGTCTAAAATTAGCTTCTTGGATTGATTTCTATGTCTCTCTCACCCTTCAAATAGAATGCACATAAAGATGTAATATCTGTACATAAAATTGTCAGTTTATGGAACTATTATGTGCATGACAAAAACAATGGAAAAAAGATGAGCCTAGCTTTTTTGCAGGCTCTTTATAAATCTTTTTGCTGCAGAATGTTACCCCTCTTGGTTGTTGTGTGGTCCTAGTCGCCATTTGTGTGTCTTACCCTACATAGTGTCAGCCAGCACCAACTCAGACCTTAAGGAAAATTTTTATTTCCTCTTTTATTTTGCTGTTTCAATTTTTCTATCAGCAGCACATTGTGTATGGAGTGGTTGTTGCAAAATGTCATAACTGGAAACAATGGAATATCAAAGCTCTCTCCAAAGAGATGTGGGATTTTGTGGGGACTCAGGGTGGGAGTATGTGCTCCCACAGGATTGCACTTGTCTGGATTTCTTCTCTTGGTGCTCCTGATCCCTCAGGGCTCTGTGCTTTGTTTCTGCTGTAGCACTAATGTTATCCACAGAACTATCAGATGTTTCCTTAAGGATCTTAGCCAGTCTGGGGTAGTAGGGCCAATTTACAGATCTTTAATTAATTATTTTCAAAAAATGTTGCTTGAAACTCAGCTGGGATGGTCACCACCTCAGATCTCGATCTGGGAAGATGCCAGAGAAGACAAGTTCTACCGAAGGGAGGTTCTGCTTCATTTCCAGCTGTAGGTTTCTGTGAGACTGTGAAGTCCGTCCGTACTGTGACCAGCAGTAAAAATCCACCTTGTGTGGATACAGGCATCTCCCTTGGGTAACGGCGTAGTCATGGCAACATGGAGCTCAGTGTCTGCTGCCCTTTGAGCATCTATCTGTCTTCTCCTTTCAGCTCCCTTGGGGTAAGATCAGCTAAAAGGTAGAAAGCCCCTTGGTATTTTTTATTTAGATTATTTGACTTTACAGCAAGTATTGTTGCAAACGTTGCTTTGCTGGATTTTTTCTGTATTTCTGTGCCTCTTTAGCAGTGATGGGCTGACTGTGTGCAACCCCACAGAGCACATACAGGAGTGGTCCTCTAATTTTGTGTGGCACATCATTCTGAAGGCCACTCATTCTGGGATCCTCTCCTGCTACAGCACGAGACAGACATCTCCAGCACGCAGCAACCTCTTCAGTTCTGAGTCACCACCTGAAAGAGCCTCTTCCTCCCAGCTGAGTAGATATTAAGCTCTGTATTAGATTGTCCTTGTCTTACACTTGATAGTTGGAATGAGTCTCCTAGTCATTGCAGGCTAAGAGTATTCTTCCTCCTCTCACCGAACAGATGATTGTCACCTTCTGGTAGCTATTTGTGACACTTTCACCCTCGGTACACAAGTTGGTGATGAGAAAAGAGACCTCAACCCTGCCTTGAAAGCCTCTGAATCCTTTCAGGTTGTCTCAGTATTAACAACTACTCATATTCAAAAAGTCACGATCCATGCCTCAAAAATCAGTGCTGAACTCTGCCACGTGAATACACCTCTGTTCTTGAAACTAGCAAAGGAAGAGAAGTACTTCTTCTATAGGCATCTCCATGTTATTCAGGTTTTGGGATGGTCTCCACCAATTATAGAGGGATCCTGCCTTTGGGGATCCTTGTGAAGTAAGAGAGGCTGAATCTGGGCCTCTATCAGCCTGCCAACAGTTTAGGATCTAGCTGCTACCCTGCAGTGTCGCAGCCCTGGGAATGTGGAAAAGGTCACGCTTCACCTCAGTCCTTCTCTACTTTTTCATTTCATCTGTTCTTCCCACTCTCTACCCTGGCTCTTCCTGCTTTTTAACTAGATTTCCTTTTATTCCCTTTTTACTGCAAGACTCAGCCCCTCTGTTGGCTGCAGTCAGGGGAAAATCCTTATGATGACATAGTCAAAGAGATTTGACACTCTACAACATAAAGGGCAACGTCTGGGAAGGGCAGAGTGATGCAGCACAGCTTCTGGACGTCAGAAAACATTATCAAAGGGTAAAGTTTAACATAATTCTTAGCATGTGGTTTATCTTTCAAAACAAGCTTTGCCCTCCACATCGTTCTGTGCTTCAGATGGTGACCAACCAGATGTATCTGTGCTTTCAATGTTTTTATTTAATAAATCCTTATTACTTTCTCTTTTCATTCCACTCTAGCCCCCACTTTTATCATCATCTTCTAGTCTCAAGAAGTAGAGAGGAAACTGTTGCTTAACACTTGAGAACTGTTGCTCTCTTTTTCCCTCACTTGTAGGTAGAGCTATGTATTAACTCCTACATTCATTAAGATTAGGATTTTAAAATATGCAGACTTAATTGCACCTTCTTTCATAGTTAAGTGTCCAAGTCAGTGCATTTTAGAAATGATGAGCCCCTGTGAGTTTAGATCAAGTCAGTTAGTTATCTTTGTCATTAAAACCCATTGGTTTGGGTGTTTTTAATCTTGGATTGCATTTTGCATAAGCAATTATGACCTGAGGCCAAACTTTTCAACAGCGACACACAAAGCTAGGCATCCATTCCGATATTTAGCACACAGTTAAAATGATCTAGTTTTCAGAGGTGTTGAACACCCTTAAATTCTAGTGGTGTTTCTGGGATCTCCATATGCTCATTACAACCAAAATCCATGCAATGTTTAGATAGATGGGCTAAGATGCCTCATTTCTGTTGCCTAAATCTGTACCTAAACACTCATTTTAAATAGTTTCGCTTTATTTTTGAAATACCTTGCTAGTGCATAGTGAATAAATTGATGAAAATTGAGACTTTTTTCAATTGCGTTCATACAATATATCCAGTTTGTATCTTTTTCAAGCCTCAGTATAATTGTCAATGCTTTACTCCTCCACTGCAAACAGATAAAAGGCTCTTCCACTTCTCTGATGTCTTTATTCACCTAGGGACTTATACGACCCAGTATCTGTACATTTACTATTAGTTGTAGTTAAAATATCATTAGCAGAGCTCATGTTAGTAGACACAAGACACAATAAATATGTTTAGATATTTTATTTGAGGGAAGGTTGGAAGACTCTTTGTAGGCATGTAGACCTCCAGCAGCATTGCTTGGCCTGACCAGCCCAGTAAATTAAAAGCCCAGACTCCAATCAGGGGATGTAAATTCTTTCATATCAAACCCCTTATGTGTGATGATTTGTTCTGAAGGTACTTACATTTGTGGCTTTTGTAAATGTTTTTTCTCCTTTGGGACAACTGACTTATACCAGCTAGCAAAGGTCCTCAAGGAACAATTCATTTATTCGGTGAGTTCTGCCTGTGACCTTCTTATCTCGCATGTCTTCATGTATCTTTCTGCCACATCCAGCAGTTGAAGGTGATATATCATCCAATTGTGCCAGCTAGCCACTAGCAGATTTATATCAGATGGAAACATATGCCTAATATCCAGGATATTTGCGATGCAACCTCGGTACAAAGGGATCATATCGGGGGGGAGAATCAGACCATCATTATTGTTTAAAATGACCTGTAAATATTAGGTCAGCTTGTTCACCAGCAGTACTGTGCCCCTGATTTCAATGACAGTTTTTGATCTGTTATCTCTAGATCTTTTGGATTTTCAGAGCTAACTGTTGACAGCATATTAACTTTGTTATGCTGTCCAAGTTAACTGCAAAAGGTCAACCCTGAGAATTTTGGGGTTTAAATAATTCTTTGCATTGTCGCACTCATATTTATTTTATCAGCTTTAAAGAAAGGTGACTTCAATGCCCAGCAGTGGAAAGCAGGTTGGCAGACCTAACAGAAGATCACAGTAAACAGAAAACAGAAATGTACTGGCTGGACAGAGGGTCTCAGATGTTATTTGTGCAGATTAGAGCCAAGTTTGAGTATACAGTAAAAACATATCAAGAATCTTTCATCCACTTTTCCAACCAACCAGGCTGCAAAATTATTTCCTTCTTCACTCAGGAGCCTGGAAAGGATTTGACTGCTTCTAAAATCAAGTGCTCAAGGGCTTTCTCACAACGATCTGAGACAGTGGATAAGACTCCTTTTCACTTCAGTGGGACACCAAATCAGGTTTTTTCTGTGATGAACTTGCATGCTTTGTCTGTGTTTTAGCCACATCAAGTGGAACTGTGGAAATAATATAGCTCTACTGACACTTTAGGTACTACTCCAGGTAAATGCAAAAGAGCTAGAAGGGAAATCCAACTCACAATGCACATTTTCTTATTGCAATCCTAACTTTTTTGATCACTAATGCAGAAAAAAATAAGGTAATATTACTGCTCTCATTCAGAATATCCATGAGTTTCTCAGTTCACATTATACACCTTAGTCATTTCAACAGCCAGTGTGATTTAAGAATCACCTAGAGCAACACGTTATTTGAAAACGATGCCCCTGGTAACAGGGATGTACGTCCATGCTGCAACTTGACAAGTTTTTATCTCCACCGCAGGGAAGAGTTTAACTTTGCATTACTCCCAGATGACGTGACTGGACAAACACATTCTACTGTGTGTTCTTGAACTTCATTTCCTCTCTGCTAAGATCTCCCCGCCTTACCTACTGCAGCTTCAAGGAAAAAAACAAAGATGACAGCATTTACAGCCCCACCTGCACCAGGAATGCAGAAAAAAATCACATTATCACTTTATGTCTGTAAAGCAGTATGTGGCTGGATTCACAGGCTATCCTGCAGAGAGTATCAGAGGAAGTGAAAGCTCTCCTTTGACTAGTGAAAGTAACAGAAAGCCTTGAGAATTTATAGAAAAGGCCACTCATTTATGTAGACGCATCTAAAATCTCAGTGCCCGATCTAAGGTTGTTGTCTATGTTCTCTTGGTAGTCAATGAAAAAGGATTTTGGCACCGCTGGAAGTATGATTCATCCCATCCTTAGATATTGATTTCAAATAGGTGGGATGTTGTCTCTCTCATTGACTGCAGATGATATATGTTATGCAAAAAGCTACAATAACACTATTTCAGTTTATATATTTCAGTTTCTATGTAGTACCTTTATAGATAACAAGCCATCTGTTGGCCTAGCAGAGCAGTCCTATATGGTCTGTGAAGGTGGATTAAGAGAAAAGGCTGAAAATCTTTTCACCCATTGAATGACTCCTGTTGGCTTTGAGATAAATTAAAATGTTTCCATTTGCAAAAAAAATCTGACGCGTCATCCAATCGGCAAAGATGGGAGAATATACATAGAAGGAAACAGCAGCAACAAGTCTTCAGCAATTACGCTTGCCACACCTAGACAGAAGGGTAGAACGAGCTGTGAAAAAGAAGTCACAATATTTCTCCTGCTTATATGAATCTTGAGTTGATGATGGTCAAGCTTTGTGGGAGGTGTTTTGTTTCTGTATCGTTTTGATCTCATTTGATTTGATTTTGTTTAGCTCTCTTATTTCAGTGCAAGATGCCAGCTTGTTTCTGTTGATAGAAGGTACCTGTGCTTTGGCAGCAACTGCCTAAGGAAGAGGCATCAAAATTCATAGGAAACTGACTCAGCACTGCCCTGCACCTGGCAAGGTGATGCAGCCAAAGAGGTAGGCTTTTATTACCTGCATTTCCCTTTGTGTGTTTGTACCTACACTCCTGCTAAGAATTTATCGCCTCAGCAATAGCCTTAGGACACACTTATGGCTCCTATGCCACCACATATTAACCCATCCTGGTAGGGCTGGTGGATGCTCCATATCCACAGTTTCTCCTAATGCCCAGCTTAGATCATAGTATTGCTTTGTGCATTAACTCTTTTTCTACTTTGTCACTTCTGTTCATCTTTCCCTGCCCCACCCTAAGCTTGCCTTGAGGTAAAGCGAGATGTGATGTTTGCTTCCTCTACTTCATCATGCTGTTGGTTACCTCGAAGGGTTCAAATCTGATACTTCTATCCAAGCTCTTTTCTGCTGCAGTAAACTCCACATCCCATGAAGCGTGTAGTTCGTATCAAGAAGGAGCATCAATACCATCTCCAGGAACACTGCCTGAGTAAGGAGGGGATTTTGGGCTCTTTGTTGGAGCCATTAGAGCAGAGCAGATACTTTCTAGAGCCCTGGACCCCTGTAAAGACTGCTTAATTGATGACAGCAGCCTCTGCCAAGGAATTGGAGAATTCTTCCTCCAATAATAGCTGTCTAGAAGAGTGTCATCTTCCCCTCTAAACATGGGAACCTGGAGATATCTTGGCACTTGTGGGGTTGCAGACAGAATTTCTGATGTGGGGTAGGACCATCAACAGGAGCTGCAGACTCTATTGTTTGGTTGCTTTTCTCCAGGTATGACGGCTTTAGCTCCAGGCTGTGTTTGCAAGCCCACAGGATCCTCACAGAATTTATACAGCCCTCTCCATGGAGGTGCTGGAAGATGAAGCATCATTCATACATTTCACGTTGCACCTCACTGGTCATCTCTTTCTGTGGCACCTAAGGACTTCTCATTACTTGTCTGAGGAAGGGAGGGCAGATGGCAAAAGGATGAAAAACAAAAGACAAAGAAGAGCAATGGTCACCAATTTCCTCTGAAATTGTGCTTTCTATTGTGAAGATGGATTGGAACAGATGGTTTCATTAAGAGCCTGCTCTGAAGATGATTGAAGACAATAGAAGAGTTTCCCTTGATCTTGATGAACTTTTCACTGGTTCTGGTAGACTGAACCTCAATCAGGAGACCCCCAGTGTGAGTCTTTAGTATGATCAAACTTTTTCTCTGGGGAGGGGAGAGGTTGTTATGGATCCAGATGAGTCTATATATCCCATAGACCTAAAGTTCCAGATTAAATGTGCACTGAACTGAGAGAGCTTATAAAGGTTTGCAAATAACTCTTCTAGAAGTGTGATTGTGGCCACAGCATGCATGGCATCTCTGAGCAGGCAGGCAGCCCTTCTCATTCACCGTTGTTTGAATAATTGGAAAATCACTCACCCGTTACTATTTTATGGCTACAGCCGCAATCCTCCCCTGCGCTGGCGCCTCAGCTGGGGATGCTTCATTTCCATTTAATAGGATGAAAACCATGTGGCTGTGAATCATCTGGTTCTGTCTCTGCCGCCTTAACATGAGCACGTTCTCTGTATTCGATCAACTGTGCTACAGTTCAAATTGATGGCAGGGCTCACACCTCATTTCCACACACAGAGGCTGTGAACTTTCTGAAGCTGTGAACATTTCCCTTGCCAAACTCCTCAGTTCTAGAGGCCTGCTCATTTTTTTTATTTTATGTTTTTGACTGCTATTGTGTCCTAGATACTTTGCAGACAGAAGAGGTACCATCATTCCCTAAAGGTTTTATTAATAGCACTTTTTTTTCTGTCTGAGATTTTCTTCCACATTTATTATCATACACGCTCCTGAGCGTGCATATGTGTTAGGATGCCCATAAGTCACCGTGAAACCCTAACTACACTTTAGGAGTGCAATTTGACAGTGCTTTAGCTAATATAAACCAAAGCTCCTGCAGTTGCATGCTCTCCTTCACGCCCAGCCTCATGTTCCTACCTTCATCTTCGAGCTGGCACTAGCAGATTTGATGTGAAGGTTGGTATTTTGTGCAATATCAAGCAGGGAGCTAGCTCAGGGAGCTGATGCACTTAGAAACCAGCCAGGCTAGTTTTTGGCCAGTCCATTTTCCTGAGCTACGCCATTATCCTGTACTGATAATGCAAGTCAGGAATGATACCATGTTGAAAAGGATGGGATTGAGGGCAGTATGGCAACAAACCTGATTTAGAGTGGCTTGAAGTGCCCCAATGCCTCTCCTCTGTACATGTGGGTGCACGCATGTGTTTGTGGATGTTTATTTCTAGGTGCACATAAACAAAAATCTATAGACCAGGTGTTTCTAGACTGTTACACGTAGCACTAGGTGTATGAAAACCTCAGTGAAAAGTTTGAAAGATCCCATTGGGAAGCTTTTACAGGAGCTGTAAGGCAACATTTCCCAAGAAGGCAGGCAGCAATCTGGTCTGAATCCTGACCTCCCTGGAGCTACTGTCGGGTGGAGACCTCAACACACTGCTCAGCTCATCAGGAGTAACGAGCTGCAACTGCCACAGCTTCCCAGTCCCTTCTGTTACTGGTGGGATGGACACAAGTACCAACACCTGTGTTTCCTGATGAGGGGGTAGGGACAGGTCTGGGGCGAGTACATAAAGGTTAGGGTGGTTTTGGTTTGGTTTGGGGTTTTTTTTGTTTGTTTGTTTTTGCAGGTGGGGGATAAAATTGGGGTAATGGAGAGGTAAGACTGGGTGATAAGCAGAGGGGAAGATAAATGATGTGCTATAGGAATCTTGGTGTGAAATGGCAGAGGGATGTGTTAGATAGATGTGGTTACATCCTAGCCTACAAGGGTAGGGGACAATGAATAGAGATTTTCCTTTGTTTCTGTTTGCATTTTTTCTAGACCCAGATGTGGGAACTGCTACCGGTATCTGTAGCTACTGTTGTTTTCTGCAGTTCTGCCACTGTTGCTGGTAGTGCCTGCAGCCACTCCATGGTTGATAACAGCCGAACAGCTCATAGCTGGGTTACATGGCTGTAGACTGCAAGTACACAAGGCCTTGCAACAAGTGCAGTGGAAATGGGAATACTACTGCACTAAATGTGTGTGTGGTCCAACCTTTATGGTGATGTAGGAGAGATAAGGCCTGATACCTTTTTTGCTGCTATGTGGAGAAGATGCCTTCACTTCTGGACAATGGAAGACAAACCACCTCCTTCCACCTGGTCATAGTAGTAGTGGTTCCTCCAAGAGTAAAGCAGCAGTTTGATCGCCTTACCAGGTAGTTCCTTTCTCTCCTTATTTATTTGTGTTCCTCTTTGTTCTCTGTATTGGTTGTGATTTTTTTTCTTTCTAGTATTTTCCACAATAGTAAAATTCTATTCCTCTGCAAACAAACTCTGCTAATATTGATTCAGCCTTTATTACAAATGCATTAGTTGTGCTATTATTGCCATTATTTAAGCTTTTATTCCTGCCCCATGACCCATAGCTGAATGTACATTTTGTCCTTTCTCTGCATAAGGTATTTACACACTCTTCCGGCATTTAGCCTACGCTTCCCATGTAATACAAAGCCTCTTTCCTTTGCTTTTTTTAGGATGGCAGTGGTTGTGAATGTCAAAACCAACCTGTATTTCCTGCTTCTGAAAGCCATTAAGTTTTGTCTGATGAGTTGGTAGTTTTTATGCCAACTTCTGAATCATTTGACAATCAAAATATTGTAATGGATGTTGATTAATCATTGGGAAATGGTAATCACTGGTGAAATAAGGAAAACAGTCATTGTTTTGCTATGTTAGATTGTATTACACTTTGATTAAACACTTAACAGAGATGCCAAAATGTTTGATGGAAAAGGCACTCCTGGAAGGGTGAGTTCAAACTTCCTAAACAATGAATTTCTCTTCCTTTCTCCTTTTGACCACAGAGGAAACTTGACATCACCTAGGTCTTAGTATAGTCCTCTCGGTTAAATGTCTTTAACTGGGTAGGATGGATCAGAGCAAAGATGTGACTCTTGCTGAAGAATTTGATTTACACTAGTTCTGGGTAGGTGGGTTTTTTTCCTTTCAAGTTTCTTTCAAGTTTCCTACATGAGAGCATTTTGGTCTTGCTGTTCCTCATGTTTATTGGAGGAAAAAAATTATAAGCAGAGCAATGAATTAAGGATGTGGCACTTCACAAAGCACAGGAGAAGAAGCATATCTGGATCCCACCTCTACCCAAAGTGACCTCAACCCGCTGTTGAGGCTGCATAGGAATGCTAGGTCAGCACAGCAAGGAAAGACAGGTAGTAATGCTACTCCAGTTTCTCTAACTACATGGCACCAAATGCAACAGGGCATTTGGCTGAAGTACTAACCCATGACTGCCCAAGCTGTTTAATTATTTAACATGGTCTTTGGTGCAGCTTTGTGTCAGCTAGTGGTCTCCCAGGCATAGTCTGGGGAACAGGACTGTTCTCAGGAGGTTGTGTGCAGAGCATGGTGTGAACTTTGTCTTTCCACCTTGTACAGCTCTCCAAATCTACCTCAGCAGGCTTTGTATTGTAAAACGTACTTGGATGACCTCATATCACATTGCCTGAAGGCACCTTAGGTCTGCAGAAATCTTCTTTTCCCCATTTAATTTTGCAATAGAGACACAACCTCCAAGAATGAAAGCAAACACTTTCCTCAACAGTTGAATCGGTTCTGAATCAGAGAATCTTCTCATACTTCCAATAAGCAAGGAGGAGAATAACCTTTCATAAACTTTGGAAACCACCTGAATTCCCGGGAAGACCTCCCAATATCTGTCTGCTGGAAGTTGCATTATGGCACGTCTGAGCCCCTCTACAAAGACAACAACAACTTACACCAGAGTAAGTTTAGCTATAGCCGTGGTGTAATCAGGCAAGCCCAGAATTAGGCAATAAGTTCTGACTCTAGTTTCTACCCTGCCTCTTCCTCCTGCCGCTCACTTGTAGGTGATCTCTCTACTCCAGAATCTCCCTCCAGGCAAACTAACATCATCTTGTGTGTGATTATGTACCAGTTCAAGCTCAGCAAGGTTAGAACAGAGCTTATAATCCTTTCCTGTGATCCCTCTGGGCTATCTTCATTCTCTATAGCCATTCTTGTGCTCAGCCATGAATTCAGACAGCATTTTCTGCTTGTATCATCCTTCAGGCAAGGATCTTGGTTGGGGGCAGGGAAGAGTTTTCTTAACATACCTTAAAATAAAAACAAACAAAAAAAACCCCCAGCCTTTCCTACTGGACTCCAAGGCAAAATTCTCATTCAAATTCCCATCACTTGAGATTCATCTTCTCTAGCTTTAGCAGTATTAGGTATGTTCAGGCATGCCCAGCATCTCGTTTAAGCTCGTGACCTAAGCTCCATGAGCGGTTGGTGAATAGATATAGGAATCCTCCACAAGTTATATTTTCCTACCCCTTAGACAGGAAGACAGCATTTTGTCAGGGTAAATGTAGCTGTGATGGGTAAATGTATTCCTAGATGTGTTTCTTTCCTCTGAAAATTCAGAGGAGTCTGTGTCCTGTCATACTGAACAGTACTATACCTTTCTTTTCCTCTAGTTCCCAGGGTAATTCTATTCATTTGTCTTTGGTCTCTTTTAACATTTAAGTTTTTTGGGGAAGATCTGCCTTTCCAGTGTGTTTCCACAGTACCTAACACAGGGGAATCCTGCTCTGGTACTGCAGCTTTATGGTACTAGGATAAGACAAATAAATAATAATGTATTAGGTATAGGAGTAGGATCAAGCACACACAAGTCCATGTAAGAAACTTGGAAAGTCATTGACCTCAATGTGCAGCCAAGGATGAATCTAGATTGTGACTGCTTCCTAGCACTGAATTTTTTTTGTCCTCTTTGAACTATCAGAGATTGTTATTTTTTCATACTAAGAAAGAACTATGGCAATTTTTTTCTTTTTTAATTGAACTGTTTTGATCAGCAGGACACTTTTTTATAATAGATTATAAAAGAACTTATTAAGCAACACTGTTACATTGTATATAATCCCAAATAGACATTTTTAACTTCTATAGTCACTTGTTCCATCATTTTCCTTATAGTTTGCTGCCCACAGCTGATTCAGTGGTTGCTTTGACTAAACTGGCATCTAATAAATGATTGCAGTTTGTTACGAAGACCTTAAAATATGTTTAACATATTTCAGTGCAAGTTCACATGGACTGCTTTGTCAAACCAGTTTGTAACGGAGAAAGCTGAATCTCTCTGTATCCATCAAATAGCTTTGCACCCAGAATTTGTTGATATTTGAGTGTTCCTGGAATTGTTGAACAAGGACTACTCTTAATATCAAGACTGTAGACTAGCTGCATGCAGAAATATGAAATGGCCTCCTTGTAGCTTATACCAAGGCACTCTATATGGCCAAGATTTCACAGTTAGGTTTTAATATGTGATTATTCTCCTTCATTGAAAAAAAAAAAAAAAAAAGACCCAAGCTTGAAGTTAAGAGGTACTGAAAAGTATTGCCAAACAGGGACCTGCATCATTTTTGTGCAAGGGTAAATCTATTGTTGTCACAATCTAATCTCAAGGGAACAAGCAGAGGTTACTGTAATTTCTGTACTGTACTTCCACGCTCCTGAAATTTCTTTATTATGTATTTTAAAATTCACTTCATTTTCAACAATGTTCATTATTCATCTCTGAGTGAACCAGGATGCTATGTTATTGGTGTTTTAAGAAACAAACTTTTGACCCTTCAATGTGTGTCCTTGGCCATTCTCTTTTAGACTTACAGAGCAGTGATAATTACCCTTATTGAAAGGAAATTTTGCTCAAGAGTTTTAAGAGAGAACAGCTCAGATACCCATTTCCTTCTTTTGAGGTAACACACTTACAACCTCTCAAACAAATGCTTAACAATGAAGAGGCTGGAGCTGCTGATTCAATAAATGTTCACTTTACAGCATGAATTATCTTTAGTCACCTATAGTTAATTAATTTATAAGAGTTGATATTAATTTGCATGTCACAAATCATTTCTCACCCCCCAAAAAGCAAAAAATATCTTAAATGAAAATTTAGGTTTCTTTTCTGAAGGTCATGAGTCTTCAGTTGAGTATCCAAGCACACACTTAACAGTAATTGCCTTTGATGGGACTCCAAGTTAAGCACATGATTAAATGCTTTCTGGCAGAAGTAGAAATTAAGCATATTCTTATACACCTAGTAGAATTTGAGAATGATTCTCAGGTTATTGGACTTACCAGATATGTTTTGGCCACTTTTGGAACTACTCAATGTCATACTGGCACTAAGAATACCTAAAGGGGAAAGGTGTTGCGTTTGTAATGTGATCAGTGCAGACAGATTCTGAATTTTTGCGGAGCCCTGGAGCAGGCCTGGTAGTGCTAGATCTGAAAGCTGAAAGGGTCAGGATAAGGGTCATAACTTTTTATTGAGGTTTTTCTGCATTAATGGATTGCCCACATTCAGGAACCAATTTGTTGGCTAACAGGTCGAAGGTCGAAGCATGGTTGTGATATGGAGTAACCAGCTGGTTGGTTTGTTTCAGACCATGGAAAGCCTTACTGAATTCTTTGTTCAGTCTTCATATATTTTACATTCTCCTGTTTCAATATGCATCATATACATAATCAAATACAGAAGACACAAATATGTTGTTCACTTGGAAACAATGTGAAGTAAGGGAGAGGAAATTGAAAATTAGGAGGGGGATTTAAAAGCAGGCAAGCTTTGATTGCCTCTATAGGCAAGTAAACACTCAATTTGTCAGCCTAGCACTGAAAAAAGCTTCCACAGGCTCTTTAACAGGAAAAAAAATTTGGCCTTGTTTATTTACTTATATGTATGCACACATGCAGGAGAGTGGGGTTAATTGTCTGACATTCAAATGATTCCTGTACTTGTGTCTGAGTTCACCTAGCAGTAAATGTTAAGGTCATTCCCAGTTTCAAAGATTTGTGCAAGACTAACCTTGCACTGAACTCAAGGCGATTGAAAAAGTTCAACACAAATGTTCTTCACTGACATTGAAAGAAGTTCAGGCAGGGAATTGGCAGACTTGAATCTATGCCCTTATTAAAGTCTATTTCTCCCACATGGCTTAGCAAGTTCAGCTTTTTTTTGCCAATCATAAAATATGTGCTTGAGGTGTAACTTCTTCCACCTTGGTGACACTGGCCTCTGCAAGAGGCTACTTCCACAGAGGTAGTGGGTTTTCATCTTCATAAGTAAAACCACAGATTTTAAAAAAGGAAATTAAAAAAAAAAACAACCAACAAAACTGGTGTTAAATGGACACACACACAAAAGATAGTCAAGGAGCACATTCTTTTCTAAGACTGTGGGGAAAGGAAAAGAGATATAAGCAAATCTGCAGCCTGAACTTTCTTACTATCTGCTGAAAGCAGGTAATGAAGAAGAAAAGCAACCCAGGTTCCCTTCCTTCTTGGTCTCTAATGGGCTTTAGATGTCTTTTTTACAGCTTTGGCTTCTTACTCCAATATTTTGTCTGGCTGTGATGGGTTGACTTTGGGTGGACACCAGGTGTCCACCAAAGCCGCTCTATCACCTCCCCCTCCTCAGCTGGACAACAAAAGGCTGGTGGGTTGAGAAAAGGACAGGGAGAGATCACTCACCAATTACCATCATGAGCAAAAACCATACTCAACTTGGGGAAATTAATTTAATTTATTACCAATCAAACCGGAGTAGGGTAATGAGAAACAAAACCAATTCTTAAGACACCTTCCCCCCACCCCTCCCTTCTTCCTGGGCTCAACTCCACTCTCAAATTTTTTCCACCTCCTCCTTGCCAGCAGCACAGGAGGACGGGGAATGGGGGTTGGGGTCAGTTCCTCACATGTTGTCTCTGCTGCTCCTTCCTCCTCAGGGGGAGGATTCCTCACTTGTCCCCTGCTCCAGCATGGGATCCCTCCCACAGGAGACAGTCCTCCATGAACTTCTCCAACGTGGGTCCTTCCCCGGGCTGCAGTTCTTCACGAGCTGCTCCAGCGTGGGTCCTTCCCCGGGCTGCAGTCCTTCAGGCACAGCCTGCTCCAGCGTGGGTCCCCCGCGGGGTCACAAGTCCTGCCAGAAAACCTGCTCCAGCGTGGGCTTCCCATGGGGTCCCAGCCTCCTTCGGGCATCCCCCTGCTCCGGCGTGGGGTCCTCTCTCCCCAGGCTGCAGGTGGAGATCTGCTCCCCCGTGGAGCTCCCTGGGCTGCAGGGGGACAGCCTGCCTCACCAGGGTCTTCATCACCACGGGCTGCAGGGGAATCTCTGCTCTGGCGCCTGGAGCATCTCCTCCCCTCCTGCTCTGACCTGGGGGGCTGCAGGGCTGGTGGTCTCACATGTTCTCACTGCCCTTTCCAGCTGCTGTTGCGCAGTTGGTTTTTTTTTTCCTTCTTAAATATGTTCTCCCAGAGGCACTACCACCGACGCTGATTGGCTCTGGCCAGCGGCGGGTCTGTCTTGGAGCCAGCTGGCGTTGGCTCTGTCGGACATGGGGGAAGCTTCTAGCAGCTTCTGACAGAAGCCACCCCTGTAGCCCTCCTCCTACCAAACCTTGCCATGCAAACCCAATACACTGTCTATTCAGATTCTCAGTATTTTAAAAGTATTTATGAACTTAAAAGTACATTTAATTTCTAACTAATGATCGAAATCTGCTCTTTGGGGTGGAAAAATATCTTAGAACAAAGCAGGACTGGGCATTCAGGTCATGTGCTTCAGCTATTACTTTCTACACCCACTGTTAGATGCTTCTAACTGCTTTGGGTGGGTTTCACCATTAGTAACTCAGTCTCACACACAGATTGAAAGATTGACCTACCACGGTGTGTACATGTGGGAACTCAGGCTCTGATCTCTGGTCCCCTGAACTACACTTAAGATAAATGGCTAGAATAACCCAAGGTAGGCAAGGAGGGTTTCCCAACAATTGTGAGTCAGGCCATTTGATTGTGCGCACTTGCAAAAGCGTCCGTGTTAGGAACTTCATCACCCACAGTCAACTGAAAGAAAGACTTCTGCCAAAAACATGGATCATATTCTGAAGCAGCTTATGTCCTTGAATATTCACGATCTTAGTAGACTACTGAGAACTAGAGCTATTTTGACACCTTCTAGGAGAGGAAAGACACTTTTTATGTATGGTGCACAAACAACTTCTGAGCTGAAAGCAGAGGTAACAAAGAAACAATTGCCTGTTTCACCTTATACAAAACAATGCAGCACCAAACAGAAATACCATCTTAGGCCTTCCCAAAATAGAAAAAAGTAGTGCAGTGTTGCAGTAGCTATAGGAAGTCCTAGTTTTCAGCTGAATTCTGATTTAGCCATATTTCTTCCAGTTCTCTATATAGACCAGCTTCTGATAGATCAGGGAAACACGTAATCCACTCCAATGTGCGATGTCGACATACTCTAAGATGCTAAAAAGCTGTAAGAAACCAAGAATTAAAAACTGCTGGTCCATGACAGAAGGTAAATGCAATACTGAATGAAAAAGAAATGTCTAATGAATATTATATCTATAAGGGACAGAGATTCGTCATGTTCCCCCAGAGAAGACACCTGTTCAAATATCCTTGTCAGGATGATAATTAGAAAGATGACTCTTATGACTGGGATGCTAATGAGCAAAGTCACACATTTTGCTGCAAAGTGTTCCCAGACTAGCATGGATAACAAGTGAGCTGAACTGCTACTTGTCACCATAGGAATCAGAGAGTCCCTGATCACAAGAAATGAAAACTGTGAACACTGGATATTTGGGTGTTTTCCTTATCTGTAAGTGCAAAAAGGCTTGGGACACTCTGGGCAAGGTCTGGGAGCTGAGTGCTTCGTGCCACATATTTTAACTGATCATTTGTGAGTGGTTTATTTTATTACTTGCAAAAACAATTAATCTAATAACCTGAGTCTGTTAACAGGACATTCTTGCTCATTCATACAGCAAAATCCTTCACAGATGAGACTAGAGTGTGATTCACGTAGGATCTTCAATCAAAACAGCGGATGCTCTCCTAGAAGGTACAATCAGTGCCAGGGGCTGAGACTGTCTTCACTTACGTGAAAAGCTCTAACTATCACTGAAAAAATCTAAGTTAGAAATGAGATCATGTCAGATGGGACATGACAACTACATTTAATAGACCGTGTGAGAAATACTGTAAAATCTCAATGGCTGATCTTGCCCTACATTCATCATAGGCAAATTCCCAGCAGTTTCTTTTTTAAGATTGCCCTTTTCAAGTTAACTCTTTCATGAGCATTGCTTCAAACACAAGATTTCTTGTGAAATTCTTTGCAGTCCTTAGATAGAAGATGCAAACAAAAACTTGCTTGTGATTTATTATTACATACAGTCAGACTTTGTAGTGAAGCTGGAGTCTAGTCAGTTGTTTTAAAGTAATTGAATACTACTATCAGAGAGGGACAAAGTCATTCGCTGACTGTGGTGGTTGAAAAGGGCTGATATAAACATAGAATTAACCAAGAAATTATCATCTAAGTATTCCCAGTTCTGTAGTAGTGGCCATCTGGCAAGGCCTGAAACATTCCCTACCATACCTTGTGAAGAAGGCAGTCTTGTGTGAAATGCTCATGTGAGGTGATGAAAGGAAAATGACCTTCCGAAAAAAATTCTGACACAAGATTTGCACTGACAGATGTGCATGAACCTTTGACTACAGTAATTATGATTTTACATTGATAAAGCATTTCTCATCCTGGGTCTCACAGTGCCCTGTGTAGGATCACACTGTTGAGGTGTTGACACTTTTGATAGCAGGATGCCAGCAGGCTAAATCAAGGCATGTTAAGTGTGGCATTGAGGAAATGAGAAAATATTATGTTGAGAAATAAAGCTTGCAAATGTAACCCAAATGCAATTGCAGGGCTAGAAGCAAAATGTGTAGTTTTAATAGATTACTTCTAAGCCAAGTTTGCTGTATCTTTGAGCCTGGCCGACACTAATTGTTGTCAATATTGAAAGTGTGAGCTTTGATTTCAAGTGCTTAGATCCTTCTCTTTTCACAAACACTCTTTCTATAGATGGTTCCATAGCCTGGGGTTAGTTCAGAGCATTCAGTTCTTTAGCCTGGGAAGAATGGCCACAGATCCTACCTAACTTTTTATTTGTAATTGAGAAGTTCAGGTAAAAAGTCTTCTCACCTGTACACTCCTATTCAGACAAAGGAGAGAAATGGAAATCTTGTGGTGACAGCTCCGATTTTGGAAGGGTCTTAGTTCCCAACCTCACCTGCTTTAGACACCAGCAGGTCAATGTGATGACACTAGGACATACTGGGTACCGTTTCCTTTAATCAGTGGCAGTAAAGGATGTAGGAGCAATGTTGAAAGACTGACTTTCTTTTTTTTACCCACTGATTGTGTTTTATCTATCAAGAGGTACTTGAATGGTGTGTGGACTCATCCAACCAGAGAACCTTAAATCTCCCTTCCAAGAAAATGTGTCTAAAGATCTAAAAATGTTATAATATGCTAATAAATAACCACGAGAGAAAGACTTGTGTGAGTCAAGTGAAACTTGAGATGGTTTTGAACCTGACAAGACATCAGTCCAAATTCCAAACTCTTTTCTGCCATTTGGAGCAGCCTGCAGGACCAAAGTCTTAGGACAGATTTGCTAGTAATGTATATGCTAGTATGTCCAGTGGTTTTGCTTTCAGTAGGTAGGATGCTTAGAAAGACACTAATTCTAAAAAGCACCCTTTTTTTCCTTCTGCATTTCAAGACTTATTTTCCTTCACCTTAGGTTACAGCAGAAAAAAAAAAAAAGAAACTCTCTGACGGTTATATTTTAATTCCCAGGCAGACTGACCTCTAGCATTCTCTTCTAGAGGGTACTTAATGACAAAAGGACTTACTCTTTTTTTAAAAAAAAACAACAAAATATGCCAAATTTTCACAGGCATTTTGGGGTGGGGAGCAGAGAGTTTGAGAATATGCAGAAGAAACATTTGTTTTATAACTTTGCTAGGAGACAATGTGCTCTAATTAGATGGCAGTAGGCTTGCAATATCCACAGAGCCTTACTCGCATTATTAATATTTTATGCTAACTGGGACCCATCATGCATTCTTTAACATTCATTTTTTTGCGCTTCACAGGTTACAGACGGGTCTTCACTTTCCATGTCTATATAAGAATAAATCAAGGTCTTTAGCAAACGTTTTACAAAGGAAAATGGGAAACTTTTTTGCCATAGAAAGGTAAGGATTATGATTTACCCACTGCTGGGACATTTACTTATACTGTGAATGATAGAAAGGATAGAAAATTGCCTTGAAAATTGCTTTGAATTATATGTATACAAAAGTCCTATATTTGTGTGTGTGTAGGGGAGGGTGGCTGCAATATATTTATTTTGCAGCTAGTTTTATATGCATTCTGCCATACACAGGTTTAGTTTGGAAGGTCAGCAAGTATTACTCCTCATTTCAAATTCAAAGAAGTAAAATTACCCAGCTACCTCTGGCCCACAATTTCAGGAGTGTATGCCCAGCTTTCCTTCATCTGATGTTTCAAGATGGCATTTTTAAATGGATTTTAGCATATTGCCAAGCACCAGCTCACATAGGGTCACCACTAAAATGAACTCTGCCGTGAAAATGCATTTTCTGCACAGATGTTGCTGTCTAGATTTCCTTTGGTAAGAAATGCACCAAAGGCCTGGTTTCATCAGTTCAGTAATGAATGCTAGCACACGTGAGCCTTCCCTGGCACTATAACAAAAGTTGTGTTCTTTCTTCAGAGTCCAACATATAGGGTTTGACAGTGTAATGGAAAGTACAACTGAAAGGATCACTTTTTAGCTAGGGAAAAACTTAACATCAAAAAGTTCATCCTTACCTTGAAGTAGTAAGCTACTTGATCACTGCTTTCAAGTGCAACCATTAAGAGTTTTTAAACACACTTTCCACAAATGTTCCAGAGCCAGGGTTTCCCTGCTTTACTTCTGACATTGAGACAAAATGAGAATCTTAATAAAGTGAAGTTTATCAGAGTTTATGGTTTCTACAGCTTGTCCTGACACCCTTATTGTGCTGTAGGAAGCAGGTGGGTATCAGTAGACCCTTGATGGACACAAGGCAACTCACCCCAAATTCTTGCCCTATAAATAAGACAAGACTGCAGGGGAGGAAGTAGGGACAAAACTTTCCTGGGAAAGACAGTCTGATTAAAATTGCAGAGCACATATGCAAGAAAACAGCTGAGACTTTCATACCAAGTTTTCCCATCAAGTTCCGAGGAAGCAGAGCTTTGTCTCTTTAAAATAATATTCTGTTTTGTGGGCTTCTTAGCCTACAGAGGCTCTTCCTTTTCTGTTAATTCCCGTTCACCCTACTTTTCTCTTTTCTATCATTGTTTTCTGTTGACTTATAATTCCCTCCACCTCTCTCTCCATCTTTCTTATTAAGTCTATTTAATTGTTTCTCTCCTTTACTACTTTAGACCAAAATCATGTTGGACTTCTGTTTGGGTAGTTCTTTTTAATCTTAAAGATCATTTGCCTTTCATCTTCCGCCTCCTTTAGAGAGGAGTTTTCTTTCAAATTTGGTCTTTCTTCATCTTCTTATTTATCTTTTGAATTTTTTTTTCCTTTGTATATTGATATTTTGCTCAGATTTCTTTTTACTGTTGCACAGTTAAATTGTTCTTTCTGTGTTAGGCTTCTGACCTCATAAACCTATATCTTCTTTATCCATCAAAAAGATCAGAGAAAAAAGGAGAAAAGAAAAGGGGAACTCACTAAGAGGGAAAAAATCAATATATTATATGCACGACACTCATTTGTGGGAACTGAGGTGATTCTGCACTATCTGTATTATTGAATCATCTATGAACTTTACCAGGATCAAGGTCCCATTGCGCTTCACGAAAGACCATCCTTGCCTTAAAGAGTTTATACTCTAAGCAAACAGGATATATAAACAGCAGAAGAAAGCAGAATTCTCCATCATTCAGTTGGAGAATTGAGGTTAAAGACAAGGTTTTCCAAAGAACTCAGCTACCATTTAGGAAGTGAAATAAACCCAAATTCCTCTGGTCTAGCTTTTGTCTTCATCCCTCAGCTTGATACATCCTTTGGGCTGGCTCTAGGTCTTCAGAGACCACTAACATATGGACTTGAGTGAAAGTCATGCCAGAAGAATGACTTTAAAGGCTAGATTTTCCTCGGGACATTGGACATGAGGCAGTGAACTAAGCTGGAAAATTTGGTCATAAATGTCACAGGAAGAATTGAGCACTTCTGAATTTGTGGCTTACTGCTTGCAGAGCAAAGCAGAACAGTGGCCCCAGTGACTCGCTGGGTGCTTTCACTGGGGGCTCATCTTTCTTTCTGATCCTTGATCAATTAGAGGCTGTGCCTACGTGGGGAAGTATGTTCAGCAGGATTTGTATTTTTGCTGGTTTGCTGTGAGAAGTGTTTGTTTCTTATGTATTTATAGGATTTAAAGGGACTGAGGAGGGAGGAAGGAAAGGACAGTGGGAAGGAAGGAAGGAAGGTGGGAAGGTTTACCTAGAGAACCCAGCAATAAAATGCAACAATTCTGAAATAAGTCTAAATCTTTGCTGCAAATATCAAAATAAATCTAAACAAGTCTTATATGAAGACTTCTTCCCTTCATGCTTCTCCATGACTCCATAGCGGCATTCCTGACTCTCACTCATGTAAATGAAATTAGGGAAAATTACAAGTAAGAGAGTTTGTTGAAAAGAAACTTTTTTTTTTAAGGAAAAAAAAAAAAACAAAACCAGGACTTTCAGTGCAAATCTTCTTTAAATAATTCTCCTTCTACAAGTAATGTTATAGAAGCTTCAGGCTCATTGGGTAGACTTTGATAAAGTTTGACTGACAAGGTTCCTTGAAGAAATTGTTTTCTGTTGTCTCTGTTCAAGTAATGAAAGAGTTTCAATTAGGGAAAAAAAAAAAAAAGCCAATTTAACACTGAGGATTTTGCAGTGAATCACAATGCGCCTCTGATTCAGTGTATTTATCACTATGTTTCACTTGAGTAAACTTGCTGTTGATTAGAATCCAAGCCAAATTATCAGGCAGCATGCTTGATGTCTGTTTTTATGTTGAATTCACACCGTATTTTATTTAAAGACAAAACCAATATTATGGGATTTACCAGCATCCTTTTCTTGTTACATAAGTAGTCCAAGCTTTAGCATCCTTGCAACATATAGGTGCTGAGTAGGTTACTACAAGCTGTTGAAGCCGGTGACTTGTTTGGCAAAGCTGGTCTTTAAAAGACCAGATTTGCAGATATATTACCAGAGTTAACAAATCACTGTCTTTGAATCATTACAGTCAAAAACCAGTCTGTAAATGCTGCTGCATAGCTTCCAAACATATTTGGAGAAAAACACTCACTCTCTCTACCACATTACATTTCATTAGTGTAAGGGATGAGCATGACAGCAGAAAAGTTCACATAATAAAGGCTAAAACACAGGGAAGCATTTTTAAATCCCCTTGGGACCAGATTTTCAAAGATCTCCAGGCTCCTACAAATGCAAACAGACACTTTCTGGGATTTTCTGAGCATGCCTACACACATTAAGTGTCTGAAGTACTGTGGGAAAAAATAGGTTATAATTGGGCCATTAATTATTTTTATAACACACATAGAAGATGATTTGTGAGTGATGATGTCTGTGAAGGAGGAGAAGTGGTCTGATTTATATATGTCTTCCTGTCTATGTGAATATTCTTTGTGAGGTGGGTTTAGTCTGTCTTTTCAAAATGTTCACTTTGGTAGGGTTTATCCAACAGCCAGACATCAAATACAAACTAATTAAGTCATACCTCATTAAGTAACTCCTTCACTGGAAACAGGTAGACTTTCCTGATTCAGGCTACTGGTTTGGTTATCTATCTCAAGGCAAGAAGAATAGCCTTGTAAAAATATCCTTCACTTTACTGTTCCTACAGACAACTAAAATCAAACACTTAACTCTTGTGGCTAAAGTTCAGTTAGAAATCCTCAGTGTAATGGTTCCATCTGGGGGTTAAAGCAAGCTCTTCTCACCCCTGCCCCTCTCAGATAACACAATTGCATTCACAACTCTTATTCTAGACATAACTTAAACCAGGTTAGAAATACCTTATTCCATTTCATTTCTTAGTGGCAGCCAGCCAGAGGACTGACAAAGGATTGACAGGTTCTTCTTCTGTTACATTAAAGAGCAATCAAACAAAAAAACATCAATGGGATTGTACATCTATATTCTTAATTTTTTGCAGTGTTTTTAAATTATGATGGGTGCAAATACTTGAGAACAGAGCTATCTAAAAATAAATATTGTATCAGTATAACCCAATTACTGTTTCCTTGAACATGATTTTAGACAAAAATAAACCTTTTCTCATCATTATCAGAACGAGAGCATTACTGTAACTCCTAGAAGCTCAAGCAGAGATTAGAGCCTCATTTTGCAGATTGCTCTAGCAACTTGGAGACCCCAAGTCCTCCAAACCTTAGGCCAAGATAAGAAATCTAAACAATTTATTTCCTTTTAGTACTGAGGAATAAAGTCTGATGCCACGTGGATACTGGACATTATAAAGGTTAGGTAGGTCCTAGTGTGTTTAAGGAAGTAGATGATGTAACAAGTGTGCAGAAAACCATCCATTTCAGACAGAAATTGGCTAACTTACAATAGAAAAACCATGCTCCCTCCCTGGTCCTGACTAAGTCAGAACATGAAATCTTCAATGAGTCTGTAGTTCAGAAGGAAATCTTATCCAAGGACTGCTGAGGGAGGGGTTGTTTGTTGGGGTTTTTTTCTTTTTTCTTTTTCTTTTTTTTTTTTGCATTGATATCCACAGAGTGCTTCAAGTACTCTATGAATATTTAAAGAGAGATCTCTAATCTTTAATCTCCTCCACATTGAGATAACTAGCCTTGATTTCTTATCTTGGCCTAAGACCTGAGGAGCTGGTCTCTCAAATTAAACTGTTACTCAATACTTTGCATTTGACTGTGCAGCTGGCGTAAAATGCAGCTTGAGCGCATGTGTTTATAGACTAAATCTAATTTTTTTCCTCTCTAATTGCATTTTGTGCCATCAGCTATGAAAATGTGACCCACAGAACCTTAATGCTTCTGCTTGCATTACCTCACCTCCCATGTGGATACACACTCCCTGCTAACTGTCTCCTTGTCAAATCCAATGATAAACTACCACTTGTGAGAACAATCTGCTGCCATTCCTTTATTTTCCCAGTTACATTTACCAGGAGCTCGGTTGTAACCTTCCAGGCTACCACTAGTGAGAGGCAGCACATATTTCTAGAAGACGCAATTTGACAGGAAGGACCTGAGCATCCTTTTCACCTTTGACAAGTGGGGATTTGAGATGAAGGTTGGATTGTTTGGTTAAGGCAATGGGTTTTTGAATAAGTAGGTTATAATCTGTGGCTTCAGATCAGTCACTCATGTTGGCGTTCAGCTGTGTAAAGACATATAGATGTCCAATGCTACTTTAGACACCTCGGAGAGAGGCACTTGGCTTCCAGGTGTCTGTAGGACACTGTGATATACCTACCAGTCCTACTGGGTATCTCATATACTCAGGGTCATCTCAAATAGTGTTGGCTTCACGCTTCACTCCATTCCTTCTCTATAAAGTTATTGGTGTAGTACTTTGTGCTGGTGTCACTGTTGTCGTCAGTGGTATGTTAAAAAGGGACATAGGCATGACACAAGCTTGTCAAGCAATAGCATCACCCTGAAAATTTCTGATTTAAGCATCAAAGAGAAAACAAACATTCAGCAAATGAGCAGGGACTACAAAAGAAGGAGACTCTTTATATATATATACTGGAGAGGCTGGGGACATATAGCAGGAGTAGGTAACTATCCCCTCGTAGCAGGGTCACGTACATCAGAATGACCACTGACCTGGCTGATGAAGCAGGGAGTTTCTGCAGCATCTGTCAGCGCCCAGGCAGTAACTTGCACCTTACATAAATTAAATCATGAGGAAAAAGCGTCTTGCTACAATTTTTACTGTTATAATGAGCAGGTCAGAAAAGACACAGTGTGGCCATTCCCTTTAATGACTACAAAACATATCTATTCTCATACCATTAATAGGAAGAAGAAGTAAGCGTTTGCTGCATTATTTTCATGCTTTCTTGAAGTGCTTGCTTTGCACAAGGGGATCTACCCAGCAGATTAAGGAGACTCCAGGTTTCTCATTTTCCAGATTGCATTCCAGTTGCATGCAAGATTATTCGTCATGTGGCTAAAGAGCCCTCTGCACCCCTCATAACAGCCACAACCTGCCCTGACTCCTCCAAGTGACTGGTCCAAAATTGTTTCTAGCATTTTAGCTTTCTGTATACCAGGAAGAAGACTGAATGAATCAGCATATGAAGAAAAATCCATGTCGTTTTAATAAAACACAAGTGCATAACCTGTCCACAGTACTTAAATTTGTATGAGAAAGAAAATGTTTGCATGATTCCCCATTGCACAAGGCTGATGTAGGAATGCTGATACTGGTGTTTAAAAAAAAAAAATGAAAACAATAAAGTATAAATCTGTCTTTGGAGGGCCCCAAGGGACTGTTATTAGCTGCTTTTACTGCAGCCAGAATTCTTCTTTAATATAACTGAAAATGTGTCACCTCACAGACTTGCAGGATAGGTGTAAAGAATTACCAAACAGCCTTGACAGACACAATTGCTTATGCAGTTGGGAAAGGGCTCACCGAGGGGAGGGTTGTATCAGGTTTACAGTAATACTGAACATTTACTGTAGGCAGTGCATCTGGTCCTTCACTTGCTCACCCGTGATGGAGAAACTTTGCCTCTGGCCATTTCAGGAGTATCATAGCCAACATTTCAACCCCACTGCCACTAAAGGATTGGATGGTAGGCGGGCAAACAGACTGCATCCAAGATAAACTGGGCTTGTTAGGGCTTTTTGATATCATATCTCCTGCCCAATCATTCATATTTATATGTCAGCTTGAAGCACACTTGCTAAATCTGCCAGTGTTGGACATGGGTGATTTGTGGGAAAGGTCCTGGAAAAATCACACTTTTTTTTCCTCTGTAGCCACAGCAACCTCCTGTGCTCTGATAGTCATGAGACTGGCATATGCTGTCTGGATCAGGGTATGCTCTCCCAGCCCCTGGGCTGGCTGCTCCTGATTTACACCAGCCTGGGGCTGGCTCTTCATGAGGCTTTAATTTAAAGTGGTACCCTGTGCAAAAGTGCCAAACTGCTTTGTCTTTGCTAGGGTTTTATCTCAAAGTAATGATGCCAAATTAATTCAAGTTAAGAACAAGCCTTTTTTTTTTTTTTCTTTCCTAAGTGAAAAGGAAAGTCAGATCACAAAGATGACTTTTAAAGCAGCATTGTTTTCAAAGCAAGCTTAAAGTGAACTGCAGCAATCTATCAGCCAGACTTCACTGTGCAGTACACTAATTTCCCATTTCCACTTCATTTTGTGTTTAGCACTGTAATTTGTACATCTCAGAACTGCTACTGTAAAACCTCAGACAACCTCAAAAAAAAAAAAAAGAGAGAAAGAAAGAAAGAAAAAAAAAAACTTAAAGCAAACCACGAATAAAAAGCCACAACAAAAAACTAGAAGTGTCTGGACTTATCTAGAATATCAATGTGTCCAAAACAAAGGCTCTTTGTGAGAAAGCCTGATCTGCATTGCCAGTGCTCTTAATTCTGCAAACTTTTCACATCTACTTAATTGTTCTCTGTGTTAAATCACACTTTTATATTAAAAATAAAATATATATAATGAATTAATTATCTGCCTTATCCCTTAAAAGTGATCCTTCGAGATGCAAAAATGATGGCTTTTATAGCTGTGAAGAATTTGCATACACAAGCCGTAGGAGTCTCTGACATGTTGTTTAAAAATTAAATAACATGTATTCATCAGACAATGGCCTACTCTTATACAGTAAGAGAATATTCAATCAGCTGAAACAGATGCTTAGAGGAAATCTCATTCTTGAGGCAACATTATGTTACTGACAGGTGCATAAAAGAGTCTTAACTGTACAGACCAAAGATGAAAAATCAAATGCAAAATCCTTTATACTTTTCTTTTTTTCTTGGAGATGAAAATATCACTTTTAATGGGAAACTGTAGCCATTTTTGCAGCTGATGTCAGTTTGAATTGTTTCAATGTGTGATCCAAAAGTCAGCCGTGAGGAGAGCAGTGCCGGGGAACCTCTCACATCCCATGGAGTAAGACATTCCTACTCTCAGGGTGTCTTATACCCAGCCAGGGATTTGAAAGGGAACCTCAAAAGTAGCTGTATGGAAGGAAGAACTAAAAAGAGAAGAAAAATTCCCGTATGTTATTCCATACCATTCCCCACACAGGAAAAGATCTGTTGTGCGCCCCTTCCCACTGCATATATGGCTCATTTGTTAAAGTGCTGTAGAGGAAAGGCTTAAAGTCTACCTTTATTTCACAGGATAGGACAAAGGATTTCAAAGATAGGGATATCCATTTTTTGGTAGCTTTTGGAGGCAGGGAAAAATATCCGAAGTGTGTACTGGGCAAGAGAATTATTCGGGTTTTAACTTACTCCTGAATTTTCTAGCTAAATAATAAACAACCAGAAGCAATTGAGGCAAGGGATTACTGATTTCTGTTGTTGCTTTTAAAAGATATCTACAGGTCTTCTGCATGTGTTGGCCCTCTCATCCAAGCACCACACATTTCTAGGCCCCTTTCACAGCTGCAGAATTAATCTGGGTGGTACCTCTAAGGTAAAATTCTGGACATTAAGAAATATGAATAAATCAGATCAGGCTTCAGTAAGGAGACAAGAAACTTCCAGAAAAATAATTAATATCAGGCAAAACAGCATTGTCAGACAGGAAAGCATTCTGTCAGAAAATATCTGACCAGTTTTACACAGCAACTGCATAAATTAATACCAACGCTTTTGCCAAGGGGCAGGGAAGGGGAGAAGGCTGTTAGTGAAGTTCACTTGCTTTCAACTTTATTTTTTTTTTCTAATTCCCTCCAGAATATCAAAGATTTTTTTCCAGGGCATGAGGAAAGAAAAATTCACACTTGTGTCTTCTCTGATTGCAAGAACTCTCAGGCACAGGCAGTCGACTTTTTTGTCTGTCTTCAGACGGCTCTTTCTGCTTCACAACTGCAGGGTTTGGGTTGGGGGAGGTTAGTGGGGTTTTTTTTTTTCTTTTCTTCTTTCTTTTTTTTTTCCTTTTCACACTGCGTTTTACATTTTAAGAATTTCTTGGGTTTAGTAAAAAATGCCTGCTGGTGCTTTCAGTGCCTCTCAGTGTCTCCGCAACAATTATCCCAGACCAGCTCCCTTCCAGAATCTCATAAAAATATGCTTTGAGATACAGAGACAGACTCTCTCTCACACAAGGGTTGCAACTGTCATTCTCTGTCAATTATTTTCTGTGGGAAATTAACTTGCTGCAGGAGATGGGGCAAGTCTCATTGAAGTCATCTGTGCCAAGTGGTTTCTTGGGGTGGTTTTTTGGTTCCTTTTGGTGATAGATTCAACAGATCCGTGGCCAAGACTGTATTGTCTTGATTTTTGCATGCCATTGGTGAACTTAAAATTGTGCACTGGTACTTAGAGATATGTGCCTTTTATAAGCATGGACTAAGGATGTTGATGCAGATGTCTTTACCATCTGAACAGCTCAACGTGCTTTTCAAGCTCTCATTTAAATGCAATGCAGCTCTCGCCACTGTTCTGGCACAGCTTTGCTCGGAGCTGAGTGATGCTCGTACCAAATGTAAATCATTACACTGACCAAATCCATGGGCCTCATCCTCATCTGTACGGGAGCTGTTTTGCAGCTTGCTGCCAGTACAAAATAGCCCCAAGGTCACCGTAATCACAGGAGGGCTGCGGCCCCAATCCTAAAAATCTGCATGGCCAGAGTGATGGTTTCACCCTGACCAGGACAAGAGATGTGGTTGAGGATCAAGGGCTGTTACTGGAAATGCACGTGTCCAGATTTGGCTTGCTGGTACCCAGCTGCCAGAACAGATTTTGCAGCAGTTGGCTTAAGTTAAAAGCAGGAACAAAAAAAGCAGAAGAAAGTTGTTTTTCACTCTCTCCATTAAACTGGGGTATAGTCCACACTTTTTAACCTCTTTTGGTGTTACTCTCAATATTGTACATTTGAAATCTCTGTGCTGAAAACTATTTACTTGAAATGGAGGAAAAGACGACTCTCATTCAGTTACAGGAGGTAAAGATTTGGTCTCGCAAGATGAAACCTTTCAAATCATTCCTTGTCCAAAGGACAGCTAAGTACGCATGGGTCAGTGCCTCTCTTACAGTAGTCTATTAATGCTCATATTTAAGCAAACATTTAAGTACTAAAAAAGATGTTCTGCTAGGTAAAAGCCACAATCTGCCAGCTTCCACGTGCTTTGTCTTATTAAAAAGTAAAGTTTGACTCTTTGAGGTGGATCAACACCTAACTCTGGGGGAGTCTTGGACCATGATCATGGCCTCTGGGTGCTTCAAGAAAGAAATTATAATTATCAGTCCTCTGGACTGAACACATGCTTGGAGCTGGCAGCTTGTTCTCTCTGCAAATGTGTGCTGGTCGGCAGGGCCAGGGCTTTAGAGACCTTTTTTATATAGTCACTAAGTGATAGCACCAGCGTGTTGTCAGAAAGCTGCAGCAGGATGCACTCAATTGGGCAAAAGTATTGAATCTCTGTTTCTTTTATCCCTATTCAGCACAGTTTTGTGCATGTTGTCTCCAATTCTTTGAATCTGTTAACTGAAGGAACACTCCAAGTAGTTCAAAAGCACATAGAAATTCTTTCTTTTTTTTCCCCCCGTTTCATGTTGGTACAGAAATGCTCTGAGCACCTCATTGCTTGGCTGGCAATAGCGTCTAAATGCGTGCTCAGGACGTGGCAGCAGTGTCCTGCAAAAATTGCTGCTTTGCTCTTTGAAAAATGCCACTGACCTTATGAAAAACAATCTTCTGACACAGGCTAAAGGAGTAAATTATAGTACAAAGGTCATGTATGATATTAGTAGTAGAAACCAAATGATAGAGTCGCAAGGGCAGCCGCTCAGCTCACCAGCCCCTGTATCAGCCCACTATCAACCCGGATCAGGGTCGTGCGGTGAAACCTTCCCTCTGTTGATTCACCGGCGCGGTGAGATTGCCATGCTATTTGAATTTTAGTACTGCCTCTGCCATCAAAAATTATGGCGATGGGGCCATATAACTACCTGACTATATAGATGACAGTAAATATCCTTCCCACTAAAAGGGCTCAGTTCTGCTGTCAAGACACAGTCCTCTTGTGCCGCGACGGCAGCCAAGTACATGCGGTGATGGGGACAAATACCTCTAAGTGGTTTTTACTCTCCTAATCACTGAGCTGCTCCTTTTATTCCTTTTGTCTTTTGCTGACTCTGTTCCTACTGTTTCTTTGCTGACTGTCTCTGCCTTATCTCCATCTGCATACCCGTGCCATAACCACTAAATCCTGTCTCAGCCTCCTTGGTATTAACTGCTGTTGTCACCAACTACTTCTTGTCAACATGACTTGATCTTCTCTGTGCTTCACCCTGTCTTGATTCATTCTACCTGAAATTAATCAGTATATACAGGAACGAAGATGTAAGGAGAGAGAATTCTGCCTTTCAATCCCTCTTTATTTGGGAAAAAGTCTCTCTCCCTACATGCACAGCTGAAAAAGGAATTGATTTATGTTGCTGCAACTCTACTGATTCCACCTGAAGTTTCTCTAATTTCCACTAGTATAAGGGAGATTAAAATCCATCTCAGAGTACAGTACATCACTGCTGTAGAATTGCTTTTGACTGGGTAAGAGATAGGAGGCATATTTCCAGCCTGAAATACATTTTCATCGTTATCTCATGCACAGGGCTCAGTGAAAGACTGTTATTGGAGTTCTCTGCAAATCACCTGAATTACTGATAATCCTTTAGCAACCCATGAGCAATAAAATGCTGTATGGCATGGGAAGTAATGTTTCTGCATGCCCTGGATGCCGTGGAAGCACAAAACCTGACTGCCAGCTGCACACCCAGTGTAGGAATGCAAAAGAGTTGCCCTAGCTTTCACAAGAGCTGAATTTGGACCCCAACATTTCTAACAGGCAACCTTGCCATGTGACTATCTATCTCGCTGATTTGCAGCCACAGTCTGGCTCTGGGTTACCTTCTTCAAATGGTGCTTTTAGTAGCAGAGGCTTTATTTAAGGCTAGGAATACATTTTCAAAGTATAATGTAGTGTCCTGATTTGTCTTGCCACATATGCTCCATATATCATGGAATATGTTCTCTTTGCTCTACCACTGACTTATCCAATAACTGTGCAGACACATTACTATTCACAGACCTGGGTAGGGGCAACACCGCTTTTTTCTCAACCACTTCACTCAAAGAAGACATAGGAAAAGCACAGTAGGTCCAATCCCCAATTCACTGCTCCATTAGCTTCCAGTTTGCACCAACTAAAGATATAGCCTGAATCTCACGGGTTTCCTAGAATATTCATTTATACCTCCTTCATCGCAGATTCTCCAGCATTTCTCTCTTTGAGAGGAAAAAGTACTAGTTCGGGCAAAGTTGTCCATCTGTTTCATTGCCTTGCCAGGAGTCTCTGCACTCCTCTCTTCTAACCAGTCAATGGCTAAACAGATCACACCACGCTGAGCCTTTATCTTACCTGGAGCCAATTTTTTTTTTTTTTTCCCATTTCATACCTTTGCTCACCATCATGACATCACCCAATCAGAGGTGAAGCAGCCACTTATTCAGCATTTTTTTGCTTCCAAATCAGGGGGAAAAAAAAAATTAGCTACATTCACATTGCAAAATAAATGTGTGATATCCTTATAAGTGTGGGGATTGGTTTGCAATAAAGACAGCAGGATGCCTCAAGCAATCTGGCTTCACGGAAATAATCACACATCTTGGGTGGCTGATTTCATTTTAATCATGGTTTCAGACTTACCAAAGGTATGCAATCTCCATTAGATAATGTATTGCCCCAGCTTCTGAGAAGTTTAAGAAGAACTGAACTTCTGGAGAGTGTGATTCCTTCCTAAGAAAGAAATGAGCCAGTAAAGACTTCCTAAGACAGAAATGAGCCAGTAAAGACTCTGGGTGTTGTATAATTGATCTCAGCATTTATATTTATGCAAAGGAGATCAGGAAGGTGAATTCTGCTCCCAGGTCTCACTCTCAGTGCTGAGCTGAATTTTTTTTGTGCAACAAACATGGTGATGGGAATTAACACTAATAATCGACCCAAATAGGATTGCATCAGGCCCAGACTCCAGACCTGTGTCTGGTTGTGTTGTTTGTGGTTATATTTAAGTCTTTACCTATCAAAAATAATGTGTTAATGTGCAGTTGTCACATTCAGACATTGCTGGCAGGGTTTTCTTTTTATACAGTAAATATTGCAGTATTAAATGGGCTTACCAAACACTACAGAGACCCCTAAGAGCAGCAGTAGACACTTTTTACTGCAGTCTTGACTATCAGTATTTGATGGAGAAATTTAGTTCCCAGATTCATTTCTTTAATGTATGTCATTTCTGTTACTTTATGCAATGCATTCACATTCTTTGATTGGGTTAGTGACTCATTATAAACCACAAAAGCTACAGTTCAGTAAGTGAGAACTTCTCAGTGCTGGAAAGGACAGAATCTTTTAGCTTTGCTCATAATTGGTGTGAAGCCTCAAACTGTGCCCACTCAGAACTATTATCTTTACTTTTTTATCTTCACCTAGCAGGGTAAGGGAGCCACAGCATCATTGCATTGGGTACTGTGCAAATATCTGACCAAGAGGGAGTCTCTGCCACAGAGAGTTCAGGCATGAGACTTTGTAGAAGGTAGAAGATGTAGAGAGAATAATCAAACAATCTGATCAGCCTGAAAAGCAGTAGCCTCATTAAACTATCATCTGCCTAATCATTGCCAAGCTTGGCTCCTTTCTCATCAGCAGCACCACAAAGGGTTTTCAAGCAAAATGCGAAGGTGAGTAGTGAATTGGCTCTATGAATAGATTGCAGGTTTTACCTACAGAATTACAAAAAATGGGACTGGAAAGGAGTTGAGGAGGTCACCTGGTCTAGGCCCCCTTCTCTGGTTAAAGGATTGAAGAGAAGAAAGGAAGAAAACAAGTAGCTAATATTTTTAACAGACAGTCATGAGATTTGTAGGCTGTGGCTGCGTAGCAACACCTCAGTAGGTGTAGGAGACCATCAGCAGGGTTGGGAAAGGCTTTGGAGGTCTGTGAAACTGCACGAGTGTTTTGTGCTGAATGCTATGCAAGAGGAGCAAATAAGGGTGAGAATGAGATCAAATGAGACGAGAATGACCTGAACGAGAGACAAGCCCAATCCTAAAGACATTGCATCACCCAAAATTGTATAGCTTAGATCTGGCTGTGCTGGGAGGGCTCAGAGATGAGTTGGAGTCAAGCCAAACCTACCCAGCAGAGCAACAGAGAAGAACACACAAGTTGTCCGCGGCTGAAGAGATAGAGTGAGTGGATGTTTGGTAGGGGAAGGAGTAAAAATTCAATTTTGACTACCATTCTAGGTCCACTAGGAACTTTGAGATGGACAACGCCACAGATCAAGCTAGGAAATACTGTAGATGAGCTGCTGCTGGCTATGCTGACCTTACAACAGGATAGAGAGGGTCAAAGAGTTGAGGGGAAAAGAGACCCCAAAGCCATGCTGCAATCCAGGCATCCTAGTAGCTTTCTTGAGCTTTTCAGAAGCTTAAGCAAAACAGACTAAATTACATTTACGCAATTAAGTAAAAGGATAAGGTTTAAAGCTGATTCATTCACTGTTGCTCTACTATTTTAAAGGGCAGACTGCCAGCTAGTGAAACACTGACCCTAACGTTTCTTCAGCAAGTGGGCCTCCCATCCCCTTAGAAACCCTGCCTGATCTTGTTTGGTTTGAAAACGCTGCAAGAGTAAATGTACATGACTGCGTGACTTGCATAACTCCGAAGCGCAGCAAATTCATAAGCCCATAACTCACTGTTTACAAACACATTTACAACTCTTTCAATTTGGTATTGTGAGTGAATGAGCAAACAGGCCCAGCATGCACTTACCTGATTTCCCTAGCACATTTAAAACATTTTGTCTATGCCAAAAAGCTATAGAGAATGAGATGGAAGAAGCAGCTCTTCCTGGTTCTAATTTCTAAATATATTAAGTGCAAACACTTCACTTTTATGAGAAAGTTTAACATTTAACTCTATGAATATGAATCTTTGGTAGCAGTTCAGATGATGATTATCATCCTTCAATCTCGTCATTTCTGTCACATCTATTAGATAAGGTCCTTTTCTGTCATTCTTCCATCCAGCTCAGGGTCTGAGATTACGAAATTAGCACAGGGCTATAAATTCTCCCTCCTGTCTGATTCTGTCCTCAGCAGATGTTTTTTTCTCACTCAATTCCATTTCTTATTTTGTTGGTGCATTGTATTTCAGAAATAGCTTGCTGCTTTTTTGTTGTTTTTTTTTTGTTGTTCTCCAATTACCATGCTACAGCTAAAAAAAGTCATTTGCCTTCATGCAAGAAGCCTTCTTCCTAAGTGCCAATAAGTAATACTGTAATATGCTGCAAATCCTTCATTTCTGTTTAGGTTTGGAGTGTGCCTATTAGTTTCTAGGGAATAAATCATGACTATCTGATGACTGAAATGACCTTCAGTCTCTATTAAAATGAAGCTGAGTTGATTCCCATTAAAAACCTGCAATTTTGCTAGCATTTCAGTTACTTATTTTCTTTGTTGATACTGTATATAATTTCAAATCCTTCTCTGCAGCTAATTATCAAACTCTATTTGGGTTTAAGTCTAAGTGATACTGCCATGCATTTTTAGAAACTGTAGTTATAATAGTAAAGTGTGCTCTCGTCAAAGGACTAGGAATTTTCTGGGAATTGAATTTCACCTTGAATCACTCCAGGTTAGCCGCATTATCTGTTTTATTAGCTTTACCTTAAAGCCTTTTTCTCCAGAGTTTTGTATGTGGTGCTTCTCAAAACTCTGTATGTACCATTAGCTGATATCATTGCTTATGATATTTAACCTCTCACTGCTATCCAGACAAGACATAGATTTACTATACTACTGATGCTGATTTCCTATCATCAATGACCATTTAGGCTAGTTTAAGCACCTTCGGCAATAAGACACGTGAAATACCCACACTGCAAAAATTTTATGGTTTGAGAGCCAAGATTTTTTATAACTCTTAAGTGCACTTTCACTTTCTTTATTGCACCAAGTATGAAGTTAAATTTACCAGGTAACATAAATCTCTTCCACCTGTGCACACCATGGAAAAGAAATCATTAAAGGGGCATCATCATATCATACATTAAAAGTGGAGAAAGAAAGAATAAAGATTGAAGTAAAATGTTCACAGGTTGGTTCTTGGATTTTAGTATCCAGGACAAGATGTATCTTTTCAAATTTCAGACATCTGTGGTATTGACACCCATCCTACATTCCTTTTAGAGGCATGGAGAGAAATGTGCCCTTGTAGGGGAAGTTTTATGTGACCAGCTTTAGATATCTACTGAAGGGTGAGATGATTCAATCTCTATCATGCCTCTTCTCTCCACTGACTGAAGGCAAAGTGGACAACCAAGTCAAACAGAAACATCCAGGTTGTTTATTTGAATTTGGGAAAGATGATTTCCACAATTACAGCTGTATTTAAAAAGATGACATTGAGCCCAACCCAAATGTGTCCCATCTTACCCTTCTAGGTTTCTGTGATCAAAATCTTTAAAATGCCTTTTTTTCAGAAGGTCTGAGTGCTCCTGGTTTCCATAAAAATAAACACAGGGACATACAGTCTCCTTGAAAAACACTATCTTGGCACTTGAAATCAATTTAGTTCTTCCTCCACTCAGGCCAGTTTTCAAAACATGGTTTTAGCAGAAAAATTTTCCGGACTCCAAGCTTTAAATAGTCACTTCTGTATGGCATCCTAAATCCATATTTTTAGGCACCAGTCTTAAAATGTCCCCACTTTCAAAATCTCTGTTGGCATTAGTCAGAAGCCTTTGTAACAACTGCCTTTGGTTATGATCATTATGCTTTTTTTTCTAACTTTTTCGTTACATTTCTCATTTTCCTCTGTTCAATGAAATTAAATAGATCTGCCTCAATTGTAAGCCTTCCTGAATTACCAGGCTTGTGGGCTGTTTTGGGATTCTAATACTGCAAAGAATTTTTAAAGTAACAAGAAAATCATGAAACCAGATGTAAGCATAATAAATTGGCAAAACCTAATTCTTTTTTTTTTTTCCAGGCTCCATTTTGGTGACCTACCTACTTGGCAAAGTTCTTCTAAGTCATTTTATCCTCAGAGGAATTTTTAATTTAAATACAACTCCATACATTTTGGCCAAAATGAGTCTGTGAAATTAACACTATTTTGGATAGCTGCAAAAAAAACTGGAATCATCATCTAAAGGCATTTACAAGCGTTCCAGGAACATCATTACATATGTATTTTTAGTCTTCATACTGGCAGCAAGAGCAGTGTAAGACAAATTTGCATTTCAAGGCTGGAATCAACTGCATTTCGCATGGATCTGATAAAAACATCAGAAGAACAACGAGATACTTTGGCACACACATACATTTCCTAAAATGACAGAAAAATTAGAATTTCAAGGATGCATTTCTACACCTCCCACTTCAAAGTCTTGCTACTTAATCTCCCTTGAATAAGCTGCAAATATGTCTGACCTTTTAGTAAAACTCATTCATTCCTATGTTTTTTTCCATGTAAATCCCACAAAAGGACTGTCTCAGTAAGTTTACAGATACTGCACAGATACTCAGTAAGAGTCCAGGTACCTCTACATTTATCACACACAGATTTTTGCAATGGTAACAAATGGAAATCTGTTCTTACTGGAGCCCACAATACCTGCTTCTCAAAACTTATTGCAGCACCCAATCTATTACTGGCTTCCTACGGTAAAGGCAGATCAAGAAGATACTACATGGCTTGTAGACTCAGCTCCTAAGGTTGTTTCACAGTAGGCTTAAGGAAAAGTTTTCTGTGCACACTAGAGGATGCAGAGGGCTCTAGATCAAAATGTACCACTTAAAACTTTCAATACTGCTCTCTGGAAGTAATAGCAGGATGAAGATAGGAACTAGGTTATTTGCACAAGGTGCTCCACAACTCAGAAAACTTTGTTTGCTTTTTATTGTACTTTCTGATTTTGAAGAATCTCAACCCGCGTGTGATGGCAGAAGATATTTTGTTTTCCAAACTGCTCCGCCTTTGTAGAGAAGAAATGTGTAGAGACAATAAAATGTCTCTTGGAGACATTTTGTTCTTGCACATAGTTTTGTTTGATCCCAAGTAAGTGATGTTGTATTGAAAGTACATGCTCTTCACTCACTTGAAACATCATATGCTCTTTTAGTATTGTAAGCTGCAAAAGGAGTATCGGAAAAAAAATCCTTATTTCTCAGAGAAAAGGTCAAAGAAAACAAAAAAGCTTATCTGAATATAAAGTAAATATCCACAACTACTGGAGAATATAACTCTTGCAGTTTAGGAAGGAGTTAGCAGGCTTAGCTTGACACATGATCTTTCCAACAAACAGAAATACACTGGCAAAATTTCCTGATCTCGCTGCTCTGCAACTTTTTCAAGTTCTCATATGTCAAATTTGGGCTTCAGCCCTGGCTTTCCCCCAGCAAACCTACTGATCTTCCGCCTCTGCATTCAGTCAGGCATGGCTCTGCATCTCTCACTGTGCCCCTCCAGCTGGCTTTGAAGCCAGGCAGGGGGCAAGAGAAGAGCCACCCTCATCTGTGGCATACTCCTGGCTCCCTGTCCAGCCGATGCTGGAGCATCGTCTGACTTCGATGCTCAGCCAATACTGGAAACACTCACAAAGTCTTTTGCAATATCCAAGACCTGATGGTATTTTGGGATCAGTCTCCTTAGAAGCTACTCCAGGATGAAAATTGAACTGCAGCCTAGAGCAAATTATATATATCTAGGGACAAGCAGTACTCTTTTATCCTCATTTCTTTCAATCTGATAACC
The DNA here is from genome assembly GCF_947461875.1 of Haliaeetus albicilla. Lineage (NCBI taxonomy): Eukaryota > Metazoa > Chordata > Aves > Accipitriformes > Accipitridae > Haliaeetus > Haliaeetus albicilla. The sequence goes on along the minus strand of NC_091483.1, from coordinate 81,339,477 downwards.
TATCTATCTGTTTCTCTTTTGAACATTTTGCTCAGTTGCAACCAGAGAAGTCTCCAAGCTCTCAAGCCTTTTAGAAAGAAAGGAGAAAGAGGGAAGGGTTTTTTAGCATGTTGATCTCATCCCTTGAAGAAATACCTATTAACATTTTAAGAAAGTGCTAAGCAGAGTTCTCCAGCTACTTCATCTGTATAGCTTATTTATTTATATACATTTATCATGGTCTGGCTAAATTCTTCCTCTCTAAGGTGAATGATCTCACTTTTTAATAGTTGTTGCTACAAATTCTAGAATCATTTCCATTTCTGCTGTGTCCACTTTTGAGTTTAGTTGCCCGGAACTGCACATGGCATTCAAGGTGAAAGGGTATTTTTATTTATACAAATTTGTATCATTTTCTTTGTTATTCTCCATTACGGTCTTCACGCACCCTATCAATTTTGTTCAATCGACCTTGCCTCCACAGTATTTTCACTAAGTTATTTATAATGATTCATGGATCTTCTACTAGAGCTGAAACAGTTAATGAGAATTGGCATACTCAGCTGTATAAAATAAACATGTGAGTATTTCAAGATACTGTCCATTATTTTTGCATCTCAACACTGCATTTCCTCTGCTGTTTATACAGCTTGGAAGGCTCCTTCTGCCTAGATTTCTCCTACCTTGGAAAACAGAGTAGTTGTTACCTGCAAATTCCCCTCTTTCCCTGCTCACCATCTCTTGCAGATCATTAAACCATTCTTTAAAGACCATGATGTTTGGAGGTGCACCTTTCAGCTTCCCTACTGACAGCTTCTTGCCACGAGGAAAAATGAGCTTGTCCCTACTCCTTAATGAAACATCGAAGGGTTTCAGCAAATTGCCATCTTTATGTCAACACTTCCACTTGCAGCAATATACCTGGCAGCAGCAGTATGTTCGCAGACTGGGACAGATATATTGGTATTCTGCGACTGCTTTGCATTGCTCTGGTGATGCAAAGCAGATGTAAACCCAGCTCAGCTGGCTGGCTCGCTCAGGTCGGGGTAGGAGAACAATGAGATTGCTGCAGAGCCCATGTCTTTGGAAAAGCCAGAATAGACCAGCACTGAGCTATTTTCAGAGTACATAGTATATTTAGGTATTACTCTTCTAATGTAAACTGTGGGTTTAAGTTAAATACTCATCCTGGTGTGATGACCCATTCATCCACGATCTCCTGAGCTGAATTTTTGTATCAGCAAGAGGTTTGAGTGGTAGTCTGAATTACTTTACAGCACTTTTTTTAAATTGACCTCCATGCTCCTTAACCGGACTCACCAAAATCCCACCCACAACTAGCACCTATAATTATGCAATGCCCATCCTAACTTCCAGGCAGAAATGTAATATCTTTATGTTCACCCTCCCCTCCAAACTCTCTCAGTGTTTAGAACGGAGGGGTCTGCTGAGCCCCTGTCGATTCAGAAGTGATGCAAGGGCTGAATAAAGCTGTATTCACGATTCACACAGAGGAAATGTTATATTAGCTGCATGCAGATGAGCAGCCTGTGCCAGCAGCTGCTCAGCTTTCCAACATCTGACAACTGCAGACCAAAACCATAACAGTGTCAGGAGGTGACCCGGCCAGAGTTTGATTTGTTTCCAGTATCAAAGCATGCAGTTCGTTTTTTTTTTTTCTTTTAAAGTTACTATCCAGGATAGCCAAAAAGCCTGAAGAATTCATTGGCTGTTAGTCTATGTAGAATAATGTTAAATTTAGCTACAAATGTGTTTGTATTTTGGGGGTATTTACTTAACTTAATGAGGAATGTGATCAGTACTAATGGGGAAAGTGCTGTGTTTTCATATGTGTATGCAAATGTAAGTAATTAGCATGTGCAAATGAGGAGTAGGTGTCCAGGGGAAGGTTGCTGTTTGCTTTCTATCACTTGTGCATGTTAATTATCAAAATAAGATTTGCAAATGGTCTTATTTTTTTTTATTCCAAGGTTAATAATACAATTCAGTGAGCTTTAAAAAGGCCAGGCTTGCATTACAGCTTTGGCAAGCTTCCCAAAATGTTATATAAACTCAAAAGCTTTCCTAATCTAGGACCTTTAAATTCTTCACATGACAAGAAACTGTCCTTTTTCAAGATACAAGCAGCTGATCTGGACATGTGTATATCTGATATGGACAGTATTATCAAACCCAGGTTTAAATTTAAGGTTTAAGCAAAATCAGCCCCCATTTTCAAACAAAGAATTTAACCATAGACAACTTATTCATATTTGTATACCTGATATTAACTGCCCATGAGTTGGTAATTTGTGAGTGGGGGGTTTGTAGAGCATTTCTACAAAAACAGCCCCCACAGAGTCATTGTTCCTGAAATCAAGAACATTTCCTTACATGTTTGTATATGATGGCTTAAATTAAAACTCCCAGATTAGAAAAATCTTAAAATCATAGAATCGTTTAGGTTGGAAAAGATCTTTAAAATCATCAAATCCAACCATTAACCTAACACTGCCAAGTCCACCACTAAACCCTGTCCCTAAGCACCACATCTACACGTCTTTTAAATACCTCCAGGGATGGTGATGCCACCACTTCCCTGGGCAGCCTGTTCCAGTGATTAACTCTTTCAGTGAAGAAATTTTTCCTAATATCCAATCTAAACCTCCCCTGGTGCAACCTGAGGCCATTTCCTCTCATCCCATCACTTGTTTCTTGACAGAAGAGACCAGCACCCACCTCACTACACCCTCCTTTCAGGCAGTTGTAGAGAGCGATCAGGTCTCCCCTCAGCCTCCCCTTCTCCAGACTAAACAACCCCAGTTCCCTCAGCCGCTCCTCATCAGACTTGTGCTCCAGGCCCCTCACCAGCTTCGTTGCCCTTCTCTGGACACGCTCCAGCACCTCCGTGTCTTTCCTGCAGTGAGGGGCCCAAAACCGAACACAGGACTCGAGGTGCGGCCTCACCAGTGCCCAGTACAGGGGGACGATCGCCTCCCTGCTCCTGCTGGCCACACTAGTTCTGATACAGGCCAGGATGCCGTTGGCCTTCTGGGCCACCTGGGCACACTGCTGGCTCATACTCAGCCGGCTGTGGACCAGCACCCCCAGGTCCTTTTCCAGCGGGCAGCTTTCCAGCCACTCTTCCCCAAGCCTGTAGCGCTGCGTGGGGTTGTTGTGACCCAAGTGCAGGACCCGGCACTCGGCCTTGTTGAACCTCATACAGTTGGCCTCGGCCCATCGATCCAGCCTGTCCAGATCCCTCTGTAGAGCCTTCCTACCCTCAGACAGATTAACCCTTCCTCCCAACTTGGTGTCATCTGCAAACTTACTGAGGGTGCACCTGATCCCCTTGTCCAGATCATTGATAAAGATATTAAACAGAACTGGCCCCAGTACTGAGCCCCGGGGAACGCTGCTTGTGACCGGCCACCAACTGGATTTAACTCCATTCACCACCACTCTTTGGGCCTGGCCATCCAGCCAGTTTTTCACCCAGCAAAGAGTACACCCATCCAAGCCATGAGCAGCCAGTTTCTCCAGGAGAATGTTGTGGGAAACAGTGTCAAAGGCTTTACTAAAGTCTAGGTAGACAACATCCACAGCCTTTCCCTCATCCACTAAGCAGGTCACCTTGACATAGGAGATCAGGTTAGTCAAGCAGGACCTGCCTTTCATAAACCCATGCTGACTGGCCCTGATCGCCTGGTTGTCCTGTACATGCCGTGTGATGGCACTCAGGATCATCTGCTCCAAGACCTTCCCCAGCACCAAGGTCAGACTGACAGGCCTGTAGTTCCCCCGATCCTCCTTCTGGCCCTTCTTGTAGATGGGTGTCACATTTGCTAACTTCCAGTCAACTGGGACCTCCACGGTTAGCCAGGACTGCTGATAAATCTTGGTCACGTAAAGTTAAGAAATTTTATCTGTGAACAAGCGTTTGCCTCCCATGAACTGTCTTTGATTGCATCAGTTGTGAGCACACATATCCTATAAAGAAATTGAAACTATTAGACACGATTCAGCTTAGAGCCTGCAGCCTACTATACACACTAGAGATGCAAGATAAGTATCTGTCACAAAGAGACTGTATTTCAAATATTGCAGGAAAATTCAAGGAAAACTCCATAAAAGACTATTATTTTCTCTCTAAACCCCTCTTTTTTGTTGTTGGGGTTTTTTTAATCTATCTTTTTTCCTCTTTTTAGGCATTAACTCTTAAAATCATGACTAACTATAGTATTTTTTTTAGCGTGTAAGACTGAACTCTGGTCAGAGCTTATGATTTCAATAAAACTTTACTACTGTGAATGGCAAATAAACAACCAAGTGAAAAAAGAGCTGAGGATGGCTAGAGAAACATTCGTAAACCTCTACCAGGCCACTGTCGACCATGAGGAAGTGTTCCAAACCAAATCCTCCAACAGCTCCTAAAGTTATCAGTACAAATATAACCTTACAATCTTCCGATATGATGAGCCAATCCCTGAGTGGCAGCCTCGCATTTCACACCTCAGCACGTTAAATCTCCTTACATAAAGGCAGGGTAACATGTCCTTGTACGTCCCAGAAGAGAGTGGGCAGAGATAGAGCCAGGTTTGCAGTGGATGAGTGGATAGGGGAGTCTAGTCTGATTCATACCAGGTTAAGTGACCCCTCTGTACAGTTGTCCTGGACATCCCTATTCATTGAAAACTTCAAAACCTTGAGATACACATTTGCCTTTATCCAAAGCAAGGATTTGTCACACATTTGCATCCTGCTGTTTCCTAAGAAAACTCTTTGCCTGTTGGCTGGAACCCTAGGATTAGTGAAGGACTTGGAAATGAGAAAGGCACTTGCAAAGACAAACACCCTCTGGGAAGCATAAACAGGCCTTTCAGCTCCACTGAACATTGTGTCCAGTTATGGACACCACAGCTGAAGAAAAATATGGTCCGGCTGGAGGGAATCCAGAAAGCAGAACTGAGAGTGATCAAGCTGTTGACTGAACTGTTAAGCTGAAGGAAGAGGAGGCTGAGACAAGAGCGATCGTAGGACACCAGCATTTAGGGAGACAGTGAAAGCGTCACTGTAGGATACTTTTTTAGAACAAGGTAGACAAAATCTGTCAGAAATAGTACAGAAATAGTTGTCCTGGTCTAGGGAAAGAGGGAGGGACAAGTCCACCTGTTTAGAGCCCTTCCATCAGTCCCTCTCCTTTTATATATTCATGTGGCATCCCATAGTCAGGTGAGCACATATCATATATAATAGTCAAGGAGAGAATGAGGGAATTGGATTTGCTCAGCTTTCAGAAGAAAAGTCTTAGGGTAGATGTTAATGTCCACAACTACATAGTGGGAGGATTTAGGTTAGACAGAGCCAGATTCTTCTCAAGTGTGCACAGTCCAAGGGCAAAAGGCAACAGGCATAAGTTTTTATCTACTTAGATAGAAGGACACTTTTCCCACCATGAAGGTTGACAAGCATTGGCACAGGGGCCCAGAGAGGTGGAGTAATTTTCCTGAAGATATTCAAAATTCAACTAGGCAAGACCCTGACCAACCTGCCCTAATTTGGCCAGTTTCTCACAGGATGCCATCAGCCTCACAAGATTTCATGGGAATGAAAAAATACTTTCCCATTAGCGAGTTGTCACTGAATTACAAGAGGATTTTGGCACTGCAACCATCAGCACTGGCTACTGTTTAAAGTCAGATAACCGTCTCAGGGAGTAAATATCACACAGCAGAGCAAAGCACCTATGCAGCGACATGAGCTCTGGGGGAGCACTAGCGTCCTAATTGAGAGTCATGGCATTAACATGACAAGCCAAGAAGATATATCAACAGGAGGTGTTTTGTCTGCATTTCAACCTGTCTCTTGCATGGCTGAGAACACGCCTCCAAGAGCTGCACCTACAGAGCTGTGCATTATTGTAATTTAGACCTAAAGAGCAGGATACAATTTCAGTCGCTTGAGTCACTGTTTTCTCCAACAACTGATTACATACTTTACCTTAGATAATTATTGGGTTAAAGAAACAGAAAGGAAAAGCAGGAGGAGATCAGAGGGAACAAACCTGCTTTCCTTATCCCTACCTAAATGTCCTAGCCAGCAGGTTACAAAGTCACAGCTCCTGTCCATGGGAATCAAGCAAGCTTTGCTGGCTGCAAGGTTTGAGTACACTTATCACTAAGGTCATCTATGCAAAAAGTGCACATCAGCAGCCTCCAAACGGCATCAGTGTTTAGATCAATACCCCAGGAGACAGCTAACATAACTTTAATTTCCACCTCAGTCCAAGGAAATAAAAAGCTGTGTCTTTCCACAGTCAGGCTTTAAGCACCATTTTATAGGATATTTTGCAAGGAAGCACCTTCCTCCTAGTGTTAATGTCATGATGATGAAGGAAGACCCTTTAATCTGAAGAAAAACCTTTTTGCCTGCTGCTTAGGGTAGGTGGAAAAAGGGAAGAAGAAGCAGTTGTCTGAATTACCTGACTCTGGTGAAGCAGAAATATATCCTAGAGGCTAAACAGGAACATACGATATTTAAAAAACATGAGACGCCCTTTCTGGCTCAATATTAAAAGTGAGTCAATGCACTGCATTGCACCAATCTGCCTCAAAGGTAACAAATGTTTTCCAGGAGCTCAGGCCTCGTGTGACATTTCTGTTTCCCTCAACTCCAGCTTAGTCAGTAAAAGAATAAGATAAGTTAGCTCTGTAAAACAGGAGTTTAGCTTAACTGTCATCATCAACAATTTAGCCACAATAACTTAAGTACAAAGTTTGTGCATTGTACCTAAGCAGGCAGATCCTTGAGAGGTGACCCAAACTGTCTGCAAAACAGGGATCACATCCCAGGCAAGTGATTTTCAGGCAAAGGAGCTTTAGCCAAGCTTCTTCACTAGTGCCAGATCTTTTTCCCCTTGAAGTGAGTAGACTTTTGCTATTGCCTTCAATAGAATAAGGATTCAGGCAAAAAACCTCATCCCAGGCTTTTTGAATTTCAAAATGCAGCAGGGCTCAAGTCAGGAGAAGGATGGCCTTGAAAGAATGAATTACATATGTTAAAAATGTGCTTGTCTAACTAAATTGTCCCTCAGCAATTGTTCCAACAATTAATGTTGAACACATATTGCAAATCTACATGAACAGATTTACATTTTTTCTTAATACTTCTAAAAGAAGTTACAGTTGTGACATGGCCAGGGAGGGTAACCCTGGCCATGCCATCCTCAAGTCGCTTTTCATGTGCAATAAAATGGGTTAGGTAAATCACACCCAGGTTTATTTAAGATAAACTGTTTTTACATCAAAATATAAGTGATACTAAATTCAGATCATGTTCAGCTACTCTGTCTCATGGAACAGGTGGGGATTTCTCAATGAACATTAGTTCTGTTGCTTTTAATCTTCCAAACATATCTTGCTTTTGTTTAAGTCAGTAGTTTACAATTTAAGGCAGACCTATTGTGGCCTATATTGATATATCTCAGGGTATAAAACTAGTAAACACTACCTAGAAATGGAAACGATGGTATTGGATATACTGAAGATCTGTATGGAAAAAACTGGGGAACTCACGCCAGTAGGTCCATACAAGCGTGCAGAATCTGTGTGGTGACTGATGCTTTCCAAAATCATCGGAATTATTGCATATGTCCATATGTTCAACATGGAAGTATAGGAGCTCTGGCTTGCTGCCGTATATCCACAAATCTTAACCATGAAGCAGCTCTAAATGTGTGACCATGTACATATTCTCTAGTTTTATCTAAAATTTCCCCCAGGGAAATGCTCAGCAGCCTGAAAAATAATTTCTAGGAGGACAGCTAAATGTTCAAAAATTCCAGCTAAATTTTAAAAGGCTTCCCATGTTGATCATTTTTTTTTTTTTCTTAGGAAGATTTCGAGGACACATACAAGAAAACATAGTTATAAAGTAGTCCTAAAATTAAATTCTTAGGGCTTTTATCATCTCATTCATAAATTAGTCAAGCTTGGAAGCCAGTTATGATTCATGCTGCCATTTCTTCTCTTGGAAGGCTCTGACACACAACCACAGCCTTCCTGCAGTTAGAAACTTCATTTTGATTTCCTTCCTGAATTTATTCAGATTTGGGTAATTAACTGTGATTTTCAGCCCATGATCTGCAGGCACTGGGTAGTCTACAGAGAGCTTCTAGAGGTCTCTCGACCAGCACAGACTCAATAGATGTATATTAACTTCACAGGATTCACAACTCCACCGGGAAACCTTTAGGTGCCTTCCACTAACATAAAGAATGAAAATTGTTAATTCCTGTGTCAGGCATTAACTTGTGTTACAGCTCAAATAGCTGCTTCCACACCCCACTGTTTAACTATGAAGTAGTAGAGTGCTGTGCCATCATTTGGGGGATATGAAGCTATTTTAGTTTCCTGTTACGTGACACACTCTTCATTCGCCCAGTCATACTCTTAGTCATTCCCTCCACTTGCAGAATAATTTTGAGGTGGCAACCCTTTATACCGTGTAGCGAGAGTGGTTTATCTTGACTAGGTGTGATCAATAGTGCTGCTAACTGTCTGATAACATCACTTACTGCAGTGTCTGAGTTTTCCTTGGGGAACACTCTCACACAAATATTACTTGGGTTCAGCACTTAAATCCTCGTGAATATGGTTTATAAAGCACAAGCTGCAAGTACTGTAGCAGAATGCAATGAAGCATTTCAGGTCATATCGGTATTTGACTGCATCTTTTAATAATTATTGGTTGGGTGCACAGCAACTATTAAACACAATACAGCCAGATATTTTTTTTTCTCCTCTGCGATAACAAAAGGCCATAAAATGCTCATGTCTAGCAATTCATTACTTTGACTTTGCTATGGTTTAGGGCAAAAAAGCCCAGCAGTATTTAGAACAAAAGCAAATAGACTTAAACCGGTATTGTCACCACCATGTGAAATCTCTTCACTATGCTTTGACTAAATGCAACCAGCATAATACCTGACAATGTCTACCTAAAAATCTCACAGAGAGGTTTAGAAATGCTGATGTGTTGAAGGGCTCTTTTTTTTTTTTTTTTTTTTTTTCAAAACCAAGACAAGTTTGTGCTCTTAAATGAGAAACATGGCAACAAGCTTGTACAAGTGTTCATCTTTAGGAACATGTTTCACAGAACTGGTCTAAACCAATTTTCAACTAATGAGAATTTCTGATGAAAAATAGGTTTCTTGAGTTTTATATATACTCTCTGGATATTTACCAGAAAAAAAGAAGCCCCTGAAGTAAAATATAATTTGTCAGAAGAATAAAGCATTTCAAATGTGTTAAACAGCTCCTTTTTTTTATTTTAAGATTGTATTCAGCTGCTGGTTTTGATTACGGTGACCAGCTTCAAAATATGACAAATTTTCAGTAGGGATCTTAAAGGAGGTTTGGTGGCTATTTCTCCTCAAAGGGAAATAAAATTTTAATGAAAAGCAACCTTCAAACCTTAACAGGAAATTGATATTCTTGAAGACAATTCTTCGTTTTAAGAAAAAGCAGAATCTTCAGAATGAAAATTGTCTATCTCTGAAGATTACATACATGAACCCGGCTACTCTTAGTGCATTAAGGTAAGCAGGTGATAACTTCTTACAGATAAAGTACTGTGTTGATGTAGTACATCTACTTTGGTCCTCTCAAGCATGACAGATTGTAGAGGGGCATTTTAACATAGTCAGACCTCCTGAATCACAGCAGGAATTTTGATGTCCCCTTATTTGACTCCACACTTAATCCAGATCTTCAGAAATTGTTGCTATACATCATAACTACTAAAAAAAGATTTTAGAAGAATAAATGAGGAATGTTTAGAAAGATAAATGCTTTCTAAAGGTATTATAAACCCAAAGCCTGGCCCCTACTGCATGAAGTTTCTAGAACAGATACGTTCGATATTCTTTATTCTCTGAACATTCATGTTATTACAAGGTTGTCTGTTCAGACTTTTCTTCAGTTACTATGAGAACAGCGGTTCCTTTCCAGGTAAAAGCAGAGATTTTTCAAAAAATTCATTACATTACACAGTTCAATGCTCTAAGAAAAGACAATAACCCGACGTTGTAAATCATATGATAGGACTCAAGAAATAACTCATAACCTGGTCTCAGTAAGGCTTTTGCTCCAATAAAGAAACTCTTGAGGAGCCTGTGCTATGGAACAAGAATCTTTTGTAACACATTGTGAAAACCAGGCAAACTGCCTCAAACAACTAATTCTCTTTACCTGTCATCTTTTCAGCTTTGGGTTGACTAAAGTTAATGTGTACGTGATGATAGAGCAATAATAAGCTCTGTAGTCATAGCTATCATGCTTACAGAACTCATAACACTTCTGAGCTCCTCCTTTTATAGGGACTTTCTTTATCCTGCTATGTCTTCCCAAAGCTAGTTATGTACGTTTGACAAAGCTAAACAGCTTCAACCCTTAAAAAAAAAAAAAGCTCTATGTCTTCCTATTTTACCTGGCAATTTTGAGTGTATTTTTGCCCTTTCTGGCCAATTTTTAGCAGCATTTTTTTGGAAACAACTAGAGTTTAAGGTAGGCTTTATCTCTGCTATCTCCAACTTCCTGAGAGTTAGGGATCTAGCTGAAATCTGGCTTAGTCACTCTGCAGAGAAAGAAAGCATCTCCAACAGCCTCACAAGGTAGAGTCTGTAAGGACTTACTGACTTCATGATTTCATTGAGAAAACCTAGACTGAGCACCCCGTTTCTAGCTGTTCAGCAATAAGAAGGATGAAACTCATTCTTACTTTCCTTTTTCTTAAGTGCAGACTGAGATTCCCCCATAATGACATGATTTTTGGAGATGTGGCATTAAGAATGATAACATCTCAAGAGCTTGCAAAACCAATTTAGTACCTTGTCATACCTGATAAATAAACCGGTTATGTCTTTCGGGAGTAATAATTGATTATGAAATGTGTGACCTTTGCTCCCATCCTGCTTCCAAAGTTGACATAAATGTATATATTGCTTTACTTTGTAACAGGAATACACCAGCTGTTTACATTCACTATCTCCACCATCCAATGGCAAGGACGGTTGCAAATTTTGGTGTGGATGTAGAATCTGCCTGCAAAGTTGCAGGATGAGGGCTAAGCGAATGAATAACTGGATGCGTCCAATTACAGTTATTGCTCAGAATTGACCCTCCTCATCTCTATAGTCTTTCCAAGCTGAACATTCCTTGGTGGATTTATGTGTGTTTTTAAGACTTTCGGAACAGACTTCCTTTCCCACAGGCTATAATTCTTAATTAATCAAACACATTTTTCCAGTGCTGGAATTTATAAACCCAAAAATAAAATAAGAAAAGAACTTAAAACCAGCTGTATAGAGCTACATACAAAATTCTTCTAAGCTAATTCCTTATCTCTGATACTGGCCAGTGGCAGATCCTTGGGGAAAGCGTATAACTAAGACGATATTTATAGTGAAATCTTTTCCCTGGCAAGTCCTTCAGGCAGTCAGTGGTATAAGGACTTGCCACTGCAGTTAATAGCTCATAACTGATATATACTCATTGAAAAAGTCTAGTCAGTTTTTGAGCACATTCATTCAAATTTCCACAACTTTCTGGGGCAATTTATTTACTTTTCATATGAAAAAGTAGTTCACTTTTTGTTTGTTTTTAACTGCTTGCCTGATAATTGAATTGTGTCCCCTATTCCATGTATTTCAAGAAAGGAAGAATAATGATTCTCTGCTCACTTGTTCAGTGTCATTCATTGTTTTCTACATATTTGATCACGTCCACCCTAGTCATTGCCAAGCTAAAGAGACTATTTTATAGGGTTGTTCCTTATCGCAGAAGTTGTTACACACCTCTGGCCATCTTTGCCATCTTTGTGTGTTTTTTTGCCCCTCCTTCTAAGGGGAATTATCCATTCTGAGATAACATAATTCTCAGGAGACACTAGAGATGTGGATTTAAACAGAGTTGTGGCAGTGGTTTGGATCTCCATTCCCATCCTAACAATCCCTAAGATCCCTTCTGCCTCTGTGACGGTCTGACAAATTACAGTCAATGTCTCAAACATTTGTTAAAGAACTTTGGTGGAGAAGACAGCCTCTGTAAAAGCACTGGAGTTGTGTGAACAGGACAATGTGGCTGGAGAATAGGGCCCTATGGAGAGTGGGAACCCAATTCTCCAAAGCCACAATTCCTTATCTTAAACAACCATGAGAAGAAGCACAGAGTATGTGCCTGGAGGAGGGGGCCCCACGGAGGATGGGACTGTGCTTCTATCTATCTTAAGTGGTCATGTCAGAAAGGAGAGAGAGGCAACTCCCCAATGACCCCCCCAAGCTCACTGACCAATTCCAGAGAACCCTGGGAACGTGAACTGCGCGTGTCGAGACCACCGACTATAAGAGAAGGGAGGACAAGTTCTCAGTGCATGCTCTCCAGAACTGGGTGTCTATGCTGGCTGGACCAATGCTGGAACCAGGACTGGTGAAACCCTTTTCTTCTCTCTTTCTTCCTCTCTCTTTTTCTCTTCCACAGTCCCTACGCCTCATCCTTTTAAACATAAACCATTGACCAAGTCTGGGACTAGAAGTGGATCCAGCTGCCCCTGGGCTCCTCTTTGAGAAGGAGTCCAGAAAGCAAATGGGTCTGCTCTGAACCTCGGGACTCAACGGGAGGGATCTCCTGACACAGTTTCATGTTCCTTTTTCTGCTTCTTTTTCTACACCTCCCTTCTCTTTTCAAACTTAATGACATAATGCAAGGTTCATATTGATAAGTTCACTTATACTTGGGCAAGGTTAGCTTGGTTGAATAAATGTTGATTGTTGTTTGAACTCCCCTGGTGTCGTTTCACCTTAATTCTGACAAAGGAAATCCATGAACCTGAGTCACTCCAACCTTGGGATGCAACAGCCTCTAAACACCTTCTAAGTGCTGCACCAGTATCCAGTGCCTCCAAGATCCCTGCTCTGAGTAGCAGTAACTAACGTAGAGCCTTTCACTGTGAATGCGTATTTATGGTTGCTTCTTTCCACTTGGGTTACTTTGTGTTTAGCAATGCTTAATTTCATCTGCCATTCCCTCTTCCAGCCACCCATATCATAATTTAAATAAAAAATTATCCAAATGAGTGACATTTGTTTCTTACGCTGCTTCTTTTAGTGTCCACTGAGGTCAGCAGAGAGAATTAGATGAGCTTTCAGTTGGACGCAGATGGTATTAGGTTGCCATAGATTTTACAACATTTTCAAAGCGGAAAACCACTTCTGAAATAGAAATGTTTTCCAACTGTGTTCAGCAGCTGAGCTGCACATTCTGGAGATTAGAAAGGGGCTCTCTTACCCACAGAAAGACTAGATGGCAACACCACAAAAAAAGAAAGTGGTACCATAACACAGTTATTCAGATGCATTTTAATTCAGATTGGATGGGACCGCAGGGGAGGAAATGCTGAAAGCCACAGAAATAGAATTTTTCCTCTCTTGCTTCAGTGTAATTTAAAACATCAAACCATTTTTAATGAGTTTTAGTGAAACCAAGTCTTGGCTGTGACCTTCTATGCCAAAATTCAGCCTGGAGAAAACTTTCAAAGCTGATTTATAAATCCTATAAAACAGGGAGGTTGATGGTGGAAACAGTGAGCTGCCGACACCAATAGGATATACTGTTACAGCCTTATTTTTAACTTTTAATCTGCAGAGAGGCTCTGTAAGGTGTATTTACCTTGTATCCCGGTGCTGAAATTCTGCATGAAACTTTGTCCTTATAAAACTATGACTTCAATATTTTGCACTTTGTTAGAAACAAGGAGAAAACTGTGTTAGCAAAATAAAACATACAGAAGGAAGCATGTACCACCAAGTTCTTATCTTCAACAGAGGGACCTCATTTACAGTAATAAACAGCAAAAGCCACTCAACTGTTTGTGCAGAAGGACAGCTTCTAGTCTTCTGTTGAATAAGTGGTTTCTGCACCCATTTCTTGTTCTAGTATAAGGCTGAATAAGGTCTTCAAGGTACAGACTTTCTTACTGTCCATATGGACAGGGCCTTCCCCTGTGAACAGTGTGTAGGATCTCTAGGAGATGACTGTCATGTAAATAATTAGTAACGGCAAAGTTTCATCAGTCATTTTTTTCCTTGAGAATTAGTAATAATAAGATTTTGCAATCATCAGGTCTACTGCATAAAGCTGCCTTATTGATTTCTGTGTCAACAGTTCATACGCTTGGGACCTTTTGTGTCAAAATGTGATTTGAGTTAAAAGTAAGGTCCATTATCTCATAGCCTCTGGCATTCTGCCTTGTAGAGGTCAAGGGCACAGGTACATCATATCACACCACCTGTGGATTACCCATCTGATTTATTCACTGTTCTGCACCATTCTCTACCAGCTTTCCCATCACCTTCATGTCCCCTCAGTGGTGTGGTCTCCTATGAGCTACCTACCTGCACATGCTTGTTTTCTCATCTAAGTAATTTTCCAGTTTTACCATAGTCCTCTTGGTTCCTGAATTTATCAGCTCTTGCAGACCATTCTAGTCACCGGAGGTTATCATTCCTTGGGAAATTTCATCCACTACCTTCTCAGCACATACATTTCCTCTCCTCAGCCTTTTCTTGTGATTGTTTCTCCATCCAAACCTATAGACATCTATGGAATTTACATAAACTCGGGCAAAAGAAAATATTTATAACAAGCCAAGAAATAAAGCTAGGAAAAAAAGTTGTGGAGGTAAAGGAATTTTGGTTAGGATTCACTTTCTTTCTAGATTTTGACTTTAGGTAGTGTTGGTGTCCACATATGAGTTGGTCATTTGAACAGCTCTCACAGGAGTTCACAGTACAGACAATCACGGTACTTATTTTAGGTACCTGCTTGTGGTGAGATAAATTGTACGCTGTAAGAGCATTTCTTTTTCTCTGTTGACTGTAAAGGGATGCTCAACAGCTAGCTCAGAGGTAAACTACCTGCCTTGTAAATGCCTCGAGTCATATGAGCTGTCTCTGTCCTTCATTTCTTTCCCCCACACACAGTACATGAACGGAAGAACATGATGCTATAACTCCATCCTGCACCGACCTTGACGAAGGCAGATTTCTTGACTAATAACTGAAGTCTTGACTAATTATTTAATAACAAGCTGCATTTATCAACTTTCTTTGTCAGAATTTCACTGACTTCAAGCAAATGCTGTAGGCACAGACCTCCTGGCAAAGCACAGACTTTAGCCCTTCAAATCTAGTTTAAAGCAACAACCATTGCGATTACACTGAGCAAACCAGAGAGAAAAGTTCGGCAACACTGATGATGAACAGCACTCCAGGGAACAATAAAAAAAAAATGTTTTTATTCTGCACGGAGTAGGACCACTGGAAGTTGCTCCACCTCCTAAAGAAAACATGTACTTTGCTTAACATACTGCTGATGGAGGTGGTGGTGGTGGCAGGGCTGTTTTATGATTCTATTGTTTTCTTTGTGTACTTTCCACTTTTGTATTTCATTTCCAAAATAAGTGGATGGGAGCCTGGAGACATGGTGAATATTCCTAGCAACATTACTGACTTGCTGTAGTAAATGAAGAGGTCTCTTAACCTCCCCATACCTCAGATATCCCATTTGTGAAATGGGGCTTGTCCTTTTACCCTATAAAACACTTTGGGACTTAAGGGACTATTATCACTATATTCAGTGCAAAGTCAACAGCTCAAAACAAACAGTCCTGCAAACCACGAGGACTATGCCTACCCAGGGTTCAGTTAAAGACTGTGAAAAAAATCTAGGCTATTTAAATATATTCTCTAGTTTTCCTGTCCACCCAAGAAAAAAAAGGAAAGAAAGGGAGAGGAAATAAAAGCACTTCAAAGGGCCAGTCCCCTTGCCCAGAGCATTGAGATCTTAAAGCGTGCTGTACAACATGGCTACAGTTCCCAAGCTAGAGAGAGATCAAAACTGCGGCTTCACCAGCTCTTCTTTACAATAAGCTAATCACATTAGCCTCTTCACAAGAATAAATCTTTCATTTCCATTTCACTTTGATTTTCCCTTTTCATTTTTATCTTTAATGGGTAATGGTTTGAATAAAAATTTTGAGGTACAAGGAGGACAAGCTGGTTGCAGAAGGCATGTCTGGGATAAGACTGCAAGGTGGAGGCCCTGGAAAGGTCACCACCTTATTGGCAGGCTTAAAATTTGACCCAGTGGTTCATTAATCTGCTTAAGGATGTATATCAGCTTCTACAGTGTCCTGGCTTGGAGGAAGTTTGTTTCGTTTCAAAGCTTCTCTCTTCACCACTTAGAGGGAAATACAAAAAGAGAAAGAAAAAATATAGTGTAAGCAGGAAAATGTTTTATTTTTCACTCCTATGAGTTTTGTCATTGCAGAGAAGGAAGAAGTCTGGTCTGATATTGCCTGAACCCCTCAATAAAAGCCAGTGACAATATGTCAAGGAAGAAACAAGACAACAAGGCCAAGAAGCCAAAGAAACTAAAGGTGCTATCCTATCCTTAACGCTTTCATTCAGCTATATGGGCCTGATTCTGTACCAGTTTGTACACCGAGACCTCTGATGAAGGAGTCCTGATGTCTCCAAAGTAGGATCATCTACTGACTGAGCCTCATGTTTAGTTCTTGCCAACTAATTTGCAATGTTTCGCATTAGTGTGTGCTATTTTCTTGTTTTCTTTGTTATACAGGATCAGGCCACTGATTTTTGGTAGACTAACTGTGAAGAAACAGATTAAGGTAAATGTAAATATGCAGAGATGTGCTTGGCATTTAAGGCAAGTTTTTCCTCTCCACATCAAAAATTTAACAAATATCACTGCATGAATTACTTTAGCAGGTAGTATTTCAGCTCCCAAACCCGTGGACCAGCTTGTTTTCCTGACTAGGGGTGGGGGAGAGGAAGGAAATAAAAATTACCCTAGAAAAAGCAGCAAATGAATTCCCAAGCTCTGCAGATCTTTTCAACTTCTGGTATGTACAGTACATCAACCCAGTTTGTTATCCCCTGAAGGAAGCTGTTTATTCATGACAATATTAATCAGTTTTTTCCATTGTTTTCTCACCCCTTCCCTTCAAAAATTTTTCTTTCCCAAATTCCTTCATTTTAAAGGCATTACATAAAATTTAACCTAAATAGTCAAATTATACCATTGGTTTCTTACTGCAGTCTCATGCAAATGAATACCCGAGGAAAATTGTACTAGATTTAAGACGACTCACTTATCCTATAATTTTTTAGCTTGGGTAGAGGGCTATAAGCCTGCATGAAAAAGACAATGGTCTGTCTTTTTTTTTTTTTTTTGGTTGTTGTTGCAATTGTTTCTACATCTGCAATTGGAGTTCAGGGCCAGAAACTTGCTGTTCATGAAAAATTAGAATGTGCAGCTTGTTGTTGAAGGAGCTGAAGTTTGCAGAGAGATGTGAAGATCTCAGGTTCTGTGATTTGCGTGGGTGTGCGCCCACAGCTTTTTCTGTCCTCGTTATAAATACAAAGGTTTAAGGAAGCGTGTGCTGTCTGGCTCCCTGGTACAAAGGCAGGGGGATTTCCAAAGCTCTTGTCACTGCCATAAAACAAGGGGTGATTTCAATGAGGACTACTAGGCTAGAAAAAAATCTTACCATCAGACACTTCAGGCATGTTGTGGCATGAGGAGAGGAGAAGGGGTTCCTGGATGGACTTCACCTGCACTGATTGAGGAAATTAGAAATGCTCTGGGAAAAATCAAGTTCAAAACTAGTAGTAGAGGAGGAGTGCACTTTGTTCAGTGTACTGTGCTCTTCCTAAACTGGGGGGGAAAGCTATGGGCTCTCTTCACCACTGCCCTCAGGATACTTGGTCGGAGCTGGAGTTAAGCAAGTCTCCTCTCCTGTATTAATAGAAATTTGGCAATCACTTTAATATGGGCTGTGTCTCCAAACCATTATCGTTAGTATTTCTACTTTGCAGACGAGGAAACTGAGGCACAAAGCACATAAGTGATATGGTCTGATTCTCATCTCGGGACAAAATTTGGAGTCTGCTCCATTTCTGCTGCTATTTCCTATCAGAAAGAAAATAAAGGCTGTATTAACTGTTATTTAAAAGAATGGAGAACCAAATATGGTATTTTAAAAAAGCATAAATTTTCTTTCCTTGGTTATTTAAATAATTAATTAAAAAAATAAATGCAAATATTTATAAGTTTTAGGTATCCAAAAATTACTGGTAGGCATTAATATGAACAGTTGAAACGGGTCTACAATCCATTCTAAGGAACTCGACATGGAAAGAGCTCTAAAATTACGTAAACAAAATACCAGCCTTCCTAAACATATCAGAGCAACAATGTGCTATACAATGTGGTCACATGTGTTCAAAAGTGTAAGAATAATAACAGATCTCTCTGCCTGGAGAACTGTAGCATGACTCAGGCATCAGGCATAGGTTTGCTGCTGTGCTATGATAGAGCTGTCACCTTTTAACATGTGATGCCAAAAAAAAAAGAGAAAGATTCATAGCTCCCTTCTCAGTCAATTTTAATTAGACTGGGGGAGGAGAAGGTTGGCTGTGGAGGGGGAGCCACCATATGCTGGTGATATCTGAACGTACACAGACGAATACAATAAAACATTGCTATTTCTGTGTCTAGGTCTATCTGCTGCCCTTTTTCCAGTATACATTTAATAAGGAGGTCAGTGGGGGAAAAAAAACCACCAGAGCAAGCAGTATCTGTGTGACTAGTTCTGGACCAGCTGTCTTAACTGGAAATCTTGGACATTTACCCAATAAATGCATTATTTTTAACTAAGAGGTCCTCATTCCTGCAAATGCAGGCAGGTTTGTTTAGCCTCCCACATATAAATACTTCAATTGATTTCTGGGGAGCTGCTTTCACTGCTATCATGGAACATCTGCTTAATGCTTGAAGGAGCAGCACCCTAATTTTCTTTTCCAAATAAACCTCATGACGCATAAAGTAATAACTGACAGACAATAACTGTGTAAAATTAACTCACTCCATATGTGTTTACAAGGCTAAGAAAGAAAACTAATAGAGAGAGAAATGTAGTTTTCAAAAATCTATGAGAGGTAGTTTCACAAGAGGTTCATAAACCCTCTTATGAGCAGTGTAAGATGTTTTGTCAGGGCATTTGTACCCTGCTCATCCCTAGGGTAATCCTAGTGTTTGATGTAGGAATTAAGAAGGAAAAGAGTATGGGAAAATTGTCAGAATGGTCCTGCAATTAAGGTGCTGAGCTGTGATTCAATGCCTTGTTCCCTTACCGCTACGGAGGCAAACACCCTTTGTAACCTTGGGAGTTTTACTTTTCTATAGACTATAGAAAGAGCACTCATTACTGGAGCTCTGAATACCTCAAAGCAGTGCCAGCCCCCAGTAATCCAATGGAAAACACTGCTCTTTTCAAGGGGACCTGTGGAAGGATGTAAAGATTTCTACTGCCACCTTTCACTTAATTTTCAACAGAGCTTTCTCATACAAGGGCCACAATAACACTAAAGTAAGCAATACCCTTGGCTCTCCTAATTTCACAGTAAAAAATTTTGCAAGGTATACTTTAGCCCTACTTTCATTGGTTGGTTTGTTCATTTATTTGATTTTATATTATTTTTCAGGAAGGGCAGAAGTTGAGGACAAGAGGGACAGAAAGCTTGAAGACTCAAAGTGAAAATAAGCAGACCATGGAGTAGGAGCTTTTTGGAAATGCGATACTTTTTAGTGGGGGCACAGAGAAGCAGAGTGAAATAGCATAATTGCAACATGTGCCTTTGGAAAATAACATGCAATAACTGCAACCCAGGGCAGAGCCACAAGAGAGTCAAGGTCAAGTTGCATGAACAACCTTAACTGTGGCATTTCCTGAGTTTTACTTCTTTGACTTTACAGCCTGAGCTTTTTGTTCTTCTGGTTATTTTCTATTACATATATGAAACACATTCAACCTGCACATTATTCATTAATAGCTGGTGTTTAAAAGGAAATGGTATAAAACCATGCGGGCTATACAGGTTTGTGTGGCAAAAAATTGCAAGAGGGATCTGTAATATTTCTTTGGCCTTTTGTTTTGAGGAACTGCAGAGTGAAATATTGCCCTCAGGATAGAAGAAAAGCTGCCTTAGTGTTACGTGAAGAAATTTCAGCCTTTAGCTCCAGGCATTGCATCATAATCTCAGTAACCCTCTATCCCTAGGTGATATTTTACCACGCTTTTCCCTCCACAGTCACTATTTATAGGCTGGGAGAGAGTGCAGACAGTGTGGTATGTTATATGCACATGGTGGTTTGTCTTGTGTGTATGTGAGGAACATGAGGTTTGTTACCAACAATTCAGGCAGCTTTATGTTCTCTGAACACGTACATGCAGAAAGCTTTTTCATAATAATTCTAGACAGAGTAGTGAAATAAGAGTTTCTCATCAAATGATATTGGGGAAAAAAATAAAAAAACACCAAACACCCCCCCAAAAAAACCCAACAGAAGATATTCAGAGACTTTTCCCTTTCTTCACATTCTCAGTTCTGGAAGCAAAAAACCATATCCATTCAAAAAATGTCAGTTGAGACATACTAGTGAAGGTTTACATGGATGTAATTGGAATCTGAACCCAGTCTTTTGCATCATGTTTAACTTAGCAACTTGTGAAATATATCGTACAGTGGACTATACTGAGGCAGGATTCATCTGACCAACCTTAACCATGTAAAGTCACAGCCAATCTAAGCTGGGCTTTTACAAGCTTCCTCTATGGAGTTAGTGAAGAGTGATAGACAATTCGTTCCAACTGGGAATGTATATATAGTAAGCTTTGCCTTTGGAGAAACGTCTTTCTCTCTGTCAATGATGTGGGTAACCTGGAGCCTAGATGTATCATTTTTGGATAGATGAATTAAAGTAAGATGTGGGATCTAGGATCATAAGAAAATTCAGGTTGGAAGGACCATCATGAGTCTCTGCTCAAAGCAAGATCAACTCTGAGGTCAGACCAAGTTACACAAGGCTTTGTCCAGCCTAGAGAAAGGCTGGAGACTGTGCAGCCCATCTGGGAAGCCTGTTCTCATACCAA
The DNA here is from genome assembly GCF_947461875.1 of Haliaeetus albicilla. Classification (NCBI taxonomy): domain Eukaryota; kingdom Metazoa; phylum Chordata; class Aves; order Accipitriformes; family Accipitridae; genus Haliaeetus; species Haliaeetus albicilla. The sequence continues at coordinate 81,318,426 of NC_091483.1, read as the reverse complement.
GCAGTGGAGCTGTCTTCCTTTCCTTGTCTCTCAAGTCGGATTTTTTATCATGGAAAAAGTTCCTTTTGAAGAAGTCGTCAGGGATTTCTGTAGTCCAACCTCGTACTCAAAGCATATGTCATCTTTCCAAGGGGACAGAGCACTGCGCGGCATATGTCATTAGTGATGAACCTTGATATCATAAAGGGAAAAGCATTTTCTCCTTTGTCACTGATACGGAAAAGAGTTCTTTATTGTCACATGCATTCATCCTCTGGAAACTGCTGATTTAGATGTTAGATTAGCTCATTTAAATGTAAGTGAAATTCTTAATAAGATGTTCCAAAGGAAGTGTTCAGTTCAGTGGAAGAACAAGGGAAGAACAGTAGCTACAAGGTAAGTAAGAGGATGGGAGGCAATTAGAGGATGTCAGTGGACTGGTGAAGGAGAAGTAAAGAGGTTTTCTGAGGATACTTTCAAGTATTGGGTACTGGCAGTGATCTTGTTTAATGCTTTCACTAATAAACTTGGCAAAATTAGAAGTATGCTAATTAGACGACAAAAACTGGGAGACATCACTGACACAGAGGAGTGCAATCTACTGAAATAATTGAATGGGAACTGAAATGGGATGAAATTTAATACTTTGAAGTTATAAGGTCACACACTTGGAGACTAGGAACAATTAATCTAGTAAAGCTTCACAGTGCAAACAGGTGACAGGAAAATATAACATGGTATATTAGTCAATCAGAGTATGGCTGTGAGCCACCAACATGGTACAGCCATGGAAAAGACAAATGTGATTCTAAAGGGTATCATCAAGTTGAATTCTTCAAATAGATATCAGGAAGTATTAATTGTGCTTTCCAAAGCAGCAGTCTTTTCTCATCTGGAGCTGTGCATACAGTTCTAGCCACTCCTGTTCAATAAAGATATTAAACATATAATACTACATTCTTGTTTGGTAGAAGAAGGAAATTAAAATGACATTCAAGTGAGAGAGAGATTCCAGTTGGACTTATGATATATTCTGAGACCAAATAAGATTGGGACCAGGGAAAAGCAGACAGCCAGGCTTTAAATTTCTGGTGTATTGGAGCAGCTAAGAAACCATGATCTAAAAATTGTACTTCATTGGTGCTTCCTTCTTTAACATTGTTATAAATGTTATATATGCAACCAATATTCTAACAGAAAAACAAAACTTTTTTTTTCTTAGAATAAAATGTTTTCTTCTTCAAGCTCTTCTGACATTAAGAGAGAGCTCAGGTCAGTATGACAAGCGCGGACGCATTCTTTCCCCAGCAGCAATAGCTTCAAATGAGGGTGATTCACCACTAAAACCATGGAATTTGCAACCTGGCACATGCTGGGGATGCAAGGAGCATCCCTCAAAACATATTGGGTGGCTAAGGGAGACACATCCCACTATGCCAAATAGCTTCAGAATATCAAAACAACATACCCCGCTGAGACTTGTGTCTTATTTCCCAGTTAACCCAATTTATATTTTTTCCTAACAAGACAAGATGATCTGTGAAATCTTGGAAACGAGTTTCTTTTCTGTTTTCTCATAGTATTTTCTGTCCTTTCTGGGTAAATGATAACTGAGAATACAAAAAAAATCAGGAAAAAGGCCTTTTCTAAGTTGATAGTGGTGTCACTGTGCTAAAGATGAGGGTTGGACTGGTAGAACAGGTGATAAAATTGGCATAAACCTTCCGGCTGGAACTGCATGTTTTTAAAATGAAGTTTTGCACACAGAAGTCTCCAGGTAGATAATGGGGAAGCTGGAGATTAAGGCAGGGATTGAAAGCAAATCAGTGACCTGGCCTAAAGCTTACCAGATGGGATTTTGATAAATTAAAGAAGAATCTACTACCATTCTGGGCTTTTTTAGACTGCATTTAAACAGGGCCAAGACCAGTGAATGGAAAAAAAATCTATCAAAGTAAAAAAAAAAACAGCTCTGGCATAGGTGTAGATGGAAATAATACTTTTAATTTGCTTGGAGGGAGATGAGGGAAAGTAAGTTTCTATTGATTGTTCCAGTAATTACAGATATCGGGTCAAGAATACCTTCCCAACAGAAGCAGTCTGTGCTGATGTGTTGTGCTTTTTATAACTCAGGTCTTTTCTTGACCATTTTCCATTGCAACAGGTTCCACATTTTAAATCTTGCTTTTTTAAAGATAGCTCATTCTAGTGGTAGGACACCAGAGACCAACTAGTTTATCAAAAAGCCATTTTTTTAAATCTACATCATATTTTGTGCAAAATATTGAGATATATACCATGAACATATTAGCAGATATCCACCAAAGAGTCCTCAAGTGTACGTTTCTTGAGAAAACATCCAGAGGGGAGCTTAGGAAAAAGAGCCAAGGCTGAAGAGCTACAATTCCCTCTTCACTGTGGTCTTACACAGGGGTAATTCCACTAAATTCAGGATCTTGACGCCAGGCCCAAAAGAAAGCAGGCTTGGCAAGCAGGAATTGAACAGTGCTGTAATATTGATATGAATTCTGGAGCAAAGGGAAGGGAAAAGAAAAAGAAAAATTAAGTCATATCGAAGGTCACATTTAAGATGGAAAATTACAAGGACTCGCTGCTGTGGTGTATAGTCCATCCCACACATATCCTAATTTTTCTTACTGTTAAATTTTGAATGTGTCCCACAAAGAGATTATAATATTGCAAAGTGTCTGGAGGTCAAAACACTATCCCTCCCTCTCTCTTGAGGAGCAGAGCCTGTATATAGTCCACCCAGTACTATACGAGCAAATGCACATACCTCCCAAAAAGGACAGAGAACAAAATCCCCAGCCTAGCTTTTTCTGTACGTCAAAAAGTATTTCACTGAAATCAAAACTAAGTGGAACTGAATGCTCTCAACAGCCATCTAGCCAAAGAACAGCGGGGGAAAAAAAAGAAAAGATAGTAACAAGCAGAAAAGCAGACAAATTGAGAATAACAGCACCCGATGCAATAATCATAATGAGAGCAATTGAATTGCACCTTGAAAGGTCACATTTACTTGGATCCCATGCAGGTCCTGGATGTGTGTATTTGTACAGAAAGCCAGATGGCAGGAACCACCCCCTCCATACGTCTCTATCCATGCTCGCAGATCCCACGGGCGCTGTCACCTATGTTTTCCCAGATCTCCTGGGGGAATCTCACTGTCAGCTACAGCGCACGCAGCCCTCCCTTATGGTGCTGTGCCTCCACGTACTGCCCTGCCTTCCATAGGTGGTGGCTTAAACGTACAACTGAGCCCCAAATCCAGATGTTTTTCTGCTTTTTGAAGCAGCCACTAGGCTAGGATTTATTGATGAGCACTTTGCAAACAACTGATGGAACGGGTTTGATGTGAATCGTTGGTGGACACATTAAACAGAAATGCAGCATTAATAAAATTATGCTGTGGTCTGGGATAGATCACAGCACACAAAAACACAGACCTGGCAGAGGTCTGACTTACCCCGATGTGTAAAAGGAGCTATAGGTTTTGTGCAGCCGTTACCGCGGTGAACGTTTCTCCGTCAGTGAAGTTCACAGCAAAACCTCAACACAAATAACAACAAGCTTAGTCACACGAGCGAAGAGCGGATCTGAGAAGATCATTGGCTACCGTGTGTTTTCCTCCTAATTTTGTGGTTAATTGCCTTCCAAACAGTACTGCTTAAATACATGTTAATGGTAAAAAAAGTCTAAATTCAAGTGGCACATCAGAGCCCCATGTCAGGTCTGTGTCCAGTAGCTAATGTTACCAATGCCTGCTGACATCTAAAGCTCAGTCACTTCATAGATATTTAAATTAGGTGTTTAGTGAAAGCCAAGTACGTGTGCCCCTTCTATAGCCAACAGAGAGCATCAGGTAATTCCAGAGGTGCATTCGTTTTATCTTTAAAAACACATGCCTTCCTAAGATAAGGTGACAAATTTTGCAAAGGCTGAAGATAGGCAATGAGATTTCCATCCAGGGCAACCACTGAGCCATGGACAAGGGTCCCGCCTGAGTACAGGTTGTGGCACAAATCCAGACCATTGTTTGGTTTTGCACCTCTGGATTTAACCCAAAATGTTTTTTAACTGATTTGTTACTGTGCCCTCCTGATAACTAAAACAACATGGAAAATATTAACTTAACATGAAAATACACCATTTTATTACACTGGAATTAAGAGAATTCTGATGAGCATGAGATATTCTCTCCACCTGCAGTTGGCCTCCCACCAAAGGACCTCTGAATCTTCAGAGGAGCTCAAGATACCCCTAAAAAAAGTATGTGCAGAGAACATGAACCAAGGCAATAGGGATCTCAACGTCAGTGGCTGGGAGGGGGAATAAAATACAGGGGTTCAGACTTTCCCAGCAGCTTGTTAGAAAGCACAAACTAAGTGCAGCCTCAGTATGTGAACATTTGAGGGGAAAAGCATTACTATATCAACATGCACCAAGACCTGAGTTTCTCTCATTGCGCTCCCATCCAGAAGTTGCATAACCACATTAGTGCATTAGTACTTCTGGAGAAGACTAACTGCGCAAGACTTACGAGCTTTTATGGTTTCCTGACAGGAGCTGGCTCACATCCAGCCAGCTAAGAGCTTGGGCAGAAGAGGCTGGGACTGTCTGCACCACCCATGCAGGCACGACCTTGGCTACATTTAAATCTGCAATGAAGCATCTGATCCCTTTTAAAGAGGGACAATAGACAGTCCTGTTGTTTGACCATGTTGTCAGAGCAACTGTAATTTAGCTTGTAAAGAGACTGAATGCAGTTGGCCAAGTTCTTGCTGTCCAGCAAACAATAAAATCCCTGTCTGGTTTTTAAGCACCAGCTCTGAATAGCGAGAGTAGCTCAGATTGCGGGTTGTGCATCCAGGCACGGGTAAAGACAGGTGGATAGATATTGGAAGCAGTGTCAATAAAAGCAGGGTATATTAAAGTTAATAATCATCACAAAGCAAAATACCAAGAGGAGCTGGGCTGTCCCAGGCTGTGCAGCTACTAGAGTAACTTCCAGCAAGTCATAGGCATGAAGGGAACAGGGGAACCACCTGGGACAGTGACTGAAGGCATCAGTTGAAGTGCTTTAATATTAATTGCATTTAGGGGAGAGTTTCAAAAGCACCAATATTTCATTTGATGCTCAGCCCCATTGCCTTTGCAACAGAGTCAGTCCCTTGGAAATCCCCACTTTGGCCCTTTATGAAGCAGTTTATACCTATGAAGCTCAATGCACTTTACAAAGGAAAGCATTACCCTCTCAGGGGAATCAAGGCACACAGGCATGGGAAATCCTCCGTGGCAGAATTAGAAATCAAATAGGAAATTTAGCCTTGTCTCATCCACTTGTCCTTACCTTGTTGCCAATCCAGATACCAAGCCCAGAGTGTTGCACCTGCTACAACATGCACTGAAGCCTCCCCTGTGGTCCATATGCTAATTTTCTGTCTGTGGGCTATCCACGTTTTTGCAATATTAATTACACTTTAAAAGTTTTTTCTGTCTCTCAGTGGTTCCACTGGTCTGTCCTTACAAGGCATAGCCATATTTTTCAAAATTCAGACTATGATATCAAAGTAGTCCCTTCTGGCTTGAAAAACTGTAAGCTCATCAGTGTTTCAGACTGGAAGAAATGCTGTCACTAAATATAAGCCAATGTCTCTTTTCCTCTTCCTATCTTTTTCAATTTTTTGTTTCACTAGATACAGTAAAAACTTGGTCTCTCAAGCTACAGCAACCAGTCCCAGCAATGAGGCTGCATTTCTGCTTGGGGGATGGTTGTGTTTTTTATTTCCAACCACGTGCACTCGCTGTCAAATTCCATGTCATTTTTATTTAATCTGATTCTCTATCAAGCTGATTCTCTGTCTCCCAAGCCTTCCTGTCTTCCAGCTGGGCATTTTTTAAAGCAGTGATTTGCAAAACATTAAAGAAGGCATATAAATAAATTACTGTCTGGAGAGTGAGTCATCATTATTTAATAGGAGACTGTATCATAAGCAGCGGCTGTTTGTTGGCAAAGCAGGCCCATGCTGCCCCCAGTTTTATCCTGCTGTTCTCTGCTGCTCTCCAGCTTTCTGAGGGCTTGTCCTGCTCTCTCACATCCCATGATACTTTGCCTCCTGGTAAATGAGGCTCTTGCTCCGCACCCCTGGTGTTACAGGAGCTAAGGGGAGGACAGCAAAGGCACACGAAAACCTGAGGCACAAGAGCTAGCCTGTTGTACCAGGGGTTCAGAAGAGACAACTTATGCCTAGGGCCCCGTTAATCACTAGTTGCTGGTGAGCTGAAGGGCATCCAGAGCACAGGGATGAGGACGAGCGCCTGCATGCACATGAATGTGTACGGGTTTTCCCCAAAACGATTATGGCCTGTGCTACGTCCCTGCTCCTGAAAATATCTGGCCTTGGGAACAGGCTGGGACACAACTTAACTAAGAGCCTACGCATGCCCCGGTGTGACTGCACATCACAGCTGCATCTTAATTTCTGTGACTTCGGGGCCTAATTTAAAGGAATTTATCCTGAGGAAGATCTGACTGTGCTTTTACAGTGAGCAAAGGAGGGGAGTAGTGCAGTAGGGATCAGTGTGCACAGAGACAGAGATCGCTCTCTCTTCCACCGGTCCCGGCCATTTGGGTCTCCCAACACCTCCACAGAGACTGAGCTTATTTCTTCAGGTCCAAAATTCTGCTACATAAGTAAGCAGGGAGGATACAATTAAAAACAAACCTCAAGCACTATTCCTTCTTCTTCCATCCCACCTTACACTTGCTATGGCCTAGTTCCAAATTCTAGTCTATATATTTAAACCCCACACAAAAGCCATACAATGACCCACCAGAGGCTTCACTTCAAATTCTCCCTCCTCCCCATCACAGTCTTGAAATTCTGGCTCCCAGTCACCATCTTACCAGTGGAAAAGCTCCAGTCAACTAGAGGATCTGCAGGTTACGACCTTTAAAAATAATGCAGCAAAGCCTCCCAAAAACTCAAACAATGCAGCCAAAACACCGCAGTTCTTCATTTCCACTTCTTCATTCATGACTGCTCTGTTAGAACCTGGGTTAGCTAAACCCATGATAATCTCTCATATAGTGAGGGGGGTTTTGACTCCGATGCTATGCTGACAGGCAGAGTTCCCACTGATAGCCACCACAATACCGACAAATCCCTTTTTATTCACGTTGCCTTGGAGTTTCCACCCCAGCCTCTCTGTGTGCAGAACAGATGTGACCCCAGTGCATCTATTTTAGGCCCTCAGTAGGATTTGAACAGGTATGAGAAACTTCCTGACGAGAATGCCAGCTAGAAATAGAATCACATCTACATCTGGTGCCAACCAGTGTAACTCCTGTAAAGTAAAAACCCAAGAACCATTGAAAGCTATAACTTCTATCTGAGGACCTGATGTGAGTCTCTGTGCATTTGTGTAGGGCCTAATACATCTAAAGGACCACCGCAATATAAACAAGGAGTGTTGATTACTAGTTTCCTACTTTTTTGATGGAAATTTTATTTTACTTTTCTACTAAGACTGTTTCTGGAGGTCACAGACCAGGATTTGGAGTCTCCTCTTGGTGCCAGTGCGTATGCTTATCAACTCCATTCTTGTTTTCCCTACAATGACTTGTAAAGAAAACCAAGGGGGGCAGGAAGAGGACAGTCTTAAGATCCAAGCAAAAGGTTTTGTCAGAAACTACCAATGCCATTTCAGATTTCTGTATCTCTCTTTCTTCTTTGGGTAAGCAAGGCCCATCTCTTCCTTTGTGTTTATACTATATTTAGCTTAGCAAGACCCTGATCTTAAATGGGACTTTCTGATAAGCTTTTAGAGAAGAGAAATTTACTCCTCTTAACTTATGTACTAATGCATAGTTTATGGCCCATGGGGACTCCAAAGGGCAGAGCATCCAAGCTAGCTATCTGCCCCTCTCAATCACTTACATGTGGAATGAAGACTAAACACTTAATTCCTAAATAAAGCACCTAATAGTAAAAGTGCCTTTCTCCATTAAAAGTGACTAAGAAGCAGTAGGCAGAAGGCAACCTAAGAATCCCAAGTTATGGTGCTTTGAGTAACAAAAGGAAATTGGGAAAAGTTCCAACATATGGAAAATGAAATTAAATTTGGCTTTGAAAGGAATCCTGTTCTTAATAATGAGAGCCAACTGACAGCAATGGTTATACTTGATATGTATCACCAGGTATGGCAATGCTTGTTCTTAGTAATGGCCATATTTCCTGCTTGGGAAATGCAGAACAAAGTGATAGATAACTATTATGCCTTTATGCTCATGAAGGCTACAGATCGATGACCAAGGTTCTCTCTCCTTTTACCCTCCAGCTTTTTTCTTTCTTTGGCTAAGAGCCAGGATGGAAAATATGTTTACTCTCAGCAAAGAAGCCCTGTTAAAGTAAGCAGAAAAGAATAAAGAATTAGCAGCCCTTTAAAAAAATAATTTGGGATAAATTGTTTTCTACTAGCAAAGATAATCATCTTAATAGGTAAGGTTTTTTTGGTTATGCTTTATCTGAAAATGGGAATCATTAAAATGCCTTGACAATAGAACAACCAATGCTATTAGCAAGGTGTAATTATAACATAAGATATATATATAATTAAACACTATAAATTGACAAGTCCTTGACAGCCTGTAGTGAGCTAATCTCATGGTATTGCTCACAATTGTTAGGAGTATTCAGTGCCCTTTCTGAGCTAAATGCACATTTGGATAATACATTTTCCTTTCCCAAGCTCTCCCTGTAACTAGAGAGCACATTCGTCATTTCCTGGCAGTATTTAAAATGGAATTTTAAAAGACCCATTGAAACCTATTTGTCCTATAGCCCATGGTAATGACCGTTACTGCAAAATGTGAGTATATATATTTGATATACTGAGAAGTGCTGGTATCCTGTATTCTAATGCACTTGCATCCAGCGCTAAACTACGATGAAGGCTGACGATGTTTTGCTGGAAAGGCTGGGGAATATATGCACGTCTCATTTAAAAACCCACCTGGTATTGATATTCATGTAATAAACGTCATAAGCAGGTGATAAATTGCATTTTTGATGCCTTCCTCTCCTGCACTTCAGTCTATTTCTCTCCCTGAGTTCCTTCCAACTTTCGAAATCTCTGAATGGCTTCAAGCAGCCACTATATTATTTTAAACATAACCAAGTAAAGCTTCCGGGGCTTTTTCTCCATTTTGCTTAAAGGTGGAATTTTTCTTGCCTGAGATTAGGGTGTTCTTACTTGGATGCAGAATGAACAATAGTGTTTCTATGCAAGTTAGAAATCAAGTATCTTATAATACACAGAGTCTATAAGCAAGTAGAGGGATTTTGTCATTGCAAAATGAAGATCTCCATCTCCATAACAGGTCCTAGACCCCAAACTATGATATATCAACTGTGATGTTCTCCAATTACAGAAAACACTGTTTTAGCTGATTTTACATTAAAGGGTTTTCAAATATTAGCTTAGCTTTCTCCTATCTCTTCATCCTTTCTAGCTGGACTAACAGTAACTAAAGCACATGACTGCACATATGGAATGAAAAATGAGTCACTAAAAGCTCTGAGCCATATTTAATTTGTTTTCCCTAATCACGAGTAATGCAGAACTGCAAGTGTGGACCGTCCTGCTTCTCTCTTCCCCGTGTTATAGAGTTATCCAAAAGTTAAGAGCTTCTGCAAATAGGGACATAAAGCATTTCTTTTGTTCTAGTCATGAATAGTTTCCAGAGGGCTCTCTAGCTTCCAGGTTACTCTTATTGCTTCACATGAATGCTTGTTTCCTACTCACTGGCAGGAAAACCTCTGTGGTCAGAACCTCAGCTGGTGCAAATAGGTATGTAATGGAGACTGGATGCTTTTTGCCAGCTGATGATCTGAAATAAGACACTTCAGCACTGAGATCTTCCATTTCTGATTAGACGGAGAAGAGAAACGCTGCATGGTGTAAAGCAGCTCTTGAAATAAGTGTTTTGAAGTTAGAATGGGGAAAAAATGTTACCTGTGTTTCATGAGTAGACTTTAAATTTCGGGACTAGTCCAAAATCACTGTTCTCCCATTTTGGAGTCTTTTATATAGATGCTGAGATCACTTCCATAACATCTGAACACTTTCCAATACCACACTGAGCAACATAATATCCTTTGTCACGTTTGTTCTTCTCCTGTCTCTGTAGCAAGACAAGCACGTGCAGTGCAGTGCCTCTATTCTGAAGGGTTGTGGGATTGGTTTTGTTTTTATTTTTTAGCATTATATTAATTAGGGTACGTGGAGGCTGGGTGTCTTTTAGTAAATTGATACATTTTTATGGAGGGGTGAAAAAATAGAAAAATTAAGCAAGTCTTTGGCACTTTGACATGAAGATGTTAAGATTTATAAGGAAAGTGTCCTGGCCTCAGTGAATTTACTGCATATCTGACCTTTTACTGTATTGAAAAAAGTCATAGTGTGACAAAGAAATGAACTTTTTAGCCATGATATTTACTCTCGAGATTTACATGGTCTTTTAGATATTCTGAGCCTACATCCTAAGTCTTGAAGATAACAAGCGAGTTCATGAATGGAAAACAAATACGTCTTATTTTTTCTTTAAACAAACAGAAAATTTATGATGAATCTATCTTAGTCAAAAAGCGGAGTTCATTTAAAAAGACAAAAAAAGGCTTTTTAAGGGTGAAAATGGGGGGGGGGGGAAATGACAGTTTTCATATATCCTTATTTTACTCCTAAAATCCTGCTCAAAGAAATCAGGAAGAGAAACCAAAATGTCTGCAGAAAGGCAAAATTATAAAGAAATAAATACATCATGAGAGAGAAAGCCAGAAAGAGAGAGGAGAGAGAGAGGAGACAGGCGGGTATCAGATCCAGAAACTGTGCGTGAGAGCTTCTGGGCCAGATTTTCAGTCAGGGCTTGGTCCCCTCAGACCACCTCCAAAAGTACACTTTGCTTCTTCAGACCCCTGAGGACGGGAGGGACAGTTATGTTGCCCAATATTTTTAATGGAAAAATTCCTTGCTTTTTCCCTTGGGATGACAGCACTGAATGGGCAATGACTGACTGATTCTTTCTGTGGTTCTTGCACTGCTACCCTATGGTCATTCTACAGAAATCCTTCTTCTTGCAGAAAGCCTGGCTGGTACTAAGAGAGGACAACAGACTATGCACTCACCGGAGATGCCTTTTAAACCTATGGTTCTTTGATTGTCACACGTGGCTTCTTCGTGAAACTTCTTTAGAGCACGAGACTTTGCTGTCTGACTTTAAGATCTTATGTCAGCAGTGTGGGGCAGGCTAGGATTCTTCCTGTTGGCTTCTAGAAAAGGAGAAGAACACTTGGACAAGGATTTAATTGTAAAGGAAGACAAGCAGGTTCAAGAACTTCTTTCCACTTTGTTAAAAAGAGCCACCAATGCATCAGATGTACTTGTATTTCACTTACAGCTTGGGTGAAGGGGACAGAATACACGTGGAAAAGAAGTTTTTGACTATCTGTGCCTATCTGTCCCCACAGCAAGGAGTTGCCTCCTGACTCCTTTCCAGCAGCTCAGTAAAGCTATTCCACCAAGCTGGCCAGCAATGTTTCATTCCTTCCTCATACTTCCCTCTGATTCAGTTGTCTCCTTCAATTCTTATAGCTAATCTCTCAATGCCAGAACACCTTCTCCCCCACGCAGCTCTGTACACGTTACCTCGCTCAATGGAGTCTTGGTCAATGACCTTGAGATGGAGATGTGACAGCCTTAAACAACTATAAATAAAAAAGGTAGCTTTGATAAGTCTTTAGTTCTGGAGTAAAAGTTTTTAACTTTATCCTCTAGAAACAGAGGAGGGGGATGGATCAATCCAGAGCAACTCATTTTCAATCCACTCTTTCAACATGAACTGATATAACTCACAATGACACCTATGGGACCAAAAGACCACAAGCCATGGTAAGTCCAGTCAGTAGAAAATAAACTATGTTACTATTTTGTTTCCATGCATTGATTCATGTCACCTTTTTTGATTTGTTGTGGGTTGTTTTTTTTAATTTATCTGTATTTTAGAAAAATAAATAAAAGCTGTATTTGTAGAAGAAATGGGTTTTTTTTTCTTGTACATGTAGGTGGCAATTCCTACACCAGTAAATCCTAGTAACAGCATCTATTAATTTCATTTTACAAATTTGGGTTGTATATATAGCCAATTCAAACCATTGTACAAGAGTCAAAAATATGCCAAGCATTTCCTAACTTAAAAAACTGTGATTAAACTCGGTTAGGATTCAATAAACTCTGCAGAGGTTAATTAAATTTTTATAGATTTATTCTTCATTCAGTGCTGTAAAAGGCTCTTCTATTTGGCTATCGTTGCCAAGTTGGGGATGGGGGGAATTGAGAACCCTGATCTACATCAATCTTCTCTGTTGCCAGACATTGAAATAATTTGCAGAATATTGGTATGGCATAAATTGGGGAAAGAAGGAAGAAACAGAACTACATTTGAAAGCTGTTTGGGTGATCTGTGGGCTGCTGTGAATGTTAGACCTCTGCAGGCACAAGTGACATATTGAAACTTTCTCTCACTGGGACCGAGCTACAGAAGAATGAACACTTTTCATCTTGCTTTCAGGCAAAATGGATAGCCACTTCTCCACCGAGGCTATACAGGAGAGGAATGTGGCAATCTCAGTTCCATGAAGATATTACATTTACAAATAGTAATCAAGCACACAGGTGGGTTCTCTGCCTTTCCAAATTGCTGGAAAGGCTACTAGCTACTAGGTTACTAGCAGTAGTACTAGAGATACCTACAGCACTTCTTCTAGAAAACCCAAGAGGAATGGGTGTTTTCCTGAACTAGGTGTCAGGCAGGCAGGTAGCAAAGCAAAGCAATGTCCTGGGAGGATTACAATCAATGTACTACATACATCGCAGGTGGCTGTGATGGAGGAAAAAAAAAAAAAAGACGAAGGCTGAGAGATTAAGAAGACAATATTAAGAGTACTTTGAACATGAAAGTCTCTACTTAGCTTCTGCTTAATCTACTCTGTAAGTCACCTGTTTAGCAAAGCTGAAAACATGCTTAAGTCCAACTGTCTTTGGCAAAGTGCTATGGCATGTGTTTAGTTTTTAGCTTGTGATGAAGTGTTCTGCTAAATACAGATTGACTGCTGAGTCTGAGCCTGAGGATGTTGTTAAAATAGTGGTTAGAGGAGATGCAGTTAACATTATTTATTAAAAAGCTTTTAACAGCATTCCTTACAAAAACCTGCTTAAGAAACTAGTCCATCGTGGGGTGAAGTTCTGCCTGGGGTTAGAAACTGGTAAAAAGATAAAAAAGGGGCAGACTTGATAGTCACATTTCATCACAGAAGGACGATTGGCACAAGAATCCACAACAGGGATGAAACTCTGTAATGTTGCCTACAGGGATACTAGCTATGTACACTGAGTAGCCTAAAGTGTATCTGGGAACAGTTGGAGTTTTTCCCCAAAGTTATGCAAAATTATGGCCTGCCTTTTTTTTTTTTTTTAACAAGATGTAGCTAATGATCATCCTGAATATTCCAGTTACATTGTAGATCCCTTGCCTCAAAACTGTTTAATAGTTGAACTCCTTGGAGGACAGCTCTTGCTTTCTTTTTGACTTGGAAAATATGTTGCATAGTCTGGGCAGTAGCTGAGACAAATAGCAATAAATACTGTTAATAATCTGGAACAAGGCCTTTAGCAGCAAAACATTTTTTTTGTCAGGAAAAGTGTATTTTATGTGGCATAATTTAGATCAGCCAAGACTAAATAAGACTTTGGAGAATTCTAGATGGCCAGACTAAACTGTCTGCACAACATTCACGACAGAGGAAATTCACTGCAGATAAATTCAAGGTGATACACGCTGGAAAGGACAATCCAACTGCTCATACGCATAGCTGAATTATAAATTAACTGTAATCATTCAATAAAAAGATCTTGCTGTCACTGTAGACAACTCCATGAAAACATCTGCTCAGTGCACTGCAGCGATCAAGAAGCAAACAAAACGTCAAGATGTATTAAGAGAGGGTTAGGGTTTAAGGCTGGAAGTATTATAATGCCATGGCCTAAGTCGATGCTGTGCCGTCACCTTGAACATTGTGGCCAGCTGTGGTCACCCCCCTTCAGAAGTAATTTATTGGAAAGAGAAAGGATACAGAAAAAAAGATGTGGGGGTAACATTAAAATAAGGAACACAAACATATGAATTGAAAAACTCAGTTTCGTCTCTCCTGCAGCACACATTATGGGGTTAGCTACTGTCTAAGAGATGAATTGACAGAAATAAATTTTTGAGATTTTTTTTTTGTAATTAACATGTGCTACCTATTCCTACAAAAACTCAGTTCAAGAGCTTAACCACTTTCAAAAATAACTGTCCATAACATTCAACCTTAGAAGTAGGTATCACTAAGAAGGGACATAACCACCCAAAAAGATGCCAGCCAAATGGCAGATAAGGACATTTGGAGGAAGCATCCCCTCTGGCCAGGTTATTGAATATATTTCATATTCATTACAGACCTCTCTGTTTTTTACACTGTGGGTTCTCCAATTTGCCTGCTATATCCTAGAGAATTTCATGGCATTTGCAATGGATGTAACACCTGTGCAGATGTATCATACCTAGCACACGTAGAGGTACATCACTGGCAGAGCATGCTAATAAAATTTTGCACTATTATCTATTATACATTATTACTATATTCCATTGCTCTTAAGGGTTTTTTTTAATATTGCCAGACTGCTTCAATGTGCAATGTTATGTTTTTGTGCTGGATTACTTTAGAATAACTTACCTCAATCAATGACTGGTGAATTAGCATTACTTTATACAAACTTCTTGTGAGAGAATGCATCATGCCAAAATGTTAAAATAAAGATATCAAAATAAATGTTAAAATACAGCAAACTCAGAAAATGGAAGGAAAGGTAAAATTTAGACCAAAAGACTTGATAAATGAGCCTAAAGTTCATATCCTTCAGCAAGCAAAAAGTATAAGAAAAAGTTCAGTGAAGGAAAAGAAATATTAGCCAAATACAGCTTTGGGAATTATTTCCCGACAAACACATTTTAAGGATCTGAAGCACAAAAATCTATTTTATGCTTCTCTGTGCAGTTGATCATGCATTCCTTCAGGCAGGCAAATCCTATTGACTAAACAAGATTTATGTGCAGAGAGAAACAATGGGATCAAACCTGAGGTACCAGCCAGTTAATATCAGAGCAGGATAGGAAGCAATTTTTCTGTCTTTCCAAAAATGCTTGCAGTTTGAAGAACAGTATCTGTGTGTATAGAGACAAACTTGAAAACAACATTAATTGTGAAAAATTAGAGAGAGAAAGAAAGTAAGAAAGAAGGAAATAAAGACAGACAGACAAAGACTTACTCCCAGGTAAGTCTGCTAGTTAGAAGATCAGAAAGGAACAGACTGAAAGATAAGTCCTAGTATGTTCTACCAAACATTCACTCAGTTGTATGTAAAGTAAAATCCAAAAGATTTCCAAAAGATTTCAAGATATCAACACTTGAGTGGTTCAGACACTATCTCAAGGAAAGATAACCTGGAGCTCAGGTTCCTCTTGAACTCTCTTTACAAACTAGTGCAAACAAAAAATGTAGACAGAGGAAACCAAGTGGTGTTGCATGTTGCTACTTCACAGCACCTAGACCACACAAGTTCACCTACTTGTATTACGAATGCAAGACGCAGTGCCTGGTATCTCTTTTCCACTGAACTAATAACTCTGGAATAGCTGACGGTGTCTCTGTGCCCCTTATTTCCATTATTCTTCAGTTTGACAAATTCTGCCTTCACCCAAATGTCTTTTCTGAGAAAATTGATATCTAGTTTGCTTCAAGAAAAAGAAGAAAAGTTTGATGAAACTGCCTTTTATCAAAGAAAAGGCAATTTCTTAGAAATGTCCCAAACAGCCCTGGGTAAGACTTTGTTTTCTTTCTTTAGAGAGACCTACCTTACCTTAAAAAAGTACACACTATAGAAATACACTGCTAGCCAGCTCTTCTTTCAGACACGTAATCTCTCCATGTCCAATGGTAGCTACTCCTGTACACATAGCTAAGTCGTAAAGTTACATTTTGGTGAATTCCATAGTTATAAGACCACCTCCCTGCAAAAAGGGACTGCCATCACCAATATAATCTATTTTGTACTAAATATGTAGTGTTAAAAATTAAAGTTGCTCTGCAAATGTACTTACTTAACATAAGATGGAAATACTAAATTTATAAAGGCTACTGTGTAAGAACCTGATTCTAGCCCATAGGATGCTTGATTATTTGCTTCAATTATTGTAGTGTTCATTTCCTATTTTTCCAGTAGCATCTAGAAGCTGTAAGCTGGGTCAACAGTCTCTTCAGTTAAATATTGTTTGTACAGGTAGGTCCTTCTAGAAATACTGCAAGCATTGAAGTTACTGTGGTTAATGCACTGCCATTTATCAGCTAAACTACACGCACTGGTCTTTTGCATGCTCTTATACCAATGCAAA
This sequence comes from Haliaeetus albicilla, assembly GCF_947461875.1. Classification (NCBI taxonomy): domain Eukaryota; kingdom Metazoa; phylum Chordata; class Aves; order Accipitriformes; family Accipitridae; genus Haliaeetus; species Haliaeetus albicilla. Next base: position 81,301,880 of record NC_091483.1, on the reverse strand, counting down.
TACAAGGTAAAACAAGTTAACTGAAAACATCTTAATTTCAATGAACATATTTTATTTCATACATGCAACAGATATAGAGCCTGAATATGGGTACATGGTGTCCTTGAAGAGCTGAATGGAAAAAACCTTGGACAATCTGGTCTGATGTCTCAGCTGACCTTGCTCTGAGCGGCAGGTTGGGTCAGAGATCTCCTGAGGTCTCCTCCAACCTGAGTGATTTTACAGGCAGTGACTGCTGTTGAGAGAACAGTCTATAACTCGTTGGTAAAACAGCTACAGGTGGTTGTTTACCCATACCGTGACTTCTATTTGGGGGGTAATTTTATTATGCATTACTGAAAACTGATACAAATTGACTGTCTCAAGAGTGAAAGTTTCCCAGACACTTCAACAAGTTGACTAACTCAGCCAAACTTATTTGCGTCACAGTCAATCATTTTCAGATTACTGTTATATTTCCCTCTGTTCCCCCTTTGGCCGTCCCATAATGCAGACAGGGCACAACTTCTGTGTGTCCCAAAATCATTTTCACTGACCCACTAAATCTAATCACATGCAACGATGAGACATGGCCACAACAGGATATAATCCACTAGCCAAGTGATTTTTTTGAAAAGAGAGCTTTCCAAAATGTTTGTGAGAGCAGTCCCATTGAGACTATTCTGGCACGCTTACAGTATCTGGGAAGCTTTTGTTTTCTGCCCATGATGTGATAAATATCAGTGCATCCACCTGAACGTTCTTGAACAAAACTCAGTTACAGATATCTCAGCAACAAACTGGTCAGCCTTTTATTTGCATAAATGTTCAAAATACTTTTCTCCTGCTTGTCCCACTCTGTTGCACAATGCTACAATTAATTATGCTCTTATCAAAGCGCTCCAGTGAAACTGCTTTAGAAATAAATGCATGCGGTCATTGCCTTCATTTATTCTGTGTATTTCTTGGAGCCATTCTTCAGGGGCAAAAATCTGATTTGTTACCTTGTAGTTCTGAAATGGGGCATTATGTTTATATGCATTTTCAGAGCAGTGTTAAGCTGACATTTTCTGAGCCTGTGACAGTTGGAAAAAAATGGAGAAAATGGGAGCATCTGCCCCTTGGAAGACAGAACATGATTAAGCAAAAGCAGTTTAGTATTATATTGCAATCTGATATAATAATGTCCCACCACTGACCTGGTGAACCTGCCACAGAACAGCATCTAATACAATATTAGTTTCTTTCAGCATAAGAAATGTTAAACAAATGGACACACTGATAGCCAGCAAAATTGTACCAACCACTTGAGCATGGCAAATGGGCAAAGTAATTATGCTACACACACTGCACAAAAGAAAAAGGATTACACAAAATAAAAAATAAACATGCCCTTTGAAAACCATTCGAGAGTTATTCCACAAGTACCAAAACAAAATTAAACTCACTGAGATTAAATCTGAGTACCCTTAAATACAGAGCATCTTTGACAAAAATGAGCCAGTGGACGATGAAACTCTCTCTCAGGGACAGGCTATTCAACAGAAGTCTCCCACAGTCCTTAAAACTCTGCAGAGCTCTGGTTCCCACCTGTGAGGTTTGCAGCAGAGCTGAAGCAAGACGGCGTTAGAGGTGTCACGTACGCCGTTGGGGGTAGAGGAGGTGTTGGACACTTGATGCAGCAGTAGAGATGCCCAAGCCTGGATGTCCATGCTCCGGCTGCTGCTATTCAGCAGCACCGAGGGTCCCAGAGCACCAGCTTCTGCCTCTTCCAGTCCTTGTTTTCTCGCATTTGGCACCTTTTTGGTCTCGCAAGTCACCTCGGTCTTGTGCAAGTTCCCTGCAGTTGAGGAGAAGGGAGGACCACAGAGAAATGACTGTGCCCACTGATCCCGTTCTTTGGCAGCACTAAACTTAACGCATTACTTGTCTGTTTGTCTTCAGAGCTGCTTCATGAATGCTGGGCTAGTCCATGGTTTCTGCAGTATTACAGACTTGTAAGGAGACAGAGCAAACCTGATGCTGTGAAGGATTACGCCCTGTATAAATTCCTGAGCTAGATACATACGCCAGGTCCTTGCATTAAGAATGTACAAATATTTAACCTGTCCTTGCAGAAAAGGAGTCTACTGGAATAGCTTCCCTCTCTTTTAAAAATATGATCGGAGTTCGGTGCTGTCTTTTAAAACTGCACCGTGGCCCTACTCACCTTTCACGTTGTTTAGGGGTGGCTGAAGAACTCAACATGAAAGAGGAAGACTTAGTTCCCTGCCCCTTTCATTCAGAAAGGGTTTCAGCCCACATCTCTCACCTCACAGAACAGAAGTTTAATCTTTTTCAACTTTGGGCTAGTCTGGGTATTTTGTACTTCACTTCTTGATGCTACTACTCGGTACATGTGTACAGGAGAAAAAAAATGGCATAAACGTGTCTCTCTCTAGCATGGTGCTTAATTTGGCATGGGAAGGTCTAGTTTGCAGTTGCTTCCTTGGACAGTTTCTGTAATTTAACAGTCATCATATAACATGTTTAAACCGTCCAGATAAAATGGAGAGAACCCAGAATTATCTTTTTCTCTGATCTGTCAGCAAAAATTTGCAGTCACCTCTTATTATATGATTATCTTTCCTGGCCCCCTGACTTCTGCATTCTTGGCTGCAAAGAGTAGCAGCTTCAAAACAGCACGATGGCAAGTACCTCACTTCTAATATTCCTGCTTGACCCCGTACATGATCCATATATGTGAGCTGTTGATTACTGTCTTCTTCTGCAAAGTGGAACAGATGAGAATAAAAGCTCTCGGGCTGAGGATGGATTTTAGCTCAGGACCCACACCTCTTGGATGAATGCACTGTTCACTATGTTACTATATTTTAAGGCAAAGAGCAAAATTATGTCTATGCTTGGGTATCCTATGAAGGTGGTCCTCAATATTCCTTGACTCTATTCCAGCTTGAGTCAGAGACAGATGTTAAAATTCTTGATACAGGACAGGTGGATCTGTATGAGGACAGGCATATTTGAGATGCTTTTAGGCAGAGTTAAAAAAAGAGCTGGGGATTGTATGGATCATAATTTGTGAGCTATAGTCTTTAATTTAACACAAATTCTTCTCTGAGTTTCTGTCCTTTATTGGGACTCACCATCCACCATCTACACCAGGAGTATCATCATCAGGGTGTCCCGGCTCTTGTGCCAGTCGCTGCATAGTGGATGTGGGTTTTGCCAAAAGGCAGCAGTGACCAATTAGTTGAAATGCCCAAAGTGGAAAGGATTTCAGTGATGTTCCTGTGGCATACCTGTGATTTTTTTTTCTCCTTTGTATGTCTGTGCACATTTAAGACTCGCAGATTTTCTTTTTGTCTGCAAGTCATATCAAGCTCCAACTAATGCTTCTGACTTTAAATACCTGTAAGACAGAGTATTTTCTTTTGCCTTTTATATTCTGTCAACTGCTTTAGGGCCTTTATTATTTCTTCTTGAATACACTTGTTCTCTCAACGTATATACCCCAGGACTATTAAAAATTAGTAATTCAGAACTGTTGTTTTTATTTGGATAATCTTAGTATCGTACAAGCATCAGATTTTGTCTGACCTCAGTTGCTCCCATTCCTGCATTACATAAGCTGGCAGCTCAGACTTCTGATGAGGCTTTGTAATTCGAAAAATGTGTCAGAACTTACATATTACACTTGTTTGACATATCTAAGTGTAACAGGTAAAACCACAGGGAAATTATTTTCCTGAAAATTGAAATTGTTTCCATTTTGTTGTGTGGAATAAATGCATACTTTTTTTTTCTCCTCACATCCTTATTTGTTTGCAGTGCCATGTATTTTGCTGTAATAAATTAGCCTTTTATTTGCACTAAAAAAAATAAGCCACATTGCAAAAGTCAATAATTTCAAAGGGCATTTTTTTTCTCAGAAGAGTTTTTTTAAAACAACCATTTATCAACAAAGATGTTATATCCACAAGGAAATATAAAAGAATACAAACCAAGTCTGGTTTAAAGCTTTTGGAATATCTAAGCTTGTCTTGCATTAAAATTCTGAAACATCACTTTTTGGAAGCGAGAGTCAGTCCATGCTCTTTTTTTTTTTCTTTTTTTTTTTTTTCCCCTATGCTTTATTTCTTTTGGGTTTGGTCTTATTTTTCAGAGAGGGCTCATCATGCTGGGCAGCTGCAGATAACAGGCTGATGGACATTGGGCAGGCTCAGGGGAACCTGAGAAAAAAAGGCAGTTCTTGAAGTGTGTGAGGTTTTGCCCTGGCATTTTTTTTTTTTTTTTTTGTGGGGAAAAGCTTTCAGATGAAAAAAAACCCTAGCAATGATCCAGGAACATGTAGCTGTGTCCCTCTGGAAACTGGGAACTGCTGATTGCTACAAATCTGTTTAAGGCTGGAAAATCTGCAGCTGGCAGAGCCAGCACGGAGGCTTACAGTCCTGCCCCGAGGCTTTCCATCTACTGAGGGAAGGAGGCAAAGTTTAAGCGAGCGAACACGTGCAGGTGTCGTTCAGCCCCTCTTCCACACAGCCAGTAGTGCTTTATTCTGGAAATCAATCCCCTAAAATCAGCCACAAAATATATGTAGTGACGGGAATGAGGGCAGCTGAATCTGGCCTGAAGAAAAGTGGCAAAAATTACATATTGCACCTGAAGGAAGCTTGACACAATGTAAAGACAAATGGCAAATAAATCAACGTAAACTCAAATTCATTTGCGCAACTGCATGAAACCCCATTTTTCGTGACGCAAATCATCGCTTCCCATTCTCCACCTCTCCCAGCACTCAGAGGTTAAGTAGGGTGGAGGTTTTCATGGAGATTAACAACTTTCAGCTGCTGGTGGGTGACTTGCAGCCAAGTTCGCCCCTCAGCTCCCCCGAGGAGCTGATGTAAGGCTACACTGAAGAGAGGATAAGGCAAGAAAATGTGACCGACCGCAGGACGTTAATGGGAGCTGCTGCCATCACAAGTGCTCGAGACGGTGCACCTCTCTGAGGTTGTCGTTATTGGTGACTCCAAGACTTTGGTGAGAAAAAGCACTTTGTTTAAATTATTGCGCTTGCTCTGAGTACAAAATGCCTTTGAGTTTAAATGAATCAAAGGCAAAGAATACTGCTTATCCTAGGTTTGGAAATTTCAATCCTTCAGAGAGATGAAAAAGCCCTAATGCTTAATGACTCTGTGCACTTCCAGTAATTACTAAAGAATAAAGTCTGATATCAGTGGTATAGGAAAGTTGGGTTATGTAAAAACTGCATTAACTGAAGGGAGTTTTGGGGGGGAGAAGGATGTGCATTCATGGCTTCTTTTTCATTTGATAAGTTTTACTACTGCTAATGAAAATATGCTGTCTCTTCTTTAAATAAAATAGAAAATGTGCCATTTCCCTAGAAATACTTCAGAAAAACACTCTTCTGAGCTTAAATCAGGGAGCTTGGACTCTGGATTCTTTTTCCTACTTTAAAATAATATCACTTCTATGTTTCCTTGACTGAATCATTAAATCTGTAAAAATCTAGAAAAAACCCTCTTGGTTCTGGATGCCATGAAAGACTGACAAGGCTGCCAGTTTCCAAAGGTACTCAATGCCAACAAATTTGGTTGAAATCAGTGAAGTCTCCAGATACTCACAACACAGTAAAGGCAATGGTGTCCAAAATTGAGGCAGTTATAATTACTGGGGATATGTGAAAATGGATTCCCATGCACACAATGCAACCTTGAGTAGAAGTGCAAAGGGCAAAGGACTAAATCAGAAAAGCTTCCCCAACAGATGTTGACAATTTTACCTGACGAATTCAGTATCCCCCCCCAAATGTTGGCAATATTGTATTTATTTTTTTCCTTACTCCAAATATTTGGCAGTCTTGCAAGCACCTTTCGAGCACTAATTAATTCTCTTTGCATCCCCTTGATCTGAGGATCATCTCCATCTTCTGGGTGGAGAATCAAGGTTTTAAATGGTGAGACCACAAGCTAGAAATAGGAGATTTGGGCTGTCTGACATCTCTTGCTTTCCTTATGGGACCGGAACAATAGATTAACGTCAGAGGGGGATTCCTTGCTGCTTCTTTATTTGCGCTTCTGTGGGTTTTTTTCTGTCTTTCTATCACTCAGCAGCGTTCAGGCATAAATTCCTCGCTCTGCCATTGCCAAGAGAGAAGCCTCTCGACACTTTGAGGTGTGAAAATGGTGAATGCTGTTTATTTGAGTGCATGGCAGGGGGCCAGGCAGGTGGGTGGGCTGGAGGCAGAAGCTGCCTAACACATGGGATAAGATGTCTTGGGAGGAAAAACTGAATCTTTCCTGTGCCAGGCTGACCCTCTTGTTTAAAGACAAAATTAAAACCAATCCTCCCCCACCCCCAACACACACAGATGCATAAAGAAATGGAGAACTTTTTCACTGCTGTTTGTTGCAAGAAAGAGAAATCCTGTAGCAGGATGGGGTTTCATTCTTTCATTGAGTTCCTCTGGCATTTAGATCTATTCATTCCTTTCAGACACCAGGGATGCTTTTTGAAGATGCCCATGACAGACATTAGAGAGTTTATTACTTTCCCTTCATTTTCGCTTTGCAAGAAGCAGTAGCAGAAGAACTTCAGAATGCCATAAAATCTCAGTGTTCTGAATTTTTTTTAAAAAATGTAATATAAGAAAAAAAAGGGAAGGGGAAAAAAAAAAAGGCAGGAAGCAGGTCTCCTAAGTGAGTTAAAAATTAGAAATGTCAAAGAGTGAGAGGGGGGAATGACTCACCCCAAGGTCACATAACAGCTCGGGAGCAACAGCGGTGAAAGAATGTGAAAATCCGAGTGCGTTGCCCTAGAGAGGACCCCCATCCTTCCTGGGCAGCATCGCTGGAAAGCGGCTGGGGAATGAAAGCGTCTCTCCCTGCCTGTTTCCTTGGAGATGGGGAGCAATGTCTGTAGCAGCAAGCATGACGGAAAGTTGCCTTCTCGCAAACGGAGCCAGGTATCACCTGGCCCTCGGCTTGGTTGGATCCATGCGAGAGCAAAAACTCTGCGGTGTACAAAAGGAGCTTCTTTCAAGCGAATGCGTAGGACCTGGTGATGGGAGGTGAGGTTATTTCAGAGCAGGATGTAGAAAAGCCAAAGTTAAAGCTAAATCTTCCCCCAAAGCCTGTACTTTCAAGTTGCTAGGAGAAAGGTACATTGAATATGCAGGAGATTGGAAAAGGAAGGAGTTTGCCAAGTTATGTAATTCAATTGGATGTTCTCGCTCTAACTACTGACCTGGATCACATCTGCCGCCAACTTGCTCGTACAGAAGTCGGCAGCTGGTTCTAGTACAGGCCTGGGACATGTTATTACATTCATTGCATGCATTTTCCAGTGGAAAACTTACTAGCAAAATCGGAGAATAATATATTCTTTTACAGATTTTATATATATATATAGCTATACATTAGAGCTAAAAAGATTTATTTTTATGCGCCTCCATATAGTTTTGTGGCTTTTGGCACTTTGTGCGAGTATCTGTGTTTGTTATAGGGTGTTCCGTGGAGGAGTTTGTGTCTTGCGATGTGCGGGAGTGACAGGAAGGGATGTGAGGCTTTGCTGGGCTTACGAATCTGTTGCCAGACTGCCCGCGCTGGGGGGACTGGACTGCGAGCACAGAGAGGCTCTTCCAGGACCACTTTCTGAAGAACTCTGCTCATTAACTCCAGTGTGCTGCGGCCATACGCTCAGAAAATATGCGGCTTTTATAAAGCATTAACTGACCGATTTCTGTTGTGTGTTGGTATCACATTGCATTAAGCCATCTCAGATTTATGGCTCAAACTCAGAGTTCAGCTATGCGCAGCAACCTCCCAGTTTGCCTGACCTGTCAGTTTACTTGAGCCATCTTTTTTACAGGCAACACCTTTTAGCTCTTTTTTTTTTTTTTTTTACTTTATTTTTTTATTGATTTTCATTTACAAGAACAGATGTTTGTGTAGACTGCAGTCACTATTCTGGCTGGCTGGCCTACACTTAACTCTTCTCTGGTGTGAAATAAGCGTGCTTTGAAATGCTGGAAGGCTGCAACTTCTCCATCCTCCCACTACCTCCACAACTCGACTTCCTTCAGTCACCTCAGCAGTAACAGTAACACTGTTCTAGCATCTTTGCATTGAAGTCAAATTTATTACTTATACTTGCAGGCAGTCATAACATTTCCAAAGAATCATTATTGTAGATAAAAGGGCAAATAAATTTATGACAGCCAATTAAAACACAATTAATAATTAAATGGTGATGTGAATTCTTAACATGAATAGTGGTTTTTCTAGAAAGAATGCTGGCATTTGACAGTGGAGTCTGTGGCTAAGTATTAAATAACATAGCACACCAAAAGAGTGGTGTCACTCCACCAAAGTTAATGAAATATTACAGTGGAGTCTGGTCCATTTTGCTCAGCTTCCAAATGAAGCGCAGAGATTTTAAGAGAATACGTTAGATGTGAAAAAATAAGTAACATATTTATGGAGTGGTGTTAGTTTTGTGGCAGGCTCAGTCTCCAACCGAGATGTCTCTGTTGAACCTCTGTTGGATTAAGGTTTGGCATAGAGTTGCAAAACAGTCATAAATGAAACAAAGGAGAGGCAAAAAAGAACCTACAATATAGTTATAGTTTCCTTCCTCAAGTATTTAACTTAAGAAGGCAGATCTACATCCAAGACAGAAAGTTGCATGTGGGGTTTTGGCGATCACAGGAGTAGAGCAGGAGACACGCTGCGGATTATAAAGCACAGACTCCAGGAACCAAAGCTCATGTTGCCCAGAAGAGAAATGCAGATACACCTGTGGATATAGTTGAGTCTCTGGACACCAAGGCGTACAGAAGGTGTGAATAAGAGATTTGGGCAATGTCCTCTTCCTGAACTTTTCTTAGGGTAGGGAAACATCTACCAGTGATGTATTTTTGGTTGTTTACTCTTCCCCAAAGCTTCACATTTCATATGTTCTTCTCTTGTTTCATTATTACTCTCTGTTTTTCTGCCCCTGTTTATTTTTTAACAGCTTCCCCTTTAAAATTTTAAAATAACTATTTCTCTGCATGCAACCAGTATGAAAGCATAGTCTCCTACCTCAACCCATGTGGTTAGGAAGCCCGTATTTAAAATGCTTTCTCTCCTCTTACCTCCTTCCTGTACAAAAACAACCCAAACAAACAAAGGAGGCTTTCTTGGAAAGTTGGCAACAGTTTCCAGAGCTCCCACTGTCATTTCTTCTTTAAGATCTTCAACTTGTTTGTTTAAATGTTCGTGTCTTTAGGCCTTTCTTCCTGATTTTATTGCTGGAAAGCATGAGAGCTGCTATTTGTTCCAGAAAGCAGATTTATTATTTCTTCTCTACCCCAACTATGACTTTCCTTCAATTTAAAGTAAAAAAACCAATTTACTCTTCCAAGATGCACTTTAACTCCTGTGACTTAGAGCCCCAAGCTGTGAAACAGCACATCTTTGGTGGGTTGCCGCAACTGAAAATCAAGAGTGGAAGGCACTCTATAAAATTTAGGTGACGTGTGCCACAAACAGCTGCAATCTCATCAGTTCCAGAGTATGGCCTGATGATGGGAGTCAATATGCCATAACAAAATGTTAAAAAAAAAAAAAAAAAAAGGATAAATATGCATTTTGCATATTACATGATATTAAATCTTGTCCAGATGGAGCTGGGTGGGGAATCTGCACATAATAACAGTGATGTGGAGGATACCTGAAATTTTAAGGAGGGTTTCTCAAGCTCAGAGGCACATTTCATGAAGGGACAGGGGCCTCGCTGGGAAGTGCGTGAGCATTTTGCCCTGCTGCTGCCTCTCTCTGAAAAAGGATGTGCTGCTGTGCCAGCAGAAACCCAAAGTGACACACAGGGTTAGCAGAGAGCAGAGTGTGTGCACAAAGGGGAAGAGAAAAGGGCACCTGCACACACTCATGTACACAAGACTTGAAATCATTTGTCCAAATGAAAACTTGCCCAAGGAGCATGTTTGCTTTAGTGAAAAAATTATCCCACTCAAATGCAATTTTTCTTAGTGTTCCCCAAGGAAATGCCCAATATAGGATAATAACAGAATAATCCAGGAGACTTGGAGGTGAGTGCCCAGGATCACGTCTTTCTATTCCATTTGAGCAGATGAGAAATTTGAATCCAGTCATCCCACGCCTCGGAGCTGGGCTCTAGACACCAGACTGTCAGTGTATTCTAGGGAAGGCAAGGGGCTGTTTTGTATATGTAACTGAAGACACATTTGTAAAACTTCAGTTCTGTTCTGCATCAGACTGGAAAATATATTTTGACACCTGAATTTTCCACTGAACACAGTTCTGGACTTCTTGCTATTTTACTTCAGAGATCAGCATCTAAAATTGTGCAATGGTCTTTTGATTACCTACAGAGTCTTGGTTCATCTATATATGTAAAAAGGTAATTCAGGTCATTCAGTTGTAAATAGAAAGATGATTTCTGGCAGGCACTGAAATGCATGTGGGAATTTATTTATTTTCTACACTGAATGAAATTCTTCATGCTAACCATTCCTGCCTAAAACACAGTCACAGCTAGTGGCACCCGAGCATTCACCACGCTGTCTTTTGAGATACATAACCATCACGACAAAGAAGAATAAAAAGAGGAATTAGTGATAAGAAACCCTTGTTAAAAATGGGTTTGCTGATTGCATTTAAAGATTTCCAAATTCAAAGTTAAAATGTTAAAAAGCTCACGATGAATGAAATTCTGCTTTTAATGAAAGCTGAGTTGTGCACAACCACTTTGACATGAATCAGCATAAGGCCAATAATCTGAAATGTTTAAGGGTCCCTATGAGTATGCAGTACTACAGATTGCCATATCAAAGTCTTGGAAGTTATAGTGGCTTCTTATATGCCTCATGATTTTTCTTTTCCCTGTGAAGAATTATTCTAATATAAAAAATCATCTTAAAACAACAAGCCCATTTTTTCCAGCTGTTGGCTCTGGGGCAGCCTTGGTATTGTTGTACTTTTGCAAGGTATCAACGATGCTGTGAGTGTCTTCCACGGCAAGAGGGGATCAGTAAGAGAGTGAAATTGTTAGAATATGGGGATGATCAGATTAGGCACATTTGCAGGGGTAACTCAGGGAGCCATCCTGGTTTGCTAACATTTTATCTACACATTGCACAAGAGTAAATGAATATATATTTCAAGAAAATAAGGAGTGTGTGCCAATGTATCTGCAAGTCTATGTGTGCAGGTGCGTTTGTGGATTTTCCTTCCATCACTTGGCATCCCCTGATTTTTTTCTGTGGGAGAATTTTTGTGTTATGATGAGTCACCTGTGCAGATCAGGATTTCTTCCTATAACAGGGTATTTTTTGCAGTCTTGTGTTTCCCATTCTGTATTCTAAATTCTTCTATCTCATGGTACTGGCTGCTATGGGAATGCTACAAATTCCATGGACATTAACTGATACTGCTGTCGAAACACCTGGGAATAAAATGCCTTTTGATCAGATAAGAACATAGGTGGCCGAACTTACTGTGGCTCTGTGGTTTGTCTTAGGATTCAGGAGTCTGACAATAGGTAGAAGTCCCATCTCCCTCTCACATAGTGTTAGCAGAGCTTACCACCAGAAGACCAGATATGACACTTGCAAAATTATGTCTCCTCTGAAGTCAGCAGAAAGCTAGTAACTTAAGACCAGAGCTTCATTTTCTGGAATCATTCTAAGAAAGTACTTTGAAGTCAAGCTGAAAAGACAGGAATGCAAGCAAACTACAAGCCAAATGAGTAAGAAAAAATGGGAAAGGATATTGCTTCTCCCTTGTTGTGTGTCTTTTGCAGTTGTTACCTTGAAAGGAGTACAGAGGAGAAGGAACCTCAAGCAAATTGGAAGGATGATGTCCTCCTTTCCGAGGGCTGTGAGGGCTATCTACAAAGCTATAGTCTGAGCTGAAACTCGTCTCCTCTCTTACTCACTTATACAAATACATAAACACACGGACACACTCGCATCATGCTCATTTACAAGAGACCCTAAAGGTTTGAAAGTGCTACCATCATGTTTATTGTAACACAAACCCACTAAACTAGAACAAGAGAACTCTATACATAGGGAAATCTCAAATTTGCTAGGTGAGGCAGATGACACTGAAGACTGTAAAATTGCTTGCTCCTTATGTCCTTGCAGGATAGGTTACTTTCCCCAGTACTGATTTCCAGCTTTGCTTTTTTGCTTGCTTTGAAAAACTGCCCTCTTGGGAGCCTTCCTTCTCCCATCACCTGCAAAGGTTAATTTTGGGTCCCTTCCAAAAAGATCGTCAGAATTCCCAGAGGTCTTTCAGTCTGCCCATAAACCTCAGTTTAGTCTTTCTCTGTCACAGCTCCGTCCTATTTCTCCAGCCTGTCCATGCTCGTCTGCCATCAGGAAAGGAACAGCAGCCTCTTCTCCGCTGCCCCCACTCTCAGTGTTTAAACAGACTGTAAAATGTACATGTGCTAATCGAGTAAATTGTACAAGGACAAACCAAACATCTTTACCATCTGTTACAGATGTAGGTAACTGGACGTGAGGCAGTAGGAACTTAAGCAAAGATGTGAAAAAAATACAAGTGATTCAGTCCAACTCATGACTCCAGACTCATCAGGATCTTCCCTATAAATAACTATGATGTTGTTTTCATTTCTTTTTCTGGAGTTTGACTGTACTCCCACAGGCCTGTATGCATATTTCCCACAGTGTCTCAGTGGAAAAAAAAGTCTGATTTTAATGTGAAGAAAACTGGCATATGCCAGCAGCCCCAGTTGCAACCAGTTCAAGCTACCCAGTAAGGAGACAGTGATGTTCCTTTCCTTGCAAGAAACAGGATTTTGCCATTCCCATTAAGATGAGGAGTGATACCTGGGTAGGGACTGAGTGGGGTGAGGAAGAGAAGGATCTATGTCTTCTCATTTCCTTTTGTCTATGCAATTTCACTAGAAAAAAAATTGTATTCGACTTCTGTTTATTTGCCTTGCCTGCACCCAAACCACTAGTGGTTAAGGGTCTGTTTTCTACCTCATATTTACTGTTATAAAATTTATAAATGAGTCTGCTATTTTAGCATTCTCTCCCTCTGCATCTTGATCCCTGAATCTGAGGAAATTAGGACCACACAGTTGAAAATATCAGCAACTGGAGTTGATTTTTCTTCCTTTAAAAGTTGTCTTAAGCCTCCTAACATGCCATATGCAGTAAGCAAATACAATTTCAACAGAGCCTGTCTGGGGCAACCATCCAATACCATCCTATAAGTGGATCCCTATCTAAAAAGTAAATAATAGTGCATTAAGCCTGGGAGAAGGAAGAAGAGCTTAAGTTAAGACGGATTTTAAAGCTGTTTCTTCTTTGAAGTGGCTTTATTGCAAATCATCTTACAGTGTAAAACTCAGCATTAAAACTTGTGTCTTCTCTTCAGATCACCAGTGTGGCATTCACCCACAGTTTACAGAATCAAAAAGTGCACTTTGCACATCATTTAAGTATCACCATGTGATGGGATGTTTCATAATCCGTGGATGGTATCAGCTTATCCTCTCAGGTCAGGGCCAAAGAGGTTGCATGTCTAGTTTGGATAACCACTTGATTTGGAGTTGAACTATGTCCACTTAGCACGTGTTAGTTCACATCATGGGCTGGCTTTGGAGCAGCTGCTGCACATTATATTAGGCCGACTAGTGTTAATCCAGCATGAAAACACTTAAAACATATACAGCGTGGACAATGGGTGCTGAGCACTGAATATTTCACCCTATAAATCTCTTCTTATAGTATCACATTACTTGGCAATGCAGCAGTAGCCACAGACCATCACAGAAAGCCACAGCTGGAGAGGAACCATGGTCTTTTCATTAGCAAAATCACCTCTAGAGAGACGGTTCTAGTGTTAGGAGCTGAACACTGAAATCCTGAATGCCATTTCCTATTCTGAACAAATACAATGCATCCTCACCGATTCTTCTTAAAAAGTGGAACATTAATTGAATTTCTGCACTCATTCTTAGTGGGATCATAGTTCGCAATTGTCCTCTAGTTGCATGCCTCACTGCAATTTTACCTTATCTCACACACTGTGATTATGAAAACTAGCTGTGTGGCATACAGTGAATCATGCTGTGATTTGCTTTGAAGAGGTCAGCTTAAAAAATTTCCTGAGAGGAATTTTATTAGATGCAAACTGCACCACGACTGAATTAAAATGCAGCCTATGTATTCTTATATCCATTTCATCAATACCATTATATTTCTCCTTCTGTTTCACTACTATAAACTGATTGGAGGTGTTTTTTTCTTTAAAGTGGATGGGTCAAAAGAAGTTTTCTACAAACACAAGGTCAATTGTGTTCCACTGAAAATGATAATAAATAGCTCCAAAGCCTCAGTTACACTCTGGTAAATGGACAAGATGGACAGAGAGCATAATGGAAGGGCAGATATGGAAAGTATCGTTTGGTAATCACTCAGCCCAGAGGTTTGCAAGCATTTTTACTAATGGCCATGAAACGATGGAAGCCACTGTATAATGAAACAACCTTTTCCCTCTTCATTTGAGCCAGACCCTCTTAAAGCACAAGTCTGTGCATGACTTTCCCAGCTAAACAGAATAAATCAGAAGTATTAATGTAGCATACAGCACAAAATTAGCTATCAGTGCTCCACTAAGCTGACTGTTGTACCTGATTTCATCAACCACCTTCCACTTGAAGACAAGACCCTCACCCAGAATTTTTGGATCAATCCTGTAGTGTCTGTGTGAGCTATGAGACCCTGTAGATAAATATTTGTGGTTGATTCAAATGTAGTAAAGGAATCCCTGTCTCGTGTCTAGAGTAGCCGGGAAAGACAATTATCTTTCTTTGTTAGCTAACAGATAAGGTATAAATAAATGATGCCAAAGCCAGTGCAGCAGGTATTTTTAGTTTGTCAGTAAATTTGTAGTTCTGTACCAGGAATGGATGCCTTTTGCCAATCTACATATGCTCTTAACAACATTACTTTTTTATTGTTACTAAGGATGCTGCAGAGCTATTAAATAACAAAAACTTTTCTGCAGTTCTGGCTGAACTGCCATCTTTAAGCATGTCACTCCAAAATGGTTTATGTAAATCAAAAAATTGACTTGAAGCGTCCGTTAATCTCTGCTTGTCGAGATTGAGATGGCTAGTGGAAATGCAGTATTTCCTGGCATGACATATCATGCTGGCAACATGCCTGCAGATCTGGCAGCACGTAGACGAAGACACCTGGCAGTAGGAGAGAATTAGGTATTTTTAGGATTGATGCTTTTCTTCTTTGAAAGTAGCACTGGTAATACAGTATGCAATGAGTAAATGTTTCTGTACACACATGCATTTTGACATGCCCTAGCTCTATACAGAAAATACTTAGATATCTACAAATCTTAGATATCTACAAAAATGGTAATAAGAAATAAATAAGTAAAAAAAAAAAAAAAAAAAGTATTTTCTGAATTCTACCCTTTTCTGTTTCTGGAATTATCCATGTTATGATTTCTTGGGAAAAGATTATTTGTATCTCTAGCTGAATATTTTCTATGGCTCATTAATCAACATTTGATTGTAATGATTCTGTATTCAAAGACTCAGTGATGCTCAAAGACATCATTTTATATGGTTAAAATCAGTTTTTAGATGACTGTAAATCATAGAATTAGGTTTCTAATGAGGCTGTTACTAATTTCTAAGTTGATTTCCAAAATTCTGCTGCTACAGTTGTCTGTGAGAATAAGAATTATTAAAAAGAAAATACCGTAGTGATTAAAAGCACTTAAAATTAAAATATTCACGCTATCTTCCCCTGATACTTGCCCAGCTCATAATTAAGAAGCCCCAGCTCTCAATTTTTTTCATTCACAATGCCTAAGCCAAGGTATTTCAAGGTATATGATTAATTGATTTTAGCTTTGTTAATACCTGTACTAAACCAGAGCTTTATGTCAGAAAGGCAGCACTAAAAGTGAGGGAAACATTGTCATTTGAATCCCTCTAAAGATGTAATTGTATATCATCTCCATATAATTAGAAGCAGGTGCACTCTCAGGCAACAAAGAGGTAACACTAAAAATTCAGTAAAACAGAAGTCTGAGATACACATAGCACTTGCAGAAGATAATTAATCAGCCTGGGACACCATAAAGGCAAATTGAACGGGGTATCTGATATAACATGTTTGGAAAGTTTATTTGTAAATTTTCCTGAATGACTTAAATAAAAACTGTGAAAATGCCAAGAATGAAGGTGATATAATAAATGACATGCTACATTTAGTAAACCGGAGGCGGTTAGAGAATTTAGCCCTGTTAAAATGTAAAACCTAAAGGTCCCTGCTTCATACCCTGCAAAGCGTTCACAGGATGTCAGTCCCCCAGCACTGACACCTATTCAGAGTTGTGTTTAGAAAATTGGGGCTTATGCAAATGTAAAGAAGAGAGAAGAGCCCATCTACAGCTTGGCTTTACTTGCCCTAACGGTTGCTTCCTGTACTACTGATTCTTTTCATTTTACATTTCATTATTTCCTTTCTTGACCCAAAGTCCATTCATATCAAGGGGAATTTTGCTATTGACATCCAATGGGCATTGGCTCATATCCTAATTTATCCGTTCCCAAGAAAGCGAGTCTAGAGCTGCCGAACTGCTGTAAAATCAGCATTCAGAAACATTCATTTAGACTCAGAATGGTTGTTCAATTCAGCCAAGCCTGTCCTTTTTTATTACTAAAAACTGTATAATCAGTTATTTGCCCAACGAACAGCTGTTCTGCGCCTACATTCTTATGTTCACAATATTATATTATTGTTATTTGTCATTCATTATTCATTATCCTCCTATGAGATATCACTGGGATTTTTTCTTTTTTTACAAACGCACCATTTCTCGGGGAGTGCTATTTTTCAGTTTGCCCAGAATTTTGCACTCTTTGGTTTTTCAAACAGAAAAAAAAGACACACCAGTATTTTTGGCTATTATCTTCTTTGGTTTTCCCTATCTTTCTTTTCCCTGTGACTTTTAATAGATAATAGGGAAGGAAAATTAAAACCTGAATATATTTTGTTTGGTCAATAAACAAAACGAGTGTTCCAAATGAATTATGATTCTTTTTGAATCATCTCCACTTTGAAAATTTCAGACATCTATTCAAAGAAAGAAGAGTAGCATGTCTTGTTCAGAAACAGCACTCCCCCCCCGAAATCTAAATAAATAGTGCATGAACACATCATGAGCCGAAATCTGTTTGCCTAAATTAGTCATTGAACAATTACAAACAAAAAATAAGTATGCAAGAAAATCAGTACGATTTGCATATTAGTTGTGAACAGAAAAAGAGCAGCCAAAAGCACCGGATAACTGATTAACTGTAATTAGAATGTGGGCCCCTGGTCATGCATAGCAGATTTCCCACTGATTTGATTTCAGTGAAAATAGGTTTTGGTCCATGCTAATGAATTCTTTCCTCAAACCAATTGATTTCAGTTCTCCTAAGTATTTGGTTCACTTCAGCAATAAAACCTGTCCCTATTACCTAAAAAGCTTCATAAAAACTGTCCGTTATTTCAGTAAAGAATTCACGTACAGAAGAAGGGAGAAAAAAAGAGGCTTCTACAGGAGCTGTTGATGCGTGTTTGGCAAAACCGCTTGGATCTTTGGTAGCACAACACAGATGGGCATGACAGCATCAAATGCCCCAAATAAGTGCATATTGATGGGATTTATTTTATTTAAACAAAATTTTCGCATCAACATACCCACAGATGTGTATTTATAACTGTCTCTTTCTCCATTAGCATAGCAAGCCAGCAGCAGCATTTGATTTTTCTAGAAAATCTATAATTTTTCTACGTGGCTTGATAGAGTCAGCATTTTGTTCAGAGTCCTGGGCTCCTGGTCCTGTTCCGGCTGAAGCTATCAAGAGTTTTGATGTGCCCTCTTCGAGGGCAGGAATAGCAGGTACATCTACGCTGCCTGCGAAGAATGGTTATATGACGTCCTTCGAGACCAGAGCCACCGGCAATTTGCACAAACCTGTAAGTCTGGCAGAGGAGCGCGCTTGGCAGATGCCCGTCCTCCCTCTGCCTAAGAGCATCCAGGTGGGTTAGCGAACTGCCAGGGCAGATGATCTGCAGTGTCTTAATTGCAGAGAAGTAGTAATGAAGAGAAACTAACCTGAATGCACCAAAATTGCTCCAAAATTCAGGTGTTTCCCTTCAAACGAGCTAATGCAGTAATATTTCCATCTTTCTTACATCGCTGCTCAGTCTCTGAAAAATCACGCGAGAGTTTTGGCATGAATTTTGGGGTGCACGTGGGCAAATGAGACTCACACTCGCAGGTCTGAGAGGAGAAACGCTGGAAAGCACTGATGTTACATCTGAGGTTAAAAATTACTTCTGCTCCCTACTGTGTGCAAATGTAAATTAGATAAGCAGAAACAAGCCAAAGGAAATGCTGCTCAGTCGGAAGCAGAAAGTTCCTGATTTTCCAGCTCTACAAATGAAAGATTTTTTTTTTTTAACAACTTAGAGGTAGAATATTTCCGCAATTCTGAATCAGGGAATTAGCAACCTGAAGATACATTAATCGTCCAAGTGTTATGAGAGAATTCCTGAAGTATAGAAGTCATCCAGGCAAAGATTAGTCCCGGAATTGAGCCTGACACCAGTTTAAACCTGAAGTAACGCTGATGATTTGCAGTGGCATGGAGGCAGAACCCAGAACTGGGAGTCCTGGTAGAATTCTTACAAGAAACACAAAAGGGAAAAGTGCATTAAAAAACCAAATTTACTCTGATAATTTTGGAGAGGAAAAAGATTGTGTGGATAAAAGTGAAATGCACTGAAGAAATTTACTGCAAAGCACAATACTGCAGGGTTCTGATGAGCATCAGAGACAGTCAGACTTGTAGTAAATAAATGTTATTACGCTGCCACGATTATAGCATCTTCCTGTTTTCAGGCTGGTTGAGCCATCTGGCATGGGCATCCGGATAAAAGTTATGCAATTATTAAAACAAGCTAAATTAAATTAATTTAAATTAATCACAGTGTACGAAAATAACTGGCCAGAAGCATCGAATCGTAGCTGTTTTGAACACGATGACCTATTTTTCTGTTTTGCTGGGCTTTCTCTAATTATGAGATAACATGCTGCCTTTGAAACCAGTGGCAAAAGTCCAGTTGAGTGAAAAGAGAGATTTGCACAGGGTACTGTTTCCCTTGTACACTGCCAGTGACATGCTTCGTTCAGCAACATGCACACACAGCACCTAATGAAGGATACAGATACTTTTTTATTACTCTGTGTTGGCCTATCATGTAGGATGTGAAGTTACTACGTTACATCGAAATGTTTCTCGTGCTATTTTGGGAAGACACGAAAGACTTTTTCATTCCCTTAAATGTTACGAAAAGTTTGTGTCCTTCAAATTGTCCTTCAAATTCTTCATAAATAGGTATTTTTTATTTAGATGTTTCCAAAAAGATTGCCTAAATGCTTGATTTGCCACAAATGTAGGTTTTCTGTTACAAATTCAGCCAATCTTTTGGTGACACTCTGTTTAAAAAACAGTGTAAAAAATGACTAACTGAAAATGGCTTGATTTAAAGTGCTGAAGAAAATGGGAAGGCGTTCAACTAACAACCTCCCAGAGCTGCTAGGAATAAGAGCAGTTGAGAAGGAGAATCCCAAGAAGGAGAATCCTGAAGAATTTATTTCTGTATTTACCAAATCTGCTTGCCAGTACATGGAGGGAAAAGGCAGCGTCTTGCCTCCTGCTTGGTCAGAAGCAGCCTGGCTCTGGGTTTAGGAGGATGCTTGTGTCCTACTGATCCAACAGGACGTGTTTTCCGTACATGAGGCTCCCGATGTATGCCTGAAACCCAGCAGAGGATGCAATGAGGACAAAAGGATCGTAGCTTCCACAGCTCAAGTCATGAGCATCCCCAGCTTTAGCTAAAGCTCCCTAAAATGCTTTCCTGCATCCTAATAACCCATTAAAAGCCACCTAGCAAGGATGTAGATATCCTCCTACAGCACAGAAAAAAAGCTCCCTCTGAACTCTATTTGGTTTTCAGGTTCTTTCTTCTCTTTTGCCATTTTTTTCCCCAATTACATTGGCTTTAGGTAAACCCTTTTACAGAAGTTCTTCAAACCTATAACTGAATTGCATAAAGAGCCAGTTCAACTAGTTTAATGCATTGGATTGGAATCCAAGCTGCAGATAAAACAAGCTGTTTATTTGGTTTTTTGCTCCTGATGTGATGTCCCCCGCTGGGCAGAACCATATGTCACATATTGAAGGGGATTTTGTGGGATGCAGGGAAAATCTGTACTAGATATTGACAAGTATTTTTTTCAGAAATGTTCAGGGAGGAGATGGAAGCTGTTTTAAAACAAATCTTTTTTCTTAAGTGAGGTCCATACTTCTCAGAATAAAGCATAGGCAGGAATATTTATCGCTGGCTTTTTTTCTTTCTTAAATAGGAAATGGTAAAAATGCATTCAGTGTAAGGTTCTATTTAAAAACCTAGCCTAGACTTGCCATTCATCACTTACTTAGCAAAATTAAAATGCAGAGGTGCTAATAGCTGTAGAGAAACCCAGGTGTGGAATATGTGACTTGGACCAATATGAAATAAAGTGTTAGGCAGAGGGGGATTCTCTAACTGTAATTAGATTTTAAGCTTAAGTAGCTGCAATTTTACAAATTTCCCCCCCTCCCAAATTGCAAAGAAACTCTTTTGAGTGAAGCTGATAATCTGCATACTTTCAGTCTAAGGAAATTAAAATGAAGAAATTGTTTACCCAGAATGATACAGGCATTTACAATAGGAGTCTTATCTTTAATAACATTGTTATTACCATTATAATTGTTACAATAGTTTTCTTTTTAAAATCTCATAAGTCTGTTTCTCATATGCGTGTTTAATTTAGATTCCCTTTCAAGTAAATATCATGCTTATTATGTCTAGGCTTGAGTAGACTTGCCTGAAATCTTTTCTTTCATAAGTTCTCACCTTCTGAGAATGTTACTGATCCTTAGAGGTAACGTGGTTATCTATCTGGGAGAGGGATTAGGAGTCTGGAGATGTAGTCCTATTCTTGGCCCTCTCATTTAAGATTTGTGAACTTCAGCAAAGCACCTTAAAAAAAAAAAAAAAAAGCCTCAATAGTGAAACAGGATAATGGCCCACACTTGTCTTCTTTAAGTCAGTGAGTTTTGCAACAGGAATGGACTAAATGTAAGACTAACTCTTTTTGTACAGGTAAGGTTTCAGATTTTCAGCTGCAAGTCCCTAGAAGTGCTAATTATTTTTATTCCAGCATCTAGGTATAAATGATCTTGCTGAACAATCAAATACTGAAGCCTTTTATATTTTCTTATGTGGTTAGTTCCACCAGGATTACAGTTATTTTAAAATATACATGAAAGACAGCAGTTATTAGCAAAAGCCTTAGAGATTTGTATTGACAGTGAGGACCACAGGGTTAAAGTCAGCTATTTGGAAATGTCTGTATAAAAAAATACCCACTAGACACATCAAGTCTTTGGGTGTGTATACAATGGAGCATCACATCAGCTATCTGCATTTGTAAGCTAATAAACCCCATGCACAAATACCTGATTTATATGCATACCTTGGGGTATGCACACATAAAAAATAGCAAGGGCAAGTATCTGTGAACAACTGCATTCCTCTCACTTTGAAAATCTGCCCATTAAGATCAGTCTGTATGTTTTGAGAAACAGCCCATCTTCCTCCTTCCTCCTGAGTGTTTATTATTGTAATGACCAAGTTAGCTTGGAAGCACGGTGAAAACAGGTGAATGTTTAGAAGGGGGCAAGAGACAAGAGTTCCCATCATAAGATTAATCAGACAAATGAGGTATTTGGAGAGAATTGTTTGCATGCAGCTGAGTTTTCTAAAATGTTATGAAGTAATTGCATTATGAGAATAATCAGCTGCTCTGCATTCTGATCATTAGAAGCTGATGATATAATTGTGTTATAATGAAAAGCATTCTGGTGATTATTCCATAGAGAACCTCTCCACAGATAATATTCAAATTTACTTTATTTTGGCATCATTTCAAAGAAGCTGAAAGTACAATGTAAACAGCTGGACTGTGAGGTAATGTTATTATGACTTCTGAAGTATGTCCCTTTTTTAAACTATTATCTTGAAAAAGTTCTTTGAGTTTATCTGCATAATGCTAACTGAAGTTGTTTATGTTTTACGGTGGCTCATTAAATAACTTTGTTCTGTATTTCCAATGGGAATCGGCAGTTTTCTTCTTTTTTTTTCCTGAGTAATTAATTAGAAACCATCCCAAAGCCATAAAGAATCAATAACACTGTCTCATATCCTGAATGATATTTTATCACATACTCTCTTCTACGGATACTCTATGACAAATCTTTACAGCATGTACCACTGGTGACTTACGCTTACGGCATTTTGCAGGGTATAACACAAGTCAGAGCTTCCTCCATCGGTAACTTCAATATTGTTTCAAAATAAGCGTGCTGTATTTTCTCATTTTAATCAGCAATCTCCAAACTAGACATCTGGTATATAAAATCCTCATCTAGGTGAATGAAGATTGCCTCCCAAAGACAATTCAATCCATCGGGTTTTGATGGGACAAACAACTCTATGGAGGAATATGCTTTCCTATTGAATATCTGGCAAACTGTTGCTGTGGGCAAATTAATCTCCCAGCTAAATAAGAAAACTAAGTTATTCTGCCATCTTTTTAAAAGCTGTGTATTTTTCTGCTCTTGCTACAGTATTTGAATGCACCTTGAACAGTAAACCATAGTTTTATGCTCTGCTGACTATATTGCTCGGAGGGAGATGTCTGGGCTACAACATGGGCTAATCTTTGACTTGTAACAAGCTCTTTGTTTTCTGCTCACAGTTTCTTCATTATCCTTCCCCAGATAAATATGTAACTGCAGTCCTATTTGATGGGTAATAGGGGTGAGAAAGCAGAGGTGAACATTGTTCTACTCAGTAAGACCCATTAGTTTCCCTTTGCTAAAAACAAGCATTTCCAATCTAGGAATTTCCCAGCTGATTTAAATCTCCTCCTTACCTTTTTAGCCATGATACACACGGCTGTTTTTTGAATTTGTTGTTCAGTGGAAAGAGAAAAAAATGCCAATTCGATGTGGTGTGGAGCCAGCCAAGTCTAGTAGCAGCAATGGTAGCTGGGGGCAGAAAGGGAAATAGTAAGTGTTGAACAGGGGATACTGAGATCTTGACCTCAAATGTCCTCCTGTATTGAAAATGTCACGCTAATTAGGAAGCTGTTGCATTAATACATATAATAATGCAAGTGTGGGCTGAGGTTCTCTTGAGTCTTTAAGGGCTTTTGTTTGTAGTTACAGTCCTGTGCAGCTGAGCCTGCACTGTTTGGGAGGCCAGCGTGCTCTCTGGGTTGGCATGTGCTTATTCCACCTTTACCTTAATCCTGGTGTAAAACCGGAGTAATCAAATGGCTGTAGCATCCCTCTTAATGCACAAGATCAGCTCCCTCTGCTTTACTCGCTCTCAGGTCTTTGAAAAGCGTGTTCACATCTTCACCCGCCCTGCACCTGAGATGTGCTGAATCAAGTGAGAAGACTGGAATAAAATGCCCTGTTGCATTTGATAATGTTTTTACAGGGGAAGTAAAAGCCCACATCTCTCATTGACTCTAATTAGAACAGCATATAAATGGCAGTGCTGAAAATAAAGCCACTAACACAGATGCTTCTTGTTGTCTTAGAAATTTAAAAGAAGGGAAAAAAAAAAGGCAGCACCAGAACTTGAAAGGTATTCAGCTTCTGAAAGGTATTTAGTTGCCTAATTCCAAATTCTTTTAGTAAAACTTAAGCACCTAAATACACTTAAAGCTGTATATATATATATATATTTATATTTATATATTTGTTTGTGATTGCTTAAGACGATAACTAAATCTTAGACCTTTTAGAGCCAGAACTCCATTTCTTGCTTTAGCTATGAAGTGCCACTGCCAGATGGAACGAGGTAGAAAAAGCCAACAGGATCAAAAAATGTTGTTCTCCTCCAGCCTCTGCAGTTCAGCCAACAAAGAGAACTTCTGCAGAGTCCAAATGTGCTGGAGTTGATGTATCTTAGTCTAGTGGCCTATGAAGTTGATTGCTGACTTGCTCTTTCTTACTTTCATACTGTAAGGGTCTCAAAATGGCATTCTAATAGTAAAGTGCTGTAACAAGGAGTAACAACTGTGACTCCCTAGTTGTTATGCTTTTTTACAGGGAGCTGGATTTTTCATGTAACTGCAATGTAAGTTTTTGAGACGTTGCTTTTTCAGTGCTTTTTATTTTACTGCAGTAATCAAAGAGAAAAATCATTTCTGTGACATGTTATGTGAATCCAACAGAGAAATGCTGGAGGGAGGCTTTGGGAATTGCTAGCTGCATATTCTACTGGCAACAGAAAGGACGGATTGGGATAATTCCTGCACCTTTGATGGGCTTGTGCTATCTCCAGATATTGCTGAATCATTGACACCATAGAACTTCCACCTGGAACTCGTAAAAACATTGGGGGCAAGCAGCATTTCTGGCTAAAATCTACCACGTTGAAGGATGTATTGGATTAACTTTTTTGTTTCCTTTTTTAAATGCCACCATGGAGAAAATCACTAGAGGTCTTTTCTCACCACCACCCCCAGCTTATCTAGAGACATAAATGGAAGCTCTGGATATGCAGTTCTTCTGGAAAAAAAAAAAAGAAAATAATCTTTTGCAGCTTTGCGTTGGTTGATAAATTTATTTACTAAATAGCATAAAGTATTTCATCCTTTATTGGGTAATGACATCTCCCCCTTGACATCTTTATATTGAACAACAGAAGCAGAGCTGTGAATGTCAAAGTGAGATGGTAAGAGGAATCATGGACACAAACGTGGTGTGGGAAAAGGCTTGGGAACCGTTGGTGCTGCTGTTACTAGACACGGTGTGTGACAAGACAGACAGGTTATACCTCTATCATCGATTAAATCTGTGAGCAGGGTCCTCAGAGAAACGGTAGCAGAACATCTCTGTATTTTTAAGCATTTTAAGACCAGATCTCTGCTAAGAGTCCCACTAATCTATAGCTATGCTTGATGATATTATTGTTACATGTACAGCTGTGGCACCTCATGTTGATAATATTAAAACACACACTTCAGCAGCATCTACACATCGGCCAAGCTAGCTTCTCCTTCCTCCCATGCCCGCTGTTCTAAGCAAATGACAGGTATGGTTAAAAAACCTATCCTAACCAGTCTTACCCCTAAGCCACGCAATTTAAACATCATGCATAGCAGGGTGTTAGTAATAGATGGACTGTTACAACGTATGCCATGAATACCTACTAAGAATTGAATATATTTTGTATCAATACTGCGGTTGGGAAATAAAAATCCTCCTGAAGAGTCATTCCTGTGAGTAAGCAGTATAGTCTGGTGGTTTTAACTGGGGTGCTGGTGGGGAAAAACAAAAGCAATCGTTCCATATAATGGAATAACTACCTGCAACAGCTCTGTTTACATAGGCAGTCAATTCTAATTTGTAAATAGCGCACAAGCTGAATTAAAGGATATATTGATGGTTCACAGATTGAAACTTGGCAGAAGAAATTTTTAGTGCATGGTGAACTTTTGCAGCCTATCTAAAAAAGGTGTTAGTGGAAGTTTTGAAAGACCTTTAGTTAAGATAGTTTAAGGGAAGCCTTTGCAATTCATACTAATTTCTTTCTCATAAATGCATCATACATGTCCTCAGTATCTGCCGTAACGTTATCATTTCCTCTGGTAACTATAACTCTAACTTCTGTGTAGTGAGTCTCCATATCTATAAAGCTTAATGTTTCACATCCTGTATTATGCTCCCCTGCTAACAGCAATTTGTTACTACCGTTGGCTTTTCGTTATATGGCCCACCATTACTAAATACGCTTTGTAAGAGCCCATTTCCTTCTTTCTCTATTCCTAATTTAAAAGCAACCGGTTTTTAACGCTTCTAATATGCATGTCACTCAGAGCTGAGACATTTTGCTTAGGGCCAAATTCTGGTCTTCACTGATGGGAAAACTCCCATTCACATCAAGGAAGCCAGGATTTGGCTGCAGCTGTTTATACCTCATTTCATTTGGAAAAGTGGGCTAGGTTTGTGCTCGGTCGCTTTGGTACGTCCTTCCAAGGACCTGATAACCTTTCCACAAATGCCCTTCCTGAAAGGAAACAATCAGCAGAATGAGAATTAAAATGAGTCGAAGCAGAAAATTAATCAATCAGGAGGCGTTAATGGATTAACTCCTTTCCAGGCAGCGTCCCGTCTAGCACCCCTCCACCTTTTCAAGGACAGGCTGAGCATGAAAACTGTCCCCTAACCTGGAGATCTGCCTAGTAAGACACTAGCTCAGATGGTCCGAAAAGCATGCCCAGCCTTTTGCACCATTTGCTGAACAAATGATCATTTAATCTCTGATTAAGCAGGACATTTACACAAGTGCTAAACTGACCCCTAATACTTCTTTCTCTGACACCTGCAACAAAGTGCTGAGAAGCCTTAGTTTCTTTGGGCTTTTCTCATGCAGTTGTTCTCATACCCAAGTTTTATTAAGCTTTCTGCATTAAAATCAAAGACGACCACCCGGTTACGTTATACAATAGAGTATCTGACTCACCCTTATAAATATATTTGAGATTTTTGCAAACCCCAGGATTGCTAATGTTTAAATCAACAAGAAACAAAATTAGTTCTAGCACTCTTTTCTTAAGGAACTCAGACACTAAAAAGGAAAATCACATGGTAAAATTGCTTCCCACTCTTAAATCCTGTGCTGTGTCACAAGCTAAATAATTCTAAATTCCTGTGAAGTCTATCCATTCCTGAAGGCAGTAATCTATCAGCTTGTTGTATTGTATTTGCAGGTTAAATATTCACTAATGGTTTATTAGCACATATATTGTAGATGATCAAGTTTGATTAATGCCCAAGTACTACAGAGTTTCTCATATTTAATAAATATTTTCAGTACTCCCTTATTGCTTTATCAACATAAATTACAATCACTGTCTAATAATCGTAAATCAATACAAACTCTGCAGTAAATCATTCTGAAGCAGAGAGCTGTTAAAAAGTGAAATGCCAGTCCAAACTCTCTTTCACTGCTTTATTATACTTTCTCTGCTGATTTTTATGTTTTTCTCATCCCTCAGCAACCGCAGGACAGTATATTGGTTGAATCACCTCACTTGGACGCAATTTTTCTTCTTTTCTCAATTCGTTGAGATTAGGATCATGTTCTTATTTTTGCTATAGACTGAAAAGGCAAGTGTGATTCTTGAGGTCTTGTGGTTAACTTAATTTTACTTTGCCTCTGGCTCTCCCTTGCTTTCACTTCTATTTAGTTATTTTAATTGCAACCTGTGCATGCACTGAAACCAGCATACCCTTGTATGTCTACCTTGAACAGACTGAACCACAGATCCTTGGTTTCAGCCCAGAGTAGGCCTTAAGAAGAGACTTCTTGTCTAGATTTAAGTTGGAAGTTGTAGCTTTCCAGTGGCTGCTCCCCTGGCTGTCCTCCAGCGGCAACGGAGAGAGGGAAATCTTTCTAAAGAGCAGTTCCCAAAGTAGCTCTCTAAAGCAGGCAGGACACATCTTCCTCCACAAGTGACAAAAAAGGGATGACTAACTTTGATTCAACACCTACCTTTTGGACGGCTAAAGTTAAGGAGGATGAATCATACTGTTAACGTACTGGTCTCCCTCCTCTCTATAGAACGAGAATTTTGTTGTTGCTTCTGTCTTTATGTAGTCCTTGCCCCAAAATGTCTACTAGTTTTACGGTCTTCCAAAGACATATTTTACAGAATTATGCTATTGAGTTGAAATCACAGGCTGCAGTCTAGCTATGTATGTGGAGACCAAAAGCCGCTGGATTTAACTGCAGGATATGCTATTTGGTGAACAGGCTTTCAATAAATTTTAGTATGGTTATTTGCCCTGAATTGGCCAATCTGTTTAATGCTTCCCCCTCTTTCAAAGTGGGCCATTACATCTGGGATGATTTCAGGTAGTCAGGATCCTAATGTGAGTGAAAGTACTTCTAACAACAAAGTCTTTACTGTGTTGGAGTGGGTCAGTCCCTGCCAGCAGAACTGTTTGTTAAAATTACTGCCAGTTCCTGCATTATTCGTTAAAAATCACATCTTACCAATTCTATTTACTAGAACTGATGTCCCCTCTCTGAAGGTTTCTGCTGCCAAACCACTGTTCAGTGAAGTCCTTCAGTGTTTAATGAGCACAACTTAATTTAAGACACTCCCTTACAGCTGAATATCTACATTTGTTTTGCTGTATGGAAAGAGCCTATCTTAAATATTTTTACTAAACAAAACAATTTTAAACTACTGATATTAGCAAACCCTGTTAAATTCTTGCCTGCTGCTCGATAAATGGATGTGACTGTCAATATATTTCTTCTTAGCAACATTCTCTAATATTCCCACACAGATTGCTCCCGCTCGAGACTTTTAAAACCGCATCATCCACAACTTCAGCTGCAGGCAATAGATGCAGAGATGACTCAACATATCACAGAAATAAAGCTTATAAGAGTATTTTGGTGCAGTTGCTCTGCAGGAAGTTTTCTGGATTTCTCAAAAATATCAGGGACAACAACAAAAAAAAAAAAACAAAAAAGTAGTGAGGTGCGTGGGAGAACGAAGGACACAAGATATTAATTCTTAGAGTCAATAAGCTGTAGTGTACAAAATGAAGCCGAGGAACATATGCCACGTTTGTGAAGCACGAAATGATACCAACTCTCCTTTTCAGCAGACACAAACAAGCCAGCTAGATTAGAAGATGCCATGAAATGAAAAGAAAACAATAGAATTATCTACTTTAATTTTCCCCAAAGGACAATGCAACTTATCACAGAAACTACAGAAGGGCATAAACTGTGGCCTAATACTGAAGATTTATAGATTATAAACTCAGAAGACAACATTATGTTAACCTAGTCTGACCTTCGGTACAGTTCATAATATATACTTTCACTGAGCATTTCTTGCATCAAGGCTATAACTTTTGGCAGTGTTAGGACTCTTTTCCTAGAAAAACATCCCAACATAGAGACTTAAAATGATGGGGAATCAATAATGTGCTTTAGTAATTTGTTACACAGAACCCCCATGGTTTAAAAATGTGTGTTTTATTTCCAAAGTGATTTAAATGCTTTTGTCCATTGGCTTTTGCCATGCCTCTGTCAGCTAGATTAAAGAGCTTTCCATTATCAGAAGTCTTCTCTCCATGTTCGTACTTATAGATTAGAAGGTGACTTAATCATAATCTTTTCTAAATAAATCGATTGTTTAGTCTTTGACTGTAAAGAAGGCTTTCCAGACCTCTATAAATCCAAACTCTTTTAGGCTGTCTGCTTTGCAAGATGTGGTTCCATATCTGAAATATGTGACATATTTTCTGCTTCTGTTTGTGTGACTTTTCCTGGTTTTATTGAAATTTCTGTAGCTTAAATCAGGCCACCTCATCAAATGATTCAGAATGCTCTGTGAAATCAGCCCTTCATTGCAATTATTTCTTATAACTCAAAGCTCTTATTGATAATTAATGTAGGGGTGCTGTCTGATCACTTACCCCAGATCCACAGTGCAGTACAGTTATGATCTGGATTTTATTTAGGTTTTTAGCGATTTCTGATGGAGTATGTTCACGTTATGCTCCCAAAGACTCCTCTCAGACAAACACAAAAGTATTCCTCCTTGTATTTATTCTTATAACAGTTTAACGTATTGGTTCAGCCTTTCACTTCTGGATGGCAGTTTCACAGACAACTTTTGATGACAAACCTTGGAAAACACTGCGACTTGATTTACTTATTTGCTTTTAATTAAACAGGTTTGGTGGTCTTGGTCTCGTTTTAGTGAGCAAATACCTTCCTCTAAAATTTACCAAAATAGCTAGGAGAATTTACATACTGGTTGGTCAAAGGCTGCAAATACCACAGACTACTTTCTTTACTTGCACATATGAGAGGTGCTAACAGTATTTGTGACAGCATATGGGCTAGTTTCACATCAGTTCTAAAATATTTCCAAGCTACATCATACGGTTGAGTAGTCAAAGATATTTTGACTTGGTTACTCTGTCACATATATGAGGAAAGGCTTTTGTAGCTCTAAACCTAAAGGAGACAATTTAGGGAAGAGTCTTACTATATTGCCAAATATATATTTTTTTTTAACCTTTCTTCTCATTTACATGTGTTTCAACAGTCTTACAGAAGGTGGTAGCAGCTACCCTAAAGAAAGCTTTGTGCCTCTTACATGACTTCCTTTTACAGGAAATACATGGGTTTTTTTCAGTTGGAGACTACTTTGCTCTTTAATCCTATACAGTTTTTATATAGTAAGCAGTTGAAGAAATTCTTTTCAAGTGAATATGTTAAGGAGTAGGAACATTTAATGTGTTGTTCATGTGTTTACGGCCAAGAAGTCAAATTTAAATCAGAATCTCAGCACCATAATCTCTTAGCAAATGTTACCAGCTGTTCAGCTCCACACTTTCTTCCTTCTAAAAGCAAGTAAGAAAGTGAAAATCCATCATATCAGCCAGCTAGGGGTTCTTAGTACCCTTACCTTGACAGATGATACATCAGAGTGGCTGTCTTTCTGGAAATTTTGCTTTTAATGGGCTGGGATCCATCTTCCTGCAAATACTGAAATAAAAATATGCATCAAGTCATTTATATATGACTTGAGCCTACATGTATAGGCTCACTTATTATATGTTCTTCTGAGAAACAGTACTTAATTTTTCTTCTATGTCTATTTATTATGTACGACTATATTTTTCTTCATTGAAAGGGCCAATGAAAGTAGCATGGCTGCTCTAGTATTTTGATATCCTTCCAAATGCAAAGAAGTGTGAGAATTTTTTTTTAAAAAATTAAAATGTAGAGATGTACAATAGGTAGACAATTTCTGAGAAATTTGCCAAAAAATTAATTTAAGGGAAAAAAAATCCTCATGAAAGGGGAATTAAAAAAACCCAAAGAAAGTATTTTCTAAGTGTTACAGTCAATAGGACCCCAGAAAAAAAATCCTTCTTTATACATACATAATTCTATGTTATATATCATTCTAAATTATCTATATATAATCATATATTGTTCCTTACATGCTCTATTACCTAGACTGCATTCTTCTCTCATAGCTGTGCAGAGCCCTGCATGATAGAGTTTGGGCGCTAAACATAATGTTAGATGCTACTGTAGTAAAGATCAATATATAAATTTCCTGTAATAAAGACAAATAAATTATCTGGGGGTGAACATGGTTTAAAACACTATAATCTTTGTTCACACAATAGCAAAATGATGCTTAACTCTGAACAGCTAAAATGTGTGAGGTAAAATAGCCTCTAATCTAGGCTTTTTGCCAGAGAGGTGTGACCTTGGTGGCAATGGGAAATAACAGACAGATTACACTGTACATTTCTAGTAACATAGAAACAGTCCTGGAAATATGATTTTTTTTAAATTTTCTCCCCTCTGGCAAATAAGAACTGCTTTGAAACCATACACCTTATATACCAACCTGGGTAGCCTAATGCCACTGGGGTTTTTTGACAGCAATACTGGAGTAAGTGAGGAAAACAAATGGGACACGTTTAAATCCATGACATTTTGTATTTTCATTTCTGATGTGGGGGAGCTTGCCAAATATTAGAATTAGAATAATAACTCAGATGCAAGCTTCGTTTGCATGTCTATGTCAAATAATAGCTTGTCTGTAAAGTCAAATCCCTTCCTTACCCAGCTCCAGCCTGGTTGACCCATTAGGACGCTGACCTTTCCCTATATTCTCAGACTTTACTGTCCAGCTGTCAACTTACCCTGTATATCCACACTTTCCCTTGTACTACTCTTCAAACACAGGAAAAGCTCCATACTAAAATCCAATCTTCCGTTACCTTACCTTCCTTCAAATCCTGATTTACAGCTCATAACTCATGTAACATACTCACGTCTTCCTTTTTTGCTATTTATTTACTTCCAACCTCTACCCTCACATTAGCAACAACAAAAATCCTAGAAATGCATGAAAACCTGATTTTATTTTTGTTATTGTCTGCTGACTGAAATGAAAAAAAAAAATCAAATCAATACTTTCTTTTGATAATTCATTTTACTTTCATTTCTGGTCAGTCTGGCAAAAATGAAAAGAAAGATGAAATTATTCTCAATTGAAAAAGTATTTGCTTGACCGTAAACAAAGTAATTCAAATTGTTTCTTAAGCTCCATTTTTTATTATAAAGGAATTTATTTTTTTAAACATTATTTTTCTTTAAAAATTACTTTCTTTAGCTTTTTCCTTTTTTTCAAACAGTATGCACATATTTTGGTTGACATGATTCACCTTCTTTTTGTTTTCATCAAAAAGATTCAATAGGAAAAGCTTCCCATACTCAGAAGCACAAACGGAAC
Source organism: Haliaeetus albicilla (assembly GCF_947461875.1). Lineage (NCBI taxonomy): Eukaryota > Metazoa > Chordata > Aves > Accipitriformes > Accipitridae > Haliaeetus > Haliaeetus albicilla. The sequence goes on along the minus strand of NC_091483.1, from coordinate 81,269,310 downwards.
AGAAAACTTTGTAATTCTCCTTTGCTATGTTCATTTATGTGCAAATTCAGCCTTCATGTCCTGTTTCATGTGTTCGTGTCTTAATCTGTAGTTTGCTGGGCAATGATGCCTCTATTTAGTGTTTGTGCAACACCTGCCACAAAGAAGTTTGGACCTTAGTACAGACTTTTTATTTATAGTCCAAACCAAATGCCAGGAAGGGATGGAAATCACCTACCTTACTTGTCCTTTCCAGATTTAAACTTAGATCAGGTATCTCACAACAAATACAATGAACAGAAATATTCACATGAATAAAATAATTGTATTTATATAGCTAAGTGGAAGCACATAAGGGCTGTTTAATGTACAAGTACAAAACTATTAACAAGAACATAAATTTTGTCAAGAATGTTGGCAAGACATGATGTATTCCTTAAAACATTTATCTATAACCATTAGTTTAAACCTGTAGCAAAACATCAGAAAATTTAGTTAAGGTGTCAGCTTAAAGGTCTGAAAAACATTGGAGAGGCTTTGGACAGGAAAATTCACCTTTTGGTATGCTTTAAATAGCTTTCAAAGCCAAATCCTCTTGGGCACAGTTGTGCAATTACTTGAGGAGCACTGAGTTGATTGCACATGGCTGCTGGTGCGAGATGTCTGTAGAAGAGAAAACAAAACAGCTAACGAAGGAGCAACCCACTGTCTAGCTAGGTATCTAGTGCAGTCAGATAAAAAATGGGTAGAGTACTTTTTTTATTTATTTATTCATTGGCATTTGGAAAGACAATATTCCCATTGAGTCAGGATTTGCTCTCACAGGTCATGTTTATGCAAAACTGTTGGTGCTCTGCACGCACTCCTGGTTGTACGTGGGAACTGGACACTGCAAAGTTGTTGTAGGCTTCTGGAAATATGGGTAGCTTCTTCATGCCATCATAGCCAAACTGACTATTTAAGAAAGAGAAGGTAATGGCACAGCATTAGATTTGTCTCCTATGCTCCCTAACTGAAATATATGACACGTTCTGCAGACTCAGGACTTCCTAGCTCCATGGGAATGTCTCATTCAGTGGCAGAAGTGCTAGTGGGGAGCAATGATCTCAAATTTCTGGCCTATTTTCAATTAGGATCTGCAGTGTCCTTTCCTGATATCACACAAAGGACACAGAGTTTCAGTATATCCTTAGAATATCCTATAAAATAACTGCACTAATTATTCCTCGGTGAATTATAGAATGAAGTGATGCTGTTCTTTTTTTTTTTTCTTTTTTTTTTCTTTTCCCTTCCCCTCTCATCCTCCTCTGATCCTGCAGCACTTTGCAGGTTTGGGACTATAATCAGCAATTCTATGTGAAAACTTATCATCTGATTAAGCACTGTTGGTTCAAGCTGGTAGGAAGAATTGCCTAAAAATAAGGAATCAATTTTGAGCCAAGTGTTGTAATTTTAAAACCACTACTTAAAAGGTATACGGTAATGTAATTAGTCAGGGATGTAATTAGAAACATTTCGATGATGGCTTGAGTGAATGACATTTCTTGCTTAGCCGTGCATTTTGGAAATGTTACAGCCTGATTCAAGTTCTCAAAGTAACTTTTGTTGTGAACTTTGTACACTGTAGAAGTGGAAAAAGTAATTGGCAATTCCTTTGCGGTGATGCTCTTCTGACGGTCCCCCAAAATGCCTTTGCTACAACATTGCTCTTGTATCATAGCCTTCATTCAGATCCAAAAGCAATTTCAAGCAACCCAGCTTCATGTCAGATTGAGGAAAGACTAATCAGACTTTCAATCTTGAAGATATTTTTTAAGGAAGCATGTTATACAGACACATTTAGTACATGGTCTGCTGATTAGGTTTCCATTTCTTAGCCACCTAGTAAAGCTTCGTGGTGAAGTTACCAACTTCTTAGCATGTAACCACATATGACAGAATCGTGGCTTACTGTCCCTGTGTGCATCCATAGCAGATGCAAGTTAATTTGACTTGAGGGATCCTAGAATGAAAGAGAATCAAACTTACCTGCACTGGCTTAAATCTCTCGCAGGGCAAGGGTACATGCATGAAGAAATGTCATGCTGTAACTTGTAAGACTCAGTACTTTCCTCTTGGATCTGAACACTACATTACAGATTGGACCAAGGAAAACACTACTTGGGCTAGGACTGCCTTTTGGCTAACGTTCAAAGATTTGGCTGTGGGATAACTTAAAATTCAGGATCATTGCTATTTTGTGAATGAGACTGAAAACTTACAAAATTAGGTGGTACTTTGTAGTTGCCTGTTCTAGTGGGTGTTCTGTTGCCAGATGTTGTAATCTAATTGCTTTGGTGAAAAACTAGTAAAGAAAGATGCTTTTTGAAAAGGACTTAATTAAAAAAAAAGTGTTAATAAACATGAACAGAGCAATATGAAATGGATAAGGATAGAAAAGACTTCACTGAGTGTCACTGTTATGGACGGTTCTGCATGAACATTAGGAAGGAAAAATAGATAGCGTTCGAAGTTGGGACTACAACTGTAAGAACAGGTTCAAGTTTGGCAATGTAGATCTGAAGCCCTTTATATGTAGGGATCTGAATCTGCAGTTTTATCTTTAATTGAAAATTATTTTTTTTAAATAAAACACATTTTCCTGGTATATTTGAAAACTGTTCATTCTAGGAGAAAGCAACTGATATTTTTAATGACCAGTTGTTCAGAAACAGCCTAGCATATAAAAAACCACACATCATTTTGCTTCTTTGTACACAAAAGAAAAATTGGATATTTTCAAGGTTGTATAACCTGTTCCTTTTTTTTTTTTTTCCTCTGTAAAAGCTGGATGGTTAGGCCTCTGTATAATTTGCCGAATCAAATGTTCTTTCACATAATCAGTGATGGATGGAATGTACAGATGTTTCATCATCATTTAATACCAAGTAAACCTCTCTCCAGAGTTTCTCCAGATCTCCTTATCTGTTATGTACCACACTGTTTAAACCTATGACTGATTTTTGCTATACTAAATCCTTTCCACAGAGTGACTTTCTTTAACAGTATGTCATTGATTATTTTTCCTATGTCATTCTGTTTTCTATTTTTTTTATGTCTGGTCTTCTGTTTTTGTTTTTTCTTATTTGGAGGGGATATTGGGTACGGTGAGTTATAGGACGAACCTATTTTTCACTGGAAGGTGGTATGAGTTAAAAAGCCTTCTATCTACTCCAGACTTACTATTTATTGTGGCTCAGCTGAGCACAGCAAAGTGTTAAAACAGCTGTATTACAGCAACTGTTTGGCACAATGCAGTAAGTCCACAACTCAGATGACACTGCAGTCACTGTGAGAGAGGGACAGTAACAGCAGACCGATTAAACATCAATGCCTTGGAGGAAAGCTTTGCCTTGCACCCTGTGACTTGTTTTTCTTGCTTGTGACATCTTGCAGAGCTTTGTTTAAAATGTGCATAATTTTGTAGATACAGTACTTACAGACTTTAATGAGCAGTTAAGATAAACCAGTATCGCTTTTGTTCCCCTGCTGAAGCTCTTTTCATGTAGTGTCACTAGCTGCTCAACAGCCACATTTTTTCTGAATGTCTTGTACAGCCCATCCAGTCCACAGGAGAAAAAAACGTCCCTCACACTTTTTTCCTACGACAAATATTTTCAACACATTTTCTATTCCAGGTTTATGAACCATGATTAATCCTGCAGTAACATCTGTCCTTGCTCATCCCACAGCTGTGCACGACCCCCTAAAATGTCAGAGCACAACTCCCCCACTATTCCATAATCCTCTCACTTTGCTGATAGCCCTGATTTGGCTAAAAACTCCAAAATGTGAATGCTGGAGAAGGAGGTCAAATTCATCCCTAACAAGACAGTTCTGACAAAACCATGTAGGAGGATTTCCTTTCCTTTCAAACCTGGAGGCATATAAGCAGACCAGAACTAACAAGTGCCAGATATAAATCTGGTAGAAATTGGTATCTTTTTAGTTGAATGGAGTAACACAGCTTTCTCCCATCTGATGATTTGGCCCTTCATTTCTCATTAGTAAGAAATAAATACATTTTTATAGACAGAGGAAAAAAAAATTAGTTCTGAAGACTGTTCATCAGTTCTTGCGTAACACCATTTGGATTAAGTTGGAAAAACTTAATTAAAACCAAAAAATTTAAATTTCTCATGAGAAATTAAGTGCAGTGTGCTTCCTTCTTTCTGTGTATGTGTCTGACCCTCTTATTTCTGTTTACTTTCTGCAATATTGTAAATTATCTAAACAAAACTGAATCTGTGGACTACAGTTACACTGTGCTTTTTACAGAGAAATGGTTTTGTGCTGTTCTCATAGTAGGGGGGCAGGCAAGAACTTGACATTGACCTCTGCTGTTTGCCAACAGCCAGCTGGTCTGGCAGCGTATGTATATTGGCAGGACAACTGGGTTAAGCAAAGCTTTATGTACCACGTGCCATTTCTTGCAATGAGGGGTGCAAAAACCTGGACACAATAAAAGCTGGGGAAACTTTCAAGATTTTGAGGAGCATGTATAGAAAACACAGGACAGAAATCCACGTAATACTATTCATGGAAGAGCTTATTGCACTTTATGCATAAATAACTGAATATTGGGGTCCTTTTAACACAGGTCCTTTCCTGGAAAAGCTGCAATACCTTGCCTATCTTAGGGTCTTTCATAACTATATAATTTTGACTTGATTTTTGTAAATACAGAAAAGTCTGTGGCTGAAAACTTTTTCTTCCCTCTATTTAAATTTGCAGTGCAAAAAATTATGTCCCCCATTCACATTAGTGCAGGTTTTGTCTGGGAAAGCATGTTTGCCCCTATAGGACCACAAAGAACTTGGTAAGAGAAGAGGTGATAAAGAATTTGGGTGCCTTAGGTGTTTAATTCATTGTAAGACCCAGTTCCTAAAGTGGGATATTGCTATAGCTTAACTACTTTGGTTCCTGAAAAGCTATAAGTACATACATCCTCCCTCGAGAGAACTTACTAAACCACCTAAATTTCTCCTACACTGCACAAAGCATGATCATCTTGATTGCATCAGTGGCTATTTGCAGCCGAAGGCTGCAATTCAGGACCATACCTTCAGATCATCTGAGGAACCTGAGCTGATGGATATGTTCCAGCACAGGATGGGCAGGACAAAAAGCAGCAATTGGTCCCAGCTGTTAAGAGCCTGGGAAGAAGATCTGGATTGGAGGTCAGTCTGTCTGAGGGATTTCAAACCCACAGTTCCCACTTCAAGGAGTGGGCACAAAGCTAGAAGTGCTAACGTAACTGTTGGAACTGCCTGTCCTGCTGTAGCTGAACCTGGGCATACATATACAGAAATGCATAATTTTGGGACTTTTGCAGAGAAAAAAAAAAAAGGCAGAAACCTAATTTAGTAGCATTTGCTAGAGCCTTCTTGTTCACTGAGTAGGCTGCAGGAGGTGAGGGGAAGGGGAGCAGTTCCCAGTCCTGCTGTTTGGCATGAGAAGTAAAGAACTCAGAAACCACTTATTGCCTGAAACTGTAGTCTACTCGTCTGCAGTCCACTTTTCCTTTAGCATTGGAAAGACTTTTTCTAATTTCCATTTTACTGACACTAAAAAGGTTCTAGGATGAAATGTAAAGACACAGGAGGCTCGGAAGGCGCATATGAGCCAACATGCGGGAGGTCTGCATAACAGCCAGAAACACACCTCCTCTCCTGTGCTGCAGTTCCACGGCTGAGCACTCTAGTACTATTGCACCACTTCAGAATAAAGGCGTCAGTTTTACTTCAGTTTACATTTTGGTTCCACATAGCTAGCACCTTATTTTTAATTTCCTATGCCCTGTCGTGACATATTTTTCCAAGTGTACATACATCATTATGGTCATTTACTTCAGTAATTTGGATTGACTTATTAAATTGCATCCTTTTCGTCTTTACAGATGAACCATATTTAATAGCTGTATTACATAAAGTACACCGACCAGGACTACTCTGAACTTTCTTGAAGGGCAGTTTAGTTCTGTTCCACCACATTTATCTAAGCATCTAAGTCTCATTTTGAAGATGCCAAACGTTCTTTCAATTACTATTCTGGTCACTTTTTGAGTTTCATTATCATTTATAATGATACAGTTTTCAGGGAGAATCTGGAGATAAAACAGAGAGAGATTAGGCAATTTTTCAAGAGATATCCACTGTCACCTTATAAAGAAAAAAAAAAGATTCTTATAAAATTAGAGTCCTCAGCATATTAGAATGTATTGGAATACCTAAATGTGTGCTTACTAAGAAAACATTCTTCCGGAAACTTACTGTTTGGAAGTAACATTACAAAAAACTCTGAGAGGGAGAGGCGAGATGCATAATATGATAGCATTAAAGCTTATTTGCTCAATATCTCCTTTTTAGAGTTTCAGCTTAGATCTGACGTCCACGCAACTATAACTCATCAAACTACCCTGTAATTTACATATTTATAATTCCCTGTAACTAATAAAAGTTACAACAATTAAGGTCTTAACTGAACAAATGGAGGATCTTGTGGTAACAACCTTTGCTCGCTCCCTTCCTTTTCACCACTGCTATTAGCATTAGGTGCTTCATTATGTCAAATTCAGATCGTGCTACTCCTTTGTTCTTACAGAATCTTGTGTTGCGGGCAGTAACCTGGCAGCCTCCCTCCTATCATCAGAGGCTCCCTGTTGTTCTTGTAATGTGAAAGAGGGAATTTCATCTGGAGGCAGCCCGAGGAGCCAATATACATCATTATTGTGCTTTTGCGGCACCGAAGACAAAAAGAGTTCAAGATAATTTGTCATTAATTTATACTAGACCACATCCTGTGGCTATTGCTCCAGGATTAGGCATATCAAGGTCAAAGGAGATACTTACTTAAGACGTACGGGATTTGGACGCTTTGTTGTGTTAGCTCCTTCTGCACAGTTGGGATTTTTTTTTAAGAGGGACCCATGTTGTAAATGCAGGCTACATAAGCCTTGACCCACTTTTGGGAAAGGGATGTTACAACACACACCTAAAAGGCTCTTAAGATATTTTTGGCCACTCAATAAATAATGAAAATACATATTCAATACTTTAATGCATCATACTTCTTAATATTCTAAATGGGTCAAGGCACCACACCCACATTTACTTTTAAATAATGCTCATCTTTTGTGATTGTTTGCATGTCTTTTTCCTAAGTCATTAGTAAGATTTTTACAACATTTAGAGTCAAATAAATCCCAGATTTGAACTACCATGACAGTTTTTCACTGTTAGCTAAGTTGAGAAAGTATCAGTAACACACAGCTTGAGCGCCCTTTATGGGGTGGCCTGTATTGGCCATTGACTTTCAGAAAATCAGATGCTGAATGGTAAGCTTTCTTTTTTTTTTCCCTTTCCACATGGTCTTGAACATCTTTATTTTGTCATTGGCTCTTATGATGAGTATATTTCTATGATTGTGCTCCCTCAAATGTGTTCATAGCTAGTGTAGCAATTACAGATATTCTTAGTACTCACCTGCTTTTTACTGCTACATAAATTTGCACCTGTTGAGCCTTTAAACAAGTTGTGTTATACATATTGACTCCCAGTTTCTTTTCCATGGTTTCTCCATGTCTAGAACCTGACTGACTGCATGATGGCTCTGAGTGACAGCAGAAGTCTTCTTCAGACATACACATTCACAGAATCAATATGTCTGTATATTCCCAATCAATGCTGACACGTATAGCAAAGATACATAATAAAAAGCATTGATACACGCTGTTTTTCTGTGCACATTACAGAAGTACAGACACATCTGAACGTGTGTGCCAACAAGTATGCTGTCCTCGAGCCAAATGTCTTTTAACAGAGTCAGAGCCCTCACATAAAGCACTTGTTTTCTCATCAGCTTTATACAAATAACCAATTTCCCAGGAGCACTTCCCATTTTACTCCCTATTACTCTAAGCTCTCCCATACCATATGCATTATAACCTGCTATCAGGACAAAAACATTGAAACATTAAAATAAAAACATAAAATAAATATATCTTGCTCCTTGCAAGTCAACTGCAGAAGTCCTACTAATGTCAGTGTGTATGGTGGGAAGGAAAGTTAGCTAGAGTTTGAATATAAAAAAAAATCAGGAGTTTCTCTAACATTTCGTGATAAGAATCTTTTTTCATAGGACTACATAACATCTCATATACAGTTATATGGACCATCCTTCTCTTCCATTCTCAACTGTTTAACACCTCTGAGACAACTCCACCGTTTGGGGGAGAAAAGTCTGTGTTCTATGCCTTCAAGCACAATGCCTTTCAGCATGTGCTGAAAAAATGCAGGTAACACTGGCTCCTGCGGTTCCTCAGCTCATCAATCTTAAATGAGCTCTTTTATACCTGCTTTTTCAGAATATTATACCCTTTGCCCATCTTTCCCTTCTTTTTCAATATTCTCTCTGGTTATCTTGTTCCTTGCTTCGGGACGTTCCCTCTTCCTTCTTTCTTAGCAACGTCAGAGCACCAGAAATAAGCTGCCATTAATCAAATGATTTCTAATTTCTTGACAGAATTCAAGCGTATATTGCTGCCATGTTGTAGTTCTTGGATCACACTTTGAGAGATTGTGGCATAAAGCAACATAGATGTCAGTCAGTCTTAGGAGATACAATCAGTCAATAATCCAAAAAAACCTCCCTTTGCATTAAAACCCATGATTAACCCATGTGTATAGGACACACCTGGGTTAATTTCAGGGAGGCATATCTATAAATTTTAATTAAAGAAATATCTTTAAGTGTAATTTATCAACTTTATTGCCCCACACAAATGAACTATATCTTTGGCAACTCCTTCTCCAACCTATAGTTCTTATGTTCCGATGTCAAAAAATCTAAAACCTGAAAATACCCAGTCCTTTCTATACCTCTGAATGCGAAGACTCAACTACCAATTTGGTAAATACTATCCCCCCTAAAAACTTTGAGTCAACTTTACCCTGTTGTAAATGTACTGACACAGAAAGACTCTTTTTTTTTTTTTTTTTACTTGCACTATTGCCTAACACTTACAGTGGTCCACCAGCACCAATATTAAATGAGTTCCTTATGTAAGATTTCAGCAATGAAGTCTGTACGATAAATTTGTGCTATTTTTATGTCTGTACCTTTGAGAGTTCACCTGTTTCTTATTTATAAAGGACTAGATGCAATTCCCTGTATCTACTTAGATTTCACTTGGCATTGTGCTACTGGAACAAAAACCAGAACTGTTAACATTTTCCAGCAATGGCTTATATCTATACCATTGACTTCTATTTCAGAAACCAGTAGAAACAGTTTAGCCAATGTTAAGTGTCATTTATTTTTCAGTCACTTGTTATACAGAGCAGTAAACAAAGTCAATTAAACTAACAATACTGTATCTAATGACATTACTCATTTATAAGACTAAAGCTATGTTCTCATGGGTTTACGATTATGCAGATGTAAGTTAGAGCATTTGAAATTAGCCTTCATCTTGACTTTGACGAATACTGAAAATTAGGGCACTGAAAAAATGCCTGGAAAATTTTCCAAAAAGGAAAAAATTTCTGTTTTGACAGAAATGGCTTCATCTTGACATATTTATAATACAAAACAAAGCTAAAATAGAAAGATTTGTCGGAACTGTCACAGCAACCTGTTTTGATTTAATTTGCCAAAATTCTGTTATGGAAATTACTCAGTTTTTATAAAGTATTTTATGTAGTTTGCATGAAGAAATCAGGAAATGGAATGGATACTATTACCCTGTCAGAGAAATTTCCAAATTTGGACAGTGGTAGCTCCCCCCCCCCCCCCCCCCCCATTACTGCAAGTCTTATGATTGTTATAGTTTGCTAGATGTTCCTTCAACATTTCTGAGCAGGTTCATTAATTTAATTAACGAGCATTCTCTGTTTTCTTTCTTTCTTTCTTTTTTTTAAAGGGATGGTTCATTCAGCCGTCATTCAAATATGAAGAATGCTTTGAAAATGTAAATATTCCTGCAGCATCATTCCCATTTGAGGCATGCTTTATGTAAGGCATGTAAGGCCTTACGTAACTCTTGACCTGATCGATCAAGAGGTGCAACCTTTCTCAGAAGTAATAAGCGGCATAATTCAATTTCAATGTGCACAGCATTTTTGATATTGAAATCAAGATTTTTCTAAATGTGGCATGCTCATTTTACATGGAGCATTCTTCTTGCATTTCTCATACTTCTCTCACAATTAAAAGGTCCATGTGGATTTTTGGAATGTCATTTTCTTTCTGTTTGAAACTCCATCCATCTCCAAACTGGAAGTGGATGAGCCTGCTGCTAGATAACTGTCTGCCTTTGTAAGCTTTTGTGATTATTCACACTGGTCATGACAAACAAAAACAAAAAGGTATTCTTTATGTAATTCTTTAACTGTCAATGAAAAGTAAGGACAGGGCAAAGGGGTCTGAAATATTCCAGGCTTATTGCTCATGATTTATTAATTTGTTCATAATCAAACCCCCTAAATTTTATGTTGCTGTATTGCTACTGTAGATGATAAAAGACTTCTTAGTTGAAGTACATGATCTTTAGCAGAAAAAAAGGCATGACCTTTCTAAAAAAGTTAATTAGCGAGAAAGACTCTGTAAATTAGGGCAAAAGGTCCATTAAGATGCAAGAACATTTCAGCTTACAACAGATTGGTCACCACCAGCAGTAGCTCTTGTCATCAGCTTTCCGTTATTTAATTTTGTTCTTGATTTTTCTCCTCTTTTTTACTTACAGCTGCTGCTCCTTTAGAAAAATCAACTTTCTGTCATTTTCATGATTCATCAAGGCCTGAAGGAAAAGACCAGAATCATCCATAGTCTTTTCATCTGTAATGCAGACTACTAACAACTTCATTAACTTTCTTCGGGCCATGTTTTAGTTAAAAGTCTTTTGTGCATTTTTACAGATGTTAATGGAAAGATGCATCATCTTGGGCTTCTGTCAATAGAGAAAAAAAAGAAATTAGAAATTTTACATACTTCAAGATGTGGGAGATAATTTCTGTAAACATTATTGTGTCTAAAACAAATCTTGATTCTATCTCACCACTACTTTGTGCTCACAAGATAGAAAATATATTTAAGTGATTGCATTTCTTCTGATAAAAAACGTTTAGCAAGTAATTTATCATAAGTATCTGTTTTAACCCTTAAGTACGTACAGAGAATCTTTAATGTAGCGCAAATGAGAAATTATAAACAAAAGAATGGTTAATAAAAAGAAAAGCAAGTTTCATTTTCTTGTAGACCAAAAGTTCTACAGCTAATTACCTCTAGATTACCAAGATGCAACGTCAAATATGGAGAATCCCTGTCATGTTTTGTCTACTACAAGTCTCATAAAGACAACAGGAGTTTGTATACTAAGGCCAGAGAGAGGATCAAAATTTAGCCCAATACTTGTAAATGACACTGCAGAAAAGTACTATGATTCACTGGAGGAATCCAACAATTTTCATGTGGATAAGCAAGTACCAGATAGCTTTCCATCCCACCTCAAATGTATAGAAAGCACAACAGGATGTAATAATCAAAAAAGCAGAAGGTTGAGGACAGTCATTTCCCTGAAGTGAAGCAAATCCATTGGCTGTTTTCTTCAACAGAGGAATACTTAATGAACTGCATTTGGAGCCATGACAGCACAGAAAACCCTTCTGTTCCTCAGACTGAAAATTTTGAAGAGTCATTCTTACTACGTGACAGTTACTAGGATATTAATCCTTCTCCCTAAGCCTTTCTTTGGTTAGGAAAAGAAAGGAATTCTAGGGACAGAACAGTTCCAGAAGACAACTTCAACTAGTTCTGCGAAGGCATGAGCCAAAAATACATACTGCACTTTTTACTCTGTGCACCTTCTGCGTATTTCCTCTACCACCTCCTGTCCCGTCTCTTACACACTCAGCCCAGCTCCCTCCTTTGGTCTCTCTCCCATTTGTCTTCCTCTCCCCCATAGACAAGACTACCTGAACATACACTCCGTGTACATATGAACTACATTGTCTTACAGTTTGCAACATAATTGTTTACCTCTGATAAGTTTCACTAACTGAGATCCCTAGCAAGAAAAAACTATATGCTGGCATTGCGTAGGATTCAGTGTCATGGACAGATTTCCTGTTGTTTTGATGAAGTGTGCAAACATAAGAAAATAGAACTTGTTTTCCGAGGAGCTAACAACATCAGTAGCACAAGACATGAAGTGTTTACAAGCAACAGATGGGAAACAGCTAGAAGGTGGTGGTCAACATGAAAAGCAGCGCTCTCCGCTTAAGAGCTGCTTATGTGATCAAGGTTTCTGTAGAGAGAAGAGCCTTGAGGAAAGATAAAAAAAAAAAAAATTCTGATATATGTATAATTAAGACAACTTAGACATGTAAAAACTGAGGCAGCTTTAAAGTCAGTCATTCAAGTAGGCTTGAGGAAGAGCTGAGAAGTTATACTTTCCTGGGTCTCAATCTTTTCCCTAGCTCCTACCCCTCTCCAGATAAAACATGATTCATTTTATAAATGTGAGAGCACCATTTTATGGCACTTGAATTGAATATTCCAAAGTTTATAGCACGTTCTCTGAATATATGCAAGATTTCTAAACCCTTCTTTCTCCACCTCTCCTTCAAAATATGGAGGTGCAATAAATCTACTGCACATTGCCCTTCTTGCAATTAAAGGATGAGAGATGACCTCCATGAGCACACACCCCTGCCCTGCTAATAGGTGGCATCAACTGAAATTCAAAATAAAATTTTAACAGAATTTAAAATCTATTCCTGTGGTTTTGAGAAATAACCACTTAAGGAAAAGGCCTTATAATAGTCTGCTATAGCGGTGATTAATCTAGTCAACATTAGTCCAACAGCAAAAAGCAGGTGTCTTTTTTGCATTTCTTTTGAATTTTTAGAGTCAGCTTTCTGAAAGAAGTGAAGGTAGATGCCCTATCCTCTCCAGCATAAAAAAGTGGATAGCCATACCCCCTGTGGTTTGGTTTTTTTTCCCTCAAAATAAACTGCATCAGCTACTTGCCTTCCAGTTACTTCAGAGGTACAAGTCAGGGTAAGTCCCTGGATGCTCCAACTGGCAGATTCTTTTGAGCCAGAGAAAACAGTCAAAAGGGGTGGCAGAGGCCATGGCAGGCAGGAGACTCTCAGTGTCAGAACCCACCTTGCGTATGACTCTTTGTACAATATCCAATTTAAATGACCTGCAGGGTGTGAAGGCTTTACTGTTGCTTACTGTGCTGCCCATGTTAATATCTAGCAGAGAAGTGTCTCACTGCAGAGGAGCAGGAAATACTTGCAACCCAGTGCTCAAGCAAATGTGCCAAAAATGACATACATAAACCAAAATACAGGCCTTTAAAATACCTAGCCAAAAGGTACTAAAATGTGCTCAGGGGCAGTGAATGATTTTAGTCAATCCCTGTGTATTCATGTGCACTCAGACAATCAAACCCAAAGAGTAGTGTCTTATTAATACAAGGCACTGAAGTATCTTTCAGAGCTGCTGACCATCTCCCTTCAGCATAGGCAGGCAACTACCTACCTTAAAGAAACAACCTATTAGTTGGTTTGTCTTTGAAGATAACTGAGCCTAAAAGAAGCTAAAAACATTCTAAGTTCCACCTGCAGTTTTCAAAGTCTGCTCGAGTTGCCTAAGATACAGATCCTCCTCAATTTCCCTTACTTATTAGTTAACTGATTCTTTCCATTAAAACCCCCACTCGTCTTAGCTTTCCTGTTCTCAGAAATTATCTTTTTCAATAAAGCACAAATGTTGTCCAAATAGGAACAGGGGTTCAGGATTAGGTGGTGAAAGAAACAAAGTCCATCTAGACACAAAGAGGTATTGAGATAACAGAGGAAATAAGAACTCAAGAAAGTTCATGTTCTTGAAGCAACAATCGAGACTGCTTTTAGCAATAATCTCTTCATGTAGAAGAAATTTCTACAACAGGAAAGATGAGCAAAAGGTGTGGAGGTTTTCTTTTTTTTGTGTATGCAGACACTATGCTGAGACTTTATGCTGGTGCAAGGGAGATAATTCCTGCTGTGGTATTTTCATGAGAGCTAGATGTAAAGATAAAAACATACTTTGTAATACTTCAAGAAGTGGACTAACCTATTTTAAGACCGAAAACACGTCAATATTAGGTCTTACTGAAGAAGTTGATATTGTACAGTATTTGGATGCTAGGAAAATAGAAGAAGACAGAGAAAAAGAGCTAAATGACACGATAGGTATTTTACAGCAAAACCTGAATGCCCAGTAGTTAAGACAAACGTGGGGAAAAAAAAAGATAAATTGATTGTTACATTAAAAAAAAAGGTTTTAAAAAAAAGAAAGAAAGCAAAAAGCTAGAATTAGCATTAATATGTAGCATTGTGATTTTATTTATAAATATGCTCAGATTAATTTTAGATCTACTCTCAGTGTAAATGCTTCTTGTATGATGGAGAGTATAAAAAATCTAGATTATTATCCCCACTATCCAAAAATAACTTTGTCAGAGAACACTTGTAACATGTAATTTTGTGGAGAAAATCTTTATTTGTGGGATATCATGTCACAGCTATTGTAATAATAGGTAACAGACTATGGCTTGATCGGTACAGTTTTAAATGGTACACAGAAGAAAATGATTTCCCGTACATTACATCACGTCAAGGTACCTGCTATCTAGTGTTGTCATAAAAAAAATAAACAAGAAGATAGAAATCTATTCAACAGATGATTTAGAAAGTCAAGTTCAGATCTGTCTGGGCATCAGTAAACTATAGGTCAGTATTTGAAAACTGGGACTGGTATGTGCTGAAATTTGCTATGCGATACCCTTGGAACCACCAGTCTGCCTATATAACCACAAATGCCAACACAGAGTTCCTTAAGCAGAGAAACTTAAAACACCCTTGATCTCCTTCGCTTTTTATCCTAGGGATCATACAGCTTTGAGTTCTTCAAAAGCAGCAAAAGTGCACTGCACTTTACAGAACCTAAATGCTCTTTCTGACACACACTCTCCACAACATAAATACTGCAAATTGTCTACAGAGCTCATAAGACACTGTGGTTTCTCCGGTACAGCTACCTTCTGGTTGATCACACCACCACTGCAGATCTAGGTCCTGCATGAATGTCTTTCAACAATGATCCCACTCATTTCCTGATGGCCTTTTATATAGATAAGGACTACTACACCTACAGGAGGTGACTGGGCACAGCCAGAGGGTTCATCTGGCACATGGTGGGCTAAAGCTGTGGGGTGCTGCTTCAAGAACCCCAACTCTTCCAGGACCTTTTGCCCATGCGTGTATGTATCTCTGAGTGTGGGTTCTCCCCCGAATTCTGCAGATCGCCCTTCTACTTCAGTCAGCTGCTCTCAGTAAAAGCTAAAGTGAATGCAACTTGTATCTGACCAGTTACTCCTTTGAGTAACTATGTATTGCAGAACTCAACATGAAAATCTTAAGTAAAGGTAAAGATTAAATGGCCAACAGGGACCAGGCTCACTGATAAATGTGAAGCAGATCCTCTTTGTGTTTTTCTGTGGTTCTTATTCTAATCATTCTTATTTTCCATGTACATGCTTAATATTCGGGTTCTAAATTGTGAGAGACAGCTCCACAGTTGGCACAGAACTAAACCAACGTGTATTTACAATGAGCACCCATGCATGTTTCACTTAAGCAGAATAGTCTTTTTGTCTGTCTTGCTAATCAAAGTGCCCAATATTTCCGATGCTTCGGTGATGTCTCTTTTCTATACATAGCTGAATGTTGGCAGTGGGAGATCCCACGGCAGTTGCAAGCATTTGTTAGGCGCTGTCAGTTGGCCTCCCTTGCCTGGTAAGAACTACATTCATTTACAGAGCAGCTTAGCAGCTTATCTCAGTCTTTAGTAAACAGTGGCAACAAATTCAGTTTTCTTCCTTTTCTTTGAGACAGTTAACAGCGATCAAAAATAAGGGTAGTTTCAAAAATCAGTCAATGACCTAAAGGAAAGAAAGAAATGTCTAAACAGCAGACAGAGCCCTCTTTCAGGGCCATGAGAAAAATAAGTTCTTTACAGCACTTCCAGATTTTCAGATTTCTTTATCCCATTCTGGCAGACCTCTTAGCAACAGTCCAGCAATCCATGCCTTCTGTTTTATATAAAAGTAATCTGGACTAGGTAAGTAATCTGATTTGTTTCTTAAATTGACACACTTTAAACACAAACATGCACAGATAGTTGAATGAGTCCTTTGGTTTGAATTTACAAGAGATGTATTTGCAGCTTAGTTACTGGTGAAGGGAAGAAGTCATATCATTTTTCATAATCATGCTTATTTACTACTTGTGGTTCTTATATGTACACCATAGCTCATGCTCATTTTAGTCAAATGCCTGGAGAAACATTTAGCTGACATTCAATTAGTGATGTAATGCACTGTGATAAAGGAGTAGGTAATTTACTATGTTCTATTTGGGAACCTTGCTTGTGTCCATTAATATTCACAATAGACTAGCCAGTTACAACAAAGGAAGGCACTGCCCCTACCTAGAAGAACTAGCAATCCAAAAGATATGGAGTACAGAAATGAAGGCAAGAAACGGAAGGCTGTAAAGGTTTCCCAACATCACATGGCTCTGTTCAGTTGGATGGGAAAGACAGTAACAGCACCTAGAAAAATAATTTGATGCAACCTGAAAGCCCACTAAAGATGCAAACTAAATGCCTGGTTTGCCTTACAGCAATAATTTACACATCATCATAAAGGGGAGGTCAGCCTAGCACGATCTCTGTTTACACATGCAGAATAGGTCATGTTTCAGTCCTAAATGACATTGTGAGGTTAAAATAATTCAAAGTATTTCTGTATACTACTGACTGTGACTACTTACATCTGTTATATGGCTGTACGAAGTACGTGCCATGATGAATCTGATCACATTTAAATTCATACTTAAATGAGTTCTTGCCTAAGAAATTGTTTTCCCTGCTTCGAACTCTCCCCTGGACTCTGTTGTTGTGCCTTAATAAAGGGAATTAAGGTTCCAATTCATCTCCCTTCCTCCTTTATTCACTGTAAAAATGAATATAGATCCTGACTCTATTTTTCTCAGGCTGGGAAAGAGAGAAGAAAAAGACTAGCAACTACTGCCTCTACTTGAGGCCTAACAGATACCTGTACTACTAACATCATTCCCTTACAGGCTGAGGCAGGGAAATTGTTTTGGCAAGTTCCCGCCAAGCCTAAAACACGCAAGAAAAGGTAAAAGCATGGAAGGACTCATCCCCCTCCTCTCCTTGTTGCCTGTGAGTTTATGTAAAAGCTGGGGAAGCAGATGGGTGCCACAAGAAGGGCAAAGGATGTGCGGAACAACAGCAGTCAGTGGGATTCACACTGCCTCAAAACGGCAAAGTCCCTTCAACGACACCTACACCACAGAGACCCTCCGCCACTGGGACTTACGGGACTTCAGGCTCCGCGATTTCGGAGCAGGATGGTGGCAGCATGTTCCATCCAAAAGGAACAGCAGAAGAAGGTGCTGCAGCGTAGCCGAGAAGCTTAAGCTTGGTAAGGTTAGCAATGCAAGTGAAGTGACAGAAAAAGCGCAAGGCTTTGCAGAGAGGGACAAAACCTGACACTTGGTGCTGAGAACGCAGGGCTGTACGACACCCAGGCAACAAGAAAGCCGCAAGCAAAGTTTTCGTAGTTTTAAGGAGAACCGAAGTTCTCGCAATCGGTCCTGACGGTACGCTCACCAAGCGCTTATCTTCCCCCTGCGTAGTTATCAGCAGCGGAGCAAGAGACCACGACGCGAACAAATCCACGTAACCTCCCTCCCAGCTCCTTGCCCGCCAGCCCCTCCTGTCACCGCTCCCAGCCCCCCGAAGCCCCCCGCCGTCAGCCACGGCCCTCCCTGCCGCTGCCCCTCGGCCCTCCTCACCCTCACCCCCGCGCAAAACTGGACACGCCGCGGCCACCGCGCCGCGCCTCGCCCCGCCTCGGTGCCGGGACGAGCCGTTCCCTCCCGCTTCTCCAGCCCACCGGGCCGGTTCCCCCCGCTCCCTCCATCCCCGGGTGCCCTCACCTCGGCTCTCCACCTGCCGCCCCCCCCCCCCGCCATTCACCCCGGGCCTCCCTCCGAGCCCTCACAGCCGCCGCCCTCTCCCCCCCGGCCCCTCGGGCGCTCCCCTCACACCCCCAGCCCCAAACCTCCTCCGCCGCGCCGCCCCCTCTCCCTCCCTCCCCCGGCCGCTTGGTAACGCCGTTTCCATACTCACAGCAACTGCGCACTGAGGGCGGCCCGCAGCCGGCCCGAGGACCCGCTTAACCGCGATCGGCAGCGGCGGCAAGGCCTGGCCTTCCTCCCCCCCCCCCACTCCTCCTCCTCCTCCTCCTCCCGCCTCGTCACCCCCTCAGCCGGCGGCGGCAACGGCGGCGGCGCAGGCGCGCTGCCTCCTCCCCTAGTGGCTGCCGCGGGGAGGCTGGCGGCCGAGGCGGCAGCTGGCGGGTTCCCCTCAGAGCCGAGCGAGCGCGGCTGAGGGCCGGCAGCGGAGAAGGCGGGCGGGAGGCGGAGGCGGGAGCCGGGGTGTGTGTGGTGTGTGAGGGGGGGGGGCGCGGCGCCGCCGCCGGGGCCGGGCGCTGTGTGAGGGAGCCGCGCCGCACACCCAGCCCCGTCAGTAACCGGCGCTGCTGGGGAGGAGGAGGAGGAGGAGGAGGCGGAGGAGGCGGCGGCGGCGGCGAGAGGTTCTCCCACCCCCACCCACCGAGCTGAGGTGAGGCCAGGGCAAAGCATCCTCCTTTCTTCCCCTCATCCCTTCCTCCCTTTCATCCTTTCCCCCCCTCCTCCCCCAGCTCCTTCCTTTCATCCTTCTTTCCTTATCCTCCTTCCCCCTTGTCTCGCCTTCCCCTCATCCTTCCTTGCGCTTCCTGGTCCTCCTTTCCTTTCTTCTCTCCTTAGCCACCTTTCTCCACTCCTCCCCATCCCCCAGACTCCTTCTCCCCGTGCCCACATTTCGCACCCACCAGAAATAATGATCGTGCCTTCTTTTTCTTTCCCCCCCCCCCCCCTTTTTCTTTTTTTTAAATGCAATTTTAATTCTCGCCCAGTGAAAGAGGGAGAGGGAAAGAGGCAGAGTCGGTCACAGACAGAGATAATCCCCCCTCCTTTAAAGAATGGATTTGAATTAATGGTCATTTTGTGGTGTGTGTATTATGGGAAGAGGGGGATTATATTTAGGGAAGAAAAGAAAGGGTCAAAGGTGTGTTGTTCCACTTATTCATCTATTTACCTAGCATCACTTTGAGGTGAAACCCAGCTCCGTATTATTTTAAGCCTTTCTTTTAATTATCATTATTATTATTATTTTTTTAAATTATTCTCCTTTCTTCAGGCGTCAGAGGTTTCTTCCTCCCTTTTATCCATCCACCGTGCGTCTCCGTAATTTACAGTCGCTGCCGCCGCCGCTCTGATTGTCTCAGCCGGGAGCCGGCGGGGAAGGGGCTGGGGGAGCGGGGCTGTGCCGTGGGGAGGGGGCTGCGGGCGCCGGCGGAAAGCAGCTACCTCCATCCCTTCCCTCTAGGCCTCTGCCAGGGGCTGAGACCTTTCGAACCACCCGCTTCGTATCCCACCCGGAATCCAGCCTGAGAGGTGCTAGCTCCCGTCAAAGGATTTGCTCCGGTGGCAAACGAGCGAAAGTTCGAAACGCAGCTTTGTCTTCCCGTGGAGCGCGCTGGGGACGGCGACAGAGCTGCGTGGAGGTCGGCCGAAAGGCGACGGCCAAAGTGTCTCGGTTGCGTTGGCTTCTGGAGTGGAAGAAGTTTTGCTTAGACGTGGTGGTGGCGGTGGGGAGCGGCGTCGCAGGCGGCGAGACTTCCCTGGCTGCCTTGCCCGTTTGGGAGTTGGCGTTGTGGATGCGTGCGCTTAGGGGAGCGTCGGTGCGCCAAGGGTTCGGGAAAGTAACTTTTACATATTTACGGCGGGGTGTAGCGTGAGGAGTAGGTGGCACGCACCTGCTCCTCTCTAGGTTGGAGGGCTGAATGCCGTCCCTCGTGTTATCGCCGGTTGTCTGCGATGCCTGTTTTCTTTCTGAGGTGATGCTCCGTCAGTTGAAATGATCAGTTGGTGGTTGTATTTCTCTCTTCATCGGTTATGTAGTGGCAGGACGTTTATTTGACTGTTAGCATGCTTCAGACAATTTCAGCCTTTTTAAGCTTCTGTTTGCTGAATTAGAAGTTTGTTTATACTTCATCAGGATAGATATGTTTCAGAACCCCTGTTATTTTAGAAATCTCTAGATACCACAGCAGCCGATACTATAGCAGAACTCTATCAGCCTGAATAATACTAAAACACACGTTATACGTTATCTTGGCATGTATTCCCTAAGAAATGTTGATTCCGCTAGCTTGTCAAGATTGCAGCGAATGCTGTGTGTTTTGGAGTACAAGGTACAAGATAAGTAGCATAAATAGGGGTAGTCTTAAATGATGTTGCCGATGCGAACAACAGATCTTACTGGCTTTGTGCATATTACAATGCTGCTGGTTTTCCTTTTTACCTATAGTGTCTATGATTGATAATATGTATTGTGTCAGGTTTTTTATACTCCAGGTCAAACAGAATTCTTTCCAGAGGAGAAAAAGTACTGCCCTGAGGGATGAACTTTTGCACTCAATTGTGTAAATCATTGTTTACAGAAATACCACCTCAGCTGTGTACATGATAGCTGTAATTCCATTAATGGGCTCTGTGGATGACAAAAGCCTCAACAGGAAAGCTCCAGCGTCACTTGAGCCCTTACATGGAAATGCAACCCTAATTTATGCAGATTTCTGAAAGCTCTTTTAATATTAATGTTGAGCATGTATGGTTCTACTGAAATGCCTTTGAACCACTGAAAACCAAGAGTATTCATAGACTGAGACTTTAAAGCCAAAGGAAGCAGTTAGATCTTCTGCTCTGACCCCTTGTCTATTATAGTCAGTTGGATTTTATCCAGTTACTTTTGAGTGCAATAACTTGCGTTGGACTGAAACCTATTTTCCAGAAAAAAATGGAATTTTGATCAGAAGACAGTAAGAGGTGGAGAATCTGCTGTTTAAGTTAGTTGTCTTCAGCTTCCAGTCACTGGTTAGTGATGTGCCTTTCTCCACTATGCTGAAGAACTCTAAGTATTTTTTTTACCATGGAGGTATTTACCTGCTGTAACCTAGTATGCCCTCTCTTTCCTATTTGCAGAAGACAAGTGAACTAAAATTCTTTAAATTTGTCACTGCATGCATTTTCCTCACAACTCAGTTTCTGTGGCTTTTCTCCCAAATCCACTTTTTCAGCATATTTGTGAAAACATGAGCTGGAAACAGCATGCCAATGCCTTGTCTCAGGAGTGTTTTATGAGTTTAAGTATTACCTCTCTAGTGTTACTCTTCTGTTTATACATCACATGTACATATTTAACCTTCATCTGCAGCACTGCATTTTGATCTCCTTTTCACTGGGTACGCTCACTGTGGCAAACCCTTTGCAGGACTGTTTCTTTCCACAAGAGTTCATCATTCTGTAGGCTAGCATGTGTTTCTTGATTGTAGCTTTATAACTTTGTACCTGGCTTTTTTTAAGACTGTTTTGTTTCTAGCATAGGTTGAATATACCAAACACTCCTGGTCGCTTTTTGTAACCGATTTATCTCAGTTAGGTAGCATTCTATCAATTTATAACATGCAAATTTTGTTACGACTGATTGTGTAGACTTACATATAACTGAAAAGGTGTTTCGTGGTAGTGGCTTCACCTTTGGGGAGCTCCATGTTAATCTGAGTTACGTTGTGATGCTTTCTTTTCGAAAGCTGTTTTTTGCGTTTTAAGATGTCACTTAACCAGTTCTTCACCTGTTTAATTGGTGCTATTTTGTCATCAGGCTGTCATAGAATACTACACCAACTGCCATAGAAGTTTATATGTGCATATGGATATTTTTAGCAATTGGAAGTATCAATTGTGTCAAATAATAAAACCAGATTCATTTAGAGAAGATCAATTTTGATTAATTTTACTTCCTATTATTTGTTACATAGCTCTGATGTATCAGGTGTATCTCATATAATTTTTCTTAAATTATTGTTTTGCCCAGGACTGCCATCATTCTAACCTTCCTGTAGCTATCAACACTGTCTCACTAGCGCTTTTAGAGTACAGTTGTAACAGTGGTGTTCATTCAGACTCCTGAAATTTCCCTAGTATTTCAGAATGGCTAAAAATTCATGCCGGTGGGATAGATATCTCCTTGGACACTTCTGTGAGAACCCTATTCTATGGTGATCTTTGGTCCTGCTAACCAAAAATTATTGCAAAGTAATACTGTTTTAACTTTGTACTTGCAATGGACTGAAGAAGTAATTAATCATTCTCATGAGGTACCAGCAAATCATCCTACTTCTTTGCAAATGCAGAATTACTTATTGAATGTATCTGCCCTTTTGCACTATTAGTGTAGATCAGAGTCCCTGTTTAGTAGCACACCTGTGTGAGGGCTAAGATTTCTTTTGTTCCTACAAATCTGTGCCTCCCTCCTCTTTTTTTTTTTTGCTGTTGCCAAGAAATGTCTTCATCCTCACCTATCAATTTTTTACACTTACTGTTTCAAAAAGTATGGAATTTGTTATCCTTTAATACTTTTCTTCTTGTTATGTATGGCTTCTTACTTCTAATAGCAGTATTTATTGAAATCGGTTTTGTTGCCAAATTGTAGTAGTTATGACAATGCCTTCTAGGTATTACATGCTGTCTGAACACGCGAGTATGAGATTTATTTTTTTTCTGTGTACGATGGCAGAGCCATACAATTTATTACATTTCAGAGCAGAGTCGGCTTTTGCTTTTAATATAGCGTGTTTCAAGGCTTGGCTAAAGAAAGCTAAACTTTTTATTTATTTTCTCCATACTTTGTTCATAGGCAGTACAAAGCATAGAACATACTTTGGTTTTAGAAATAATACCAAATGGTAGTGGAAATATGAAGGGCAAGTATACAGAAATAAATAATGCAATATGTAGTTGGAAATGGGAAGGGCAGGCATACAGAAATAAAGAGTAACGACATTAATCTAATCGTAAATAGAGTAGCATACTTATGTCATAACTTGATTGGAGTTTTTGTGGCTCAGGTCTGTAGAAATTGTTTCCCTAAAGCTAATTTGAGGTAAGATGCAAGAAGAAGATATAAAAAGAACCGAATTGGAGGGGAAGATGAAAGTGACAAAAAGAAAGTTCTATTTTAGAGGCAAGCTAAGAGCTGCTTCTTGACTAAAATAAACTTGTTTGTTTCGTATAAACTTAACTTTTGTTAGGATAAACTTTCTTGAGGAATTAGATAAACAATGAAGTGTATCAGTTGACCAGCGAGAACTTTCCCAAGGCACAGCTTCCAACACAGCAGGCTTCTGCAGGACGCGGAAGTGGCTGAGACTCTAGTTCCTTTGTGGAGCTCCATTACTGATGGGTAAGGTCCTCCAGCTGTATCAACAACACTGTGAACCTGACTGTGATCAAACTGCTTCTAAGTCTAGCATGCCTTGAACACTGTTGGAAAATAATTGCATTAATATTTTAATATGAAAGAGACAAAAATGTTTAGGACTTCTGTAACGAGTAAGTTGAAGAGATGACAGCAAAGAACAGAAACCAGGTTTTGGCCCATTAAAAGAAGTCGTTAATAACTAAGTTATTCTTGTATTCCAGCTTCTTACAGTCTTATGGGAATTCATAATCTCAAAGAGTGATAACACTGTTGTATTGAGTCTTCAGCTGGGCAGGCTCAGCGCTCTGTGGATGTAAATGAATTTTGTCTCAGGTTTCTGGATAAAAGCTCTACATCTCAGTTTTCTAAATGGTTTCCTGAACATCATACCTGAGCCATTGAGAGAGTACCGAGAGTACCAAGATATCTGGTTCCAAACAGTGGTGGTATACAAGAAGGCATTCTTGAAAGTTTTCAAACAGTAGGATAGGTTGAAATCATATTTACATAATAAAACATCAGCTGCCCTAGGAAATGAACTTGTTGTGGGCATCACTTACCAGTACATTTAGCTGAAAATCAGGATTTTCATGTTATGGAAAATCCTCATCTTTGGGAATAGTGTTTTAGTTTGGGTTGTAACAAGGTGGTGAAGTTTAAAATTTCCCACAAAATCAAAATTATTTCCCCAAGTAGGAATATCGCCACCCCCCACAAGCCCTCGATATACATATTTTGTTTCGAATTTCATGTCCTGTCATCATACAAAACATTTTGAGTTTATGGGGACCAGGAGGAAAACTTTTCAATAGTTTTTCGTTGGATGTGTTGACAAAGCACCCCTTTCTTTGAAGTACTTTTACTCTGCTGAATCAGCATTTCTGACAGCAAGTTGTTGGTTTTTTTTTTTTTTTCCTGTGGAATATTTTTTGGCTAGCTACACTTTTCAGTCACATTACCCCTTGCATTAGTATTCTAGTATTGAGAACAGTAGAGAAACATTTTCAACATTGCTGCAGAGACTGCCCAAGTTTTCAGGCTTCTTAAATAATGAGAATTATTCGGTTAAGTGAAGATGAATCCTATAACAGTAAGAACATCTCACAGGGTTTTAATTTGAGAGGTAAGAAAAATAGTAGATTTTGGAGTTATGCAGAAGAATCTCTGAGTTTAGAATATTTAAAAGCTATTTTTATGGATATTCCAATCTGTTGTTATCACTGGTGTTATAATAATTATTATGTGACATTTCTTTCTCCTGTGTACTTGTCCTTTTCTTTGAAGCTATGTATTTTAAAAACAAGTATATGTTACATTATGCTTAAAGTAGACAAGAATATTAGAACAGAAGACAATTTGAATACAAGTGGAGCTTAAATTCTGAATATACTTTGCTAAGCAGAAAGTGGGAGTGGTTTTGGTCAGGCTAGGCTCCCCGTTGCCCAGGTGACTTCTGCAAATGGGACTTAAGCTTTTAAGTTACTTAAGGCTTCTTGTAAATGGATTAATCAGTTTGTCCTTTTCTACAACTAACCAACTTTAATTTTTAATACTCTATTATTTACTAACAAAAGGCACCCCTCTATATTCCATTGACTCTGTCTTTATGGAAATTCTCCAGTAAAGCCCATTCAGCACAGCGGGGACAGCTAAATCTCTCAGTTGTCCAAGCTTTACTTGTAAGAAATGGATCAATTAGAAATATTTTATTCCTTATATTTTAAATACAGAAACTGCGTCCATCCTGTGCAGAGCTGAGAAAACTGCTTTTATCAGTTCTCTAAAGTTTTCCAAACATCAAAAGAAATTCTGAAAACCCTCTTCTTAAAGATTTAACTTTCAGGTTAGTTTATGGAGTAAAATACTACTACAGAAGTTTAGTAAGTACTGGTTTTATTTCTATTGTAGTATCATAATGTTAGTAGCAGTAGTTGTGTCCTTTCCAAAGGAATTGTGTTAACAAACATGAATAAAACCTCTTGAGAAGTGGCATAACAATATTTGCAGTTTCATTTGCTCAGATAATCTTGAGACAGATATATTTATCTGATAAGATATTTTTTTGCTCCTTCACTGCCTCTGGAAAACATTTTGTTTTTCGCTCCTTGGTCTAGTGAGATGTCCTCTTTAGTGTTCTGTAACTTTGGAGTCAATTTACAGATTTTTGTAAATAAATAAATTAATGAATGTAAATAAATAGAGAATAATTAACTTAATGAATATAAATAAATAGACAATAGAGGTGACATCCTCTGTCATTAAATATTATCTTCCTTGAACATTTATTGAATGGTCTCTCTTTCTGATATAAAATATGATCAGCTGTGATAAGTTACCCATGGTTAATTCTTTGTGTGAGTTCATATCTCAGCTGTTGCATATCCCCCACTGGATGCAATATTGCATCTGTTAGCAAGATGGGGCTAATGCATGGAGGTTAAATTTGTTTATGGCCAGTGTTGTGTAATAGAACATCTGATTATTTTGTTAGATGAAAAAAGCATAATACATATTTCCTATTAAGATGACTAGATCTCATGCTTAAACTCCTGGAAGCTAAAGCTGCTGTTGCTTTAATAATGCCACCATATATATTGAGAAACTTTGAGCATAGAAGCCAATTTCTTTTTGTTTTTTCTTCATCTTTGGAAAAAAGCATATGATGAAAATGGTAATTTCAGTTTTTACCAAAATGGAAAAGGTTTTATAACTTTTTAAAATTGTGCCAGAATATTTCAGTAAAATAAATTGTATCATCTGTGCTTGATTTTGATTGAGAATTTATCAAAACTATTCATAAACAGTTATCCGATGGTTACAAATGTTGACTGTTTAGATAACAAAAGACTGTTCAGCCTTTCAAGGAAAGGAATAAAATGACAACTAAAATTTCAAGTGAGAAGCATCCAGAGCAGGAAGGGTGCATGTTTTAAGTAGCTCTTTTCTTCTTTTTTACAGATGATGATAAAAAAATACATTCATCTTTTAGGGCCAGCAGTGCTTGCACATAACCAAGCCTGACTTTAAACAATTGCCATTTATTTTTCCTGTTGTTGATTAAGATTAGACTATCACTCATCAGCATTGGCAGTTCTGTTTGAAATAATTTAGCAGGTTAAATCTGGAAGTAGGAGAACAGTTCTTCCGTTTGTAAAATGCAGGAACGCTGGTTAATTTAATTCTTGCAATTAAAATCTACAGGTGAATCTTTAAAATGAAGTTACAGAATTGCAAAGAAACAACTACCATTTCTCATGCGTTAGAAAGAAACAACTGCCATTTTTTACCGAGTTTTTTTTTTTGATCAGGGTCAAAGTGAGAGAGATTCATGTATTTTTATTGCAGCATATGTACTCGTTTCTAGTTCTTATACAAATAGTCTTGAGTGCTTACTATAATCAAGTCAGAAATGCAAATTCAGAATTACAGCTGCTTAGTCTAATTTTAAACATATCTATTATCTCTGTAATCTACATTTCCAGTGCTTAGATGCTACGCAGAAATACTTCTAAGAAAAATAAATTGTCAGGAAGTCCATGAATGAAGGAGGATGAGGCTGTGTAGGGATAGAATAGGAATAAATAGTTTCAAACAAATATTCTAGTTGGCTGGGAGCACTAGTCAGAGCCCTCAGCAGTATGCAAAACTGTCACTTGTACTTGGGTGGGCTGCCCATGCTTTCTGTAAAATTCAAGCCTATTTCATTCAGCTGACAAAATGTTTTGGACTTTTGGACTTGCTAAATACTGTTTCTGGGTCACATCTGATATCTAGCGAGAACAGGAACATTTGAAAAAAAAAAAAAGAGAGAAAAACTGTTGCTATCTTATGATATAATTTTACTTGCATGGCTTAGGGAAAATTCAGTGTATGGCTAAGGCAGCCAGCATACTGAATCCCTGGATGCTTTAATCTGCTCTTGCACACTAAAAAGTTTTTAGGTGACTTGCATCCTTGAACAAAGTTTTTTCTTTTATACTCAAATTCAAACCCTTGCATTCAGGCCTAAGCCCAGGGAATATTGGGTCAGTGCAGGTCGGAGTAATGAAACTGTACAGGTGCTTTCTAGATGCTAAAGAACAGTCAGGACACAAGTCCTGAGCAGGATTGTCTTCTACTCATGCTCCGTTTGTGTGAAAACCAGCATCAAACCTTATATAAATTTTATCATTCCCCTGCATGCTTTCCTCATCTTCTAAATAACTTAAGTGCATTTCCACAGCATTTTCTACAGCCTTACAAATACTTTTTGGCTTGCCTTGCTCTAATTCTGTATTTACTGCCAACAGTATTTTTTTCTTTACAAATTCAGCCTAAGAACCAGAAAACATATGGGGTATCTATGTTCGATATTTACCTTCAGTTGGCAGGGTAAGAAATAGCATTTCATTATTAATTTTTATAATATTTAATATATTTAATTATAATTTCTTTACTGCAATCAGAGAAACGATCACCTTGCTTCTTATGGACTCTTCTTGGAATACCAGCCAGAGGTATTTTATGGTCCCAGGTGATCTCAAACGCTGCAGCATAACCTAATTTACATGACAGAGTAATATGGAAGCATACATTTTGTGCAAACATAGCCAAAAAACCGTCAGAATTAATGTCTTGAAGTAGTTGAGAAAACTGAGTGACTATAGTAGCCATGGTGACTTTTTTTTTCTTTGCTTTAAGTAGAAGTATCACTGATTAGTAGTCTTTACGTGAGTCTTAAACTGGGTATCCATTCAGCAAACTACAAATTTGGTGGCAGCGAAAGAAAAATCAGATATGTGGACAGACCCCACACATGAAAAGCTGTGTGGCTTGGATGCAAAAAGAGGAGGCTTGCAAACACAATTATGTTGAGAGCTGTAATGATGACACACGTGTTTTTTTGAGGCTCCACACTCCATGTTCTTCTTGTTTGCTACTAGTTTCAGAACTGTTTTGGCTTGACAGGCGCTGAAGTTGTACCCTTTAGCTCAGATGCTGCAAGAGACTGACTTTGGACTGACAGATCCTTCGAAACTCAGTTGCATTCTAAGGGTGGAGTCAGCTTAATTTTATTTTAATTGTTTTATAGCTTTTGTGTTCACAAGAATGATATTGAGATGCACTGACAACATGAGTGTGTTCAGGTCTCCTGTCGGCTTAATGAGTTTATTTTTGCTGGGTGGTTGACAGTCAACCAAAAGAAACAAACAAACAAAAAATTACATAGCCCAAGAACAGCTTCTTGGCAGATTTTTCATAAAAAGATCAGTCAGGAGGAAGGGGAAACACTTTTTTTTTTAAATAAGTTTTCCATAATGATGTAAAAATTGGGATCTCTTATTTTTGCTCTCTCTGCACCATAAAAGTGTTGGAGATGGTGTGAGGTCCATTCTGTTGCCATGATATCCAGAAGAAAGGTTTCTTGTACCCTAAGGATGTTTCAGGACTTGTGGTGGCTAAAGCCTTTCCTGATCCACCCTTGGGAGCTAATTCACAATAATTAAGTATTTCTTGAAACAGAGCGTGAACGAGATAGACTCTGTAATGATAGGACATGGGTGGACCAGAGCAATTAGTATTTGGTTACACAAAAGGAACAGCTGCGAAGGAAGGACTAAAAGCCACACTCCCCAAGGAAATAAGATGTTGGAGTTTAAATGCTTTAGGTGTACTTGAATTTAGTGGTGTGATTTGGGCAGTTTGAACCTGGATCTTCAAGATTTTGAGTGACCTTGTCTGCTCAGGTCTTGGCTATGCTGGTTTGGATGTTTCTCTTTTATTACTGTTCTTCATTAAAAGTTTTTTTCATTGGGATGAAACCACGAAAACGTAAGTGAGGAAAGAATTTTGAAGTCACTCTTTTAAAAATGTATTTTTAATCATTTCCACCTAGCTCTAATTAGAAATTACTAAAAAAATGCTTAGAATTGAAGTAACTTCTTGTCCATTATAGCTAGGGCGTAGGAAATACAAAGTGTAGCTGCTGTGGGAAAGGTATGTTGCAGGAAGACTTTCATCAGCTTCAAACACTTAGAGCTCCTTTAAATAAGAGGGAAATATGTAAATAGAGAAAACATACTGTGTCTTGAATAGATGAACTTCCTTTATGCATTAAAAACAAAAAAAAGAGCACCCATATAGAACCTTAGCTCTGGTGTTCATGTAATACCCCTTTTGTAGTAAATTAGGTGCCTCAAATCTGAAATATGTTTCTCCAATCTCAAGAAATGTGCAAAACATGAGAGAGACTTCACAATGACCAAGTAGAAAGATTTATTTTACCAGGGGCCTCTTCAGTATTGCAGATGGGTTACTGGGTGTCTTAGCTAAGGGACTAGTTTGGGTATTCAGATTATGCAAGATCAAATCCTTGATCCTTTAAAAGTAATTACAGAATTTCCATTAATGTTGCAAGGTTCTTACCCAATACTACTGGAGCTGGCTCTGCCTTTGGGTGTAGACTGTGTCTAGATCTTCTAAGTGTAGCAGGAGCCAGTTCTGTGTGGTATTACAATGATACATAAATTACTTAAATCTCTGGAAAATTTAAATGCTTATCTGAGTTACCTTATAGAGCTGTTGTGAGTACTAATTGTATCTGTTACATGCTTTAGAAGGCAAATGATTTATGCGAGTGGGATTTTTTTTTTTTAACAGGTTAAAAAAAACCCAAACCAAAAACCAGTAAGTGTGCAGTACATCATCACTTCTTTGCATCCGATTTCTCAGCTGCTGAAAATATGCAATACACACTGCTCAAACTTTTATTTTAATGAGCTATTTTTTGTTCCTGTTTTGATCTAAAGATAGCTTTTCCTCTGAAGTGAGAAACTTGTTCTGTCATGTTGGGCCAGCTGAACAAAACATTACAGATGGACTCAGTTATCTAAGCACGAGCTTGTAACACACCGTTTTAGACACCTTACAGTATTCAGCTTGCTCTTCAGTTAGGTCATGGGTCTCATGCAGGTCCTCTATCATATCTGTTGCTGCTGTCTTGCTTCTGTACAAGGTCCTGGGTTAAGCTCATCTCGGTGATGAAAAAAAGAAACACAAACATATCAGAGCATTGAGTTACTTGATGAGTTTCATTATATTTCTCTCAAATGGTGTTAACATTGGTGGAAGAGTGCCATGGGAGGAACCACAATTCTTGGTTAGTCTTTAGTGTGGCAAGGTACATTAAATAATTATGAAATTTGGTGAGGGTACTGACATTTAAGAGATCCCTCAAATAAGTGGAAATAGGGAGAATTATGAATGTTGTCTTAAAATTGTGTGTATTATAGGTGTCTGTATCTCACATGCAGAATATCCTGTATGAAGGATCTAAATTTGTTGTTGGTCTGTGTTTTAAATATAGAGAGTACTATGGAAAAATCTTACAAAGTGAGGAGCAAGATATGTCAAGGATGGTGATCGTAGTCAATATGTTAGAAAGGTTTCATTGTTTGTTTCTCCAAGGAAATTTTGGTGTCTGAGGAACAACTATTGCACTTTCATTTTTGGTTCCCACTAAATAAAATAGATCAATTTGATGAAGGTTTGTAATCACTTAAATTTCTTCTGTCACAATAGTGATACTACCATGTGCAGTCCTTGCACATGTTTCATCATCACTAAAGAAAGTGTTGGGTTTTAGCCATATTTATCAAGGTCTTCTCATTTGAAAGTGCAAAACAAAACAAAAAAACCTACCACATTTTACTTCTGTTAAATAAAGTATTTGTCTATTGTCAATCCTAAACTTCAGTCCAAACTTCAGTCCAAAAAGTATAAATCTATATAGTTCTCACTAATTTAATGAAAATTATGTGTTGGTAATATTTTTAAAGTTAAAATTGCATTTTGCAGAATACTGTGGAAAAGATGAAAATTAGACAGCCTTATTTTTTATTATAATAAATTATTTATGCGTTGGGTAATTTCTGGATATCTTATGTGTTAATGTAATGAATAGTTCCACTGCTGAACTATTTCATGCTAAGTTATGTTCTTAAGCTAAAGGAAAACAACAGTTTTTAAGAGCTGTATTTGTGTGAAAACTGTTAGCAAATGCTTATCATTGTAGTGAGGCTTCAGTAAAGTGTAAATTATTATTCCTTGAGTTATATTTCAAGACAACTGAATGTAAGGAGATGCTTTTTTGCTACACACTTGCTCAGAGTTGCTACAGTCCAATATTTGCTGTCGTATTGCTCTTTTTGTTACTGTTTTTTTGTGGTGAAGGCTTGTGATTTCATTAACATTTATTTTAAAACCTGAAAAACCTGACAAAGGGCTAACTAGAAAATAATTCTGTTTTCCGTGTAGATAAGCACAGAAATACATGAATAAAAATCAGGTTGGCCTCTCCTCCACGCTTCAGAAGTCTCCTGTGTGGCTTTATGAACCTTTGGGAAATGGGCCACGTTATCTTCAATTTTGTAAATAATTAACAGTCTCTGTATGATTATTTTTATCAAAAGTATATTTCTAGATTAATTTGCAGATAATAATAGTTGTAGTTCTTGAGAGGCTTTTCTGTTTTTGCTGTTTTTGTTTATATTTCTGGCATAGGAGAGTAGGATCTTGCCCATTAGCCACCTTCCTTCTGCGGGAAGCCATGCATTGAATGAGGGAGTTAAACAATTTTCACAGACTTTGAACTTGTGTCACATTGTGATAACCCTTGAAACCCAAACATGTATCCTATATGTTAACTCCACCTATAGTTTCCACAAACCGTCTTAAGAGAGCTTCTTTGTCACTCGCAGCATCAGAACACAGGGTTGTGTTTGTCCTTTGAATTAAGCAACAGTGATTAAATTACACATGCTTTCGTGATCCTTATTTTTCCTGCCTAAAGAATGGTATGGTGACCTTGTGTTGACACTATAGAGAATGTGTGCTTTGTTAACTGCATTCGAAATCTGCCCCTGAAGTTTAAACCAGAGGCACTTGTTCTAAAACACCAGCTTTGTTTTTTGGGGTTATCACTATCACATCTGGACCTTCGCTACCTTAGGTGCCATGTGGTAGTACTTATTCTCCTTCCTTGTATTTATTTGACGTTATTTGCTTAATGTAAGAAAACAAGCCTGTACTACGTTTATTTTTAAGAGAAAAAAATGACTTTCTCTGGAATGATGACAATGAGCTGTTTATTACCACAAGCTGTGCATTTTATTTTCTCTTAGTTAGAAAGCAGTGATTTGTCTGAATTTTTGGAGTGGTTTTTAAGTGAATAATGATATAAGAGCATTCTTACTTGAGGCTTCTTATAAATGTAGTTATTTATATGAGGAGAAACTGTTCAAGCGTGGATTATTTATGCAGGGGAGAAAACTGGCTCTGGATTGATATAATTTTTCTTTCCCATCTTCTCTGAACTAATTTGTTTTTCTCTGTGCAGCGAGCTCTGCATATGCTTGCAACTTTGTTTTAGACACTTAGGAGCTCCTTGTACCATTTCTCATAATAAAATGATCCAATTCAAACCTTACCTTCTGTTCTTCAAGGCAAACTTTGTTCCCTCATGGCTTCAAAGAAGTGTTATGGCCTTTCCCCTTTCATTTTTAGCAGACCTGGTTTTATCATACATTTAAAAAATAGAACTGAGATTTTTTTTTCTTGGTCTAGTGGTATTTGCATGTTCTTTTCTTAATTTTTGTATTTTTTTTTCCTCTGCAACAATTGAGAGATGGATGAGAAGACTAGCTGCATTTTTGCCCCCCCTCTTTTGATTTCGCTTTTGATGCCAGTCCTGTCCTAAGACAGTCCAGTCTATGCCTGGAGCCTGGGCTCAACTCCATGAGTGAACTGTGATGTGAATCCACCCTGTTTAGCCACCGGATTGTTTCAAAGTTGGTAATTCTGCCTAAAGCATTGTTCATTATTGACAATAAACATAAAGAGAAGATGTAGAGGATTTTATATCAATAAAGATCTTTCCTACCTAGAGCCAAGAATGACCTAAGTTTTTTTTTTTTTTTTTTTAGATACACCAGCAGGATCTGTCTGTAAACAGTTTCTAAGCAACAGCTGCCTGTCCTCTAGAAAGAATGTCACTTTTTATCCATGACTCCTGGGTTTTATAGCCTTTCTGCCCAAATCAGCACCCTAGATTAGGGGGAGGTTGGAGCAGTCTTGTCAGCAATGATAGTTCTTCTTTTTTCTAGTAGCAACCACCTACGGTGTGTTTGAAATTAAATCGCTGTCTCCTTTATTGTTGGTTTCTCAACAGCTTTGCTGTCACAGTCCAGCACTGTGAATTATTTCCATGCAGTTTCATAAACATTCTGTAATGATCAAAGAATGTGTATTTCTGCTTCCATTTAAATCCAAGAGGTGACAAACCAGAAACAGCTAATTCTTTTTTTTTTCTTTTTTTTTCTTTTTTTTTAATGCTTACATGGTTTGAGCTGATTTTAAGGCAAAACCTGAGTTTTCCCCACAGCATAGCAGGTGTCTTTCTTCATCAAGAGTTGTGTGGCATCTGTCTCAAAGACTGGGGTAATTCAGAGGCAAAGGAAACGAGAGCCCTTTGTGATCAGATTTTTATTACCTGGGAGCCTGCAGCTCAAGTGACCAGTTTTCTGAGACTTGCCTGCATTAAGCACTGTTGAATAATTTGCATCTAGAGGTCAAGCAGTAACAACTACCCAAGAAAGAGAGCTAACCTTTTCCGTGGTAATATAGTGGTAAATAGGAAAAAAAGGAAAGAGAGACTAATCTCACTGGACATTGTAAGCTCTTGTAATCAATTTTAAACAGATGTTCCTTGAAAACAGCAATCATTTTCTTTTAGCCAAGGATCCATATAAGATGAAGTATAGAAAAACAATTTTTAGAGGGGTTTTTGGTTTGGTTTACTACCAAAATCTTTTAAAAGAATGTTAAGCTTGGGGCTGTGGAGATCAAGTAATTGGTTCAGGCTATTAGAACTGTCTATATTGCAGCTGAGCTACCATGTCTTGCCTTAGCTGAGACTGCTTTTGAGATGGGGAAACACAGATCTTGTGGAAAATAGGTTAAGAGGTGAGAAAGAGTCAGCTGGAATCTGTCCCCCATTATATTCCAAGTAGCTCTAGAAAGCAGCCTTCAAGAAAATATGGTGGAGGTTACTTACAGAAAAAGCTTGAATTTTAACATACTAATTCCATGCTCCCATTTATGAGTTGTTTTTGCCAATTCTTTGAGACAGCGGAAGTAAACTTTCAGTTCATTGAAGATTTGGGAGGAACAAGAGTAGCCCCACGAGTTAGCATGGGATGGTAGGACCTCCGTAAGTGTATTGTTCGTTTTACTTATTTATTTTCAATTTGCTCTCTCTTATCTGCTACTGTTAGAGTTAAATAGTATTTCAGTCTGAAAAATGGTCTTACTGCTTTTACTAACAGTGCCTAAAGAGAAGGTCTGTGGATGTTGGAATCAGTTAGATTTGAGTAATAGTTATGATCGATAACATAGGCTGTAGCCTATGGCCTGTTTTAAGGGAATTGTAGAGTTTATTTCTTCCGCAGAAGAGGTAAAATCATAGGTCTTTGTCTGAGTGCTTTTGAGAAAAACAGAAATCTCTTGTATATGTTTCCTCTGTTACTACGAGAAGTTGTCTTGTTTCTTACAACTGTCTTTATTTCCTTTGTTTGATTTGAAATCAGACATTTCTGCTATGTACAGAATGGGGAGTAAAAAAGTAATTGAGGCATTTTTCTGGCTTGCATTAAGAAATAAAAATGAGTAGAAGGAATTCTGACTTATGAAAGAGAGGTTAGCTGCTATTATGTGCAACTGGGAAACGCAACAAGAAAGGCAGTTTAAAATACCTGTATGTTTAAAAAGCTAATATTAAAGTAAAAAAAAGTTGAGTAAGAAGACATATGAAACATGAGCTTTTGAAGAACTTTCTATGAAAAGGGCAATAAAACTAAGATTTGTGACATTCTTACTTTTTAGGGGCTGCTAGGGTGGCTTCCTATCAAATAACATAAAAATAGACTGCGATGAAAGACTGAGAGTAAATTCTCTTTTTTACTGTTCTCAGCATTCTCTCCTTCTCCATTACATTTTGGCCAAGAGTAGTGTATTGTTAGAAAATTCAGACTAAAACTAAGCTTTTGTGGCTTCCTTTATTTCTGTTCATTTCTTACATAAAAGAAATGGTATTCTCAGTCAATCACTATCAATAATTGGTTGATATTTCCTTCTAGATTTGGGCTAAACTTACTTGATAATTTCTCTTTCATATAGTAATAATTTCTCATTATTATTTCTCTATTATTCCGCAAGACATGGATAAATCCGAATGAAAGTGTTTGTTACTAAATATTATCCTGTATACTAAATATTCTTTTCTGTACAAGTAGAATTCTTCCATCTTTTGCAAGCTCTTGGTTTATTAAAACCCCCTTGCTTTTCATAAGCAAACTACTGTAGCTCTGTTTCCTGCATATATTAGGAAAATGTTTGAAGACTGAAGGGAGTGACCATGCAGTGAGTCATCTTCTGTTGAGAATAAAACCTGATACATTTGTGAATGAAATCTGGCTTTGTGAAGTAGAGCATGTAGTTCGTTATTATTGTGTTTTGGGGGATTTTTTTTTTTTTTTTTGGTATATTTTTGCTTTTAACAGATGTGCAAATTAGGAAAGTTTTAATTAGAGTTGGGAAGTCATGTCTTACACATTTATAAATCTGCAAATATTGGGATGAATTGGGTTTAGTAGAACTTTTCTATGACTAGGAATATCTGCCTGAGGTGTTTGGAATAATTTCTGGAGGTGCCTCCATAGACACTCTTTAAGGAACTCTGATTCCTAAACACAAACAGCAGGATGCCTAAAAAGTTTGAAAGTGAACTGAACGCCAAAAGCTTGATGAAGCTCCTTGACTATTAAGTAGCTTGTGTTAGAACAAGTAGAGGATTTTAGCAGAAATGTGAATTGATCTGATCACGTACATGAAATGCCAAAGTCTGCATAAGTCTAACTCAGAAAATATTATACATGGTGATTACAGGCAAAGTTAGTAACAAAACCTGGTATTCTTTCTGTAACGGTAGTTGAAAATGAAGAGGATATGTATGGGTTGATTCATCCCTGGTTATTCCATTCTAGCCTGTAAGAACTAGCTGTTTTTGGAGTTCCTGAGTCTCAGGGTAGCAACTGGACAATAGTTTTTAATTGAGGACAGATGTGTTATTGTTTCATAACTTCTCTTGTTAATATTTGCCTCCTCTCTGAAACATTCTGCTGCAACTGGTTCCACAAATCTGAGGGAAGAAGTACTGCCTATTTGACGATAGAAACCTGATGACTGAAGAATTTGAGCTGCATTTAAGTTCTTGTATCATGGATAGTAATGTGAGTTCTATTCATCTCCATGCTGTCCGTCGTCACATTATTTTAATCATATTTCTTCTCTGTGATTTATATTGAAAATTGAAGATTGAAGTGTGTTTAGACTCTTTTCCTGTGGAAAACTTTCAATGCCTCTCATCATGGAGACTTTATAGATACATGTTCTAGTTCTAGCAGACCTTTCTGCAGGTGGAAGGGCACATGGCATTAAAGATGTAGATGTGTAATAGATTTATACAAGTCATGTTGAAGTATTCCCCCCCCACGTCCTCTTTCCATTTCCTGAACAAAACCAAATCTGTGCAGAACTGCTGGTTTTGAAAGGGCTTCCAACTGTGACTCCAGGATCAGTTTCTAACTCCAAGCCAATCATTTTACATGTAAAGTAGGGTTGCTTTTCCCTATGTTTTCCCCATGTTGTTCCTCATATTTTGCAGTGATGAAAATGCACTTTCATCTGCCATCTTTGCCCCTCGCCACTGAGCTTGATAAGATCTGCAGTTTTGTGTGGTGAGATTTATACAGGAGTATTCTGCTTTTATTTTTGCTTTTTTTTTTTTTTAAATTTTATTTGTCATTAGCAAATAGTCACTTCACTCTTCGCCTCCTTTTTTCCAAGTGGTGCCAGGAGTTCAGTCTGTGGACTAGTGATACTATACAAGTTATATAGGGAAGATGTGAGGTTGTGCTTTACCTTCCAGTTAGATAAACAAGTTAACTATTTTAATAGGCAATATAATTATATTGTTATGGACTTAAGTTCTGCAATGAAATAGGAAAAGCTCATCGACGATGAGGCAGAAGTTGTCTGTCTGAAGACAGCTTTCCTGAGCTGTAGTCAGGGATCACAGAAGAGGAAGACTCTTGCTTTTGAATGAGCATAGGACTAAAACCATTACTATTGAAAACATATGAAACAATCATACACATTTTGGTTCAAAGCCTTGTAGGAAGCGGGGAAAAAAAAGCCAAATTCACTATGGTAGTGTTTGATTCCAAAAGGAACTACACATACAGGGAGACATGCTTAAAAGGCAGTTAAAAAGAATACTAAAGCATACTAATTTCCTGGGGGTTATTGTTCTTAAGAAATTTCAAGGCAGTAAGGAAAAAAAATAATGTTCATTAAAATAGAAAATGAAGAAAAGACAATGAGGAATCAGGACAGTAGAGAAAGCTATTTTTAGATAAGTAAATATTTTTGTAAAAGGTATCATAATGTGCAAGTATTCAATGCCCAAAATATTGTAAGGGAGGCCAAAAATAATTCTGCAAAAATGTTCAAGATGTGAAAACCAATTATGAATCTTTTTCAAATCCTTTGGAAGCAAGAAGTGTTCCAGCGAGTTGGCAGCCATTAGACAAGTGAGGTACAAAAGGTAGAGTGAAAGACCACGAGGCACAGCAGAAAAGCCAGGGAGATTCTGTGCATCCTTGTTAACTGTGAAACAGCTTATGAAGGATTTTCATAGAGTAGCTTACAGGAAAGGTGTCTGAGACTGAAGTGTTAATTAAAGGTGTTTTAGAGGAAATAGGTACAATGAATAGTATCAGGTGACTAAAGTGGAATTTTTTTTTTTAGATCACCACGTATTCATTTTTTAATGATTGGTCTCACACTTGCTGCTCTCTGTGTCTAAGATACGATGGCTGGCTTAAGTGCTAGGTTTCATTCCACAGTAAGCATTGATTAGTTTTGTCTTTTGTAATTCCTGGATTGACATTATCTGATTGTTACCAATTTTTATTAACACTTAATGTATTATCTTGTTTGAAAAGGTATGTAAGGTGACAGGTGTTTTTTTTTTTTTTAAAATCACTTCACTTTCCATTATAATCCTATATGAAAACTATTTGTATTCCATTGACGTGCCTGTAGTAGTTTAGGTGACCTGAAACATTTTGTTGCCGTTTTTAAGTTTATCTGGGTTCCTTTGTTCTCCTAATCTTCACAGAGATTATTTTTTCAGACACACTGATCAAAGATTCACTATCAAGATGGAAACTGTGTATGAAAAGAAAAGTTCTTCTGTGGAAAAATTAATCTGACGTTAGCTAAATTGCTTTTTTTGAAGAACTAGCACTTCATTGTCATCTGTTTACTTCTTGCATTTCCATTAGCCTGCAAATACTAGTCATTTGTTAATTAATCCAGTCAGAATTTGCAGGCTTTTATGTATTTATGCAAGAACTTACTTCATGTTTTAATGTTGGTACAGAAGAAAATGCATTTTCTTTCTGTCTTTCTTTCTGTCTTTGTCTTTCTTTCTGACTTTCTCCTCAACTTAAGGGATTTTCAGTTCCAGTAAGAGTAATCTTGTAGTTCGACTGGAAAGGTGTTTTGAAGACTGAAAAAGAAATGGGTTAGATATGTTGGTTTTCTCTGTGGTCAGGGCACAAAGTGATGGTAATTGCTTGGACAGGTTACAAACAATTCAAAATACAACCCTACAGTCACTTTTTGTCCTTGATTTGAAGGCATAGAAAATACTTATTGCTGTTAAATATCTATATATCTCTATACATTCTTTTTTCTGAGTTGATAATATTCCCTTCTGTATTGCTCCTCCAGGTTCTTCTCAGAGCCATTAGTGATTAAAGCAGTTTCTTTTTGAGAATAGCACCATAGCATCAGTGAAAAAATACTTTTAATTCTTTAAAATGTCCTTGCACGGAACCTCATGTAATAAAGTTTGAATTTTTTTATGTTTGAAATTCCAATTTTTTTTTATTTTTAATTTTTTTTAATTTTTGTATTAATTTCGAAATGGCTACTTACAGAACTTGGTAGTGCAGAACTGAAAGCATCTCAGATTTAAGTAATCTGACCATATGGATATGGCTGTTACTTTTCCAGATGAATGAATTGTGAGGATTCAAATATCTGACATATGTAAGTTAAGTATCTGACAATGTATCTCTCTCACTGGAGCTGTACAGTCTGTATCCATGTGTGTTTATATATATCTGCTGGTTCAAAAAGTACAGTTGTGGAGTGATGGATGTTTTAAGGATCAAGCACTGTTCTTCAGACCTCTTTATGTAATGGATATAGAAAGATCCCATATTTAAATGCTACTTATTTTCTGGCATATGGATTTTTCTGAATTTTCAATAAGGTCAGCCATTTTTTTCTTCCTCTGTGGAGTTAGGACAAAACCAAGTAAGCTGAGTAACTTTTGTATATTTGTCTGATACCTCTTTGCTCTGTCCTTCTCAAGAGCAGAGATTTCTATCTGCAAAGCCAAGTATATTCTCTTTACCATTTCATAGTATGCTTTTACAAGACAAGTGCTGTCCTGCTTCTGGGACAAATGGATGCAATCAAGGCAGTTTCTAATCCGTGATGATTGCAGATTTCTTTGAAGTCAATGGGTGTCTTGAGCATCCTCTTATAGGCTCAGTAGAGGGGATGTTTGAACAGCTTTCTAAGTGTAGCAGACTTCCCACCAACTCCTACGAAGTTGCTGTACTTTTCTCATCTGTTTAAAATTCATGTGCTTCTGGCTTCTTAAGATTGCTTTTTCTCTTCTCTCTCTGTGTTCGTGATTCTTTCACCTTCAGTCAATAATAGGAAATCCTGTGCGAATTGAAAAGCCTGTAGTACCCAGATGTCAGCTGGCATTCACTATGCTACAGTGTTCCTTCAAGTCAGTTGTTTTCAAAGGAGAAGAAAATTGTTCATTATAAATATATTTAATAAAATCACACCGCTCATTGAGTTTTTGCTGGTTTGCCTGGGGGTGTGAATAAAAACATGATCAACTTAAACATGGCATCACTTTTTTCAGTATTACTGTAAAAAGCATATTAAGCTTTCATTACAGTCCTTCCATTTTCAGGGTTTTATATCACCTACTAATTTACTCATTATAGGAATGTTACATGAAAGGTCCATGTTGAACCAATCAAATTTTATTTGCAGAAAAATGCTCTCCAAACAGCCTTTCCACCTGTTCAGGAAGACATGCAGTTTGCAAAAATTGTACTAAAAAAATCCAGACCCTTTTGTTCAGAGAGAAGGAAATGTCAGATTAGGGTTCTCTGTATGATGAGAAAAAATTAGTTTAGCTTATGGACTAAAAAATATTTTTTCGGTAATTATTTTTCTTTTAATTCTATTCATATGCTCAAAGTTCAGTATATAGTGATGTACATATATTTCTTGAGGTTTTTTTTTAAATTCAATCTAAGTTAAATAATAACATCTATTTAGTAATCCCTGAAAAGATTATTTTTCTCTATTTTTCATTATTCTCCATTTATTTATTTTGCTTCCTGTATCTGCATCCATATAGCAAGAACCTGATCCATAATGCATAACATCACGTCAGTGCTTCCAGATTTAATTCCTTTTTTAAAAAATGAGGGAGGGGGGAAAGCAAGAGATACTCACCTTGTAGTTGTCATACACACACGGGTAGTGATGTTGTTTATGATTCCTTGAGAGAGGAGGCTGGTTTTATATATTTTAGTACCTTTGGTTTTGAGTTTTGGACAAAGATCCCATTCTGGTTTTGCTAAATGCTATAATACCCGGCAAAGCCAGACTCAGTCGCTCTGTTCAGAATGAAAGACATCAGCTGGATTTAGACAGACAGAGTGCAAACACAGACTGAGTTAGAATTGATCGGCAAGGTAAGGCTTGGTGACAGCAACCCAACCCAACCCAACTGCCATTGAGTTTCTTTACGTGGTGTAGCCAAGAACAGTATGGGGAGGGGATTGAAAGAAAGCAGTGAGGAGACAGACCTTTGGAAGAGTTTCCTTGCAGGTGTCAAGTGCAGCTTTTGAGAAGGTTGAAAGTCACCTGTTAAACAATTTAGTCAGCTGCGTTATGGGATGTTTATAGCTGAAGTCAACTTCCTGTTGCAGAAGGCTTATTTTCGGCAGTTCTTCAGTTCCATGGCTAACTTAAGCAGCTGCTGTTGATGATTCTCGTTCTGCGCCACCTCCTGAGCTATACTGTAATATTTGTGCACAGCTGATCTGTGCTGAATTAACTCTCTTTTTAAAAAATGCCTATTTTAAACCTGGATTTCTTTCTTGGTTTCATCTGGTTCATTATACACCTGAACAAGTACTTGTACGAGCAGAACTGAGAGCAGAGCACGGCGATAGGAAGAAGTGGTGCGGAGTAGGTGGACACTGCTGAAACCATCACTGCTGCGGAAGGAAAGCCTCATTAAACTGCAGGCCAGTAGGTGTCTGTAGTAAAGTTTTGAAAAACTTTAAAAGTGAAGGTGAACAATATGATGCAGAAAGGTGATTTATTTCATGGAAGAAGTTTGAGAAAGCACTGGCTTTACAAAAAACTAAAGTATCTTTGTAACAGTTTCCTGAGTGCATATGATGGAATAAGATTTCCATTAACAGAAAGTGAGATGCAGGATGGTAATATCAAGAAGAGGAGGGGAGGAAGTTTAGCTTCAGGTATATGGATGAATTGGAATGTCATAAGAGTGTAAAATCTGGAAGATTAGGTGTAGCTTGGATAGGATGACATAAAAGGAAATCCAAAAATAGTACCTATGTAACAGGACAGAGAGATAGTAATTTCATTTTTGACTGTGGATATGATTATCCAGACACAAGGTATAGAAGCCACATGACTTTCTTCTATACCTCTCTAGTGTCTTGATAACTGCTCTAAAACCTGAATATCAGGACTGAATGCAGTATGGCCTTTCTGTTGCTTTCCATATGACCTTTAAAACCTTTTAGTCATTCCTTTTCACGCTATTCCCACTCTATTCAGAAGTAGCCAGTTTTTGTTCTTTGTTGCTTTATACTTTTGCATTTTTGTTATATTGCAACAGTTTTCTCGAATGATCCCAATTTACTAAATAACTCAGATTTTGTGGCTGAATTATTTTCATTGTTGTCTGTTTATCTTTGCGGTGTTTGCAGTTTTATCACTTTACCTGTGATACCTTTTTTTATTCTTTCTTCTGTAGAAAATATAAGGTGCTTGGGAAAATATTTTATTTCAAGTAATGGATCGCCAGCCTGAAGAGGCTGAAAAATTTTCTTCTACCTGAGAAATCATACCAACATCTAAACTGATTTTCTTGGGGCAGGTAGATAAATTGATTATGGCAGGAAGACATTTATGCTGGAAAAGACTCGTAGCTGGTAGTTAAAGCCTTTGATTTGATCAATGCTCGTTAGTCATGGTAAAACGAAGGTAAAGCAGAAAAGCATCCCTTTGAGGGTTTATTTATATTGGTCACCTGAATATTGATGTAAGCCTTTGCCAGTTGCTCCACATTGAACTTTCATGTGCAGATATTCTTAAATGATGCTTCTGGTTTTTGTAGCAGTGAAGACATTTGTATTGATTTTTTTTTTTTGGGGGGGGGTGGGGTGTGTGTGCAAATATTGGATTAACATACTTTTACATAGATATATTTGGAACAAGTGAAAATTTCATTACTTAATAGTTTTCTTGAAGTTACCTGCAAGGCTAAGCATGCTTTCTGCGTAGATTAAGGCTGAAGTCAGAATTAAGTTGGTATTTGAATGGAGATGTACGTAAAGAGTAACTAGTAATTTCAGTAATTTACATCCGTTGTTTATTGTTGCATTCATAGTATTAGTAGAAAGCTGAGGAGAAGTCTGAATACATCATCAGATATATTAATTTTTGCCCTCATACATGCTTTTGAAGGAACTTTAAATTATACTTGCAAATTGGCACAGAGAATCATCAAGTAGAACATACTGTTTGATATTATCCCCTCCCACCTGTGCCCCCCAAATCTGGGATGCTCTAGGTATGATTTTGTGAAAGATTGCACGCAGGACATGTTTGTGTGATGTTCTCGGAGACTGCACGAACTTAGAATCATTGCAGAAATTTAAAAAAGTTAGTAGAATTTAAATGTTAGCTTAAATGGGGCTGAAAATGCCTCTGTAGTCAAAATTTGCCTTTTAAAAAAATTATTGGATTTTAGAACCATTATATGAATTAGAAAGCTTAAGAGAGTTTATTTTCCATTTACAAGGTAACATAAATATAGTCAAGCTCTTCCATGATGAAATTGTGGTATTAAAAACTATTCTCAAATACTTTTAAAGTCAGCATAGTGTGTTTGTGATTTA
The DNA here is from genome assembly GCF_947461875.1 of Haliaeetus albicilla. Lineage (NCBI taxonomy): Eukaryota > Metazoa > Chordata > Aves > Accipitriformes > Accipitridae > Haliaeetus > Haliaeetus albicilla. The sequence goes on along the minus strand of NC_091483.1, from coordinate 81,225,355 downwards.
CAAAAAATAAGGAAATGACTAAAAAAAACACAGAGGCAATTTGTATAATATTTTTGTGAACTTCTTTCTGTATAAAAGAAATATTTATTGGGTCGAAAAGTACTCCTGATTTGCCTAAATGTGGAATTTCCCATCTCTTCAGTAAAATTCTTTATGTGGCATGAACTCTTAAGAAATCTCATCTGGGATGTGCAAAGGCAAAGCTGGAATAAAAAGACAGTTGCTGTTAGAGACAGGGAGGGATTTCTTGGTTCCCTTCATGGTGAATCAGAACTGTGGGATTGGCAAAGGAAAATCCTGGGCCTATTATTAGATACAAGAAATGACTGTGTTGGTTGTATTCAAATTTTTTCATTTGGAATTAAAAAAAAAATGTTGTGTGTTTTTTTGTTTTTTCTTTTTTTTTTTTTTTTCTTCCCCCTTACAATATATAAGGCTTATAATATATCCCTCTAAGCATTTAGAGTAATAGCACTTTTAATACTGTTTTAGCAGTCTTGCCACTGGTATGAAGTTGCAGGTCTCACAGCTGAAGAAATAGTGTTGTAAAAAGCCAATAGCAGTTTGTGTTGGCCAGTGGGTTTTATGAGCAGTATCTACCAGAAAAGTGGTATATCCAGTTTCTAACTGTAGCCAGGAATTCAAACTAGCAAGTTCATTAGATAAGTTCCAGTTCAGTAGCATCTGAAATTTCCTCCCATCCCTTCCTCCACCAGTTTAGTTTTGACTCGGGTTAGTAACAGTTTGTTAATTCGCACACACGAGAAAGTATAAAATAAAAAATTGGAGGTTGCAATGCACGGTTTCACCTGTTTAGACCCCGTATTTTGCTGCTGTAATTCAGGCACCATTTGTAGTTCACGTGCAGTTGTCCGTGGGATGCAGCTCAGGTCGTGCAGCCCTTTGTGCTACCTTGAGGATGAAAGTGATGCTCAGGCTGCACCTGGGAAGTGGGAGCAGGAGCCGAAGAAAAGGCCTTATGGGTTTCCCTTTTCAGTAAACCCACATCAGAGACGTATAAGAAACTCACACGTGGGTTTCTACTCGATGAGGAATAACTCATTGGTGAGAGGTCTGGTTGAGTGGGTTGTGAGCACTGTCAGGGCACCCATAGCAGTAGCCATGTGCTCCTCTAGCACGCAAGAGCAAGAAATCAAGATTACCACTCATTGAATCCCCTCCGACTAGCATCTACAAAACAGCCTAACACTTTTTTTTTGAGCGTCTCTTACACTGATGCAGAAAACTGAGATGTTCAAGTAGCCCAGCATCACAGCACATAAACAAATGTTGGTGGGTCATACGGCGAAAGAGCTGGGATGGGGTGAAACGAGGGAAGAGAAGACAAGACAAGGGAGCTCCAGCACCATGAGGTTGCTCTGGCACCATGTGCAAACAGGTTGTGCTGAACTGGTTCTTGCTGAGATGTCAGTGTGTAGTAAATTTGAACTATCAACTGGAATAAAAAAAAATTCAGTTAGAGCTCTATTTCGGTTTCTAAGCAGCGCATCAGGGTAGTTCTGCTTCAAGAAAAAGAAATAGCTTCAAATGTGGGTTGTTTTTTTTTTTTTAATTGGGATTAAGTTCTGGGCTATAGTGATTATGTTAATTTTTAGGTTTTTTAGTTGTGTTAAATTTTGCTATTTGACTATGGATATGAAGCTGATGGTTTTGGAAAATTGTAGATCAGAAATCTGTAAGTGATGTCACAAATTGTTTTTTCTAAGAGAATCCATCAATAATCATATATCTCAAAAAAAAAAAAAGTGATATTACCATTTCCTGCCTAAAACATAAAAAAAATTGAAAAGTTTTCATTTTCATGAAGTAATGTTAAAATTATTTTATTCCCCTTAATCCACTCACTTTTTATGTATGATTATTATCATACCATTGCCAGCATTATTTCATGTCTGTAATTATCAGTATTAAAATGAAAAGCCTTGGTTTTCTGTCAGGCATTTTAACCAATTTCTCCTCTGACAGATTTCTCTTGCTTCATTTGGTCTGTTTATTGAAAAGATCGTCAGTTCTGTAGAATATGGAGTTTATAGATGCATAGTGATTTCCATATGTTAAGGACAAATCAATCATCATTCTCTTAGTTCTGATTATTCCTGTATTATTCCAGAGTTTCAGAAATGGAAATTTTGGGATTGAATTCAGTTTCAATACTGCGACTTCTTGACCTCTGAGTGTCTGAAATTGCTGTAGGAATATTTAAGAGCAGGTAAAACAAATTTAAAAAAAAAAAAAATCCAGTGACTTGGGTGTTATAAAGGTCAAAATGAAAAGTAAAAGAATAGGTCATATGAATTGGTTTGGGTCTTTATGCAGGTCAGGCAGGACCAGCAATGTTAAGATCCTTTCTACAGAGTTACAGCTTTGGAGGTCAGAGAAAAGCAGGAAAGAGCAGGTGTTTAGGTTGTTATCCTCTCGCTGCACCATCCTCTTTGGACATATTGGGCAGAATTGCCGTGGTTTAAGTTACTGTTTGGTACGTGGTCGTTGCATGCTGGGTTTAGATGCTCTGGAGTGCGACCTGGCACTGCAGGAGAATGTGCTCCAGAAATACATACTCTTTTCAAACATACAGGTGTTTACATGGATTTGATATTTCTGCTGTGTAGAAAGATAGCTTTGTGACCTGCTTTGTTAAATAGGGAGGTATGGAAAATGGAGGCGAGGATTTGGAGAAATCATATGTATCTTTTTGTTTCATAAGAGATGCCAAGTTTACCATCTTTATTCCAGTAAGTGAAAGAGCTTAAATAGGCTGAGAGTTAGTAGGAGAATCTTTCTCTGAAGCAAAGCTAGGGATTACATTTGTACCTCATGTGGAGCTCAGTTTTCAGGTCTGAGAATATTACTTACACCCTAACTGAAGCTACTGGCCTGTGGAACATCTGCCCAAAGGACATCCCCACTGCCAGCATTTTTGGACATACGGGTTTTTCTGCCTTAACCTTTGGAATTATTAAATCTCTTATTATTGGAAGTTAGATTGATAGGTCTCTTTCTCCTGCCCCCAGGTTCTGCTTTAGGAATTCACTGAATCATTCCTGTCAAAAATCTGTCTCCCCCTTACTCTCTGAAACAACGATGCAAACCAACCACAATCAACATGAGGCAAAGAGCTAATATCATCCCAAGTGGCCAAACTCAAATTTATAAGGACCTGAAATTAAGGGCCAGCAGTGAGATATTTTATTCCACTTTTGCTTTGGAGGTACTATACATAAGAAAGGTGCTTAACTGCTTAGTCTGAATTTACTGCTTAGTCTGAATTTACTGCTCATTTTTGTCTCAGCTATGCTTTCCAGGAAGTTCTGTTACACTTAAACGTATTTGAATCCAGAATGGCTTCAGCTGACTGCTTCAAAACTACATCTACAATGTTGTAAAATATTTCTTTCCTGTTTTTTGAAGAAAATAAAGGTTAAAAATAGCTTAAAACACTAGTCCGGACTGTAGAGCAGTGTTTGGAAGTAGTGGAAATAAATCATGGACACAATTCTTTTACTTGAGAATCTAAAAGCTTCATTTAGTATAGTTAAAGAACAATAAAGAAATTTTACCCTATCTGAAAATGGTTATGGAATCATTATTATTTCACTGTATATATTCCTCTCTCTACATATATTTCTGTATAGAGCATATACAGTGGATAAAGCTTTTTAATTTCACTTTGTTTAGATTAGTATTCTTACAACTATGGAAGAGTTGTTGCCTATTTGATGTGCAACATGATGGCATGTTTCTGTGGAAAGGTTAGTATGTAATAATATCTATGTGCTGTTGTTTTTAATTATTAGATAGTTTAAAATGGCACAGGAATGCTACAAGTGAATCTCTGTAATGTAAACACACACTGCTGGCAGACGCAATTTAAATTTGAAAGGAGTTCATCTCTTTTCTAGTATTTTATTGCTGATGTTTTAGGCAGTAGAGCTATGTCTTAAACACTTCTTATTGTGTTTTGCTGTGGGGTAACATATGATCTGTAAGTCCCGAAATCCAAGCAATTAGAGTGGGAAAAGACCTATCAAGTTTGTACAGATTATTTTCTTGACAGTGCAGGATTTTTCTCCCTTAAACAACGTTTCCAAATATGTATGCCTGTTCTAATCAGAACTGCTCCTTCCAAAAGTCTTTTCCACAGTTTCTAAATACAGATCACCATTGGAAAGACATCATGTATCTCCAGTTCTGTGGTTCCCTTGTCTTACTTCTCATTCATGTTAAAGAACTGTGATTTGAAAAGAAAATAATTTGATGTTGTTGAATTTTTCTCCTCATCAGTTACTTTTCTAAGAGGCATATCATTCTTCTTGATCAGTGACCTTTAAAACTAGTTGATTTACATTTAAATACAATCTGTCATTTACATTCCTCATAAAAATAAAGCCAGGAATATTCACATTTAAACATTAGTTTTTGTCTATCACTGTAAAAACAATTTATTCTGAACATTATAGCTATGGAAAATACTACCATTAAAATTGAAATTAGAAGTCAAAACTTGACAAACTGACCCAATGTAGTTATCTTCTAAATTTCCTTTGTGGTCTTTCACTTTGGCTGTCTGCTTATGAGCTTTTAAAATTCCTTTGCTTAATTTTCTTTTTTTTTTAATAATTTACATTTAAAGAGTGCTCGATAATATTATTTGATAGACTGATATTTTAGTTGAACTTTTGAATGGAAATTTTAATTAAAATGCAGAAAATTGGCATTTAAATGGTTTCTATTTTATTAAAATGTATATGCAGGATGAATATATATTTTTCTTACCATTTAAATCAGTATAACAAATGTTATTTGTAGTTATGAATGATTTTATTTATTTTTGTGTGTGTGTATGTTCATCATATCCTTTCAATTTCAGTAATGGTAGGTTTCTGGTAGATTCCATGTTATGATACTGATTCTTTCTTTTTCTCTTTTTTTCTGTTAATGCTCAAATGAATAGAAGAAACAAAGCTTTCTGGCATTTTCAAATACCAGTTATCTGCTGAACTTTGAGTGAAAAAGATGTGGAATTAGTCTGAACAGATAGACTGAAACAAAAACAGTTTTCTCACTGCACCTCCTGAAAGGTTGGCCTCACGAGCAGAATTTTCTTCCAGCTACTTAGGGAGTAAATTCCTCCACTTTAACACTTTGGCTTCATTAGGCTGCATGTAGTGAATATGTTACATTTAGATATTAATTTTTTTTTGCGTTCTGTCACTCCTTTATGATGAATTTTCTTCCTTGATAGTTTTCTTTAAATGCTTTACCAGTTTTATAATGCTGGTTTGTGTAGTGTGTGTATATTACATATGAAGTATCTTCTAAAGTCGAAACATAAAACCAGCTGTGATTTAGTGTATATGCATAGCACTAAAAAAATGCAGCTGGAACTTCAGTTCTGACCTTGATAACTCCTGCAAAGAGCATAGGGCAGTTTTACACTCTACCTAGCTCTCTGTTTATTTTGCATGGGGGTAATAAGTATACTGAGGATTGGCTTAAAATTTAATACTGTATTTATGGCAAAAACCCCAATAAAATATGATTTTGAAAAGTATTCCTGGATAAAATAAGGAAACATAGAAAAATCTTTTTCAGTAAATAATACTTGTGAATCTACCTTTTTTCTTCCCACTCTTTCATTTCCCTAGTCTGACATTTTTCTGTCCCTTTACCAAACAATTGGTTGAGTTTTTATAATTTTTTTATAATTTTTTTACAATTTTTATAATTCCTCTAGCTAAGTTGTACAATAGTCATTATAAATTGTCTGAAAGCAAAATTTTAGTTTCCAAAGACATGTGATTTAAAAGAAAAAAAAAGTTTTTATCTTCAGCTTCATTATAAATTGATGAACTTGCCAATTGAAATTAGTTTTGCTCATTAGTTTTCATCTCCGTGATCTAGAAGTGCATTGTATTGATCAGAAGTTCTAAAACCTATGTGATTAAAAACTGTAAGTACTATGTGACAACACAAACTGGTGTTGATCTCTGCTGTGGTTTCTGTTTCAAAATACAACAGAATCTTAGTAATTTGCTCAGATGAATGAGATCTATGCAGATTTAATAATTCATGTTATAGAATAGGTATCAAGGACATTGAGTGACACATCATATCTTACTAATTTTAGTTTTCAAGGCTCAATTTAATATAATATTGTATAGCTTGCTAACTACTTCCCTTTATGTTATTTTAAAATCGTCTCTCAGGAACGTGAAGTCAGGTTTCACTCCAGAACCATTATACAAAAATGAGGAAGATGGAGCAAACGCAGTTGCAGCTGGCACTTGCCTATAGGCAGATATTTATTTTTTTTTTGTATACATATCTGACTTTGAGTAAAAAAGGCATAACCGGTCATATTTCAGTTGCCTCTGGAGAAGTTCTTTTTTTTTTCCGATACTGTAGCTGCCCTTATGACCATGAACAGCTTCTCCTATGCAGAATATAGGAAAAACCCCCCAAACTATTTCCTCTCAAAATGTGATAAATGTAAAATCCATACATTGGAAAGTTTGATCACAAATACTGATACTGTATTTTGGGGGGAGGGGTATGTATCAGTGGAAAAATATTTTTCTGCTCTTACCTGCAAATCCTTCGTTATAAACTGCCTGCTGACAAGAAACCATCTGTTCGGTTTCTTCCATTGGAGCTCACTGTAGCAGGTTCTGGGGAAAAGCTTTTCCAAACCTGCTCTACCTTGAAACAAGAGCATGGCAGAATACAAGATATAGAAAAAACATTTGAAAGGTAGTAATTCAGACCATCCATAACGTGTATATACGTGGGTTCTGAAACATGTCCACATTAGGTAAAGAATGCATTCCTGTGTTGAAAACATACCAGGAAGCTGGAGAACAGCAAATTTTAAAAGCATTTTTTGGGTAAGGTTGGAAAAGTTTTTATTTGGTCCTGCCTCTCCTCCCCACTCCTTTAATGAGTCGATGTTTTTTTCTGTTTTGTTTTATTTTTAAGTGACCTCTCACTCTAGAGTAATCAACTGATTGCTTGATTAAAATGAGATGTTTTACATAATCAGATGAGCTTTTTGGCCTTTCTTACTTTAATTTTTGCTTTTTGTGGAGACCTCTCTGTTGCCGTTGATGGTCCAGGTATTTTCAGCTTATGAAAGTTATGGCTAGCAGGATTTTGTTTAGTTTTGACACGCATTCATGCATTCCTGTAACTGAATCTTTTTGAGAGGTTGATGAGATTAAAGCGAATATAAATTGTGCTTTCTATGCTTAGCCTTTTCACGTTCTAACTTTTCATTTTTTTTCTTTTCCTTTTTTTTTTTTCTTTACATCACAGTTATTTATAGACGTTTTAGTGCAAATAATTTACAGTTCAAAGCCTTTGGACTTTAATACCTTGGGATATATTTGGATTTCCTGGTTCTATGGTGTTTTGTTTTTTTTTTATTTTATTTTTTTATTTTGAAATTCAGTGGTTAAAGCAGCAGATGGACACCTTGGAGCATCCTCTTCTCAAGTTCCCTGATCTTTTCTGCTTTTTGTAAAGCTTCTGTACTTCCTTCAATCAGCAATTTTCCTTTTCTTTTTTCTATGACACTGTGATCCTTCTCAGCTAGACATGTTGCAAACTCTCCTTTCCTCCTTTCTACCATGACTTCTTTATTTGATCTTTCTCTTGAAGTTTACATGAATTTCTGTCATGTTTAACACATCTCATTTCAATGCGCTAAAACTATTTCATAACGATGAAGGAGCCTAAAGCAAAGGTTGAGATATTTGTAGTCACTTCTCTATCCCTACCAGTACCTAGGTTAATCACTGGTGAGCATTATTTATGGAACTAAACACATTTGTCTGCATGCTTTTAATCAGTTAACAGTTTCTCTGTTCATTCGGTTATAAGAATACTCTTTGTCTTGGTTTCATTTAAAGACTTCATTTTCAGCGTTAGCTAATTGTTTCTTCAGATGTTGCTGGAACATTAGAGGCTTTGATGCCTTTGCATTTCAGTTTCACTGTCTATTAATGAACGTAATAAAAAAACCCACCCACCACTACTCTTTAGTGTCTTAAACCCAGAAATTTCTCAGACTATTATGAATTTTGAGGTAGCTTCAATCACTTTGTTTACATATCTTTAATTGTAATTATTTTTTCAGATTAGGGTTTTGTAATAATTTTTTTAATGATGTTTTGTTCTAACTAGCACACCTGTAGAAGGAGAGTCGGAGAGTGCTACTGCTGTAAGGACAAAAAGACTGGAAGGGTGTAGAGGAAAGGAGGCTGTGGTCTGTTGCTTAGGGCATCTTCCTAGGGAATAAGGACTCTGGGCCGAGGAAAGCATCAAAGGCAGCTTTCTCCCAGTCTATATGAAGAGTTGTAACCAGGAGCTGGGTGATGAGACACAGTGACTGCTTCTTGCATCTCTAAATTCAGAGTGACCGTCACTCCTGTTTGGATGGGATGGATTGCTGTAGGAGGGGGCTCCCCGTTCTCAATTGCGATGTGCAGCACTGTCATCTGGAGCTGTCCTAAAGCCTTGAAGAGAATGTGCGCTTAAGATAAACTCTTTTCTGTTTCCAAATAGCTATTTCAGATAGCATTCTGCTCTGAGCATGGCTAATTTGAGGCTCTGTTTATCACAGAGGCAGTTTAAATACAGGACTCCACTGGTAGGTTCCTTCAGAAAAGTTCAGTATCGCAACAAAGAATGTGATGAGACATTACTCAGTAATAAGAAAGTTTTTGACAGGTTCTCACATGAATCTGGTGGCTTCAACAGAAGGACATGTAGGTTGTTGAAAAGCAAACAAACAAACAAAAATTTCATGTGAGGCGTCTACAGTCCTCTTCTTCTGATCTCCAGTCTGGTTTACCGACTTAACATGAATTTTCTTGTGAAAGGCAAAGTAAAGTTATTATTGGAATGTGTCTTCATTCCTAAATTAGGAGAATCCCCTAGTAGGAAAAGGCAATGATATTTTGCACTGTTGGGTTGGAATTTTCTCCTGAATAACAACTATTCCCTTTTTTGGTCAGGAAAACTAATATAAATATATTTTCTAATAGGGAAGAATCTAGCCATGTGTATCTTAAGTAAATAATCTCACTTAAATGAGCTTATTTTGGAATATCATGCATGTTGTCAGCTCTGGTGTTATGAGCCTAAAAATCCCCTATTTTGAGACTAATATTATACTAAAGATTTTTTGGGGGTTACGGTACAATTGAAGTATGTTCTGAGGTGTTTGAGGCTGATAGTTTATATCTGTCTATCTAAAAGCATGTTTTTACACTACATACATACATACACTGGCAGTAATATGTTGCTGTGAAAGAGCAAAAAGATAGTGTATAAATACCCAAACTAATCTACTCCAAACTGTTAAAAAAAAAAAAAAAAAATCTGAATGGAAAAAGAAATTAAAAAACTTTGCACTCAGTTAGTCTAAATATAGATTCTGGCTTCTTAATCAGAAGCTTTACTTATCTATCTTTTTGCTGCGGAAAATTCCTGTTTAATGTAAATATTTGTATAAATTCTCTTTGTACTTTTATGTGATGTCACTGTAGACATTTCAAATATTAAAGCAAATTCTTGCTTGAAATGTCTTTAGAATCACCTTAGAGTTTTGGAAATGCTAAACTTTGGAAGGTTAACATCACATTTGTCTCTAGGGAGCATAGAACATTCTTCAGGTAAAGTTTAGTTTTTAATAATGTGTTAATGTGAAACTCTTCATGACCAATATTAATATTTCCACTTGAAAATAGATAAAGAAATCCATCTAGGTAAAGAATAGCATTGGTCAAAGTACATAAAATTTTATGGTATGAATTGCTGAACTGTATTCCTTGGAATAGTTGCTATACAAATTCTTTATTTTGCTGGGTTTTTGTTATGTATGCAATGAGGCATTTAAATAACAGAAGAAATTACAAAGGACGTTTGAAAAATAGAAGTAAACTTTTCAGTGGAAATATTGAGAATAATTATCGAATTCTAGGTTGCCTAGCACTGTCCCATTCTTTTTTGCTTTATCTGTTCTGTTCACAAATTGACTATACACTTCAGTGTTAGTGGTATAATAGGTTATTTTCCAGGAAAATTTGGCTAAACAGGCCATATTAGATATTGGCTTTATAGCTAGTGGTTTTATATCTGCCTCTCCAAAGCTAGGAGGAATAAAGTTGTTCTTGACCCAACACAAGGAGAAGGCTTCAAGGTCCAGGGCTCCCCTCAAGCTCAGTAGCACAGCAGTTGCTTCCTTGGCCTTTAAAATGAATGGATCTAGGTCAAGTGTCCTCAGTAATGTGTAATTCTCCATATAGTGATTGTTTGCTTTCCCTGAGTGAGTTCTTAAAATGTTATGAGCTTTCTAGACCAAAGTTAATAAACAAAGATCTGACACTGTAATTTAACAGTGATTATTGTTCGTATCGCTGGTTCTAAAATGTGTGATGTTGTAACTAGGAAGAAATTTCTTCTGATTATTGTGAAGGATTATGTGAAATCCATAATTCAGTTCTGCTAAGTGTATCACACACAATCAGCTTAATATAAAAGGAGACAAGAATGAATCAAAATCTGTCTTTCCATTTCTTTGTTTTTTTGGTATGTACTCAATTAACTTTATTTTCAAACACTTAAATGTACCATGTTCAGTGTATACATTACTTTAAAGCAAACAAACAAAAATACAATGATAATCAGAAACTGTTAACAGAAGGTAACTTGCTCTTTTACATACTGCATTGATGGGAAAAGGTTTTAGAGAAGTTTTTGAGAGCTACTAATAGAAGAAAGAATCGGGACAAGTCATCTGAAACCCCAAATTTAGAAATCTTCTCCAAAGGTTATTAATAAAGCAATGAGATGTGCATACAATAGAAAGGGAATGGGAAACAGGAAAAAAGAAAAAAAAAAAAAAGAAGAAAAAATTGATTGTCTTCAAAGAGATTAAGGGGTAAGTCATGCTTGAGAATTTTTGGTGCTTTACTCACCATGTAGTCATCATCAATCTTACATAATAGGAACTCTAATCTTTTTCCCATTGAAGGCAATAGAGAAAATTGCTAATGGTTTCAATAAAACAGGTTTGGAGTCCATATCATGATCTGTAAGGGGAGAAAAAAATCCCCACTGTTCTAAGATCCCTTTGTGTCTGACACACTCTTTTGAATTGCCAAACTACTGATCAATGCTATCTTAATCTGCAGCAATCAGGGTCATAATTATAACTTAAATGTGGTGGATTGACTGCAGTATCAGGAATTATAGCCTAAAAAGAAAACTAAAGTTATTTCAAATAATCTGAAGAATGATAAGGTATCATTTGAGACTTGAGTCTCAGGTTTGTCATTAGGCTCATGATAAAAAGTCTGAAAAATATCAAAGTCTGGTTAGTCTTTGAAATTTGTATACTACATAAGTGGTCAGATTTTTTGAATTTTATTTTGCCAAAGTTTTTAATGAATCTACTGAGATGGCATAGCTCAGAAGATTAATAAATTGTATGCATTGTTTCAGTTATTGCCAGTAAATAGGTAATTTATTAAAAAGTGATATATTTATAAGAATAAGAGAGTGTCCCAGAACAAGTATAATTTCCAATTTTCTGGTACTTTTACACTGATTTTACTAGTGGAATGTTATCAGAAAAGTAATTGGTGCTAGATTTCTTTGTTATGAAAAAAATATTGAATATTAGAGAAGCTGAGATACACAAAGGTTTAGATGTTTAGAAAGTCTGAAATATAACAAAAAGTAATCCTAACATAGCTTTCCTTTAGTTTCTGGATGAATGAGATGCTGGTCGCTTCAAGGGACCAAGTCCTTTTACTTTGAATACACCAAAGTTTCATTCTAAGTTTTATATATTCTGTTTTCTTGCATAATACAATACCTGTATAGCTGTATGGTTCTGCAATTGTAATGTTGAACGTCTCACAATCACAACATTATTTTTTCAGTACTTTGGTGAACTGGAGGAAACACTGTGTTTGTTTATTGGACGGAAAGTGAATGGCGCAGATGAGGTGACATCTTGAAGTTACTCAAAAAATCTAAAGCTGAGAAAGGATTTGAAACACAGTTTTGTGGCTTCTAATCCAGTTCTGTGTCAGTTACACCCTAAAGTATCTAACACGTGCCCAGTAGGAAAATTATCCTTGCTAAAGCTCACTCTCAGAAGGTCTCCAGAGGAAATAGGAGGTAAGTGTGAGGTGTATGTGTTGTTCTGCTTGTACCAGCTCACTGCAAGCTTCTGACTTTGGTCAGGATGAGGCATCCCAGTCTGGGACGTGTGTTTGCATGCAGGTGCTGTAGAGTGCATGCTATATGAATTATTTGACTTCTGTCTGCGATGACTTCCATCTACGAGTAGGTTGGCTTGAGCTGGCTGTAGTTACAGCCGCCTCCTGTTAATAGGGTAGGGTAATATTCTTCTTGGCTGAAAAGTTTGGGCACCATTGAACTGAACAGTCATAGAAAAGTGGAGTTATTTTCTTGGACGCAGTCACTACCATTATTGCCAGATTCTGTGTTAATCAACACAATTTAGTGAATTGCATCGTTAGCATCTAAAACTGTCACTGTCTTTAGACAACCAGGCTCTTTGGTGTAATCTGTAGGATGGATACTTTATGAGTGATGGTCCCAGAAGGATTTTATAAATAACTGCTATTTCGCTGCGAGGTGGTATCTGTGACTGGCATTAGTGGTACAATTCAAAGTTAGGTATTAGTGTGGAGGTTCTGCAGTGAAATAATGTTCCTGAAAGGTCAAATTGAATGTATGCAGTCAGGTCTGGCCCTGTTCCCAGATTTTATGAATGAAAACATACTATTGGGCTTGTAAAATCATATCCTTTCTCTTTTAGTGGAAAGTAGCCCTTTTAGCATACTTCCTTTAGAATTTGTAACTGCTTGTGTAATCTGGTGTGAAAAATGAGATACTTTGCTGTTCTGTTTCCTTGGGTACAAGATTGTCTTCTGTGTGGTCCTTATTTCAGATGATTGCTTCTTTTGTGTTACATAGTGAATGCCATTATAACATTTTGGCATGACTAAGCATATGCGTATCCATGGCTGATACTGAAATTCTTTCCATCCAAAACCTTGCTCGGGTGTCTCCTTGATACCTAAGTTTTAGGCTTCCATAGTTAGCAAAGGAGAGCAAAAAAACCAGCAGATCTGTTGGGAAAAATTAATGCATTTTGCTGCAGTACAAGGAAATGACTTGGTAGTTTCTGTAGGAGTTACACAGCATAAGGCAAAGCTGAAGAGGTTTATAATATTGCAGTCTTAAGTGAAATATATATATATATGTATTACCTTGGTTTGTTCTGCTTGTTATTTTATGAAGCTTAGCTTTTTTTTCTCCTCTAAGACCTTTCATGAAAAATCTCAAAAATCATTATGTGGTTGTCAATGGGACCTTAGCTTTTCATTTAGCTTTGCTAGAGTTGCTGGCATATTTTAACTACTTTTCCCTTCCCATTATATCTTCTAAAGTAAAGAGAGAACCTGACTCTATATTTTACTTATAATATGGTTTTGACCATTTTATCATATGCGAACTGCCTGAATAACCCATGGACTCAATACCCAGGTTATAAAAAAAAAAAAGTAGCTACCTACAAAATCAAGCTATGGCACCAATATGAAGGCAAGCGTGTGTTCTGTGCCCACAGGATTCCACCATGGCTGGTGGAGTCATTAATCAAATAGAATTCCTTATTTTCTTGATAAAGATTAAACTGTTAAGGTAATCTGTCTGTCTGAAGTATGACATTTTCAGATACTCTTTGTAGGTTCTGTTTTTACATGCTCTTTCACATTGATTATGCCAAACCGTGACAGTAAGCCAAAAAACGTTTCAAGATGAGATTCAAGGGGTAAGATATAGTCGCCCAGCTGGCAGATGGCACTACTTGTTTTCTATATGGGAAGCAGTGATACACTTTTGGTCTGAAAATGGTAGAAATTGTCATAACTTGGGACTGTGCTTGGGCAAACATTCATCCAACAAGCTGAACTTAGTATTGTGGTTCAATAAATGGAGATTTCAGTGATTTGAGGTAGAAGAATGCTATGCCTTGTACTTTGTTTTAGTGAAACTGGAAGTGCCATTCAGCCTTATCTGGAAATTCCATCTAGTGCTCTGAGGTTCATGAGTTTTAGTATTGCGTTGAGCAGAAATAACGTTTTATGTGAAACAGCATTATTGTGCCCTTCAATTACTACATGTGAGCCTAGGACAAATTATGTAGTTTTTCAGCTGAAGTAATGAAGACCTTGGTGATGAAAGTGATGACAATTTAAATACTTGGTTAAATACCAGGAAGCATATATCTCTTCAGAGAACTAACAAAGTCCTCCAAAACATACATGCTGTTGTCTGGAGGAGGATATGCAGACCAGAAGATATGCAAATATTGGATTTAAAGGTAATTTGTGTAAACTGATGATCTAACACTGCTAATAGTTGGAATTTATGTATGTGCTGGCATATGGGAAAAACTAATTAACCACTTGTGCCTAATGGTGCATTATAGGAAATGGTAACTAAACAGGAGCCACGATTCAGACTTTTTGGATTCAGGCTTCTGTGTAGTTAGATGCTACAGTGTTCTGTTGGATCAGCAATGTGCAGCGTTAAGCCTTCTGTGTACTACATGAAAAAAATCCTGTGTAACAAACCCCATTTCAACTTGAATTGTATGGCTTGGCAAGTCTGAGTGAGTCAGGTCTCTGTAAGAGGTGAGATTAGAAATGGACTGTGGTGCTATCAGTTCTGGCTGGAAAACCAGTAGACACTGGAAAGCCGAAAGTAGACAGTGGGAAAGGCAGGTAATACATGGAACCTCCCAAAACATCACTTTGTTAGCATTGAAATTACTTTGAAATTTTATTGACCAGCAATCATAGGGATTTTCTAATTTTGAATGCAAAAATAGAATCATGAGTGAAAAGATTTATATATAATTTTAAAGCTGTTATGTGTAATTTTATGTTTAAACACTTTAGTAATTACCACATTTGAGAAGGAGGTAGAGAGTGTATACACGCTTGGTAAATAAGTTAGTCCTCCTTCTTGTTTAACAATGAAAGGCACAAAAATGTTGAATTGTCTCTTATATTAGAAAGTTGGCTTTGTACAGCTTTGTATTCCTAATAAAACTTATTCATATATTATGTTCTCCTGTAGTGAATCTGGAAATTAAGAGTAACTTGTCAAATTGGTGTTTTTAGTTTCAGGAAGAACTATACATGCTTTTCTTTTTCTTTTACCTAGAAGGAATAACTTGAATTTTCTAGGTAATTTTAAAGTACACCTACTTTTTCCCTTGTTTGTTTTATATTTGGGGTGGGGAGTAAGAACAAAGAAAAAGAGGAAATAATTCCTAAAACAACAACAATCTTTCAGCCACAGATATATATTCATATTATCTCACAAGAAGATGAATTAAATATTTAATATATAATTGTAGATTTCCATACATTTCTAGTTGTAATTTTAAGCTGTTGATTACAACAACAGTAGAATACTATGGTCCTTTGAGACAGTATAATTTATGAGATGTATTTGTAGTTAGGCAGCTGATGACAGGATATGAAAAGGAAAAATCATAGCCGTAGGGAATTGAAGTGACAAAGGAGACAATTTATGTGATTCAAATAGGATGGTGTAAAAGGTTGTTTCAGAGAGCAAGGTCAACTGTGTGCAAATCTTATTCTGAAAATGTTACATTTAAATTCATTAAGTTTATTTTAATGGAACTAGAAGTAGCTGGGTCCTTACAGGGTATGGCTTTTATCTGGCCAGGATAAGCTCAGCTACTTTTCATTCCTCTGTTACTTGCTGGTAAAATGACACAGATTATCTTAAGGCATTCTAAGAGAGTGGAACTATAGAAGATAGATAGATAAGTCTGAATGAAAGTAAGACACAGCAGTGGTGATTAGGACATTGATTGTATCAAGAACATTTAAGAAATTGTCATTTTTCTTCCCTCTTAGGCACTTGTCTCACTGATGACAGGATCAAAATTAATTCTACAAAGTAATCTCTTTTGATTTCATGCTTTCTTCTCAGGCATGAATACCGTGTTTCTAAACGAAATTTGTAGCAACAAAAATCTTAATAAAAAGAGGGAAGTTTGTGGCTCCCAATCTGAAGAGAATTGTATAGAAATTGCAAAAGGTGACATTGTTAACCATAAAAGTGAAGATGAATGGTGAAGATCTGTTCCCTTGAGGTCATCATATTCTCAGAGGCAATGCTCTTTTTGTCCTGAGCTGAGTACAAATGGAGGAAAGACTAGGACATGTCATAAATAATGCCAGCCTTCCCAAATAAGTGCTATCAAGATGTCTGATAATGTGAGATATTTACCATAAGGGCATTATTTGATCTTCTTGAACTAAGGCTTTGAATATGATATTTCAGTGGCAATAGAAATAAAATGTTAAGCTTTTCCTCTTTGTAATTTTTACTTTTTATTATTCTTTTGGTAGGAAAAAGAATAAGTAAGTTGAGTTGTCTAACTCAATTTAAAATAATGCACACTTATGTATTTCTGTGATATTCCTGGCAAAAGACCCTGGCCCATAAATCTTATTTCCAGTATTTTAATTTTTAGCAAATACTACCTTAAATTGCCCCATGTAGTTACAGATTACAAACCTGTGTTTCTGTAAACAAATTTTGCTGCATAGAGTTAGGCAAGATAATGGTACATTTCTGTACCATTAACATTTTGTATCATTTTTGTATCATTCAGTAATATATTGTATAACATGGCTTTAATTTTGCGTATGTTAATAGTTTAGTTTCATTTATGGATTTGATTAAATGTGCTCTTTGTTGTGATGCATTATATTGTTGCAAGGCTTACATAGCTAAGGTTTATCTTCAGTTAATATTTTAATTTACTTTGCTTACTTGCAGTAAACTAGTGAAATTACATATAACTAATTTATTCTCCCAAAATTTCATCAGAGGTTACCAGTCCGTGCTCAAAAGTTTCCTTATGATGCCAAATGTGTGGTGATGTTCCAAAATTCATATCTAGCTCTTATACAACAAGGAATTTCAAAGTTAAGGAAGGTTCAATATTTCAAATTCACTATGAATTTCTAGGGGAAGCTGAAGAAGTGGTTCTAATGGAACAATATAAATAACAAAATGGGTTAAGAACCAGTAAATTTCTGATGCTTCTGTTCTTGGAAAATTTTTAATGTCGTAGATGCTGTCCCAAGAGATAACAAAAAAGAGAAATAAAAAGAAAGGGATGGAAGGATTTCTTTTGTCGTCATTTTTCTGGCATTTATACTTCAGTCCTTTTTGTAACGAAGCTGGAGCTGGTAAGTTATCTGGGCATTGCACAAGCTATTTTTTCTTAGTAGCAATTAAGCATGTAAGCAGTTTAACAGCATGAAAGAAAATAGAAACAGGAAAGCTTGGGTTAATTTGATAAGGTTTCATAATATGACCTCATAGATTATTAACTTATCCCCCACTGTGAGAGTTTAAAAATGGTTTTTTTTGTGCTGGAAAAATTAGAACAGTAGTAGTTTACTGATATATTTTTGATTATAGTGTATTTTATATGTTAGGACTTTTTAGAGTTAAATTGTAGAAAAAAGTGCCGTATACTTGTGAAACAGTTTATTAAAAAAAATTGGGGGGTTAATTTGGCAATAATTCCATATTTGAAGAAAAGCAATGTAACGTTACAGTAGATGAAAGACAATTGCAAGAGTCATCCAGAAATGAAGTGGAATATTTATTGCTAAGGCATCTATTTTGATTTGCCAGGTTACAGAATCATAGAATCGTAGAATAGTTTGAGTTGGAAGGGACCTTTAAAAGTCATCTAGTCCAAACCCCTGCCATGAGCAGGGACATCTTCAACTCGATCAGGTTGCTCCGAGCCCGGTCCAGCCTGACCTGGAATGTTTCCAGGGATGGGGCATCGACCACTTCTCTGGGCAACCTGTGCCAGTGCCTCACCACCCTCATCGTAGAACATTTCTTCCTTATATCTAGTCTGAATCTACCTTCTTTTAAGTTTAAAACCATTACTCCTTGTCCTAACACTATAGGCTTTGCTAAAAAGTCTGTCCCCATCTTTCTTATAAGCCCCCTTTAGGTGCTGGAAGGCTGCAGTAAGGTATCCCCAGAGCCTTCTCTTCTCCAGGCTGAACAACCCCAACTCTCTCAGCCTGTCCTCATAGCAGAGGTGTTCCAGTCCTCGGATGATTTTTGTGTCCCTCCTCTGGACCTGCTCCAGCAGGTCCATGTCTCTCCTGTGCTGAGGACCCCAGAGCTGGAGGCAGTACTGCAGGTGGGCTCTCACCAGAGCGGAGCAGAGGGGAAAATCCCCTCCCTCGACCTGCTGGCCACCCTGCTTTTGATGTTGTAGCCCAGGACAGGGTTGGCTTTCTGGGCTGTGAGCGCACATTGCCGGGTCACGTCCAGCTTTTCGTCCCCCAGTACCCCCCAGTCCTTCTCGGCAGGGCTGCTCTCAATCCCTTCATCCCCCAGCCTGTATCGATACTGGGGGTTGCCCCGACCCATGTGCAGGACCTTGCACTTGGCCTTGTTGAACCTGATGAGGTTCACGTGGGCCCACTTCTCCAGCTTGTCCAGGTCCCTCTGGATGGCATCCCGTCCCTCAGGTGTGTCAACCGCACTGCTCAGCTTGGTGTCATCTGCAAACTTGCTGAGGGTGCACTCGATCCCACTGTCTATGTCATTGATGAAGATATTGAACAGTACTATTATATTATTTTCAAATACTGTAGTTGGATACTTCTCTATCCATGATAGACAGAAAAGGAAAAAAAAGAATGTTTCAAAAGGAAAGTATTTTCTTAATAATATCTGGTTGCAGAGGAGTTTGCCCTTATTATTTTAAAAAAATTTAATTGCTGGTATGAATGTTTGAGTTCCTTTCTGTGACCTAAGGAAGTAATTAAATTCTGTTAAATAGAATCCTATTTCTTGAAATGAGTTCACTTTCTTTTGAATTTTCTCATTAGCTATTATCTTACCATTAAGTAATTGTGCAAGATCATAATGGATTAAAAGTAATATAGAGGATTTAAACCTATATTGCTTCTTTTGAGAATGCATGAACTATTAAGGGTCCTTTAAAAGGGTCCTTCTCTCATGGGATGAGAGAAGGGAAGAAGTGCAGAAAAAAATGTGAGTATTTGAATATGACATTTTACTGTCAAACTAAAGTGATAGTAAGGAGCTGATAAACCTGAGATGGACTAGCGAGTAGTCGTTATATTTTGTTGCTGAAACAAAGCACAGCAGAGAGAAGGGGATGTGTGTTACCTGTATGGACAAGACAAAGAATAGGGTCCTTGTTTAGCCTAATAAATAGGCCATGTATACATCTACATGGTCTTTGTATATATTGTCTCTCATGTGTTTTCTATCTCTTTTGGCACCAATAGCCCATAGAGTGTTGTCTCAGCCTCCCTCTTGACTTCTAGTGGTGTGAGAGGCATTGAAAGCAGTACCACTTTATCTCTGCCTTTTAGATACCGAAGAAGAAAGTGTCACCACCAGTTCAACACTTGAGTTATTCTCTGTGGCTGTCATTCTCAGTACTGATTCCTCACTTCCAGGAACATTGTAGATCTATGATATGAAGTCATTTTCTTGAGTGCCCGTGTGCTAAGCTGAATGATTCCTCTATGCACCTCTTTTAGTAAATGAAGCTGCTCATGCTTGAAAGGCAAATTGGAGCTGTCATCTCTGTGTTTACCCTCACTATCTACTGGGTTACTCGATTCCTGATCTGCCTTGTCAGGGCAAAGCTATTCCTGCTGTAACAGCTTGGCACTGCGTGCCCTGGTTATTTTGTTACACAAGAAGAGGAAAGGGGGTAGATTTATCTCACTCCAAAAAGTTGGTCCAATCTTTTATTCTTATTATACTTTGCTGGACTACCCTCCAAGCCTCAGACAGCCTGCAGCTTGGGGGCTTCAGGTCAATCTGTTAGGGTTTTTCAGTTTTGTTTTGTGTTGTTTTTTTTTTTCCCCTTCCTTTCCCTTTCATGAATTTATTGAGTTAATTTATGAGCTGATGTGAACTTCTAGCATCTGTAGTGCCCTATAACAAGGAGTTCCAAAACCTTTGCTGATAACTTAACATGTAGGTTTTTTATTTGACACCTTCTTTCTTTTTTTTCATTGAAGAAGACAAAAGCAGCAGATTGTTTCACTTCATCCATGATATTTCAGGGTTTGTTGGCTATATTGTATTCAGTCTTCTGCATAATGAAGATTTTTAATCTATTTAGTTGTTCCCCGAAGTCCTTGATCATCCTTGTTGCCACTGTATGTCTCATTTCTGCAATATCCTTTGTAGAAAAGTGATGGCCAAATAGTATTCATGATATGGATTTATAATGGCATAACGGTGTGTTCTGTTTTGTTCTCTTTCCCTTTCAGAATAATTCCTCGCTTTATTTTTGGTTGCTACTCTATGTTAAGCTGGTATTTACATAAAGCTATTATAATTTACAGATTGCATTCCTGGGTATTAATAACCAATTCAGAGTCCATCGTTATGTATGTAATCAGGATCCTGGTCCTTTTTCCTGGTGTTTATCACTTTACTTTTTTCAAAGTTAAATTTAATCTATCTTTTTCATAGTCATTTTAAGAACTTCAAAGCAATTCTGCTCTGTGTTTTTTCTTTGGTTGGAAAGAAGGAGAAAGGGAGAAACAGCTAAATGATCAGATTATGTGGGCTGGCATTTTGCACTTGAGTAGAAGTTGTACTCAGTCCTGAGATCAGTTAATTTATTGTTAGTAGCTAGGTTTCTCAGAAACATAAGAGGAGGGGGAAAGGGCATGAAAGTAAAGGAAAATAATAAGGCTTGGATCATCTATAGTTAGTTTGAATTATAAGTGTATGGTGGATCAAGAAGGCAGTGTGAGATACAGAAGCAAGTCTGGAACCTGTAGCATTACCAGAAACCTGATGCCTTCTTAAGAAGTAATGAATAGACACCCAAGAAGGTGTGTTATAACAGTGTTGGAAATGGACTTTTTCAGGCTATCAAAGACATAGTAAAATATGTTCCTACCCAACAAGCCTCTACAAAGTGCTAGACCTGAGAACAAGACCAAAGGAAAAGATCTATCCTGGAAGGACACAGTAGAAAGGAGATACAATTGTTCATAAAGCCCTTTCATTTTGATTCTCCTTTTCTGAATTTTTTTTATTGTAATGGCCAAGCTGTGTTCTAATAAAATCTAGTTTTACTAATTCAAAGCCCTTGTAGTTTTTTTGGTTAGCTTAATTGAAAGAAAAGCTACAAGTAGATCTGGCTCAAAGTAATGGTTGATGTAGGGCCCAATTGCAGTAACAGTGATGAATCTGAGAAATTCTCTCAATCTGTTAGCAATTGCAGATGTAGCCTAGACTGGCTACTAATTTTATTGGAACTGTCTTGTGTTCACCTGTGGTCATATCATAGATTTCAGCAGCTAGTTTTAAAAGAAGATTTTTCTAAAGATTTCTAGAACAGTGACTGAAGAAGTTCTAGGTAGTATAAATAATGTCCATATGTATGACAATTGACTGACAAAAACTAATAAATTGCAAACTTGGTTTGCCACTATGGTTTGGTTTGGTTTTTTTTTTTGGTTGGTTGTTTTTTTTCCCCTGTATTTCAGATGTTGGTTAATAACACAAGTCAGAGGAAATAATTGTTTTTGAAAAAATGATTGTGGGTCTTTGAAAAGCACAATATTATTCAAAGGCCATTTACATTCTGCAGGTGTTGCAGGTAATGTTGGCTTGGACTCCCAAGTTAATGCTAAGAGGGCAACACAGTTACATCTCGGACAAAAAGGAATGAATAAGTCATGAAATGTATGAATAGGGAAATAATAGAAGTAGTAGACTCTCATTTGTCCTTGGGATGATTGGTTCCTTCATGGATGAGGTGGGGAAAAAATGTTTAGCTATGAGTACTACAGAGAAAGCAAAAACCAGACTGGTGATAATACCTTAGATATCATGTTGCAAACTAGAGTATTAATAGAATGTCTGAGAGACTAGAAGCAGCCACATCTAGTCTGCTCTCAGACATTAGAAAGCTGGAGCTGCAGTGATAAGAATTACTTAAGAAAAATAGCATGGCACAGTGGAATTATGTGAAGACAAACAGGGAATTTAAAGAGTGGGATGTAAACATGTAGTGAAAACCAACCGAACAACAACATCAAAATAGCCACAAGGGACAAGCTTAGAGTGCTTTGTACATGGCAGCAGAACAAGTGATAGGATGCTATGGATTAGTGAGAGCAGGAGAATCACCTATTGACTAGATATTTGGATACAGTATACAAAATAAAAAGCTACTCAGGCTTAAAGAATGAACATACCACAATCAGGGACAAATGGTGATATTAGATACTTTCCATGCCTTTTCACTGAAGAGAAATGATGCTGCTGCTGCTATTGAATTATCTTCTTCGTTTTTTTTAATTCTACTATGAGGACCCTAGTAAAACCCAAGAACATTCATGTATCATTGTGATGGCTGGTAACATACACTGAAGTTATTAAAGACGTGGATGTGAGCCAAATAAAATAAATTTACTGTCTTGAAAACTGGCTTTTTTCTTTGTAAGATATAAAGGAGGAAACTTTAAAATAGTGATATGGTTAGGAAATTAGCTACAGTGATAGTATCTTTTTATGCTACTGCTCTGTATGTATAACGTAAATATCAGGTGTCACTAGATTGTTATCTTTCCATCTCTCGCTTCTGTAAGTAATCCCTTTAGCTAAAGCTGGAGGAACATTGCTTAAAACAAACAAACCCCGTGTTCATTCTTCACATCAAATAATTTTCTGTATTTTATCGGTAGTTTTAAAGAAATAGTGGATTGTGCCAGTCAGTGCCAGTGGCTTTCCAGCCATGTGAATTAAGTTGCCATGAAACATAAATCTCTAGATGTCACTGGCCTGTCTGACCCATACTGGCACATTTGTAATTAGCGGGAACTCTTAAATCTATATGCTTCTTATCTTAATGGAAAGTAATGTTGTAGATTGCATAGAGTGTTCACTGCTAGAGTTCAAGGGTTCTGGAATTCAGTTCAATAAAAGCTGAATTTAGTTATTGCTGAAGCTTGTGAATCAGCTTCTTTGGAAACTTAGTTATTTGTTGGGTACCATAAAATGACCTTGAAAGTGTTCACATGGCTGTACAGAATTTTCTGAAATGAAGCCAGATCCCACCCATCCTTTGCTTTTGTTTTGTCAAGTTTTTTGAATGTCGTGATGCATTTGAGGTTAAGTAGCAAGCTTCTCCAGGTGCAATGCAGTAATAGTTTTATATTTTGGTTGAACCAAGCATTCCCTCTACAAAACTTTAAGCAGTGTGTTTTCATACATTGACAGAATGGCATGCTGGAAGGAAGAGATGCGATTAGTGTAATCACCTGCATAACATGCACTGTACCTTGTAATGAAGTCAGTCCTGTTTAAAGTAATCCTTACCTCTGAGGCAGTGAAGTTCTGGATTTAAAATAAGCAGTGATGGAAAATCCATGTCGGGTTCTTGTAAATTGTTCCCCATAAATGTTTTCCCTGTTTAAAAATATTTTTAAAGCTGTTTATTTCTATTAAGAACTTGTTTAATTTCAGCTTTCACTCACTGGATTTTAGTATACCTTGGTCTGGATTGAGGAGTCTGTTACATTAACTTCTTGGTTTTTATTTTTATAATCTCTTAGGTTCTCTTAATTAAAAATCTATAAATCTATGATAGCAACAGCAATTTTGTAACTGCTGTGTAATACTTTATTAACAGATTCAGGTGGCTACTTTTCCCATTGTTTCGTGAGAGGTTAATGTTGAATTGACAGCCTTACTCTGAGATCATTCTGTCTGCAAATTTTAAGCAAAGACACAAGGGTTTTTTTCCTACTTTTTTGGAATGTCTTCAGGACTCCACATATTAAGGAAAAATAAGGAAAAATCAAAATTAGTCCAAACGTATAATACATTAAAGAGAGGACAGGTGTTAGGAGGTCTGATCTCTCTCTTTACAGTATATTTTTCTAAAGTTGTGTGTAGGTTTTGGGAGAAACAGCTACTTTTTTTTTTTTTTGAAGTTATTTCCATTAAGCATATGTCATCTGCACTGTTATGGCTTTGCATGTCATCTTTTACATTAGAAATTGTATGTGTTCTCTGATTGTCTGCATTACTTCTTTTTGAATAAAGGACTGTTCTGAATAGGAAACACAGACCCTTCTTATCTTTAATTAAATTAATTTATTTGAGACTGTAATGGTGATGTAATTCTTATGCTACATTGTATTTCAGTACTTCTGAACTAACGAACTACAGTAAATCCTGTGAACACACAGCTGGGGAAGAGAAAAATTTTGGGGTATCATCATGGATGGCTGTCTGTGCATTGTGTTTTATTTAAAACATCCATCAGCATAAGAATAACATCAGGAAAAGTTTCACTAATAAGAGATCAAGCAGAATAAGCAATTTAGTTCTTATTCTTAAAATTTATTTCCATCATTACAGATTTTTACTTTGTTCTTTTTCTGGATTAGTGGAACAGAGGTAAATAATTATGGAATGGTATTTGTGGCTTCTATCAGAATATGAGGCCTATTTGGAACGGGTTTACTAGGAATAGAGCAACTTGCTTTAAGATGTTTAAAGAAAGAGCAGATTTAATGAACACAAGGTTAGATAGTAAATTTCTTTTAAGATTTTTAGGAATTTCTCAGAGGCAATTGGTGAACAGTTTGACAAATGCAGGTGTACCGCCAACAAGACAATATGCGCATCTAGAAGTTGGGGGAATGTTCAGAAAGGTTATTAATGGCCCTTAATATTAATTGCTGAGGCAAATGTCAGCTGTGCTCCCACTGGGCTTGCTTTGAAAACAATCCTGTTTAATGTGTTAATTATGGAGTTGGAAAATGGAACAGCTCCTTCTCCGTAGTATGGAAACTTGTAGACCTTACAAGGGCAAGGGGAGACTGTTGTCATCCAGTATGTCACAGTAAAATTATACAAGATTTGGGCTGGTTGTATCTGTAGTTCAGATAACTAAAAGATTCTGCTCAGTGCAAGAAAACAGCGTCACATCTGTCGGAACAAGAACAAAACCCTCTTAATTAAAATAATTAATACTTAGATAATTTAAAGCTTAATGAAGGAGAAAGACGCTTAGAGATGATATTAGCAGTATTGCTATTGTAATGAAACTAGCAGGGAAATAATCTCTTTAAAAAGCCAACCAAACCAAAAAAAGCGCAAAACCCCTTAAAGCTTTGACTCTCCGTAGGAAAAAATGTAAATTGTTTCATTTGAAGGTAGCAATGGTTGATCCTGTGGAATAAAGAGTTCTCTTTTGGAGAATTGAAGAAAAGCTGCAGGGAAATACAGAGGAGTGCTGGTTAAACCACGACAAGAGGTAAGGTGAATTGTAGTTTCCAAGTGTGAGGAACTGTTAACGGGATACTTCCAGCGAAAGGATGACCCCTACATGCAGAAGCTTGCAAAGTCATGGTTAGAGCCAAATTCAAGAACCTTTTTTTGAAGAACTGTTGGAATTTGAGATACAAATTCTGTGTTGCAAGGGGAGCAAACATGCATTAGTTTAAACCAAAGATGCTTAAGACTTCTCTGCTTTTGTATTAGTTTAAACCAAAGATGCTTAAGACTCCTCTGCTTTTGTAAAATGTACGCTGGTATTACTAGTGCCAGTTTAATACTGTGACTAAAAATAACAAGAGGTTAAGTAGATTTAGTGAATAGAAGTTTGGTGGTTTTTTTTGTGGTTTTTTTTTTGTTGTTTTACTGCAAGACGTAAGATTAATGTTTTCTTAAGAAGGAACAGAACTTGAAAAAAGTTTTGAAAAGTTACGGTTTTAATACTAAAAAAAGGAGGGTCATTTATGTAAATTGTTCATATCTACAGTAATCTAGATGTCTTATACAGGTATTACTTTGCTATATGTAGAAATTTGCAGTCATTTGTGGGGAAATATAACGGAGAGAGAATGCAGAGCATAAGATCTGCACCAAGGACCTGATTTAAAATCATTTGGTTTTTCTGGGCTTGCGATATGACCCTACGTGAACCAGCATCCCAGCAGCAGTGAGCTCAGAGCCTTTGATCACGTCCAGAAGTCTGTGAGAAGATTTTTATTAGGAGGCACTGAAGAGCTGTGTGAATACAGAGCGAATTGTGGAAAAATCTTTGGTTGTACAGAAGTGACTTGGCAATCTTTTGCTGCGGCTGGGCTCCCTTTTGGTATAGGTTCCTTAAAATCTTCACTTTCACTAAGCATTTTAAGAAACTCCCCTACCTTGACAGTAGAAGTTTTTTAGTGGACAAAAGCATGTTCTTATGAATAATGCAAGATAAATTATTTGAATATAGGAACTTAATGTATGGCTTTCAAGCATTTTCATTGCTTACTCATCTTGGAGTAAATTACCTTTCACATCAAGCAATTCTACTCCTAATGTTTGTTAGAGCAAACAAATGTGAATCTCCCCCTATTTTTCATCCTTCCTACTGATAGCCCTCCCCAAATCACCAGGTTGCTCATGGAGAACCAACCATTAGATTTTTAGCTGTCCTAAGAATTGGGTACTGTATCCAACATCCTCCTAGAGTGAGGATCTTCTGCGTAGTGAACTCCACACGAGAGTTGAATTCGTACTCCAGCTTCTTGTCCCAGTGTCCACAGATTGTCCTCACATTCATATTATAGTTTGTCTAAACCTTTGGAAATGGCCCTCTGAGGGACTGGACGCAGCTCAAAGGTGTGCGGGACCAAGCAGGGTGTAGGTTTGTACAACCACTGCCACACTGTGGGACCACGTTCCTCAGGAACAACTCGGGCAATACTGACAGTCCAAACAGATAGTTAATCCGTAGCTGTAGATATGTGAGCCTTGAAAGTAGAATTATTTTTCTAAGCCATACAGTAGATAAAAACATTTTGGACATTGCACATCGCTAGGCTTTGCGCAGAATTTTGAAGCGCATTATCACTGCTTTTAGTTAAAGTAGAAGAGGGAGGTCAGGCGGGTGGGTGTAGGAGGAACCTTTCTGTTACGCTGACCCTTACGCTGCAGTTTGCACCTTCCCTGCGAGTTCTTCGTGGCCTCTTTGATTTCTGGAGGCAATTTTCCCTTCCGGCTCAGTCAGGTCTTGGTGTAGGCAGTTGCCTCCAAGACTGAGCTGGTTAATGTGACTGAAAAGTGTGAATGACTCAGCCATTGCCTTTTTATAGCTTTCTGTTTCTGTGTCAGGGCACCACATGGTCACAGTCCCACTGGCTTTGTTACCAAGGTAATCCTCCCCTTGTCAAGGCCTTTTTCCTCCTTATTTAATGGTTTGTTGCCTAGAAGTCTGAGTTTGCATAATGGGCTGCTTCCATTTAAGAACTTTGGTTTTGAGGCCAGACCAGAATCTCAACCCAACGTGGAGGTGGAGGGTTAGCAGAAGAGGAGAGGGCTGTGAATCCAAAAGGAAGTTGAGAGCTTAGAAAAGCTCAAATTAAAAATTCTCTGCGTGGTTAAGCTTGGGAGTGGGGCCTAAAGGTTTATTTTGGCTTGTTTTTTCCTGCCTAAGTTCTAGGAAAGAAGAGAGAAGAGTCACATTTATGAAACAAAATAAACAAGTATGTGAAAAACTTGCTGTTCAAACATGCCGAGACAGATATTCCTCTAAACCATCCTGCTCCATTTTTATTTTTTATTTTTTATTTTTTTTTTATAAAGCAGGGTGATGGGAACTGCCCATGTCAACTGTGATCCTTTCAGCCAGACCTGCTGGAGGGTGTACTGGGCTGTCATTGACTAAAGATAGGTGCTTCTATCTGTAGAAAGGGATGTTATCTATTCCCTTTTCCATTGCTCTTTTACTCCTCGTTGTTAGTCTCTGTTCTCTTAGCATTTTCCCTTTGTTTCCCTTCTTTGCAATTGTTACTCAGTCATTCTTCTCTGTGTCCTTCTGTCTCTACTTTTATTCTTCCATTAGTAGAGACAGAGAATGGGCAAATGGATTGAGAATAACGTTGGAAACCGGGCTCCCGGGCTCCCTTGAATATCGGAGCTCTTGCAACGGCACTTTACGCTGCTCAGGTCAGATCACAAGGTACGTCTGCATTGCTCAATACTGCAGATAAATGTAAGGTAACAGCAGAATCTCAGCTCTGTATACCACCAGGTATCACTGCAGTCCTCTGCCAGCCAGATCAGCCAAGTGGTGGGGTTCCTAGGACTGTGTGCATTGCTAGTATTTCTGATGTCTGAGCTAGTTTGTCTTGTGCTCCAGCCTGCCCTGTTCCCACACGGGGTAATTCAGAGCCAGCTTGTGCATCTCTAATGTCACGCTGTTATACTCTGTAGGCATACTCAAGGATATAACGATTCAAGTATTTAGATCTCTAGCTCCCACTGAAGCACATAAACGTGTCTGCGAAGTCAGAATTTTTCTGTATCTGTCTCAAGAGATTGTGTATCCTGCTGCAAGGAATTCCATATTCTTCACATAAGTCTGTCTCTGTGTAGAGAGGTGTTTGTTTTGACATGGTTCTCAGTCTAGGGATGCAAACCAAGAAAGCGCAGACTGTTTGACATTCGGTTTCTCAGTCATCTTAAATGAGTTTGTGTCCACGCTGGTGCTGAAGAAGCAGTCCTGTCCTGCCCTTCACCTCTGCTGCCAGATTCGGAGCTTTGTTTGTTACTGGTGCTGTCGTGCATGCGGATCCAAAGTCAGGCAGGGAACTGAAAACTCGGCTTTCTTCTGTAGGATTAGTTTGTGTTCAACCAGGTTATGTTCTTGATGGAATTCATAGCACTGTTACAAAGTGCAAAGGATAGAAATATGCAGGAAGATCTGAACTGGCCTCTCCGCTGTGGAAGATCAGGCCGGTTTAAAGCACGTGTGGCCATGCCCCATGAGTTTTGACATGGGAACTGTAACCCAAGATGGTAATTGATGTGGGAGAATCATTTGTAAATCGTACTTTTTTTTTTTTTTAATGGTCCATATAAATCCCTTGAAGTATTAGGGCTATTATAAATTTAGTATTTGGAAACAAGGGCTGAATTATTATTATTTTGCCTTTTGCCTCCTCTCAACTTACTGACTTTCTGCCTTGCTGGACATCTTTCCTTCTCACCAATTGAGATGATTTTTTGCCTTCCAGTAGCAGATATACTGTTGGAAGTACAGACTTGTGCTGCTACTATTGCCAATCTAGTCTTGCCACGAGATTAATCCTACAGATTTGCTATGAATCAGGTAGAATGGGTTCTTAATTTATACAGTATGAAATGTTTAGCATCTGTTTTTCATGTCTGCAGCATTCTGCATTGCAGATGTGAACTGGACTAACTGCTGGAGGCCTGTTCTAGTCTGGCAATGTTTATATTTGTAAAAAAATTATCAGTTTGCTCCAGCAAATGCTGCTTTTGGTCATGTAGAGTTAAAATATTTTTACTGTTACATTTAATTTGCAGCATAGAAATGAGATGCACTGTCGCTTGTGAGCAGCTTTTGACCATCAGAATGCACATCTGTTTAAGTCGCAAGGAAAGCGGATCGATTGTAGAGGAAAACAGTATGTTGTAGTGTGATAGATAAACAAGTAATTTCAAATGCAGGATATTTTGGTTTTGTAGAAGTTTCCAAAAAATAAAACTCTGCTGTGTGGAAAGGTTGGTGATAAGGGTGGTTGTGGGGTTAGACTTTTGGTGACTGTTATGTTAGTGAAGAATTCCACTGACATGGAATTTGGCTGTAATATAGGCATGCACTCTAATGATTTGTTGACTAAAGTAAATACTTATTTTCTTTACAGATAGGCTTTGAAGACAGACTGCCTAAACAAATGTTCACATTGAATGATAGTTGCCAGACTGGGTAGAGACATTTCTGTGTTGCTGTATTTATGAAAAACTAAAAGCTTAAAACAAGAGACAGACATATTTTGGCACAAGCCCAAGGAGGAAAAAGCAGAGTTAGGCAATAGAATTCCTTAAATACATTCTTGAAAAAATGAGGAGTGAGTTTCAGGATTAGGATGGCAATCATCTGTATACTTCTTTAGCAGTATTATTACAGTGCTATTAACATACTTTCCTTATTTAATAATATCAAATTTCAAATTCAGACTTAATGATCACACTCTGCCAGTGGATAATATATGTGAGCAACAGAGATTAAGTTTCACTAAAACTTTCTGCTAAAAATGTTTTCTTAACTCTGCAATGATAAAAACACCATGTGAACTTTAATTCGATGAGATTTACCCCAAAGAACAATCAGTACATGTTTCTAAATTACAGAGGTTGGAACTTGGATGAGAAACCTAATTTCACATTTTGAAGAAAGAATGGACTGTTTTCCAAGTATGTTGCTGAGAATTTAAAAAATGACAATGAGTTGGAAACTACAGGGGAAGGCAAAAAAAAATAAGCTACTTAAGAAAACAGTGGATACAAGTCTAGTCTAGAAGGTAATAGGAAAGGAGATCTCTTTTACTTATGGCTATTACTTTTTTCTTCTATTTATCATAATACACTTTTATCTTTATATGAAAAATGCTAAGGGATGCTATTATCCTCTGCTCACACAGGTTATCTTCCTCAAAGGTAATGCACAACCCCAAGCCAGGTGTAAGCTATGAAGCAATTTATGTTTTCAGTGGAGTACTTAAAGCTAATTGTTTGGGGAATGTTTGGTCAAATAGTCATAAGATATGGTTAGCATCCTTTCCTTTATCTAAGTGAGCAGTCCCCATTCACCTGTTCAGTCTAGGAAGATCACTGTAGAAATGGTAAGAAGGAAATTTTCCATGTATTCATATACATACACTTGGGCAGGTAGCTTCTTTTTAGTTTTTTGTCATTTAAAATTGCTATTGTGACAGCAGCTGGAGAAATGTTGAGGAAAATGCACTAATTTGACTTTTTAATTTTACATACTTGCCTTTGTGGTGTAGATTTTACTGCAAATGAAAAACTTTTTTATAGGTTTTTAATAAGGCTTTTCCTTTATAGTTGAAAGCATTGCTCACCCTTTCATATTGAATTTTGGAGGATATTTTTTTCTGTTTCTTAGTAAAGGCTGAAATTGAGGCAGTATTGTGATTGAAACAACTGATCATCCAGGTTATCTTTGGTGTCACCTGTACGATTGCTGTCCACTGAAATAAGTTTGCTTTTGTAGGCTTTAGACTATGTTACTGCTTTGAATATATTTTTGTATAATGAGAGGTGTATGTTTGAGTAGCCATGTTAATAGTTAGTGAGGAAAAGCCTGCTTATTAAAAAGAAAGAAACTGTATTTGACACATTTAAAAGTATCATAACTCATAAATTATTGACTAGAATAATTGTCTACTTAAAACTTACTTTTTGAATAGAGGCCAACTGGAGTAGCAACCATCTTTATATATAAAAGAAACAGATTCTGAAAGATGATTAAACGTTGTCTGTTAGAAAAATGAGGATAGCTCCCGCATTAACCATGTCTACAGCAACTAGAAACTGTCTCATAGTTTTCTTTAATCACATGTATGGGTGTTTTCAGCATTGTAAAATATGGAGCCTAATGATTTTTTGCAGAAGAGTGGAAATTGAATAACTAATTTTAGCACACACTAGATATTATTAGATAATTCTGCTACCAAATGTTTGCAAATGAGAGAAGGCTGAGGCTGTTTTTATATGTGATTTATAAATACATTGATTAGGGAGTTCTGATATGCCTCACTTTCTGAGCAAGTATTTTAAGTTGTCTGCTAGTAACACAGTGAAAATCTTCTGCAGACTATGAATGAATTTTGCATAGACTCACTAGCCTGTTAATTTTGAGCGATAGTAATTAGTCAAGACATTCTCCTAAATAAAGCAGTGGAACTTATTTTGTACATACTAGATAGTGTTGCTAAGTACTGAACACGTACCTTATTCAATTAAGGTTTATGAAGTGGCTTGTTGTTCAAGAAGCAGTAGCTGGACTTCTGATTTTGTTCGCTGACTTGTGTTTTGGTTTCTTATTGCTGAAATTAGCTTGTCAGTTAAACATAGTTTTCTGGAGAAAACAATTTTAAATGTTTGGGATATTATATACAGAGGGCTTGATTTAGATCTCACTTACACAATGTATAATATGATATTATTGGTTTATCTTTCCCTGCTAGAGTTCTCATGGTGTTCTGGGTATATGGGATTTTTACTTCTTTATTTTAATTTTAAAATAAAGGGAAATACTTAAACCAGAATTATTGAAAATGAATATTTTTTTTATCAATTTTTTCTATGTCTCCTTTTTTTTCTGGACAAGTTAGTTTATATGTGGTGTTGCTTGTCACCAAATATGTATATCACTTTCAAGTTCAATGAGGTGCATTGTATGTCTCTTACAACCTGACAGCTGGATTTTTCTGTATCTGGAATTTAAAAAATGAAGTCAACTGCCTTGAAAATTTTATGAAAACCTGAAATGGCAAGTAAAATGACAGCAACTTGCTGTTGCCTTTGTTTTAGGCCTTGTTTAAGCTTTCAAGCCTAAGATGGTCTGGCGAATCCTTTTTGTTTTTAAATGAGTACTACCATTTTTGGTGCAAAATTAAGAAATCCTGAATACAGTGGGGAAGTTTTACTCAAAAAGCTGAAGAGGCTTGTTGAATTTGTTGTAATCCGTGTGTTGGTGGGTTGACCTTGGCTGGCTGTCAAGTGCCCACCAAGCCACTCTCTCGCTCCCCATCCTCAACAGGACAAGGGGGAGAAAATACGATGAAAAACTCATAAGTGGAGATAAAGACAGGGTGATCATTTACCAATTACCATCATGGCCAAAACAGACTTGACTTGGGGAAAATTAATTTAATTTATTGTCAATTAAAATAGAGTTGGATCGTGAGGAAAAAAAAAGACAATCTGAACCACCTTTCCCCACCCTCACTTTTTCCAAGTCTCAACTTCTTTGTTCCTGACTCTTCTACTTCCTCTCCAATCCCACCCCGAGCGGTGCGGGGGGAACGGGGAATGGGGGTTGCAGTCAGTTTATAACGCTTTGTCTCCGTCGCCCCTTCCTCGCACTTTTCCCCTGCTCCGGTGTGGGTCTTCTCTGTGAGCTGCAGTCCTTCAGGATAAACCTGCTCCTACATGTGCTCTCTATGGGATGCGGGTCCTTCAGGACATATCCATCTGCTGTGGGGTTGGGTACTCCATGGCCTGCAGTAAGATCTGCTCCGAGGTGGTCCTCCATGGGCTGCAGGGAAATACCAGCTTCACCATGGTCTTCTCCACGGGCTGCAGGGGAATCTCTGCTCCGGTGGCTGGAGCATCTCCTTCTCCAACTTTGGGGTTTGCGGGATTCTTTCTCACACTTTCTTTACCTCACTCCTCACACTACCAGGCAGTGTTTTGTGATTTCTTCAATGTTTTTTCCCAGAGGTGTCACCAGCATCGGGGATGGGCTCAGCTGTGTCCTGTGGTGGGTCTGTGCTGTGGCCAGCATGGGGCAGCCCCTGGCTTCTTCTCAGAAAGCCCACTTTGCAGCCCCCCCCCCACTACCAAAACACCCAATACAACATGTATGCAGCATGATAGGGTATCTATTCTTGAGGGGGATAGGAGGGAAAAAAATTCTGACTATAAATGTTTAAGCACTCGGTGGATGTGGCAGTGGTGCACCTGGGAGTACTTGGGAGTAGAGGAACACCGGCAAGATTATGGAGAAGTATTTTGTATGTGAACAGGAACAGCGTATATGCTATTCGCTAAATAAATTAAATACAGTATTTGGATATTACACTAATAATTTTCACGGATGTTGTGTAATCTTGTCTGTTCTAGGGAGTATGACTTCTGCAACATCACCTATCATTTTGAAATGGGACCCCAAAAGTTTGGAAATCAGGACTCTCACAGTAGAGAGGCTATTGGAGCCACTCGTTACCCAGGCAAGTATCTTTGATTTGTTTTGCTTCTTCCTTTTAGCCTGATGCTGTATTTACTCATTTTACGTAATTATCTTAATAACCTTTGATAATAAAAACTTGAACAGTTTTTGTTCATTATCTCTAGTGGAAAGCTCTGTTCAAAGATGTTTAGAAGTTCTTGTCCTAAATAATTTATAGTCTCAAAGCATGAGCAGGAATACAGTAGCAACAACTATTTACTTATGTTTGTCTTTTAAAAGCAGTTTAGAAATTTATGAAACAGTCAATTTAAGACAGGGATCTGACTGAGTACATACCCTTGGTTTGTTATTATACCATGGAAGATGGGTTCACATTAAAAACAAACAAAACCAACCAACCAACCGAATTAAAGAAAATATTAAAACCTCTTTCATTTCATGCTGTGATCGATTAGGAGTGTATGCTTAACCAGTTATCTTTCAACTGAGTCAAATTTGCTAATAGAACCTAAAACATTGTCCAATGGTCTAAAAAAAGCAAGATGAAAGTGATGTTAGGTAACATGTATAATTTATATATTAGTGTTATCCAGCTTTTAACCAGGTAGACCAGTTTCTTTATCATCAGAGAAAACCTTTGCATGTCTGTGCATATCAGGTTTCCTGTGTCTGAACAAATTTACGTGTGCTGTGAGTGCACGCACAGGGGCAGGAGCTGTGCGGTCCGGAGAAATATGACAGTAGACATCAAACTTCTGTCCTCATCCGTACGATTTGCTGAGCCCGTGGCCTGGTGCCTTTGTGTCCCTGAGTTGCCATTAGTAATGGGGAACTGGTTGCATGATTTTTTCCTAGTAAGCTTCAAAATGCGTAGCTCCATTGTTTAAAATACACACACAAGTAGTTTTTCTTCTAGGAATGCTCATTATATTAAAAATGAATGCCAGCTAACCCCATCTGTCCATCCACCTGTTACTAATAATTTTCTCATAGACATCGTGGATCTTGAGATTGGTCTGCTGGATAGAAATGTAGGCCTTCTTTTGAGTGTGAGACCAGGCTTGATGTTTTTGTTTTCAGAATGAAACAGAGATAAAATGTAAATCGCTACTCCTTTAATTCCCCCAAAATGATGTCTCTGTATGGTTTCTGTGCTCCCTACAGCGAGTCACTTTCCAAAGAAATTACACCTATTCTTTCTGTGTTTTAGGAAAAAAATTACATTATCTTTCTACAAATTATTCTGGACATGAAAGTCTCTAACAATGTACACAACTTTACAGACTCAAAGGCAGAGATATCTGTTTCATTTCACATAGCTGGTGATATCATGGTAATTAACTTTTCTTTATAGACTTTGGTAATTTTGTTGTTGATATGGAAGACGGACCAAAATCCTAAATTCATTTTGATACCAACTGAAAACGAGGTTATGAGCTCTCTGTTATTCTGATGCTGGTGTTGGCATAGGAAATTAAGCTGCTGTGAACCATGATCTATTGTGAAAAAAACAAATTACTGAGTCTTCTGCGTGTGAATTCCCTGTTTTCCTTTCACTTTGTTTTATTTTCCAACACCTTTCCCAGAAAAGAGAATACATCAGCCAAGAAGTGAAAGTACCATTGTAATTTCACAGTTTCTCAAGTTGTTTGGGTTAACTTTTGGTTTAGCTAGAGCTATGTTTGATAGAATGCCTCAACAAATGTAAATAAAGAAATTACAAGTTGAACTACATGGATTTCTTCCATGGTGGAAACTAAGGTGCCCAAGATCCTTACTTTCGTATTTTGATGAGGAGCAATGTATTTCTATTTTAGTAGTATGTCAAGAAGACTAGAGAAAATAAAGTGCAGTCAGGAGGGGGTAGAGAAATGTTGGGATATTGTTTTATTCAATTTTTATGAATATTTCTGTTCCGATTTCTTCATTTCATAGGTTTCTAGATAGTATGGACATATAAAAACCCCTTTTGAATATGTAATTTAATTTGTCATATTAGAGAAATAAGTAGTATTGCTTATTTTCCTCTACTTTGAATCCACTAAAGTATGGTTGACTACAGCATGTTTTTGTGAGCTGCACAAACGTAATCACGAAAGCTTCAAGTGATGAGAAATGTGCTACCTTCCGATTGTGTTTATCTGTTGCGTTTTTAGCTTAAGTTATTCAGCTGCTTTTTCTGTTTTTCTCAGATAAGTTAACGATCATCCCAGTTTAAAGGCTTTTCTTTTTTCTGCTTAAAATTGCATATACAGTCTGGTCACGTCAAGATTAGTATCTCGTTTACCTGCTTGGGCTTAGATTGCGATCTGCCTATGCAGTGACAACCTCCACAAGACACCATGTGCACATTCCACATGCAAAGATTTGGATCGCCTTAAAAAGTTTCAAAGCGCTTTCCTTCCTAAAGAGAACATCTAATTTGAAAGTTTATCTTGGCAAATAAATAAATACATAAATATTTAATCCCTGTTCAGTTTGAACTCTGAAGTCCACTGTAGATTCATAAGAGCTGCTTAACTCAGAAATCGTAGAGAAGTGAAGTTCTTCCATAAGTCATTAAAAATAGGTCACTGGATAGAAGAGACAGATTTAATGGCCACAAAATGCAACAGAACTGTGCTGCACAAGTTCCTGAGCAACCTGATCTGTCTTTGTAGGCAGCCCTACTTTGACCAGGAGTTAGGTGTAGATGACGTCCTGAGGTCCCATACAGCCACAATTTGTCTGCTTCTGTGATTTCTAGCACCACCAAGACAAATCCATGTTTTATTTTGGCATTCACACCTGAATATTTAGCGTACCTTCTTGTTTTCCAAGCTGTCTATGGTTTTGGAGAATGCGTGAAAAAACAGAAATGGTTGTACGCAATCTTTGGGCTCCAAAAATGCTAATCAAGCCTTTTGTATCTGTGCGTGTGTGTGTGTGTGGGAGGATTTAGGCTCTGAACTCAGTGTATATATATAAGCACACGAGTGACAGATTTTCCAATGGTGCTGCATCCACTGATTTCTACTGAAATTTTGGCTAATAATACAGAAATACGACGTGGATTTGAAAAAGAACACCTCAGTGAGTCAGGAGAATGGTGCATTAAAACTGAATTTTAGACAAGCTCATTAGTGTTCCAGATGAGAAAATATGGATAACCTATGAATTGATTTGGAAGAAATTATAAGACAGGAAGGTTGTCTGAGCTCGAGGCAAAAAAAAAAAAAAAAAAAAAAAAATCCATTAACTGATCATGAGAATGCATTAGAAATGACAGAATTGCATTTATTCTAGGAAGCCCACTACCAAACTAATTAAAACTTTCCCTGGTTGTCAGAGATGTAAGAGTCTTGGAGCTTGCTGGGGTACCCATTTCCCCAGTGCTTGTCATGTTTAAAGAGTAACAGATATGCCGTGCCGCATGTCTTTTATCATATTACCATTATTGAGATTTTATAAGAAATGTGGGATTGAAAAATTTATTAGAATTTCTGTTCTCAACAATATTGAATTTAATAATTGAAATATGTTTCTTTTGTCTGGCTTCAATGTCACAATTAGCTAAAAATAGAAGGTAATTGTATTTCTTGCTAGTTTTGTTTTCCGAGAGTTTATAACAGCTAACCTTTTTTACTGTAAATCTTGTAATTTTTAATTCTATGAAATTTTTATAAGGAGATGTATAACTGAAATATCTCCTCAAGGGTTACTGCCTCTTATTCTCACCTTCATGCATAGTAAACCAAATGAATTACAATTTTATTTGTTAGACTGTGGATGGTTTTCATAAGAAAAAAGAATTACATTTTTAGGAAGGGCTTAACTGCCATTACATAATATTTTATGTGTAGCTGGAAAATAGCACTTGTGGAGGTCGCCGTGAGGACTTGTTTGGGGTTTTTTTTGCTTTTTTTTTGTTTTTCTGGTGGTTTTGTGTAATAATTAAATACAAATATGAATAAAAGTTATATATGTTAAGGAGAGAAAAAAAACAAACCACCACCAAAACTGAACTGTAAACCAGGAACATCAATGCAATTTTTTTTGGAAAAACACCAAAAATACTCATGTGTGAGCACATGGATGAAAAGATGGAGCTCTATATAATTTTTGAAGATAAGATTTGCTCTTCTAATGAGATTTCAATTTTCTAGTGTCAATCTGTGGTTTTTGTTAGTTTTTCCTAGGTATTTTAAATAGCAGTGTGGCTGGTTTACAAATGTGCTTTTATTACCAGAGCCATGCAGCAGTTGTGCCTTTTAGGATCTTTAAATTTTTAGATTATTATGTATTATTACAGAATTTTAACAATAACACAAATAATGGTGAGTGTTCCTGTTGCAGATTTTTCATGACTGATTATGTTTTCCTTCACTATGACACATTTTTGTCCTAGATTTGCTGTGAAGGGACAATTCTGAATTGCACTGCATGTTGGTTTTTTTTTCCCAATAAATTTAAGATGCCCATTACAGTAGCTTAGAATGAAACAATAGTATGTCATAAGGCAGACAAAAATAATTGATTAATGATTTTGCATTTTTTTTGTATATAGTATCACACAGTAAAATTAAGTGCATGCATCTATAAAATAAACAAGTCATTAGATAAAATTCCAAGTAGTTTTAATTAGTGCAATTTATTTAGAAAATCATAATAATTATGGCTGCTGTTATACTTCATGAACTTGTGCCTAATCTAATCCCTTGTGCACTGTATTTGGAAAATGGACCAATTTCTATTTTGCCATGAGAAATATAAATATATTCCCAACCATTCCAGTTAATCGGCTATTATTTATATTCAGCGTACCTTGGTTTTATTGCACTTGAAACCTAAATCTGGTGTGCTAACTAATCTCCACAGGAAATATATTATTAATTACTATTGTCAGGGAGCTGCACCTGAACCACACCTACGCACATACACAAGCGGCTTTCCTTTTGCAGGATTTGTGAATATGTATGGATGTTTCAAACAATTTTGAGAAAAGTCGAGTAGCTGGTAACGGAGCACTGTATGCCTGATACACATTCCACCTGTTCTAGTAATTTTGCAGAATTTTTGAGCAATTTCTCTATCTGAGAGCTGGATTCAGCTGAACTCATCTTCAAGACAGACCTAAGGAAAAATGAAGTTTTAAAACTTGTCTAGCCATTTTCCTAACCGTATTCTTTTCTTGCATACGGTTTTCTTGCAACTCTTTCATGGAATAGTTTTCAGAAGTGGTGTTCTTGCCCAGGATTTCCAAACTCTAAGCAAGAAGATCAAACTAATGTGAATAATTACTGTAATATCTTCCTTCTACTTGTGTCCTTGAAGACGTATAGCAGGATGCAGTGAAGCAGAGCTGAGCCTTTTTCTGTCCTCAAACATACTACTCAGCAGGTTCTTAACAATCCTGTTGATTTAATTGGGGTTGTTGCTGGAGAAGGGGAACATCTAAAGGTTTTGAGGGAAAATTGGCTTTGGTTGCATTTTTAGTTGATTCTTTTCAGTTTGCTTGAAAAGCATTTACATGTTTTGTTTTTTTCAGAATATCTTGTGCGCTACATGCCACTTCCAAAAATTCTCACAGTCAACAAATGTATTGGCTAGTTACAGTCTTGTTCTTTTACGTCAAAAATGCTAATTAAAGCAGGATAGGTATATCAGCTTATGTTTAAAAAGATGGCTGCATAGTTGAAAGCTGGTGGCCTTGTTAGAAAAGTATTAATGGATTTTTATTGTGGCTGATAAGCAATTTCTTGTTGGTATCATAAACTTATACTTACTGAAAATTTGACATGTGTTTTTTTGGTGGTTAAAATAAAAGACTTCAAAATTATTGCAGCATATATAACTGCTGATATAATAATTTATATAACTAGAATAGTTCTAAGTCTAGGATATTTTTGTAATGTAATTGAGTGCTTTAACAGGGGGTTAACTTAAACGAAATGCTTTTAATATCACCAAATGTATTAAAAATAAATAATGTCAGTCACATACTGTATGAGCAGGGCGTTGGTATGGTTTGTTAAGCAGCAACTTCAAAATAGCTCTTATGATATCCAACTGAATGTGAGCTCATAGTAGCAAAAGATAATGGGATCCTTAAGTGGATCGGCTGGTGGGTATAAAGTGTATTTAGTGAGGCAGCATTATTATAACAGCATCAATGAGATTATTATTGGAAGGATTCCCCATTCTAAAAAAGATGTTGACAAATTGGAAGGAGATCAGAGAAGAATTATGTGAATGATTTGAGTTTTGTCTTTTAATGGCAGTCTAAAGACTTAGCATGTATTTCATGTATACACGGGCTTATCAATAAAGAGGAATTGTCTTAATTTAACTGGCAGTATAGATTTTAGGACTGTTTCTGGTAGCACTTACAGTGTAAATAATATTCTAGAATTAATTTAAACAATTCAAATATGGGGTTCACATCCTGAAACTAAAACATACCAACATTAAACTGATATTCAGTAGGAGTTTTGGAATAAGTGCTTATGGGAGTACGCTGTAGTAAGTTAAGAGGTATTATGGTCTTAACCAAGTATACATTTATGTATGAGCAAAAAGTTTTCTTGTAGCGAAAGGTTTTTTTTAATCTGACAAAATCCTCTGCCTGGAAACTGAAATGATAAATAAATATAAACTGTAAATAAACTGTAAATAACATACAAGCTGGAATAGTTCTCCTAGAATGGTGGGCAACTCAGTGCTACCAGAATCTTTGATTAAGAACAGGATATATTTTTGAAGGACATGCCTTAGGTCTACCTGGGAAAAGAATTACTGGAAGAACAACCAACTGCAGTAATGGGACTTCTCACTTTGTGAATCAGGGAGGAAGCAGGAGCAGGATTGCTTGTTTTCTGTCATAGATCAGATTTGCCAGGCAAAAGACAAAATAGATACACATAACCTATGCGATTAAATATGTATGCTTCTAATGACTTTGGAAGCAATTTGGATATTAAAGTTTGTAATCCGTCTTAGCTTCATTCTTGAGAGTGATGTAAAAATCTTACTTGCTTTCTTATTTTTCATTAACTTAATTTGCTGTATGTCATCAATCCGCAGAAGTTAGAAGGGCTACAAAATAATCCTGATTACAAAAAGAATACACTAA
Source organism: Haliaeetus albicilla (assembly GCF_947461875.1). NCBI lineage: Eukaryota > Metazoa > Chordata > Aves > Accipitriformes > Accipitridae > Haliaeetus > Haliaeetus albicilla. Next base: position 81,184,268 of record NC_091483.1, on the reverse strand, counting down.
TTACAAGATTTTGCTTTGAGGTGTTAATTAGCCTAATTATAATAGATCCGTGTTCTGAAAAGCAATGGCAATTTTTGTTCCATTTCCCTTTAATACGTATTTCTGAAGAATGACTGACTTATTTGCAGTTCGAAGAATTCAGGGCATGGATATGTGGATCATTTTTTTTCTTTTTTTTTTTTTTTTTATTGTTTCCTATGTTAATTTCTTTGGACTATTGATTCCATTGGGTGCGTACCGTTTAATGGATCCAAATAAATTTTTTAGCGATCTTTGAATGTTTTATAAAATGCAATAGTATGGAAGTAGAGAGAGTTGAGCTTTCAGTGTATTTTAAACAAGACATTGATTTTCAGCCAGAGAAATTTAGAAAAGTATTGAAGTTTTGCCTTAAGCCCATGGTCTAAATTACCATATTTAGTTTCCTGTTTGGTAAATAAATTTTTAGTATCTCTTCCCACAACCTCATAAGTGGTCGGTGTTCCTGAATATTATGTGTCTGAGCAGCAAATGCTCAGATTGTGAAGAAATGTCCTCTTCTACTTGTTTCTTTCAATGGGATGATTAATATTTTCTCCTTGATATATTGAAGTTTCTCTCTTACTAGTATATTTCTGTGTACTACTATAGTCATTCGGTACTCATTGATGAGACTTCTCAAACCTTTTACTACTGTATAATGGGGCTATTAAGCATATGTAACTCATGCTTAGGGTATTCAACACAGATGTGTTCAATATTGTGCAGATGACCTTTGAAGAATGCACAAGCAATATTGCTCTGCTGAGTAGAAATTTTCCTTTTTGTAGATATCTGTTTTTAAGAATAAGTCTTTTTAAAATCCTAAATGAAGTCAGTACTAGAATTTTCATTCTCATTTAGTTTGTTGGGTCAGTGTGGAGCAAGGGACTAGTTTCTCAAATTTTCACTCTTGGCCGATTGCTAGCTCATAAATAAAAGGCTATTCAGCAAAAAAAGCATAATCATAACAAAGTAGCCCTGACACCTTATTTTATGAGAGTATTTTTCTTTAGAAATTAGTTTTGAAGATGAAAATAGATGGAATTGATTATGCATACCATTTTAAACCAAGAAATACAGCTTAATTTCAGCTTAAGAAATTGTTAGTGTGGAAGAGGATAAACCAAAAATAATTCCTCACCTGCTAAAAGTTACTGCGGGCGTGACTCTTCAGGTTGCACTCAGTCTTCTCTCCTATGCCAAATCACCTGCCGCGGCACGGGTATTTAGCATGCGTGCCTTAGCGGCGTCCTGTCCGTGTCCCTTGCTCTGGGCTGTGCCTGAGGTGGTGGATCCTGGAGCCGAAGAGCGGCGGCAGAGCTCCGTGCTGCACCCACGCCAGGTTGGTGCCTCCTGCTTGCCCACCGCTTGGCAGCAGCCTGGCGTAGCCCCTCGTTCTGTCATACGGCCAAGGACGCTTGGTTGTTGACCCGGGATCTTGCACAGCTTTCACATGACGTGACTCACACGATCCAACATTTGACGATTTTTTTCCACCTTTTGCCCCACCTTGAAATCTCTTGACAACATACGGTGTATTCAGCCGGTGTTTCGTTTTTCTGTTTGTTTGCTCTTTCCCCCCAAATTTTGTCCTGTCAGCATGCATTTGGGATGGAGGGGTGGGGAACGGATGAATCCTTGACTTTGTCTTCTTGACAGACCTGGTCAGGTACTTTCTCTGACTTACTAGGGAGCACGTGTTGCACCAAGTCCAAGTGTAGTGTAATTCCCTTCTCCAAGCAACAATCAGATTGGGAGTCAGTCAACCTTTCAAAGTTAGTTCATGATCCTTAGGATATACAGCCATATACTGACCATTCAGATTGTGAAATCACAAGCTAGCCCTGTGCTCGTGAGCATCGTGTTACGAGACGTGCACTTTCTTGTTCTAAAACCTTATCTGCTTGTACAAATGGTTAAACTGTAAGTTTTTAGAGAAGGATTTTGGAGAAATGAGATTTTCAATAGGAATTAATTTTCCTGATTCCTTTCATTTTGCTCTATAGAAATGAAAATGTATTGTATCTGCTTATGTTAATAGTAAATTCTTTTATTAGAAGGTATTCATGTAGAAGCATAATGAATCCAGTGTACTGAATGGCTACTGAATATTGAGTTGTTTCCAGGGGATACGTATTAACCTATTCAATTTTTCCCAGCAAATTACACATATCTGCTCTCTGTAGTGCGGAATGATTAAGCTTTTACTACTCTGCTTGAAATACTTTAATTGCCAGGTAGATTTTTGCTTTTCTGAAAAGGCAATTGGCTCAAAAAATTGGGGGAAATGCATGCATGAGTCACAACATATGTATTTTTTTCTTTACTGTCTTCTACTCAGTCCATATTCTTTAAATCTGCTTCCTTCATATGTTCCACCACATAAGATCTCTTTGAATGTTTTCATAAACCTGCAATATTTATATTTTTTATTTCTTTTTAAATTGAGGGACTCAGTGCTTCCATGTATGTGCAATATGATACTGTTGACTACTGGAATGAGATGGATTAAAAAAGTTTGTGGTAGTGTTTTTATCCTTTATAGAAAAGGAAATGGGCTTTATTTGAGAGGTTCCTGTCTGACACAACTGAAGTATTTATTAGAGTAACTGAAAACATGCAGGTGTATTCTTGGTGGAGTACTGACTATGATCAGTTAGTTCATTTTATAATGTGGTCCATGGCCTGTAAGATAAGTTTTTCTTTGTGAGCCACTTATGTGAAGAATAAATTCACCATCAAATAGAGTTTCTGAAGTTTCTGGGAGTTTCTGAGTTCAACAGCATTATAGTTTGTTTGTTCAAGATGTATCTGGGTTACATCATTTGTTTCTAACCAGAAATGAATGCCACTTTACAGACATGCCTTCTCATCCAGAGCATATTTTTAATTGCATTATTGCAAGTATGAAGAATTCAGGAAAGATAATTTAATTGTGTGTGTGTTTGGACACAGACCAAGAAAGTCCAGGCTGTGAGCTGTATCTGTCCACTTTCCCATGTGGCAGACATATCTGGAGACAGAAGTTTCTACTTCCTTGCTAGCTTGCTTGGACAAGTAAGGAGTTAGGAATGTTATTTTCTGTTTTCATATGTTGGTTGGTATCTCGTTGCTGGAGGCTTTCAGTCTCTTTGTCAGGGACTTTCCTGTGTTCCCGGCTTGGTTGCCTGTGTCTCAGGTTTTCTTGGGTACGTCACATGCAGTAAAGCCAGGCAGAAAGCTGCAGTGCCATATCATGGAGAGTGAAAAGCTGGGCTTCTGTTCTCAATCAAGGTAAAATTTAGGAGCCTTAGCACTTTATCAAATGTACTTTATCATCATTCCTCAGCCGTTGTTAGTTTGGACCATTACTTGAAATTGAAAAGGCCAGACCTGGTTTTGAAGTACGCATACCTGCTAACATGGCAGGCCACAGATTTTTGTTATTAATTACCCCTGTTACACAAATATTATAAATTCTTTCGGCAGAATTATTGAAGTTGTACGTATTCCCATTACTGCCTCTCAACTTTGTTGATAGACATGTACCAGTAGCATAATAGACAGAATGGACTGATGCAGCTCAAAGCTATTTCTTTTTCTTTCTCAAAGGGCATCTTGTGAGTGCTTCTTTTTACTTATGTTTTAGTTTGTTTTGAATGTTATGTAGAACATAGTGAGAGATTTTTGTTAAAGAAAAAGGTGGGGTGGGTAGTTTGTGACGCTAATAAAATTGCAGCAGTTGTACTGGTCTTCAGGGTCTTTAGTCTCCTATACAAATAGACTTTCTTCTTGCAGTAGACAAACTGCAAGAGTGGAAATTATTATTGCAATCACCATCCTAGAGCTTTTGGAGGAGTTTAAATTGTACTGAACAGAAGTTACTAAGCACTTTGAAACTGAAGACTGAAATTTTGAGCTCAATATAGTAGTCACTGCATAATATTTTATACATCTTTAATGAGAGCTTAGTAATGTGTAAGTTCTTCACACCTCTCAACCTTTTTCATTGAACTAAAAACATTCACAAGTAAAATTGGTATAATCAAGGTATACAATTGTGTTCTCTTTTCAAGTGGTTGGCCCTGCAGCTTTCTCTTTAGACTTTGAGTATCCTCAATTAATGTGGGGTATTATGCCTTTCCTGGTTGTGGTTTTTGTGTGGGATTTTTTTGTTGGTTTGTTTGGGTTTGTTTTCTCTGTTTTGTGACTGTTTTGTTTTTACAACCCAGCAATAGCCCTGTGGGCTGGATGAGCCAGCAATGATATTGAACACCCATAGATCATTTATTTTACATCTCTCATGGAAGAGAGGAAGCCCAGATTATCAGCTTGTTCTGAGAAGTGTGATGTATAATCAAATAGTTAGAATGGTGTTTTTTTATACATACTCTTGTCAGTAGAGAAATTCTAAAACAGTTATGTCAGAGACTAAGTCAGAATAAATTAATACGCTTATATGATTCTTCCCTATTCATTAACTGTGATGCTCCTAAAGCTGATTTGCCTTGAAGCGGGATGATCCTTCAGAGGTCTTCTGTCTGCAACCTTTCCTCCAAGTCTGCTGGGAAGCAAGGGAAACAAGACTGACATTTTTGTCTCTGGGGAAGTAGATATAAGCCACCACCGATTGTAACAGGAGAGCTGCGATGGGATCTGCAGATGTCTCTGTCAATGCTCTTGTGAGCTGATGCCCATAGAAGTCCTATTAAGTAGCCAATAATTTGGTGCTTAACTCTTTTGGAAATGGGATCACGACTCCTGTGAGAAATCAAAGTGCAAGTTGCTATGAGTGGCATGGCCTCGTGTGCTGGTCAAGAGAGCTTTTTGGTCTTATGCTTCTAATAATCATCAGCTGAAGAAGGTACATGCTAATGCACTGTTCACATGTAGTTGTTAATCCATTACTCCATTAATTCCTTATTCGCTACAGTCCCTCTGCTACTTGAGACCAAGGACTTCAAGGACTGCAGCTTCCACTTTTATCTGGACTACTGTTCTCTGGTGCTCTACCTTTTATTTCTTTTCTAAAATCTTGTATAGTGTTGAGTGACTTATTAATAGGTACATTGCAGTCACATCCAATTGAGGTTATGAACTCAGCCAATATAAAGCCATATAAAGAGAGGCCACTAGAATAGCCAATGGTCATACCCACAATATGTTTTTTGGGCATCCTTGGAAAAACAATCAAACCCTGTCATTTCTGGGTAGTATTTTCATCTTAAATCTCAATTCTGAAGAAGCATTTGGCTTTCTAAAATGTTTTAAAAAATGCAAAAACCTTGGTGCTTCTCAGGAGTCTGTATTCTGATAGTAGAGAAGTCATTTTACAGAGAGTATTTCTCCGTCCCATATTAGAATCAGGTGCAACTGCAGAGCTGCTGTGAAGGTCAAAACCTTGACCTGAAATGATTATCTGCTACTGCTTTTGCTGACCTACAGCTTGTAGCTTCCACTGGACTTTGATACCAAATGTTAAGTCGTGACAGAGAAGCCAAAGGATCTTTACGTTTAGGTAATGCAGTCCTCTCATCTCCTTGTCCTCCTGGCCTCCCCTCCAATCCTTTGCTTTTGCCAATTGCTTGCTTTTGTCCCCAGGCACCATTCTGTTCCAAAATAGCAATAAAACTTATGAACTGCATGTCAAGAAAGTGTGATTAAATACTTTTGAACTGGAAGGAAAACTACTGAAAATATTTAAGTTCTCACTCTTTACGGAATGGAAATTTAGTGAAGAGAAGCAGTTTTAGAACTTTGGAGGTGATGGTTTTAGAAGTTTAATTTCAGTTTTTAGCTTCCTATAGTAATTTTATGCAGGATTGTCTTCCTACTCCCATGTGACCAGACCATTTCTGTCTAATCCTTCAAATACTTCCCTTGGCCAAACAATTTCTAGTTATTACTTCATCAGTCTATGTCCTGTGGTAATTTCTTCTCTTTTTTCTTCCTCCCTATTCTTCCTGGTTATAATATCTGGGTACTCTAGGTTCTTTTAAAATCATTGTCTTAAAAAAATCGCTGCTCCTTTTAACCCAGAAATTCTTGTGCCTTTTTTCAGGCCACAGTCTGTGGTGGTCCGTGTTTTTCTCTGTCAAACACTTAGCAGATCCTTGCTTTTACAGTGGGTACGTCAGTAGTTCCTTAAGGCTCCCATGGTAACATCTGGTTCCTAGGTACTACTTCACTCTTCGCTCTGACACAGCTTTTGGTCTAGTGTGTTTTTATTACAGAAAAGGGCAGAAATCAGCAGGGTTGAATTTTCTGGTTTAGAATTTCCTGTTTTAGAGAAAATTATTTAGGTTAACAGCCTGTTGGGTCTGAATTCATCGGCTGGTTAATATATTGAGTTTCATAAGTTTTATTTAAGGAAGTCTCATTTATTCATTGGGCAATCAGTCATGTTACGAATGTTCTGTGTACTTGGCAGTCTGAGCTGCACATTTAATTACAAATTTTCCATTGAACTGCTGGCAAATTTTTAGGTAATGTATACTCTTTATGAGTCAATTCTGTTGCAGTGAGTCAGCTGCTCTTCTAACGTGTGTGTCTTTCACTGATGTGGCCATCAGAAAGCTGAGGCTTCAAAAGCCGCAAATTAAGAAGATATGTATTTGAACATAAAATATCCTTTTTTTATATCCTTTTCTTCCATCACACTACCCAGTACCGTGCAGAACATTATCTTCATTGATTTCCATGTCGGTGGTTGCTGTAAGCTTATATGATGTATACTTTGAGGTTATATGGTTTGCTATGTAGGTATGTGATCCTGTCGCTGTGCACTCTCTATATGAGATATTTGTCACCGAAGTATCTGAACACTCTGCAAGAAGCTTATTTAGCCAGAAAATGAATATGTATAATCAGCATGTAATTTCACAAAAGTCCAACAGGGAAGCTTATGCTGGGTTTCTGCATTTCCATTTATGCAGGTTGGAACTATCAAAAAGCTAATTGTTTCATCAAAATGTGCCTTATGCTAGATTTATTAAGTTCCACTTTTGTCCACTGAGAGTGTGTGGGCAACTCTAAGATTCATAAAGACTTTATTAACATTTATAATTACATTTTATACTACTGCATAACTTATTTTTACTTTTCATGAGATTTTTATGATGTTGCTTGTCCTTGTAAATTTATTTACTGCAATCTAAATTAAGTAAATCTCATACAAGATACTGAAGGACTTTATATAAATAACATGATCAGAGGGGTTTTTATTGAGTTTTATTCTTGTTTGACACATTTTTTTTTTAAGCAACTAAATCTATATATTTCAAATGTTTTTGAGACAATACAGATCTAGGTTTAATAGATTCTGGGTTTAATAAAGATTCTATCTTGATATAAGGTGCATATATGAAAAAATACTACCATTTTATAATACATTTTCTATATGGATCAAGTCAACATGTTCTGTTGACCATATTGATCAATTCTGATTAACCACCTTAGCACTGAATATTCAATTACTTTTATGGCAAGAGTCACACATTACTCAGATATTTTTCCTATTATAGGAGACCTTTTAGAAGGGTGTTGTCCATTGTCATCATCCCCCCCAAACAAACTAAAAACGAAAAAAACGAGAAAAGTTTTACTTCATCAGATTGGTTAGTTCTGGTCCTAAATGAATTTGGAAAATATCTTTTGTGTATCCCCCCCCCGCCCCGTGTAAGACTTTATATTATATTGTATTCCCCAGCACAGTTTATGTTCTAAAATTGGTTCTACTTAGAGATGAAGTGCGTATGATAGTTCATCATTTATCAGATATTTCTCTTTGCCATATCATATTTATTCGTTTAACATACACTTTATTTTTATAAGTTTTTTTACACGGGGAAACATAAGCCAACTGATCAATTCCCATGCAAGCGGTAGCAAGCCAGTCAGCCCATCTGCAGCTGGAGGGTTGTGGATTGGGTGTACTGGGAAGGAAGTGATGGGGAGCTGGGAGAACACAACACTTTGGAGACTAAGATGCCCATGGAACAGGTGCTCACAGAACAGTCTTGTCTTACTTATTCTGAGCACTTCATCCAAAACAAAGAAACTATTTTAAGACTTATCCTCCCAAGGCAAATTTTTATGACAACAATGCTGTCCCTGAGTCTCTTACCAGACTTGTATAAAAGATTAGCATAATCTAGTTATAATGAAAATCTGACCTGCTTTTACCTTGCTTCCTAAATGGCTGATGGGGAAAAATCATTCTTAGATGAGACGGATGAGCAGTTGTCTTAGTTCTTGAAAGAACAAAAAAAGCTGACAAAAAACTAAGTGTTTGGAGAATGCCATAGGCAATTTGAAATTTTTAGAGCTCAAAAGAGAGATTGCTGTTTTGTGAGGTCTTTTTTGAGGTGCTGTGGTACTGCAAAGATGATACACCAATATGCTTTGAAATAAATTTTCTGTAAAACATTGGTGTTTGTTCCATAGGCTTTCACTAGTAGTTGCTTTTTTTCTGGAATGGTTGCCCAGCTGTGGGATACAATTATAATACATTCTCTTCATCCAAAGTTTATCAGCTAATCCAGAATCAGAATACATTGCAAGCATTACATTGTATTACTGAGTTATGCAAAAGATGCTGGTTTAAGATCTGCATTACTTAAAGCAATGATTTGTTATAGTCTGATATAGGAGAGTGAAATCTTTATTTTTTGTTATGTATGGGTGAAAAACTGAGAAGTTAGGAAAAGGTTCTGTGAGCTTTTGAATTGTTCCTGCTTATTGTTCATTTTGAGATTTCTGCAGTAGACAGATGTGGAAATCACTTGGCCACATTTTGGAAAATTTTCAAGTGGCAGTAAAAGCAAAACCAGCTATCGCCACATTCATGCTGGGCAGCCTTTTCTCCCTCTCACGCCTTCACAAATTACATGTCTGCTATGCAAGAGATGGGGACACTGAGTCTCCTCAGCAAAAGGGCTGTAGGATATTGGCAAAATAATGTGTTTTGAATAATATTGGTCTGGAAATGGTAAAACCATTGTTGATGATCCTCTTCACAAAAATGTAGTATATTATCTACATCTGGAGTGGGAAACTTGAGCAAGCGGGAAGATAGAATTTCATGCATATTTATAAGTGCTTGAAAACAGACTATTAGTAGTAGATTGTCTCAAGTCTAATACTTACTACTTATTTGTTTGTTTATGAGCTGAGAGTAATTAAAATTTCTACTTTCTAATTCTTACAAGTTTGTATTGTTAGAAATATTGTGGTGAAGAAGGTATCTTTTTCATTTACAATATAGTTTCTTATAATTCTGTTGCATGACTCTGGGATTTACTGGAAGCAATGCGCCGGTTCATTCTTACTCACTTGATTTATGAAAACAATTGAAACTCCTGCTAATTCTCCTTTAAGTACTTGTTTAATGCTAAGTACATTCTTAAGTGCCATCCTGACTACAAGTATTTCTTTGAGATGGCTTCCTGATAAGAACTGTAACTTTCAGTCCCCTGTTTCTTTTTAGCTCTTGTTTGTTATGTTCAAGTGCCAGTTAAAAAGAAGAAAAAGAGGGGGGAAAAAAAAAGGCAGGGGAAAAAAAAAAGCAGGATCCAATTCCTTTTAGCTTTAGTGGAAATCAATAGGGCTGTCCTGGATTGATTTTTGTACCTGTACTAAATGAATAGACATTTTTCTTAAGTGATACAATCTTGAATTCTTTTTAGAGTTGTGTGACAACATTTGAAATGCTTACATTAACTTTGTTGTTAACATGCGACAGCAAGTTGTCTATAAAATAAATTAAAAAAAAATTACAACTGATAAAAGTATTAACTTGTAGATTCTACAAGTATGCCTAGATTTATTTTAAATCACATATGCTTTTAGAAATTAATTCCTACAGGTAAATAAATGTAAAATCAAGTTATTCAAAGACTGTATAAATGCAAGAGCTTTTTCTTGTGAAGGAATGTTATAGATAAAAGCCTTTTGTTTGTTTGTTTATTCTATATTGTGCTAAAAGAGATATTCAAGCTTTAAAATTCTGTGTTTCTGGATGTTAGAATAAAAACTACATGGTATGACCATAACTATGCAGAGACTGCAAAAAGGTAATTAAAAAATGATGCTGCAGAAGAGGTGTTTGTTCCCTGCACATATGAGTAATGTTTTACATTACTCTTTCGGCTACTCTAACCCATCTTTGCTTTCATCACTCTCAAATGCAATAGCAGACTTGGGCAGATTTATTACCTTTTGTTAACATATGAGTGGAGTTGAATGACCTGACCCAGTTGCCAGGCAATTTTTAAACAGATTTTTCAGGTGGGACTGAATATGTTTTTTAGTATACTGGTAGCCAAGAAATAATTTTTTGGTGGCAAAAAATCTAATTGGTGCTACTGAAATTTTCTTCAAACCCTGTAACATTATAACACACTGACACAGAATTATCAGTGCTGGGAGATAGCTGCCGTGTCCAGGCAGCCCCTTTCAGAGGCAAAGTCCTGTTAAAAGCCAGCAAAAAAGATTCAAGGAGAGATGCTTTGATAAGACCCGATGCTTGTAAGGGCTGAGCTGTGGTTTGCCGTGTCACCTGTCTTCACCAGTATCCAACAGCAGATATTTATGGGAGGTTGTAAGGCTCAGCAAATGTGTAGAGATTACTGTCTTTGAACCATCGATGGGCAGGAGTCAAGACTTCCTGAGCCTCAGACGTGGGGGCAGAGAGGAGGGAGGACAACAGAGAGTTCATCAAGGTTTCACCAGCATCACAAAGGTGTGTGTGCAGGGAGGAAGATTTGCTCTCTGGTCACTCTTCGTCCTTGTTTTTTTTGTTCCAGTTCCACGGCACCTTTTCTGAGGGAGTGATTTGAATCTCAGCTAGTAGTCAGCAACACTTTTTGTTGAGTTTGTGCAAGGGTGTAAGAAACGTGGATACTTGCAATTACCTCCTGTAACAGGGACTAGACTTGAGTGAGTAAGGAGAACTTGGTGCCATGTATCTTGACTGCATTAAGACTTTTAATACTGCCTGAAATGGCATTTTAAGGAGGAAGCCATGGTTTAGGTGAAACTGCTATGAAATGAGATTTACTGCCAGGTTTCACTGTCAATATAGGTGAGTCAACCGAATGGTATTCTGATTTTTTCAGTATTTTAACTAATGCTCCAGATGATGGAATGGAGAGATGCCTACTGCCTTTGCAGAGAACACCAAGCTAGAATGGGGGCTGTAAGCATGCTGGTAGACAGAATTAGGAGTCGACATAACCTTGGCAAATTGCAGATGATAATCAGAAAATATAGAATGTAATTCAGTACAGGCAGTTAGAAAGCTCTGCACTTGGCCAGGCATAATTAACTGCATAAATACACATCAGTGACCTGCCATAGAGGAGGCAAAAAATGGTTGTGGATCATAGCTGAGCATGTCAAGAGTGTCATGAGTTACTAAACAGGCATGCACTAAATTCAGCTGTACAAGAGTGTTGTGGTTTAAGCCCAGCCAGCAACAAAACACCATGAGGCCGCTCAGTCACTCCTCCCTACCCTGGTGGGATGAGGAGGAGAAAATATAGAGAAAAGCCCATGGGTCAAGACAAGGACAGGGAGGGATCACTCACCACTTACGGTCATGGGCAAAAACCAGACTCAACTTGGGGAAAAAACAGAATCAATTTAATTTACTACCAATCAAATCCAAACAGGATAATGAGAAGTAAAACCGAATCTTAAACTACCTTCCCCCTACTCCTTCCTCCTTCCTGGGCTCAACTCCACTCCTGTTTTTTTCCACCTCCTCCCCCTCAGTGGTGCAGGGGGAGGGGGAATGGGGGTTGGGGTCAGTTCCTCACACGTTGTCTCTGCCACTTCTTCCCCCTCAGGGGCAGGACTCTTCACTCGTCCCCTGCTCCAGGCATGGGGTCCCTCCCATGGGAGACAACTCTCTACAAACTTCTCTGGTATGGGTCCCTTTCCCGGGCTGCAGTCCTTCAGGCACAGACTGCTCCAGTGCAGGCTCTCCCATGGAGCAGCGGCCATCTTGTGGGGCATCCATCCCCCTGCTCCGGCGTGGGCTCCTCTCTCCCCGGGCTGCAGGTGGGCATCTGCTCCCCCGCTCCCCTCCACGGGCTGGGGGGGACACCCTGCTGCCTCATCGTGGGCTGCGGGGGCATCCCCTCCTGCCCCGCTCCTCCTCTCCTCCTTCTTCACTGACCTCGGTATCCGCAGAGGGGTTCCTCTCACATTCCAATCCCCCTACTCACTGCAGGTTCCCCTTCTTAAATCTGTTCTCCCAGAGGTGCTACCACCATCACTGATGGGCTCGGCCTGGGCCAGAGGCGGGTCCAGCTTGGAGCTGGGGAAGCTTCTAGCAGCTTCTCACAGGAGCCGGCCCTGCAGCCTCTCCTGCGCTGCCCAAACCCCACCACACAAACCCCAAACATTCAGAAATACACCTTCCTGAAAAATAGTCCTCCTATGCTTTTCAGCCCTGGTAGGGCTGAGCTGGTCAAGTAAGATGCAATATGATGTCCAGTTTAAGCGCCTCATTTCAGGAAAGATTTGAACAGTTACAAGGAGTCTATGTTAGAGTGATAACAAAGATCAGAAGTCTAGAAAACATGACCTTCTGTGAAAGATTGGAGAAACTGGAGCTGTTATTGTAGGGAAAGATGACTGAAGTAGAATGTAACAGTTCTCAAACAGGTGAAGAGGGAATGGGACAATTTGATCTCCATGCCTATATTGGATAGGATGAGAAATAATGGACTTTGGTTGCAAAGAGGAAGATTCCAGATAGCTATCAGAAGAAGCTTTCTCATGGTAAGCCTCGTAAAGCATTGAAATAGATTTCCCAAGGAAGTCATGCAATGGACAGTATTCAAGGTCTTTAAAAGTGGAGTAGGTACAGTTCTGCCATACCACTGTTGGGAATGGCCAAGGTAGAGCTGATTCTGGTTTGAAGTGAGAAAGCCTGGATTTTTTTTTTTACACCTTTTCCACACATATGGTGCCAGGATGATTATTTTGTTTGTTTGTTTTTCTGAATTCCTTTCCTGTTCAATCTTTGCCTTTTTGACCACCAGTGAGCAGTGGCATTCACAGCATCTCTTTCATCTGTTTTGAATAGTGATAGCTTTGTATATATCCTTGTTTTTTTCCTCACTGTGTGTACCTTTATATTTTCAGTATTGAAGTTTATCTACCACTTTATCACTAAATGCAGCAAGTGTCTTCCGTGTTTCTTTGTGGTCAGCTTTAGTTTTGATTAATTTCATTAACATAATATTGAATTTTATGCATACTGTGTCATCTGTTTCTTTTTCACTTTATTCATATATCAAACACCAGAATTGTTCTTAAAATCTCCAGTATATTCCCTATGTCTTTTGCTAAGTTTGAAGTCTGAAGTATTTCAGTTAAAAATCTCTATGGCAGGCCCAAGAGGAAGTAAGAAAACTGATGGAGACCTTTGATGATCAGAGATACTCTGCATGTAAGGTCTTGGGTCTGGGGAACTCAGCTGTTACATTTTAATTACTTTTATTATTGAGTTATATTATTCTGGGGTTTGTGAAAGGTTATGACTACAATCTGAGCAATTTCCTGAAAAAAAGGATGTGAACAAACACAAGGTATAATATTAAGATTTTTGTCATAGAGAAAGCAGGAAAGGTCACAGTGCTTTTTTTGACCTTTCTCTTGTTTCAATTCTCAAGACATTTTTCTTTAAGAAGAAAAAGATTGGCAGATTCTACTGTTCTAAGAAAGCTGTAAGATTTTTATTAAGTGGTAAGATCAGGATCAAGGACTGGGTCAAGAATAAACAACCACATGGTTTGTCCTCGCTCAGAGACTGATAATCAGAAATAACGAGCAATCAAGTTTTAACTAAATATTGTGGGAGTATTCATGGTGTTTTGCCTTTTTTCTGTGAAAATTTGCTGCTACTCTTGAGAGAGCAATTCTTTTCTCTGTATTATAAACAAACAGGGAATATGCTCCTGGAGACTCTGTGTGTGTGTGTGTATGTGTAGGTTTTCATTTTTCTTATTTTTAGACTGCATAGGTTCAGATCAGCACTGAGGCTTCTTATTCTGGTAACAAATTATTCCCTTCCACTTAGTCTGAAAGAGCCTAATATTCTTGGTAAGGAAGTTCTGGCTTCCCCCTCCCCTGCTGGTACTCAAGTTTGAGACTAATAAACAACCTAATGCCTTCTTAAAAATCAGGAAATTTATCAGCCAGAGATAAATCAGCAGACATTCTTCCTGTGGTAACAGGATTTTAAATGGGGACTTTATCTTTGAGTGCAAGCTGTGCCCCCGAGTCATAGCGAAGCAAAGTTGTGTTTCATTACAAAATGCTCAGGCATTAGCATCGTATGCCTAATGAATAATGTCACATATTTGGACTTCAGTATCTTCTAGCCTGTGCCGCTGTGGATCAGACCTCTGTTGCACCATGTGCTGTACAAACTCACAACAAAGCGACTGTTCATACTTTCAAGAGCTTTTTGCTCCCTTAGTCTGTGCTGCTTTCCTGTTTTGTTAGTTCTTTGTGCATCTATCTTTTAAATTCAGCACGGGGAATTTTTATAAGGCTGCTTAAGAGTGGATTGTTTGAAACAAAAGGCAAGGCTGCTACTGAACCTTCAAATTGTTTCAAAGACGTTGAAATTGAGGGGGAAAACATCCTTCAGAGCATCTGTAGTTAAATAGGAAATATTTTGGGTTTGAAAAGTTTATAGGTGTGAAGTCTTTGCTTGTGCAATCAAACATTAAAATTAATCAATTTTCCATTCATAACTGATCATATTAAAGAGATCATAAATACTTAACTACGTGAATTCATATTCTGGCCAAAAATACTTAGCAAATGTAAAGTGGATTTCTATGGTAATTTTCTAAGGTTGTCTAACTTGATGTCCTTTCTGTGACTTCAGTTTCATTTATGAAATAAAAGTGAATATTTAAGCCTCTTGAACACCTTACTTCTACCTGCATTTCCCTATGTAGGAAACCATAAGGTTATTTAGAATTAGGCTTCAAATATGGTTGTTGGTGCCAGATACTGGAAGTAGTGAAGATCTGTGTGTGAATTCTGTTTGTACAAAATCTGTCATTTAGAGGCAAATCCTGCCGCATTTAGAGGGAAGGTTTGTTGTTTGCCACTTGTTTTCATGCTATACTATCAGTTTTTATTTTATATGTAATTTAATTCTATCTTACTTATCTACTTTGTAGTCAATATTATTAAAAAAAACCCAAACCAACAAACCCCATAAAACTTTCTGTGAATTTTGATTTCCCAAACAAGCCTTTGGGGGAGAATAAACATACCAATGTCTATTCCAGTACTGAGCAGCTTCTAGCTCTTCTGAAAATCTGAATGTATTAATAGAAACTGTTTCTGTCTAATACTGGAGGATATCTCTGGATGTTAACTTGGGTTGTTTCAGTTACTTAAGAATGGAACCTTTCCTGCTGATTGTGTTTTAATTAATGAATTTCCACACTGTTTGTATTCACAGTCAGGGGTGAAAATTTTTCAGATTATTAAAACCAACAATAACAACAAACCTTGAATATGCAGAGGAATATTAGATAAGAGAGGATGACACCCAGGAAATGTAAATCTTCCTAATTATTCTTATATGGCACATTGATCTATTTATCTTCCTGAAAGGAAACATTTCCTGCTATTTAATGTGTAGAATTCCTTTCTTAATTTCATATAAATACTTCCGAGGAAGATGTTTTTCTCTTTAAACTCATCCTTCTTAATTGCTGATGTTGTCAAGATGGTTTTTAAGATGTTCATCAAGCTTTACAGAGTTTCTTGTTAGCTAACAACAGCTGAAGCAAAATTCTCCTACTCTTTCCTCATGAATGAATAATTTTATAATTCTGTTAATATATTTCTGAACATAGTCACTCTGTTGCTGACCTGTGTGATTATCTGCTGGCATCAGTGCAGCAAGATTGTTCTTGTTCCAAGTTTCTCTTGAGTTGTGGATTAGTTCTCAACAATTCAGCATAAATGAATATTTTTTTTGTTTCTGGAGATTGTGTTTTCCTACTTTAGAAACAATCTGACCAACCGGCTGAAAAAAATTATTTAGGAGGCTTGAAGCAGTTTGCATTGAAATGCAGGTTCTTTGTTTTCATGGTAAAGCATAGAGAGTTCAGGAATCTCATAATTTCTGGAGTTTCAGAGTGTGAATAGTTTTATTTGGGTGAAATATATGCACTGAGCATTCCCTTTCCTCCTTGGGAGCCCTGATTTGAGATAAGGTGAAACTGAGAATTCAAATGAAATGATGTCAGATATAGTCTAATGACCTAATTAAATCTAACCTGCATTTAGCTTTCAAAGGAATACAAGTAACTGGCATTATATAATGTAGAACTGATCAAACTTTTCAAAAGGGTATTCCACAGCATGTGTTCCATATTTTTTCTTCCAGTTCAGGTATTAAAAACAAACAAACAAAATCCCAAAACCCCAACAACATTTGTTAGGCATGTAATTTTGTATATCATACTCCCACATCTACTTCTAAAATCTCTTTCCACCTTTCTGACAGTTTGTCAACACAGTGAATCACATTTATTTGGCCTAAAATTTACTGGAAAACTAGTTCACTTAACAAAGGCCTTCAGACTTAAAAATGGGGATTTTTAATACTAAATGTTTTACTTAATAAATGGTACCAAATAAGTATAATTTGTAAGACTGGCATTTAATCTTCAATCCTTAATGCTGGTACTCAGGAATCACCTTCTAGTTAGTGCTTTATCATGAAAACTTATGTATATGGAAAAGGTTTGCACCGTTTTTTATTAGAGAACTTGAGGCCAGAAGTAGTAAGACAATGTAAAAAAACTGGAATACAAGAGCAAAGCCAGCTTGCAGTAGAACCCTGCTTGAACTTTTAAATATAGTGTTATAAAGGACAAAAAATAGAGTCTGTGTGTTGACCTGTACTATGTGTAA
Source organism: Haliaeetus albicilla (assembly GCF_947461875.1). Taxonomy (NCBI): domain Eukaryota; kingdom Metazoa; phylum Chordata; class Aves; order Accipitriformes; family Accipitridae; genus Haliaeetus; species Haliaeetus albicilla. The sequence goes on along the minus strand of NC_091483.1, from coordinate 81,167,303 downwards.
GAAAGTTCATTTGCTCCTCCTACGATTATTGTATTTTAAATGTCAAATTGACTGAAGAAAATTTCCTTGAAGAAGACCAAGATTTACATATTGAATGGAAAAAGTGCAAGACCATAATTTTTGATAGTGAAATCCTAAGCAGTATCTAAACATTGAAGTCATACACTCAGTCTTTGCATAAGGGCTCTTACGTCTGCTGACTAACATTATGTTATTATGTATGTGAAGCCATTTGTAGTTAGGCAAAACTATAAGGCAGAATAGACTTCATTTTAAATTCACAGTAATTGCCCATAGTGGGCTTTGCACTAGTTGAACTCAACCAGTTTGTGAATAAGACACTTTATTTGAGCCAAGCGAAAAATCCAGCATGGTTATGGTCTGCTGGTGTCGCAGGATCAGCAGCTGCAAGTCAGAGACTCTTCTTCATGATGGGCCAGTGCCATTGCCTAAAAAATAATCCCTGTTGAGGCTGCAGAGTGGAAAGCAGCCGTGCTTGTGGAAGAGGAGATTCAGCAATCGGCAACAGTTCTGGCAGCGGATCTTTCTGGTACAGATCTGGCCTCAAGTACAGTTTTATAAGAATCCAGAATAAACAGGGTTGGTTTACACTAGGCTTTTATATCTCTCTTACCCCTTCTTTTTCAAAAACCTCTGGTGACACCTCCAAAACTTCGTACATTAGCAATAAAGAAACGTTTTGGTTTTGCTCACAGGCTGACCGCATCATTCTGTCACCCTTGTGGATTACTCCCGTAAATAAAAATTTACAGAATTTGCATTGATAGATAAATTGTAGTGAAGCTGATGTTCAGTGATGTAGAATTATGTTGTATAGTGATTCAACAGAAAAATTGCCTTTTGTTAGCTCCTTCCAGAATGTGTCTAGGTTAATCTAGATATTACACTATATAAATATAATTCTCTTTACATTTATAAGGCAATGTTTTCTGTAGCAACTCAGAAACATGTGCTTCAAAAAAAATAGAAGGAAAATTAGGTTTTTTGTTCCTTCCTTGATAATGGTGTTCATATCATTTACAGCAAATAGCAAAAATGAGATGTTATCTAGAAACAGTGCAGGAGATGCATTTACAGTTAAATGTAACTTTAATCAATTAACATGGTTAATAAAAAAAAAATCATTATATTTCATTGTATCTAAGAAAAAAGTACACAAACAACCCAAGTATAAATATGCTCCTTGAAACAGCAGTCAGAGTAGTACTTAGCCTAACATGCAATCTTTCAAGTGGCAGAATGGAAGAATTTTTATGTTTACTTTGACTAAATGGTTGTTCTTTTTATCCTTTGCTCTACTTTCACTCTGGTGCTTAACAAACATTTCTACTCATAGATACTAATCTTAATATTTATATTCCCAGTCTCTAGTGTCTTCTAGGTTATACTACAGGTAATATTTTTACTCATTCCCTGTGATAACTGCCTGAAACTTTACATATTGTACATTCAGATTATTTAAAAACTTTTGGTCTTTTGCGAGTCAATCATTTCTCTTTGGTTAGAGATGTACAGATTTCTACTGACTCTATGCATTGGTCTGAAAATGAAGAAATTAAACTGCATCCTTGAAGAGTATGTTGGGTGGTTTTCAACATGTCTAGTAGTGTTTGTGAAGAACTGCCATTCTCTTCTTGAGTAGTAGTTAGTGGCAGAAGAAAGTTATGTTACAGAACAGTTGTGTTCTCTTCTGTAACAGTTATGTTGGAGAATTCTGGCATTTTTAAAAGGCTTTTCATAATTAAAGAAAACAGTTAAGAGCTGCTTGTTAGGAAGCTGACTGGGGAAAGAAATCTTTTTTTTTTTTTTTTTTTTTTTTTAATTTTTAGCAGTAATAGCCTAATAGCCTACTGAGATAATTGGTGTAAAAATGTAATATGGAATTATATTTTGTTAAGGATGACATCCATGTTAAATAGTTTATTGTTAAAAATACAGGCTGAAGTCCATATACTTTAATGTTAATTAATACACTTGTTTTTTAATAAAAAGCTTATTCTATGTGCCTTTGTTTGTGCCAGAATGAGTTGAAAACCAACTTAACGTCACTTTCTGTGTTTCAGACATAAAACCTCTTTGGCACCTGCTGTTCTGTTCTGCCAATTGCCACTTACTGCTGGGAATATATGCAGCAGATTCTTTTCTTTCACATCTCTAAGACTTCTATTGGCTGTCACTGCCAGCTGGGGTTATTTCCCCTCAAATTTGTAATTTTGTTCTTTCCTTCTCCACATGGTTAAGTTTAATCCAAAGTTATTGTTACTGCGTTACTATTGCGAAAATAGATGCTGATAGTGGTACTGGTTAAGAGACAGTGGGTTAGGAAGGACTATTTAATTTTCAGCAGGAGGGGAAAACAATCTGATCTCTACCATGGCAGGGAAAACACAAACCCAAATGCAGTTATCAGGTAGGCAGACAAATGTCTAGTAATGTGGTGATTAGAAGGGTTTCGGTACCATATGCAGCAGGATAATTAGATGTATTACTCATGGTTTTGTTGAAACAATGAAAAAATTGTTGATGTCTACTCAACTAGATCTATCTGTGGAACGTGTGGAACAGAAGTAGCTGTTAGTTCTGTGTGGGATGATGTTGCTGCTCTCTATTCTTCTGACAAAAAAAATCAAGATCAGCAGAAGGAGTACAGAGATGGTTTCTGTTCCTGGCAAATCCTGGGCAAAAGCCAGTACTTGCTTCTAATTTGACCAAAGGTGGTTTCGGGAAAGGTTCTCTTTTGCCATGTCTAGAATTCTGTCTCTGAACAAGCTATCTGAATTAGCAAGCCGTACTGCTATGGCAGGTCTTCAGTGATGAAATTCTACAATAAAATAAATTATGTTTTTGTGCCAGCATAGCACAGTACCCTTTTAATGCATGGAATAGGCTCTACTGAAAAGTAATATCCCCCCGCAGCCCAAATGGATGAGGTGGCTGTTCTCTAGTGGCAATTACACCGTATATATGACCATCAAAAGACAGCTTTGAACTTCATTTTAGTTGAATAGTAAAAAGTTGAAAGCTCAGTCAGTTGATATTAAAAAAAAAAAGAAAACAACCCACAAAAAGAAACAAAGCAACCGTTCAACAGGCTCCTTCAAGTCTCTCACACAATTTGTTTGTAATAACGCAATTGTGTTCTTCTATTTTTTAAGATAGCTTTCCTTCCTTTATTGCTGTGCAAAAGGTACACAATAGAAAGAAATTGAGTGCTTTGTCAAGGGAAAGGATCTTGACTGTAGATGAAATACAGGCTTTGCCTTCTGAGTCTCTCTACAAGGTATAGGGGATAGGTCGACTACAAAGCAGGTCAAAAACTGGCCAGACTCCTGGACTTCAAGAGTAGTGGTCAAAGATTGATGGCCATCAATTGCCAGGGCCATTCTAGTGGGCTTGGTGTCAGCCAATATTGTTTAATGTCTTGTCATTGGTTTGGGCAACGGGGTGAAATGCACCCTCAATCAGTTTCCAGACAACACCAATTTGGGAGGAAGGTTGATACGTTCAAAAGCTAGGGCTGCCACGAGGAGTATCTCAACAGGCTGAGGAAATGGGCTGGTAGAAACCTAATGAAGCTCAACAAAGGCCAGTGCAAAGTCCTGCGGTGGGATGGAGTAATCTGATGTCGTGATACGGGCTGGGGACGGGCTGTCTGGGCGCTGCTCTGCAGAAAAGCATGTGAGAGTCCTTGTGCACAACAAATCCAGAAAACGAGACTGGGGAGCGACATGGTGGGAAAGGCGGCCAAACTCATACTGAGCTGTTTTGGTGGGTTTAGCATAAGCATAAACAGAGGGTCGGGGTACGTGATTGTTCGCCACTAATCAGTAATTGTAAGACCACATCTGCGGTACCGAGTCCTGTTTGGGGCTCACGAGTAAACAAGGCATTGCTGTACTGGAACAAGTCCTCATCTTACAGCGAAGTTGGCCCTGCTTTGATGAGGGGCTTGCCTAGAGACCTCCAGAGGTCCCTTCCAGCCAAAATTAACTTACGGTGATATATATGTAACAACATGATTTTTGAATTTTACGTTGGCGAAGGAGATTTTCTACAGTGTGTGAAATGTGCAAAGTAAGCAGACTAAAAAAGCACCATTCAGGGAATACTCTCATCTGTCTTTTTGCGTGAGAATTTATAGGTGCTTTATATTTACAATCTCTGTACTGTTTTCTTCGCTGTTCATAATGTTAGCATGACTACAATTGAATGGTAGAGGTGTGGCTATTGATGTTGTTGTGCGATTCTTTCAAGATTGCATTTTAAATTACTTCCAAACTAAAACAATCGGCAAAGTAAAATGGAAAGACTGAAACGGTAATTTCCCTCTGCCTGTGTACTTGCACCTATTCTGGAGTTTGTCATCACCATGAAATGGGTGGCTGAAAGTGTAATGTGCCAGCATCTGAAAATTCATGATCAGCAATGTTATTTTGTTCAAACTCTGTAATTCAAGTCATTCTTTCTCCAAAGTGGATACCTCAGTGTGCGCTTACTGGTTGATTAAGGGTAAAAAATAGTAGGGAAAGAAAATAAAAAGTATAATGGTCTCATCTCATCTGGAGTGTCTCAGATCATAATATTTTGTAGAGTTATGATTTCATTTAAATATATTTGTTTTGGATAAGGATTGAAATAACAAGGTAATAATATTAGCTTTAACCTGTCCACATTTTGCCGTAAAGAAGTTTGTACAGTCTTCTTGGAAAAAAATATTTTCTTCATTTTCTTGGTAGTCATTTTAAATAATTTTCTTCATTTTCCCTAGTTGTTATTAAAAAAAGAAAAAGACTCAAAGAATAAGTTAATTTCATTATTCTTCATACTGCTGGAAATAGAACTCCCAGAAAATTAAATAATATCCATTTTGGGGGGATTTTGATTTAATCTCCTGTAAAAATAGAGCGGAAGATTGCTTGCTTCTGTTTTCTGATGTTCTTTATGTGAAAGGTTTTCATTAAAAAAAGATATATTACTTGTTACAGAGAAACTAGACTACTAACTCGCTGCATATGTCTCAAGTATTTTACTTCCTTCACTTCCAGTACTTTACATTAACTGAAACGGAAACTCCTGGGAATCTTTTTCCTTAGGTTTTTAGTGCTGTGTAAGATAGTTTTAAATGCTGTTTAGGAGAGTTCACAAACAGTAACAACAGTACCCTAGGGGGGCTGGTCTTTGAGGCCCATCAATAGCTAATGGGGGGCTCTCCCAGGAGCGCCAGCTTCTCTTCTTCGGCTAGTGGGAGCCTGGGGAGATCAGCCTGGGTGTGATAAACCTACGGTAAACTATGGTAAATGTAGCGCTACCTGCCTTGATAGTTACCTGCTATCTTAGTTTAGTATCCAGTTAAGGATTATTTAAATCTGCTTCTGTTATTTCCCCTAATACAATGTCTTAGTCATTGGGAAAAAAAACAACCCTGAAGATAGATAGATAATATTAAAGCTTCTGTTCTAGATACAATATCTATTAAGGTAGGAAATAAAAATCCTCCCCCCCCCCCAACATAAAACCCCCAGAATTAGTTAGAATAAGCTGTACAACCTTACTAAGGAAATTGCCATCTCTCTTTTGCCTTTTTTTTTTAATCCTAGCCAATACAACTGTTGCCTGCTTTGTGCTTGAGTTCCTTTGAGAACTAAATCTTAAATAAAGCTGCCTTTAAGATTGTTAACTGATTTTTAAACCAAAAAGAAGCATCAAGAAAACGGTACGTTCAATATCAACTAAGAATTTCACTTTGTAAAGTATGTGTTATTTATAGCGACAAGTCTCATACAGATCCAACAGTACAACACAAAGAACAATAAACCCAGGGGTTTCACAAGTAGTGTTTTACTGTTACTGTAGTGTGGTGTGCCCTCATGTGGTTAAATGAAATATCTTCCCTGAATGAGTCAGACACCCTTTGAATTTATTGTCTATTCTACTAAAGAAGTGGGAGAAATAAAGACTATTAGCTAAATGGGAGATAGTTCGATGCTAAGTAGATTTTTGGTATTTCTTTGTTGTAGAGCTCTCAAATGATTTGGTACTCAGAGATGAGTACAAATATGCCAGCTTTCGGTTCTGATTCAACAACAGATGTGTGCATTTAGCTTGTCTTGTTTTTTGAGATTTTGAGGATCCGCTTACCAATATTTAGGACAAAGTGGTTTCATTTCTGATTGGTTAATACTGATAACTCGAAGTATGGAAACAGAAACTTGTTTCTTGATTTTTTCCCACACAATATATAATACCAGTCATCTTTTACTTTTGATACCATTTCAGTACCACAAGACTTAATTTTATGATAATAATACATAGCTAGCTACTCTACTTATCTCACATCACGCATGTTATGTGTTTGTAAGCTTGACTATTAGTTCTGTATTCAGTTTTGGAAGGAATTAATGAAGTGTTATTTTTTATTTCTCATAATTCACGTAGATTGCTAGCAGCTTTTCTTGAGGGCTTCATATCCTTACAGCAAAGTGCATATGATAATGACTTTTCTTGTGCTTATGAAAGTAGTGTAACAGTTTTGCCCCAAATTAAAAATTGGTAAAAATGGAGAAAACCAGGAAAATGCACTCAGAGCATTGGTGACATCTACTGTTTTAATTAAGAAGGAAAACAACAGATGTCAGCAGGGGGTTTGCACTAGCAATAACTTATTAACTGTGAGAAGTTAAATAAAGTTATTGAATGAAAAATTACTTCATCCTCAATTACTGCTCAGTTGTGTCCTGGTTTTGGCTGGGATAGAGTTCGTTTTCTTCTTAGGAGCTGGTACAGTGTGTTTTGGATTTAGTGTGATAATAATGTTGATAACACACTGATATTTTAGTTTAGCAGTTGACTGGGAGCAAGCCTTTTGGAGAGTGATTTTGCGCGATTAGAAGAAACACAGTGCATTAGAAATAGAGAGTAGCATCTTAAACTTTGACTTTTATATTTTGCTTGCCTTAAAGGCATTCAGAAGAATTTTTAAAAGTCAGATTCAACAGTGGTTTTGTTGAAAACACTTTTCTCAGAGCGGTAGTAACCCATTGCGTAATTGGTCCAGTTAAACACCTGCTTAAGCTTTTCTAGCTTGGCAAAAGTTGGAATTATCAAAATTCCTAACAAGATACTAGAAACCTGTATTCACGAAGGAGATTACTTAGTTCTTAAGCGAGAGGTTTTGCAATCCTAACAGCACAGAGAGGGTATCTTGTAATTAATGTTGCTGTTTGTATTGCCAGGTCCAGGAGATGGTCCTGGTCCCAGTGGTGTTACCAGTTGACAAGTGTCCGCACCACAGTGCGACACCGCCGTAAATGGCACTAATTGGCGTTCTTTTTGTCAGGCTTTGCTCGGAGGTTGACTCACCTGTAGAAATTGAACAAGTGTTTCTGTATCTTTAGGGCTTTTCCTGGGGTCACAGTCGAGGCAAGTTGTCTGGGTGGCGTGGGGAACCTCGAGTCATGTACATGAGCAAGTGAATCCATAGGAAACTTGAGGAATATAAAGCTACTATCTTTCATGAGTGGAATATTAACATAATCTCTTTTTCCTGTTTACCAGGTAACTCCTTATATGATGGAGTTACAAGAAAAGAAGCTGGAATTCATGTTGGCCTTCTAATAGCATCACAGTAGTTTAGTGCCAATTTACAGCAGAACTTCATTACAAAAGGAGAATTAAAAAAATTTTTGCTTCTAATTTACTACAAATTAGAGGCAAAATATATTAGGGGAGACATTTTATTAGCTTACCTTACATTGATTCTTGTTTCAGTTGTGGGAGAGTCAGTGAAAACATATTGCTGGTTGTATGTTTTGTATAAAAGATAATTTTTCAGGAAGATTTATAGGAGAAGTGTGATGGGGGGAGGTTTTTTTTTCTTTCTTCTTTTTGTTAACAGAACAAGTAGTAGGACATTCCACAGAGAATTAATACTTGCTGAAGAACTTTAAAATACTTGCTGAAGAACTTTAAAAGTGCCTTATATAATACTCATTCACATTGGCTAGGATATAAGCCTCTTCCCATGGTGTGAACACTGATAAGAAGAATATAAATTAACAGTAACGGTGTTGCTATCTCTAAATTACATCCTAAAGGTACATCATGTAGACAGAATAGAAATATGCAAATTTGTTCAGGAATTTGTATTTGGCAGCGGAAAAGTGAATCAGAGCAGCTAGCTGTCCTCAAGCTAGATTGGATTAAAATATACTGGCTCTAATCAGTATTGCCTGAGTTATCTGTGTACTTTGCATCCAAAAGGTAGGTGTGTCACTGGCATTTTTTAACATCCTAGCTAATAATTTATACATTAGAGAGAATAGTCTGCTTATTTATTAATTCTTCTAACCAGCAGGTGTTTGCAAACACTGACGGGAGCTGGAAGGAGTGCATAAAGATTGGGTTAAAACAGTGGAATTCATTGTGGATAGTGAAAGTTATATTTGCCGATGAATATTCAAATATCTATATATAATAGAAAAAGAATTTCAGTTTTATGAATTAGGTAGACAGCTGGTACTAATTGTGCAGAGATAATTACAAGAGTTAATTATGTAAGCTGTTATGATTTATGGGCTAAGGGCAGTAGCAAATTACTTAAGTTGATAGAGAAAATTGAAGAATGATTATTATCAAAAAAAGGACTTATATTAGGGACTGAATCGTGCTCAGTAGAACATCTGTGTTCACAATTATGTTGGTGTAATAAGGAAAAAACCCCAGCTTTTTACATAGTACTAGAGAATAAGAGCAAATATGGACCCCCCCCCCAAGTTAGCTGCTTCTCTGTTTTGTACGTGAATGGAGAATAAGTAGTTGTTGAAAGTATTTTCTACTGTATTTTGCTCACTAACATCTTGTAGTTGGATTAGGATTACCTAATGAGCTACCGCTGAGAGCTGTATCATAAAGTAAGTTTATGGTGTGCAGAGTTGGGAATATATAAAGCAAAGTCCCATGTGTTTTTGCTCTTTCTGGATGGTCAAAGTAAAGAAGGACACGAACACGGTGTTCAGGTCTGTTCTCTACTCCATTTTGAGCAAGGAATTGAATCTGATCTTCCTACAGCCATGCCAGTGCTTTAACCCATAATGCAATCTGCTTCTCTCCCAAAGTATTTTGAAAGGTCTCTGTTTCATCCTGCTGCCAAAAGAAACAAAAAAAGAAAACCTAGCCCTGCGACAGTTTGGAAAATGAAGTTCTTGTTTTCCAGACGGTTGTAGCGATTTTTTTCTTTGATGAAACAAACTTCTTTCGGAAACAGGAGGATTTTAAAAAACAAGGCTCAAGGGGATACCATTAGTATAACCAGTGAGGCAATGAGATAGTGCATCCAAGTGGAAGGTTAGCCTTATATCTAGAAGCAAAAGGGACACTAAAATGTCAGGGCTGTCTTTTCTCAGGTCATTAAGTGTTTCCAGCAGCTTGGTGATATATGAGTGTATGAGAAGAGAGGAATAGCTCGTAGCTGTTCACATTCAAAAAATGCTACTGGGAAGAACAAGTAATGTTTACTTGAAAATAGATGGGACGTAGGAGAGAATAGTGCATTTTTTTTCAAATAATTAATGATCTTTCAGAGAAACTCTTTTACATTGATTTCACCAGTCACAACCAAACCAAAGTATTTGTGTGAATGGTTTTCATAATGTACATGTTTACATAGCCACGTTTCATTTACTTGCTTTGGTTTATTAAAAACAATCAAACAGGTAAACGCTGTCCATACTCTGAAAAACTCCAACTGCCTCTGTCATTGATAGTTAAAAATCGTAGAAAGTTTTGAGTTGCAAGAGACCTTAAAGATCATATAGTTCCAACCCCCCCTCCATGGGCAGGGACACCTTCCACTAGACCAGGTTGCTCCAAGCCCCATCCAACCTGGCCTTGAACACTGCCAGGGATGGGGCAGCCACAACCTCTCTGGGCAACCTGCTCCAGTGTCTCACCACCCTCATGGTAAAGAATTTCTTTGTAATGTCTAATCTGAATCTATTCTCTTTCAGTTTAAAACCATTACCCCTTGTCCTATCACTACGCTCCCTGATGAAGAGTCCCTCCCCATCTTTCCTGTCAGCCCCCTTTAGGTACTGGCAGGCTGCTGTAAGGTGTCCCCGGAGCCTTCTATTCTCCAGGCTGAACAACCCCAACTCTCTCAGCCTGTCCTCATAGGAGAGGTGCTCCAGCCCTCTGATCATCTTCATGGCCTCCTCTAGACTCGCTCCAACAGGTCCATGTCCTTCTTATGTTGGGGGCCCCAGATCTGGAGGCAGTACTGCAGGTGGGGTCCCACCAGAGCAGAACAGAGTAGAATCACCTCCCCCAACCTGCCGGCCGCGCTTTTGATGCAACCCAGGATACGACTGGCTTTGTAGGTTGTAAGCGCACGTTGCTGGCTCATATCGAATTTTTCACCCACCAGTGTCCCCAGGTCCGTCTCCACAGGGCTGCTCCCAATCCTTTTATCACCCAGTCTGTACTGAAAAAGTAATAACAAGGCCTCAGTCCTACATGAGGATAAACCGCAAAGATTAGTAGTGCAATAAAAAAAAAAAAAAGCACGTCAATATCATCCTCAAAAATTGTCCATATAAGTAGATTTTGTAATATGGTTATGGAAAATTTTGAGTAACTAAGGCAATTCAGGCAGATGTGGAGGAAGGAGAAGGGGGAAGTTTAAATTTCTTAAACTTTTGGCCCATGAATTTCAGAAATCTGTAGGGAAGACAGTTTAATTCACAGGGCCAGGAATGTTTTTCTATGAGCTGTAGCTGCTGACTGCAGATTAATTTGATGAGTATGTGATCTAGCTCTATCCCCTTTCACTTCTGGCATCCCTGCCCGCACATGACCTCTGCAACAGGGAAATTCATGCTAATAGAATTTTCTACTTTTAGCAAAGACATCCTCACCTTTCTTTTGTGCTACTGGAGCTGTGTAAGGAAGACTTAATTCGAGATGGGACTGAACTATTAATTAGTGAAGTTCTGTTTTTCCAACAGAGATCTGTGCAAGAACTGTGTGAAGCTTCTTTAATAAAATGAGAGAGCAAGGTTCCCTAGTGTGATCACAAAGCTAGGATCATTATAGGGTTGCCAAATGAGCTTATGGTAATTATCAAGTGATATATTTGATAATTGTACAGAATTTTGGGTGAGGTCTGCATTAATTAGTAACAGAAGCTGATAGAGACATTCTTTCCTTTGTATCAGCATAGGTGGGATAAGATATTTAAAATAAACCAGTTAGCTTTAAAGCCCTGCCAGAAAACTGAGCTATGTTCTTGTCTTTTTCCTTTTTTTTTTTTTTTTTTTTTTTTTTAACACGAATGCAGTTAAAATCTTCTGGGCAGACACTTATGAAAAGCCCAAGCATAGTGTTAATAAGATAACAGGTTATTACTTTTTTTTTTTTTTTTTTTAATAATGCAATTTATATTAGGTTATAGGTTGATATATGCCTTCTTTAAAAGGGGAAAGTAGCTAGTATGCCATGGGTTTTTCTGTCACTGGTATAAGAAGTCTTCCTCCCCCCTTCCCCTCTCCCAATACATCTGATTTTTCCGAATGGTGCTTCTAATTTTGGAAGAGACTGCTTGCTTAGCATTTCAAACTGGTAATTTAATGTAATTTAAAAGAAGCTGACACAGGGTGGGCAAGATTGCAAGATTCCAGTTTTTATGAGTGGTTTTCTTCATGTAAGGGCTGTGTATTATGCAGAACCCAACCTGTTAGTGCAACGACTGGAATCCAGAACTGCCCTTTCCCAAGTGAATGTTTTAACCCCACATTGAGAATGATTCCTCTCCTTGCTTACTGCCTTTCCATCATGTGAGTCTTCTATCTCTTGCTGCATGATGGTCCAACTTCATTTAGAGAGAAGAAAACCCCACCATTCCAGTTAGCATACAGTTCATTGATTACAATACTTCCTTGGGAAGTGGGAGATGTCCATTGCATCACGAGGGTCCAAACTTCTACCTTCCTTCGCTCTTTTTATTAGGCCATCATATTAAAGTTTACAGACTATTTTAGGGGACCTTGAATCAAATCTGCTTCATAAATGAAAATCATTGTACTTGTACAAATCACTGCATGAGTTTTTCCTTATATTCGGTTTGAAGGTCTCTTGTTTCAACTTGTGCCTGTCTTTCTTGTATTGGAAGCCCCAAAACTGGACACGATATTCAAGGTGTGCCAGGGCACACTGCTGACAGCTTGCTCTCTGTGAAGGTCCCTCAGGTCCCTTGAAGGAGATTTTCTCCCCTATCTTATTGCCACGGGTTCCTCCTTACCGGTGCAGTGTCCTTGTTAGATTTTATAGGGTTCCATTGAGCGGCAGCCCTGCCCTGAAGCGTTATCGACTGGTCCCCCCAATCTGTCATCCGCAACTTGATGAGAGTGCACTCTGCTGCTGGCGCCAGGTCATATGGAGATTAAGTCATCTAAAAAATAACTGCAGAGGAACACAAGACATATTCTAAAATTCTTTCGGTAGTAAAGTAGGTCCATGACAGTTTTCACTGACTCAATGCATAAGGAGGATGACCGTGAATGTTCATGGAATAAAGTGCTCAGCTTTCTAGGCACAGAAGTAGCGATTACAGTGGGGATTTCTAGCTCATGGTACAAGACTAGGAAATTTTGTCATGTTCTTTGGAAAGCATTTACATTTTGGAAAGAGTGTATACACTCTTTGTGTCTGCTCTCAATGCTTTCTTTACTATATATGTCACTTCAGCATCCTGAGACTTTCTTATTCACTCAGAAATTGTAGTTTTAAAAACTTGCAAGTTTCTAGACTTTTTGCTATTCTCATAAGTTTGCATGTTCTAGTTTTGATATGCCAATTAATTTTTGAAACTATACCTTGAGAGTAGTCCATGTTGGGCTGCATTGTTCTGTTTATGTTTACTGCTATACTTGCAGTCATTGATAAATTCAGAATGTGGAGTTTTTTTGGAAGGACATGTATTTATATGTGCAAATTATAATATGCGGGAGAGATTTCAATTTATACTTTTGTTAAAAGTAGCTGAAAGGTGCATATGCTAAATTAAATCTGGGTGCAGTGTGTGTTTTCTTTTCCTTTTATTAAGGAAACTAACCTCCAGTGTTTGCTTCTAGACTCTTTCTGAAATGAATGAATAGTATTATTTTGATCAAATTAGTTTGGGACCCTGATTCAGCAAAATAATTAGTTTCATCTACTAAGTTCATTTAAGTGGACGTGATATTGAATAATTTTCCAAGCGGATTGAAGTGTCTGGAGTAGAGTAATGAAATTAAATCATAGGTAGGAGACATGATATGTACAAGGTCAGAGACTTGAGTGAGAGTGCTGGGACTAGAATAGATGTTTTCTCTCTGCTGTCCTCATCTGCAGGACATGTTACAGCAGGAGATGTTAAGATGTTCCAGTGGTGTGCACTGAAGGTTATATTGCTCTTCCTTTTCTTTGTAATTTCTATTAAGAAATACCTTTTCATTAATCTACATCAGCCTTTTGTTTGACCTTGGAGTCTTTTTTTTTTTTTCTTCTGAAGAAATTTTTCTTCACAGAAAAAAGATTTTAGATTTATCTTAAAGTTCCAAACATTTAAGTTGATTATTATTATTGTTTTTAATATTAATGTGAAAAATCTAACTGTTCCTGCTGGTGTTTTCCTAACCTAGAGTGTAAGAGAAAAAGACAATTGTCCTGTTACCAGTCATTTTAATTATTTAAGTGGATTCTGTCAAAAAAATCAGGAACTACAATGTCTCCATTTGCCTTTAAATCTGTTTTAAATATTTAGAAACAAAAAAGCAAGCTACTAGGGTTTCATATGAGCCCATGAATATTTCCAGATAGGAGTGTCCCCAGTATGGCCTAATTATTGTACTAATCTTAGATTGCAGAACTAAATTAAAAATATCTACAGGCCAGGAAAAGAAAACTATTTCAAGAATAGTAACCAGCGTAGTTACGAGACACATTCATTCACTTTCTTCTTATTGTATTCCATGGAATTTAAATATATATAAAACTGATCTGAGAGTCCAGTTACACTCAAGATTTGTCCTTCATGTTTTTGTGAATGATCTTACCTGTGGGTGCCAGGTCACCTCTTTATAAGCAAAATAAAATAAAATAAAAAATTCCTAGCATCTGAATGCTGTTGTTTAGGTAGTAGGGAGATGTTACTATTCATGTATTTCATGTTTGTATATCTCCATTGTTTAAAATTTATAAGCCTTTGCTTCATATTTACAAATCATTGAGGTACATTGGTAAACAATGTCTCTAGCACCATTTGTGAATTTGTGCTCTCTTGCTGGCATGTCTTATATGATTTCATGATTAGATTTGAAGCTGAGCTTTTGACATGGTAGAGACTTTTAAATTTTTTTACTGTTTTTTTTTATGCTAGGAAAAAAAACAACATTAAAAAAAAAAAGCAGCAGCAAAACTTTTATGAGGGAATGGGGATCAAGAGGAGTACACCAGCATTTCCTTTTGAAAAAGATGATTTACTTTGGAGATGCTGTTTTCTACATGTCTGTTATAAGAAGTGATAGCAAAAGTCTCCATCTTCTGTGGCAATTAGGAATTTCCTACGCGTTGTGCTACTTCTGGGCTTGTAGCAGCTCAGTGCATTAGCAACGATTTTATGCCAGCGCTGGTTCCTCTTGATCTCTAGGATCTGCCACAGACTCTGACAGAGATTCTTTACTGAGAAGATTCTGAGCACTGATAGATACACATGGAGCTTTAAGTGGTTTTTCTGTATTCCTGCATATTACTCCAGCGTACGACGAAGCAATTGTCCTATGTTAAAAAAGCATTAAAAAAAAGTTATGAAATACTTTAATTTATCCTGATTTCTATATATTTTGGGAAGTTCTGATAAACTTTCCTTGTTGTTTTACGGTGGTTCAGAATTGTTTGCTTTTCTGTAGGTGTCCATAATTAGATACCAATGTGCTAGGAAGAGCACTATTTAAAGCTGAAACAAGTATGTGCTGTGAGCATACTTTCTTTAAAGACAAACCACTCTCAGCTTTCTTCCTTTCCCCAAAAAGGGTTCCTTTATCTTTTTTAAATGGATACACATTTTTTTTTTGTCTATTTCTGTTGTAAAAGTATACTATTAAGTTATTTTGAAAACTCCTTAATTTTATTACAGCTATAGAGAAAAAGCTCCCAATATAGAGGCCAAAATAGATCAATATTTATTTCTCATTTCTTGATTTAATTGCACCTGTGGTGTGCCCTTGCAGCCACCTCAGAGCTTGCTGCATGAGGTGCCCATCTCCTAACTAGTCCCTTTTTGGGAACTCAGCAAAGCACTCTCCGTAGTCTGGGTTAAAGACTCCTGCACTTCACTCTGAGTGTGTAAGAAAATGTGAATTTTGTGTTTGTCTTTATGCTTCCTTGAAAAAAAAAACCAAACAGTGATAACTGATGACCAGCCAGCTCCCATTAAACTAAACTCACATAATTAAAATCAATGTATTTTCAACCAATTACTATTTTTCCTTTGCATGTTACATGCTTACCCATTCAAGAAATGGATTTTTGCAGGACTTACCTCATACTTAGTTTAGGAGTTTTAGGAGGAAGGCCTCTCTTGTCACTCAATCTGTAAATTAAATCAGGATATTTATTTTTCTATCTCAGTGCGTTTTATTTAAAATTGCCTGGAGATAATTGTTGTGTTATGAGGGCTGTATGTAAAACGGTTTGTTAGTTCTGCTGAGACTATTGTTGCAGTAGTAAATCCAACACGTAGAAACATTTTGGTAAAGAACACACCCACAGACACACTCACTCTATATCTATCTAATTACATATTTATATATACCACCAAAAGATTTTGGAGATTATCATGGTAAAATATTTATTTAGGATTTATTTCACTTAATTTAGCAATCTAATGTGTATTTATTTGCTTGTTCTCAGTCTGATTTTCTAGGTTCCCTTTCTTGTCAATGATGTCTTATTGACTGTACCTAGGCACAAATTTATTGTATTCTACAACAGCTGTGGTCTCTGTTCCCATTCATCGACTGCATTAGTTCAGTACTTCTAGGTGATCTGACAATAGATGTAACTTATTTGTAGGTAAAATTAGCTGAAAAGAATCCACCTGATAGTTGAATCATGCACAGAAGGAGCAGACTTGCAGACTTAGAATCCAGTAGCAGTGATTTTGATGATTTTTAATGGGAAACTAAAATTTTAAGGTACCAAAAGAAGTCTGCAATCCATCTAATTTCCATGTCTTCATAGGATTTCAGCAGTTCTTGTGCCAGCTACAACTTCTGTGTGTTTGTGCTATTTCGAGCAATTTTTTTTAGCTATTGACCCCTGTATCTGCCTAATAGAGAGATCTATGAAATAATCTGATTTGACTTAATTTATTGACCACCTTTTCTTTACTTCCGATCTTTTTCTTCTCCCTACTATCTGAACTATTCTGGCAGTCTAGTTCTGGTTTGTTTCAAAAGTCCAAATAATTAAGATCAAATTCCAACATTATTCTCTTCATCTTCGGGTCTCCTATGTGAATTTCATCATGTGCTTAACCAATTTTATTGCTTGCTGTATGTGAAAGCTTTTCTTAGTCATCCTTATGATGTGCTGGACAAATTCATTCCATTTGCTAAACCTAAGTTAGGTTACGGAGGTAGCCTAGTTTCTTTATTTATGAAAGTCTAAAATCCTCTAAATAGACAATGATCAACCACAAAAGGATCTTCAGAAAATGTCATGAAGAATAATTGCAAGGGAAAACTAATAAAGAAAATATTATTTCTAAATATAAATAGTGGAAAAAAACAGATGATGGAAGAATATTACATTCCTGTAGCCAGGCAGACTCCTTCCTGAAAGAAGGCTCTAGAATATATTGTTTTTTTCACCCAATACATCCATGCATACGAGTATGGTGTTTTCAAGCCCTGATAATATATTTTTTTTCCTTTTTTAATTTTTTTTTCTTGTATAGTTTTTAGATGTGATTTGAAAAAAAAGAAACCTAGCTCAAAGAGCAAAAAACCACTGCACAAACAGCATGACACAAGGCTTTTTAGTCACAGCTGTACCAACCACCTTGTCATGCTTCTTGTAATGGGGTGGGATGACAGTGAATTTTTACAGTTTGTTTTAAAATCTTTTGCTTTGGAGTGCACTGGCTTTATTGCAAAGGTTTTTATTTTCTTACAGTGAATTTCTGGGTTAGCACACCAATACATCACTTCAGCTGCCCTGGTTTGTATCCTGGTTAGGGTGAATTGCATCCCTGAGCGTTATGGATCCATGGCTCTTTTTTCATGTGTTTAACACCTGATGATATCTGATTCAGTACTCTTGTTTTACAGAAAGGCAGCCTTTTACTGGTAGAGTGATACCAGATTTTTTTTGGTCCAGCAAAAAGCTGTGGTATGCACTGTGCTGTATTGTTAAGCTCTGTGGTTAAAGTTTCTAATCAGTTTATCGACAGCTCAATAAAGAATTCCTTTAGGAGATTCTACAAACATGGAAGCAGATTTTCTTTCTTTTTCAGTACTGGGGAGAAAGGGGGATCATTTCACTATCTGCCATTGTCTTATGCCAATATGTTATAAATATACTGGAGCAATACTAAACTGAATAGTTTTAACCTGTATAATCTTTGCAGCAGGAGCTATTCATTCCTTCATGTCTGGGAAACAGCCACAATGTTTCTGTCACCACTTGAATGTAACTGACAGTATTTATCTCAAGGGGCGATTGCTTTTTGAATGGTTTCTGACCCACATGTGTTAGGTTTTCATTTTATCGGCTTATTAATTTTTTTTAAATGAAAAACAGTGACAAAAATGATGCTTTAGCACCAGTGCCCTTCCATACCTGTTTCTTATCTTTTTCTCCTTCACTGCTTGACTGTGATTTGCTTAGCCCAGACTAAATTGAGGTTAAAAGGAAAAACCTCTTCTGAGGTATGTGCCGCCATGCTTTGCATTTTAACTTTAAATTTTATTTATTCAATACATGTGACCATTACATCATTTCAAGGGTAAAGAAAATAGCGGGGGTATTGAATTAGATGGCCATCTATTGTGCTGTTAATACTTGAAGAATCGCGTTCAAACTGACAAAAACTTGTTTTTCTTTCCCAAAGGTAACAACGCTTGTTAACACAAGCAATAAGGGACCATCTGGCAAAAAGAAAGGGCGCTCTAAGAAGGCTCATGTGTTGGCTGCTTCAGTAGAGCAGGCCACTCAAAACTTCTTAGAAAAAGGAGACCAAATTGCTAAAGAGAGCCAGGATCTCAAGGAGGAATTGGTTGCTGCTGTAGAGGATGTACGCAAACAAGGTAGGGGGAACGAAATGCTTAACGGGGTAACGGCTTTATTTGATGCTTTTCAAGATTTCTTCTGAAACAAGTGTATCAGCTGCTCTGATAATGTAATTAAAACTATGTCCTGTATTACAGGACATCTGTAATATGGCATATAAGTATTAAAATAGCTATACATTCTTGAATGGCAATGAGTAAAAAAAATGTTCTAACTTTGGTAAAAAAGTGTGTGGGTTTTTTTTTTTTTTCTTTTAGCTGTTCTGTCACGAAATAGTGAACTCAAATATTACTTAGCAGCCATGCTGCCTGGTGCCAAAGCTTATTGGTTAAGTTTCAATTTCCTTTTTATTCTCCTGTGTAACAAAATGGCATGATTTTTCACTTTGATAAATTTGAGCAGTGGTTTAAAGCCTATGGATGCAAATGTAGATTTAGGATTATGGTGCACACGTTTCTGAACAATCTAACAATTATCAACCAAATAGTACAGCAACACAGAATTACTTGTGGTTTCAAGTATACTTTGAAATATATACAAAGATTATCATGTCTAAAAAGATACAGGTAATATCAATATTAAAACATTTTTTTCCTGGGTGTTGGTGATAATAAGATAAATGTCAACATTGGTTTGCATACTGCATAGTTTTGATACACGCAATGTTACAAAAAATTGCCTAGTTGGGCATGGGACTCAGGCGTGGGATAATAACATTTTCTTTACTGTCAGAAATAGTCCTGGCTTTGCATAATTTAATATTTCAAGTTTAAATAGGTATTATAAGAAAACTGCTTTCAAATAAGGCTTTGAAATTTTAATAATATCGTGGATATCCATGACATCATGGATTTCATCTGACAATTTTCCTTCAAAAGGTAAAGTGTATATCAGATGCTTTCAAATTTGCATGTGTGGTAGGGGAAAAATATGTTTTCAATATATGCCCATAATAAAAGTTTTCCGTTTTTATTGACTTTGATTGTAGTTATCTTTATTGCAGCAGAATTAAGTACCTTTCCGTTTTTTTTCCATTGTAAATCCTATAATCTGAAGATACCATCTGCCAGTATCATCAGTCTTAGCTTTTAGAACAAGAGTGACAGATCTCCAACTGAGATTTCAAAAGGAGTCTAAAGCATTTAGGTATAAAATACTTATTTTCAGTAAGTTAGTCCCCCAGCACTCATAATGGTGGTTTTTTCAGTTCATGAAAATTGGACTCAAATGATTGCATGAACAGGCAATGTTAAAATCCTGTATACGTATACACTGATTAGTGAATATTCCAGTCTCTTCTATCCTTAGGCTATTTCTTCCTCCTATCCACTGTATGTATATTTGGTTTCACTGTTTTCCTGTTCCTCTGTGTTTTGGGTTTTTTTAGATACTCAGCTGCCAGTACATCAGAATAAGTCAAGTATTTGCTGTATACTCTATGTACAGTGTTATGCCAGTATTCTCGTGGTTTGGGGTTGGGGGTGGGTTTTTTGTTTTTTTGGGTGGGTTGTTGTTGTTGGGGTTTTGGGCTATTTTTTTAGAATTTTGATGCTGATACCTGGTTGTTCTGGCATGCAGTTTCATTTGTCAACTACTTCAGTTTCCCGTTGCTTACTTTACTTCTTTTGTGTTATGTCAAATTCTAGTACGATGTCTTCAGCACTGACGCGAGTGCCCTTGTTCCCTCTGAATTTATAGCTCTTCCCCTTTGAGGCTGCGAGGCTGACTCAGTTTTGCTAGCTTTTCCCAAGGAGCCTTCTACTGAGTTAGAGTCATCAACCTAAACTGTTTCACGCTCTCTGATCTAGGCAAATATACCATGTTTATTAGCATGATATCAGAGCTTCTTATTATCTTTATCATTAGAGCTTTGTATTAGTCAACAGTGATTTCTTTGTAGATCTTTGTGTTGTAAAGCTAGAGGTATCTGAGAGGATTTGCTTTGGAGAGTTTTGATTTCCTTCTTGACTGAATTTCTGACTTTTTAATAGATAATAAGCCTTTTATTCTTCTTTTTTTTTTAATCTGTATTAAAAAAAAAAAACAACAAAAAACGATGCAGGAAGCAGAGAGGAGAAAAGATCTTAAACAGCATTACGCAGAATAATACAGGCATTCATCTTTTGCCAACACTGCAGGCTAGAAAAAAGTCTGTCAGAAAAGTGGAGCACCTTTTTTGGGTCTGTACTACATGAGTTCATAATTAGGAGAGCAGGAGACACCAAACACCATGATTAGCACACACAAGCCGCATAAACTAGACCAGCCTTGGTGCAATGTGAAATGATATGTTTAGCTCAGTGACATAAAGAGCTGGATTAATGAACTGAGGCTGTGTTTTGCCAGAGTATTGCTAGTTGATTTTCTGGCAAAATTCCAGCTCGGATAATTACACCGTCAACCAAAAAATGTCTCCTGCAGTTACAGCTGGCTCTGATGTGCTCCTCATTTCCTGCCCTATATTGCTGTATACTGTTATATACTATTATAGACAGTTGTTGAAATTCATCCTGGAGAGAGTTGCTTTCCATTGGTAGGTACGAAAAGAATGTACTGTATCGTTTGCAAAATACTTTGGAATTAATGTGAATGCAAAGAATATATAGCTTTAAGATGCTTGTTACTTTAATAATGTGGAAGGGTAAATTATATTTGGATAGCTGTACAAAACTATCAACAGTTTTGATTTACAAAGTTGAGTTCTAAAAAAAAAAAAAAAGTAAGAAGATAGATTTTTAATGTGGGTTGTTTTTTTCCACACACAATTTTATGGAAAGGAGTAAATATTTTATGCGTAAGTCTCATAACTGTGTATGTATGTGTGCATATGTATGTATCCTGTAGTAATTCCATAATAGGAATACTTTGGCCTTATAGTTCAAACCCATCTTAGTGAAAGTATCCAATTGCTATGCCATTGAATACGTTCCTGTATGGGTATTTATTCCCCTGCTTTTAGAATTGTGTAAAAGACCTCCCAGATGGGGGACAAATGAGACCTAGGAAATGCTGGTGTTTGTCGTTCATGTCATCTCACATTAGAGGCGAGGGAAAGCAGACAGTCTTCTGCATATTGAAGTTTTGGGAGGAGTGAGAGTTTTGTATATTGTTTTGATTACAATAACCCTAAGCCTTCAAAATACAAAGCTTGAGAAATGCAGGGTGGTGAAGAAGAACTCAGAAATAAGAAATACATTGTGAGGAGGGGAACAGATGCATATGTTCTCATAGCATAGGTGTCTAAATGAAACTGGTCTCTTATTGATCATTACAGAAGGAAATTCCCTGTGGAGGAGACATTCAGGTTGTGATTCACACAAAAATCTACAAAGAACTGCTGGTCCATTGGGCTCAGATCTGTTAAATTTATTAAAAAACTGTCTAGGGTGCCAAGGAAAGCAAGACAAAGAAATAGCTTATATCTATGTAAATTTATTCTATCTATTGAATGACTTCAGCAACATCTATCTTGTAGGTATGTGCTCAGTGACTGCCTTATTCTAATACAATTTTCCTAGAAGTTTTCTAGTATATAGCTAAAACTTCCATTAAAAACATGATTTAGTCTAGCAGCTGGTTGTTGTGTTTTAAATTTTTGCTTTTCAAGCAGGGTAGATACAACTTCACACCATCGTCTGAAATTTATACTTAAATCAAGGGACAGAAAATAGCTGTTGATGGTTTTCGTGTTTGAAGACATTGTAAACTTGAGGTAGACTTAATTTTTTGTTCATGCAGATTTATCCACGTTGTATAAAAAGAATATAAGCCATGTACTCCATGACTGCTAGTAAGCTTGAAAGTATGTATCAACATCTGACACACAAAAGTGACTTTAACTTTCTTGGTTACTTTTCTTCTCTGTGATGGAACATACTAAAAAGTAATATTTTTAATGCTTTAATGCTTTTAGCTACCTAGTTTTTAAAACTTTCTAAATGAAGGTTTTAAACTAAACCCTGTGAAAGGTTATCTTCCTTACTGTTCCCTCGTGGAGAAAAGCAGGGAATCTGCACATCTCAGGTGGTGGGAGCAAACTCCAAAATATACGTACAAGAGATGCTGGTTGCTTTTATAATAATTTATAATGCTATTTAAGCTCTTCTGATTTCAGTGACTGCAGTATGACATGGAGAGAGACAGATTCTGTCCTGATAGTTGTAACGTCACGTACACTGTCACTTGCAACTGTCTCAGTTTGTGTTCCCAGAGACTGCCAAGCTCTTAGCCAAACACACATCATTCTTTGGGTCTTAAAACAGTACCCCAGTTCAGCTGGCAATTTGTATTTTAGGAGACCTTTCCTGATTTTACAATTTTTTTTCAGTTACACCTTGTTAGACCAACAGTTCTTTCCTAAAACCCAGTCCTCGCAGAGCCATGTTAGCCCACGTCTTTAAGACTTGCTGCCTGGAGGTCTTGACTTTCCCAACTGAAGCAGAAAATCCCTGCTTGGATTTTGCCTTCCTTAAAACTTTTCCACTCTCTTTAGATTTTTGTTTTCTGCCCTCTAATCCAATCAGTTTTCTTTTTTAAATGCATTAAAAAACTGCAGCCATCTCTGTTTCCCAAGGAGTCTGTGCTGCTCTCCTCTATACTCCTCCTCTGTTTCCCTCTCCTTGTCTTTGCTACCTTCATGTGGTCATACACTTATTTTGTCTTCTTTGCAATTCAGGGTCTGAAATTTCCCCTGTCTCATGGTCTCTTTAGATCTCCCATTCTCTGTTAACCCTTCTTACTTCTGTCTCCTTCTCATACCCTTGTTCTGTAGTCACATAAGGTCCTTCTCCTTGTCTCTCATGTTCAGTCATGGTTTCGTAATGTAAAGTAGAAAAAAAATAAAAAGCAAATGTATTTTTCTTGATCTCTTTTTTTTCCCCTTTACTTTAAAGACTCAACATACCTTGTTTGTTGTCTTTGCTTTCTCTACCAGTAGCTTACACTCCTATCTGAATCCTTCTCTGACCCTGGATACCTACTTCACACTATTCTGTTAGCCCATCCTTCTGATTGTGCTTATTTTTAGCCATTCTGTCCCTTTTCCCCCTAAATTTCCTTCCTTTCTCAAACTGAAAGCATTCCTAGTAAGCCTCTCTTAATTTAAGTCCAGGGTCTGAACATCTTATGTAGCATGTTACACTGATGTCTTGGATGTACTTGCTTAGCAGAGTCAGCTGCAACAGACTTCCCAGGAGCTTACCCGATCTACTCTCTCTGCTGTCCTTTTGAATTGTTTAAAAAAAAAAAAAAAAAAAAAAAGAAAAAAAAAAAAGAAAAAAAGAGTTTGCACCCATTAGTATCTAAAAGCTTTCCTGGAATAGTTTGGGTGTAACCCTTAAAGTTACATTTAAAATATAGAAAAAACCTTAGCTGAATACATCACACTTTGGTTCCTTTGGTTAATAAGCATTCAACTAATGGATGTAGGCTTGCTCTCTGTCTCTCTGCTAGTTCTTCAGCATTTTTCCTAATTTATAAAGTGTATGAAAGTAGAATTACTTCATGAGGATGTTTCTTTAGAAGCCATTAAAAGACTTGTCACAATATAACTATCACTTGATGTGGGAAGGGAGGAAATCCTTTTTATAAAGAAAGCAAATGATGAAGTATTGTCTACTTCTGCATCTGTTTTCAACTCTGAGTCCCAGTGACAGGATTCAAAATGAAGGGTTGATCTGCAATTGAATATATGTAAAGGTATCTCTTACTGAAATAACTTACCACTGATTACTTCAGGGCTTTTTTGGCATTTTTATGAGTCTTTCCAGATGAGCATTATTCCCAAAGTCTGAGTTGAATGAAAAAACTGTAGGATGTTGGGTTTGAATCTGGCAAGTGTGAAGGAAGAATAGTAGATTCTTTAAAAAAATACAACAACAAAAAAACCTATACTAATATTTTATCACTTAAAATTTGTCTACATAACCTAAGCTATTGTTTTGTACCTGGGTTAGGGGCTAGAGGAATCTTTTTTTAGAAAAGAAAAAATCTGATCTTTTCACTTAAATGTGTGTTCTTCCTATGTTTATTCATAATACTTTTCACTGAGGTATATGAGAACTTCTTTTTTTTGCTTAAAGAAGTTACTGTTTGCTAGTTCTTGATAGAGGAAAAAGTGTTTGTGTAGAAAAAAATTACTGAAAAGCAGTTGTTTTAGACAAACTAGGCTTTCTATTAATTTCGAAAGATAAAGTGAGGCTTGTGGTCAATGCTGCTTAATGGGAGAATGAATCTTGGTTTGCACTTTTGAAAGAAACTGTGTGTATAATAAGCATATTATCTGTTTTGCTAATAGTATCTATGATGAGGGACTCTGCAGGTTGCTTTTTGCCCATCTTGCCGATGGCTCATGACTGTCCAACAGAAAGCTTGAAGTGTGAAGATGTGAGGTCTTATATTCAGCAAATCACTGAAGCTGTGGCCTGAAAACTCTGTCTTGTTATTCAAAAATATTTATAATCTATTTTGAATTGCTTGTTATGTTTGGAAGCAACTTCAATTGTTATTCATGTTTGCAGTGCTCATCCTAAGAAATATGGCATGCTAAATGTCATTCCATGCAAATACTCTAATGCTAGCTCTTTCAGACCCTTTTCAAATCCATTAATTATCTTTTAGCTCTCAGAGAATTTAGTTTCTGAAAGACATTAAAGTTCCTTTTCTAAAATGATTTAAAATGCTTCTGATGAAAAAGGAGACATTGTACAGAATCTCAAAGAGTTGTTAAACAGATAAGTAGTGTCAGGGGTTCCCAAACCCAGCAGTGAATCTGCTGCAGCTCCCTGGCCCCGAATCCAAGCAGTAATGAGGCTAAGCATATACTCCCAGTAGGCACATGCACACAAACACATATATACAGCTTATATATACATATATATACAGCTGACCACACACATCAGACACTTGGCACTCACTGTTCTATGATTCTGTGAAACCCTGGCACAGGTTGCCCAGAGAGGTGGTCGATGCCCCATCCCTGGAAACATTCCAGGTCAGGCTGGACGGGGCTCGGAGCAACCTGATAAGTTGATGTCCCTGACCATTGCAGGGGGGTTGGACTAGATGACCTTTAAAGACCCCTTCCAACCCAAACCATTCTATGATTCTATGAAACAAACCCAACAGCACCAAGTGTCTTCTCCTTCTCCTCTTATGCCTCCATTTTTCCACGCTTGTTCCTCCCCAGATCATCTCAGTCCTTCCTTTTACTCACCTTCGGTTCCTCCTCTAAACATCACGTTGCAAGTCTTGTGCAGTCCTAAAATGTTCTTCCCCTGCATCCCGTAATGAACCCTGTATCCTTGATCAAGAAGCTAAAAATAGAGAAAAATGAAATGCATACAGGTGATTTTCTGTACACGTCCTTAATGATCCAGGCAGTTGAGGAGGTCTTGAACTGATGATGATCCTGGTTCTTGGTGAAGCCAGCTGACAGAGCCTGGGCTTGTTCTCTGCACTATTTTCAATAGATTTATTTCTGTTACAGCCCTGGCTGGAGTTTTTCTAGTCTTCAATTCACTTTTCAATATATTTTTTAAGCTTGTGTTAGTTTAAATTTATGACTTATGTCTCCCAGATATGTTTGTTATAAAGGGTAGTTGGCGTTTGATATATTGCCCAAATATGACAGTTTGACACAGATTTTAAAAAAGCACAGTGATATATGATTGAAAAATAATATAAATGAATATATTAGGTGATTTTTCCTTTTTCATACTATATTTATTTATATTGTCTTTCTTGAAGATTTTATTACTATCGTGACTCTATAGCAGGGAAGAATGAAATTGCTTTAGAATGTCAACTTTTGACAGTTGTCAAAAATTAAATTATACTCACAAATTGAAAGTTATAGAAATAGTGTTTCTTCCAGAAATATTTGACTTGAATTCTAAAATCAGATCCTAAAATTACTACTTGTTCTTTTAGAAGCAATATTTCTGTTAGGAAAGGTTTTATTTGAGAAAGGATTGCAGAAATATACTATGGTTTAAAAAAAAAAAAAAATCTATCAAGGGATTGTAACTAGGGCATCTTTTTCAGTAAATATTTTACTCCACCACCCATCACAGTGTAGTATTAGTATGCATGAAATTTCTTAAATCAGGTCAAACTTGGAAAATAGTTTCGCTGGGATTTTTAATAAATAAATAAATAAATAAAAATAGGGTCTTACAAATTGGAAGAGGCACCATAGGCAGTTATCTTGCCCTGTTGTGTCTTCCAGAAGTAATTCCAAAACTGGGTAGGCTTAGTCCACAGTCGGTAATCCCCAGCAGTATTAAATGTACGGCCTTTTCAATTAAGTTTTGAGATAACCATGAACAACGTTCTGCAATAAGATTTTCCGGCATGCATGAAATCTGTATTTAAGTCCTCTCTGTGCGTAATTCAATACAGAGATTTGAATTGAAGTTTCTGACCCCTCAGAAGAACACTGTTACTGTGAAGCTATAGAGCACCATAGGACGAGCATCTCAGCCTCTCCTTTTGAAGCTGTTCTAATTTATACACTAGTGAAACATCATCTGGATTGCAGCTGAGTGCTTGAAATCATTATTGATTCGTTGGGTAGAAATTCTGAACTGAATTTCTTTTTGTTCAATCCAACATTAAAAACAAAGAAAAAGAAAAGTTTGATTCACCCTTTGAACTGGAAAATCAGTTATTTTAGTCTGTCAGATTGAAAGTGTTTGGAAGGAGGTTCCTTCCAGCCTGGCAATAGAGTGACCTCAGATGACTGTGTGTAGGTGCCCTCAAAAACTTCCATCACCAGTGATGAAAGTTTTTAACAGAGCAAAGGTAGTAAGAGTTTCACCAGCTGTCTAATGTAGGGATGGACAGGGCAAACCAGGGCAAGATCTGGAGCGGTGCAAAGACTTTGTCTTGGCTATTTAAATTGGAAAGTAGCCTGTTGAAGGGAGAAAGTCAAGGAGATGGGCTTGAGATTTGGTCATCACTCTATGCTTCAGTCGCATTGCTTTGAATGAAGAGCTGGTGGACAATATGGGACGTGTTACAAAGCCAACCTGCACCCAAAGGGAAAGACAGGTTTCCTTCTGCACCGCCACTGTTATCCTGTCCTGTTGTCTCCACCTCTCCAGTCCTTCCCCCCTCGCTGTGCTGAATGATGAATTTTCAGTCTTTCAAAAACTGTAATTGGAAAACTTCAGGAGTGATTTTATAATGATTACACAGAAAAAAGTTGCTAACAAACTTACACAAAAAATTTTCATTCTGTTGGTGAAGTGTTGTAATGAGGTGGTAAAAATATATTTTTCAATTAATAAAAGCAAGGTTTTCTTTGTTCAGAATGTAATTGTAAATACTGCTGTAATTCACCTAAAAAGTGGGAACCTTGGGTTCTGATCCATGTTACCAGGATTATTTCTGCTACTTACCCAGTCACATTTAATGAGAAAGATATAAGCAGTCTTTGGAGAAATAAACTTTATCTGGGAGTCTTCCTTGTACCCTCCTCAGTTCTTCTCCTTGCCTAAAGTATGTTTCCTTCTGTGTTCTTTATTTTTGACTGCATTTTCCATGGCAGTCATCCAACTTTAAAAGCAGTTGTGAAGAAGCTTCATTCTCCCATACAGATTAGGCTTTAATTTTGGATATGGTTTCAGAAAGTGGTAGTCGATGAGTAAGTAATAAAAATGACAGCATGAAAATTTGAAATACATTTCCTAATATCCAAATCCTAAAAGGTGCTTAGTCAATATATAAAAGACTTTAATTTATTGTCTTTCCATTTACCATTTTGAACACGTCTTTGTCTGGAGTACATTTTTCACATATTACAAAGGCCAATATTCCGAGTAATACTTTATAGAGTGAGGGAATATAAAATGTTATAATCAAATAACATGCGCTGCTTTCCTCTGAGAAGTGTCAAATTATAGTATTCTGATCCCCAGCTGCCTTGTTCTCTCTCAGTTTTAGTCCCTGTATCAGAGACAAATAATTTTTTAAACTTGAGGTCTGCAAGATATTATGGCTGCTGTTTATATATGAAAACCGGAAAAGGAGATCGTTCTGTAGTGCCTATGGAATTTAGAATTATTTTTATAACTACTAAAAATAAAAGCCTAGACTCTCCACTGATTTTGATTTGTGATGTTTGCAAATCTCATTCATCCATAATTGTTCCAAATTTGACATTCAGAGCTGTGCTTGGCTTTTTTTTTGTTTGTTTTCGTTTATAACCTCTGTTTATATTATTATGTGATTTCTACAGTATTTGATGAAACATATGTTGTTTTTCTTCACAAAAATCTATCAGTCCTATCTTCCTTCCACCTGTTTCTTTTGGACCTTATGTTTTTAAATTGTTCTTTATTTTATTACTTTGATCATGCTGTTATTTTATGGCTAACTTGCTAGACATCATTGTCCAGAAACATGTGCCTGCATTAAGTTCAGTTAATCTTAATATATTTCCCACTGGCTGAAGCAGTTTCCATTTTCTCCTCTCATTTGTCTTGTATTGTGCTCCTTCCTTGTTGCTTCTACATCTGAGAATGCTTTCTGTGCAGAAAAACCCTCTTTCTATTTGTTCTGAGTCTGTATAGCTAATAGAAAAAAAATCACTGTTGAGCTTTAGGACTGTCCTTTAGAGATACCTGGGTGTGGCAGAAATTTTGTTGAATTTATAGTATAACATTGGGAAAAAAAAAGAAATAGGTATAATTTCCTCATGAATATTATATGCTGGGAAATTAAAATTAAAAGAAAGTTTCAAAGTCAGAGGAATGAGGTTCTCGAATAACCCAGACAAAGTAATAACAGAGGCAGAAGGTGGTGAGGGAGTTGCAGAATAAATCTGTTTATGGTGAATACTGGAAGACTGTATGCTATGATTGCAGGTGGAAGTAAGTAACTAGACATGATGATCTAGGTATCCGTCCAGTCCTGTGTTCCTGCACACAACCTCATCTGGTTGAATGTAAGGATCATACGTGGTACTTACAAAGTTATTTTAGCCCATTTTTAATTCTATACAAAGCATCATACAATAGTTTGGGTTGGAAGGGACCTTTAAAGGTCATCTAGTCCAACCCCCCTGCAACGAGCAGGGACATCTTTAATCCAATCACGTTGCTCCGAGCCCCGTCCAGCCTGACCTTGGATGTTTCCAGGGATGGGGCATCGACCACCTCTCTGGGCAACCTGTGCCAGTGCCTCGCCACCCTCATTGTAGAACATTTCTTGCTTATATCTAGTCTGAATCTACCTTCTTTTAGTTTAAAGCCATTACTCCTTGTCTTATTGCTAAGTCCCCTCTAAGTACTGGAAGGCTGCTTTAAGGTCCTTCTCTTCTCCAGGCTGAACAACCCCAACTCTCTCAGCCTGTCCTCATAGCAGAGGTGTTCCAGTCCTCGGATGATTTTTGTGTCCCTCCTCTGGACCTGCTCCAGCAGGTCCATGTCTCTCGTGTGCTGAGGACCCCAGAGCTGGAGGCAGTACTGCAGGTGGGCTCTCACCAGAGTGGAGCAGAGGGGAAAATCCCCTCCCTCGACCTGCTGGCCACCCTGCTTTTGATGTTGTAGCCCAGGACAGGGTTGGCTTTCTGGGCTGTGAGCGCACATTGCCGGGTCACGTCCAGCTTTTCATCCCCCAGTACCCCCCAGTCCTTCTCGGCAGGGCTGCTCTCAATCCCTTCATCCCCCAGCCTGTATCGATACTGGGGGTTGCCCCGACCCATGTGCAGGACCTTGCACTTGGCCTTGTTGAACCTGATGAGGTTCACATGGGCCCACTTCTCCAGCTTGTCCAGGTCCCTCTGGATGGCATCCCGTCCCTCAGGTGTGTCAACCGCACTGCTCAGCTTGGTGTCATCTGCAAACTTGCTGAGGGTGCACTCGATCCCGCTGTCTATGTCATTGATGAAGATACTGAACAGTACTGGTCCCCATACAGACCCCTAAGGGATACCACTCATCACTGATCTCCATCTGAACATTGAGCCATTGACCACTACCCTCTGATACCTTGAGGTTGCGTGGTAGGACAAACTTTTTATTTTCTTTGTTCATTTGTCCTTATTTCCACTTTCCCTTCCCCACTTCTTTCTTTTTTCCTCTGCACTTTGGCTATAGTTTTCTTGACTAATCCAATCTCCATTTTCTGCCTTTGCCTCAGTGAAAACTAAAGATGTGCGATTTGGGGTTTGTTTTTGCAATTCAATGTGAGGTGGAAATACTCAATTAGCTCTAAGCATGCTAGTTTAAGTAGCAGAGATGTGCTAGCTAGGCTAGCTTAGAAATCTATACGGATCTATACACCTGCTGACAAGTGCATGGAATAGATGCAGCTGATGATTATTCCTGATAGTTAAGCACAGTTTTTACACCTGTCATGTTTCTTAATGTACTTCCACAGTGACACCTATATATGCAGCTCTCACTGATGATTGTTTCTGTTCTCGTTAAAAATCTAACAATAATCACATACTGTTTATGAACCTTTTGTTATACAAAACATACTGATCTGCCTTTCTATCTGTTGGTGGTGGTCCGTAGATTGGCTTTGTGTTTTGATCCCTGCACCACAGTGTAATTTCACAGGATGAAGTTCAGGTATCTCTTTATTTCTCTGCACAGAAGCTCTTGCAGTTTTTAAACATTCATGTAATGTGTATAGTTATATAAGGGGCTATGTTATATTAACACTTGTATGGTATATGAATTCCGATTGAAATTGGCAGTAAATTGTGAGGGTATTAAAATGTTACCAAGTCAAGTTTAGATGAAAGATTGCTATAGTCTTTGAAAATTATTTTTTTAAATTTAATTCCCAATTTTGGGAAGATAGGCTTAGTTTTCATGTAGGTTGATGCTTTGGGCATGATTCCAGAAATCCTTGACAAGTTCTTTTATGGTGTAAAAATAACTGCATTGGGTCTCAAATATGGGTTACTGTAAATAATGTGTGCAGATTATGTGAACAGATAGTAGGAATGAAATAATTTAATTCTTTAAAAGTGCTATTGTACCTTCTATCTCTTGCTCTATGTAAAACTGCAAGTGCTCTCCTCTGCGTTCTTTGTTGTCTTCTTTCTCTTATCTTTTGATATCATAAGCCTGTACCATAGACTTTCCCTGTGCTGGTGACTCTCCTTGGTTGCCTTTTCTCCTTTCTTATGCTATCTAATACTGTGGTACCTTTTTCAATTCTTGTATTTAAATTTTTCCTGTTATTTATCTGTCTTAGCCACAAACCCCTAAATTGTCCAACATTAACATGCCTGTTTTCTTAATCCCAGTCAGGGTGTTGCAGAAAGGCTTTTTTTTTTTTACTTTCTTTTTCTCTCATCAGAAAGCTGGGTGATCGGCAGGCAGCAATACCTCTTGCTATATTAATCCCCAGGCTACAGTGTGCTTGGAAGCGTGCCCTGTTCAGAGCCAGGTGGTCCTTGCTTCTCTTCCTGCTTCTGTCAAGTCGTTCACAGATAGGAGCTATGTGTAAGAAAGAGCACAAGTCAGCAAGGAAACAAAACTGACCCCTTAAAACATCTAGTGAGCTGATCAATCCCCTAGACTGATCAATCTCACCATCAATCCCACCCACCTCCTCACAGTGCTTGCCATGAGTTGACATTAGTAACTTGCTGCTCCTTCTGTTCTCAGAGATCATTGGGAATTTTTGATAAATTTTGTTTGGAAAATGTGGCTTGCTGGAAAATATCAACCCTTTGAAACTGAAGCTTATCTCAAAAAATATCAATTTCAACTAAACTTTTCATTGGGCAATTTTTTTTTTTTTAATGTGATAATAAAGAATGATGGAACTGATTCTAATTATGATTTTGAACTTAGTTCACAGTGCCTAGGGCATAGATACAATCTACCCGCTAAGTTGCTTGACTATAATGTATTTGTAAGCCTCTTCAAGCCCCAGAATGAAAGTAATATCCAGAGTGATGGAATCTGTCTGCCTAATGGAGAATGCCACAGTAGTTTTCTTAGCGCACTTCCTTTTCCATGCTTGTTAGAAAGTTGTGTGTGCTTTTCAAATGTTGTTCCTTTCTATACCTGATATGTTTCACTCAAATTTATTAATCACATTTCTCTTTACTATTCATAAATTGTTATGCAGAAACCCATTAAATGATTAAATTCAGGACTTTAATTGCTAGGACTCACATAAAAAGGTTTTCATTTGTCAGTTACATTCCTTGTAATCCTCTTTTACAATAATTATTACAATAAATTTACTATGCACAGTTCACCAAAACCATGGCAACTTTTCCTAGCAATTGCTCACTGTACTTAACAATTTGAACAATTGTCTCTTCTTTGTGTGATGAAACATTCTACTCATTTTGAACGTGCTTCTTGTCTCAGTCCTGCAGCTATCTGTTAGAGAAGGAAACACTTATTTTTAATTAGAAATCTCAAATTTTTAGAATAAACATAGAAGTTGTGGGAAAACTACTAGCTGAAGAAAGAAACAACAGGGTTCCTGCAGTGCTGAATCACGCATCCCAGTATCTTGCTGCAAGGCAGAAATCTGTTCTGCTTTGTACTGATCGTTGGAAGACAGTCCTGCCACTTTCAGTATCTGAACTACCTAAACAAGCACACTCAGTTTTTCTTGGAAAGGATATTATATTATTGGGTTCACTCCTGGCTGGAGTGCGAGAGCAAATTAGCTTGTGTACAGCCTTGGACAATCAGGTTTATGAGACCACTGGAACAAAGGAAGGAGAGAGCCAATGTGGCAACACAGATGCTGCTTTGAGATAAAAAGAAACGTTTTCTTGGTGTTCTGTAGAACACTGAAGTTCAGCTGCATGACTTTTGCCAGGATACAAATAAGGCCACCTTATAATTCAGTTGAGTTTGAATTTTGAAATTTGCTTCTGTGTTTATTGATATCTTAAGAGGTCCAGTGTGTTTTCATGTTCCCTAGTACCAGCCACAATGCCGAACATCTAAAACGTTCATGTTGATGTTCGTGAACTCTCCAGTTCAGTGAAGGCTAACCAGTTGTTTCGTTTATCCCTGAAGGATGTTAAACTGCAGGGTAGCTGAGAGCTGCAGACAAAGAGGGATTAGAAATGGTAATGCATTCTCACATCCAAAACAATTTGCTTTTGAATTGAAATTTAATTAATGTTTTATTGTACTTAAGTGTATCAGTGAAGTTTCAAATGCACTATTAGTCTGACTATTAATTAGAAAAGTTCTTTCTAAAATGTAGCATTTGTGAAATAATTGTTTTAGATTGTCATAGATATGTGGCTAAATATCTTAAAGTTCTGTATTCTTGGTATTTTACTGTCTCTTAGGAAAGAAGTAGTTGGGTTAATTAAAATTACGTATTTCAATGGTCTATGAAGTGAATGAGATAGTGTGCTATTGGATCTAAATGTGAATATTGAATCTAAAATACCTACTAGTTTTAAGGATATCCACTGTGCTTTTGAATACATAGTGATTCATCTTCCATCACTCTATCTGAATGTCAAACATAAAGTGAGTCAAATTTAAGTGAACTAGATTGTCTGTGTAATCAATTCCAGAGAGATGCAGTTCTAGTCACTGAAATGTAATGGGAAGAGATCAGGCTAGATCATGTATGTCCTTTTCTGGCCTTGAAATCTATTAATACGATGAGAACAGTGGTCATTCTTCCACAGACGGAGAATAAAATCCCAACTGCGAGTGAAAGGGGAAATGAGTTTAGGGGACACAGTAGTAAAGATTTAAAAAAAAAAAAAGTATTAGGGAAGGGGAGATGAATATTGAACAGCCATTCATGTGAAGCTTTGGGAATTCTGAATAGCATTTTTAATGCATATTAATGTTTAGTAAGTATACAGCATTCTTCAGTATGAAAATACTCTACAAATTCTCAAATTTTAACAAATGATTATACAACATTAAATAGAGATTACTACTGAAATGAATGATTTTCAGTTATGGAGAGTGGATTTTAAAGTACTGTAAACAAAATAGGATGTTTTCAGGTATGGAGTAAATAATCCATATGATTATTAAGGTAGGAGGAATATAGACAGTGAGAAACCAACCATCAAAGACCAGATTTAGTTCATTATTCCTGAATCAGAAACTTGACTATTGGCAAGTAAACTGGAATGGACAGTAGGTGGTCCTACTCTGGTGAGTTTCTAGACAAGTCCAAAGGGGATAAAATTGCAGATGTTTGCATCCTGAAGTGTTTGGTTTTGTTCGTTTTAATAATGAGAAAGCATCCATGAGGAAAGCATTTAAAATGTTCTTACTTTATTTAAATACACTGTATTAGCAATTATGGGTTATTCGAATCTATCATATTATCATTTAGTATCATCAACACTGTTCTATAAGGAATCTACAACTCAGTTTGGGTCTATACATTATTATCATTTAGAATAGCTTCATAATAATGCTTTCACTCCAATTACAAGGAGAGCACTCTAAAATACTTTAATTAGGTCGTGGATCAGTTGTCACATCTTTTTAGTCTTGGATATGTAGAACAAAAGACAAAATCTAAAAGAGATGGATTAAGTGGACCATAGCTTTATTAATTTCTTCCGTTTGAGAACTGCTCAGGAGTGGTACATACAATCAAGCTGTCATTGTTTCCTTAATTATTTCCAGGTGTTTGGAGTATTGTCAGCATCCCCTACTGATCATAGCTGTTCTCTAGATTGCTGCCTTGTGCCCACCATCTTCTATCTCTTAATAGACACTTCAAGGCTTTGGAAAAATGTCATTTCCTCAATGTATTAACCATTAAGAGCTTTAGTCCATTCCTTTCTTCATAGGTAGATGCTCACCTTTAAGTCTGCTTATGATTCCAAAAGTTCCAGTAGCCCAACACAGCATTTTTATGCACCCCTACCAAAAAATGTGCCAATATTCAACATTGATACCTCTCAGCTATCCCTTTACTCTTTTTTCTTGTATGCCATATCCAGCAACTTCCACTAGACTAAAATAGGAATTACTTTTTCGAAGACATGGATCAGAAGGCATCTTCTTTACCTGCAACAAGTCCAATCAATGATTTCCATAGCAAATGGTGTATAAAAATTGTCAGCTTTTTATGTGTGCATGTGAAGTGTATCTATCTCTACAGGGCCTTTTTTGTAAACTGCATGGAATCAAATTCATAGTTTGTTATTTAGATGGTATGCATTTTACAATTATTTTTCAATGTGTTCTCAGCCTATCGTGTCGGCTTTGGTGTTTGTCTGACGTAAGAGAAGACAGTTCAGTTTGATGAGCAACTAGAAAATGAGTATTTTTTTGTCTGGTTAGGTTTTTGCCAGCTTATAGAAAACCAGTTTCCCATAGTGGGAAATGCCTGCCAGAGTTGGTGTAGTGAAGACAGCAGGAGTGTGCATGTGTGTGTCAGGAGTGTGTATGTGTGTGTCAGGCAAAGGAAGCGCAATTATTGCCGCTCCAACTTAGTCGTTTATCATAAGAAAATTGGTTGAAGAGAGTAGCTTCTTTTAAACAGCATTCCTGTTCTGTATCCATAAAAGACAGTGATTGTGCCTTTGTATTCAAGATGCTGCAAATTACATATTAGTCCGAAATAAGCCATGATCAAAATATTTGTTTTGTTTTTGTCACTACTGTTAAACGTTATGTGACTGCATTTGAAGAAAAGAGCTAGTAAGATCCAGAGAGTAGATCACCTTGACTTCCAGTGGTAAGAAATTGTACAGTTCGGGTCTTGTTCCAGGACTGCCATGGTACCAGCCATAGTGCATGCTCCTGAAGTTGGTTGATATCTGGAGGAAGGAGAGATTTCACAGAATCGCAGAGGCTGGGAGGGACCTCTAGAGGTAGCCTAATTCAATGCCCCTACTTAAAGCAGGGTCAGCTAGAGCAGGTTGCCCAGAACTGTGACCACTCACATTTTGGATATCACCACTGATGGAGACTCCACAACCTCTCTGGGAAGCCTATTCTGGTTTTCAATCATTCTCACAATAAAAATAAAAATAAATAATAGTAACAATAAATTGGAAAATCCATGGGACTAGGTGATCTTTAAATGTTCCTTGCAACCCAAACCATTCTATGATTCCCCTTGTCATCTCATTGTAGAAGTCTGTCAGATTGATTGGGTGTGTTTTCCCCTTCATAATACTGACTATTCCCAATCACTTTCTTTTCCTTCATAAATTTGGGAATGGCTTCCAGGAGTGTTTGCTCCATCTATTTTACAGGGATTGAAGTGAGGCTAAGTGGCCTATAGGTCTCCAGACCCACTTTCTTTCCCTTCTCAAAGAAAGGAGTGACACTTGCTTTCTTCCCATTTTCGGGAAGCTACCCCAATCAATCACCCTGACCTTTCAAAGGTAATTGAGAGTGAACAGGGGCAGCTCTTTTGGCATCTGTGGGTGCGCTCCATCCAGGCTCATTGGCATGCGTATTGCTGTGGAATACTTTTAGATTCAGTTTTGGAGAAAAAGTTTCTTTACTGCACTGAGGTCGTTAGATTCAGAGTAAGGGTGATTCAGAACAGTTGTTGTAGCTTCCTGGGCTCGTTAGAGCTCTTTAGAATGAACACTGCAGAGAAGGCTGTTTTTCCAGTGTTTCTCTACAAATTGTCCCTCTATACTTTGAGGCACTTTCCTCAATTTTAGAGCTCTGCTTTCCATTTAATATTTTGAACAGGTTAAAACAGTCGTGGCTGCCCAGGGAAGTGGTGGAGTCACCATCCCTGGTCGTATTTAAAAGACATGTAGATGTAGTGCTTAGGGACGTGGTTTATTGGTGGACATGGCAGTGTTAGGTTAATGGTTGGATTTGATGATCTTAAGGGTCTTTTCCAACCCAAATGATTCTATGACTTAGGCATGCCCAGTCTATTTAAAAGTTTCCTAAGCAAGGCTGCCTGGGATTCCCAAAGACAAGTCTTATCAGTAAAGGCTGGTTATTTAGCCTGCTTATTATTTTTGTAAATATTAGTAATCTGTTACTCCACTTAATATGGCCACACTGATATTTTTAAACAGCTTTTTATCTGAATGTTTGTAAATTAAATCCTATGAAAGCTCACATTTATGAAAATAAAAGGGTTGCTTTTTTGTCAGTTACACTTGCAGGTTGTTTATTTTTTGAAAAAAATCATGTCATCATCCTTTAATTTCTCTTTGATATACATACTTAGATAAGTACATATATTTTTGTGTGTGTATCTGTCTAAGAACATTACAGAATACTTACACATTTCTATTTTTTATTAACACTTTCCCTAGATCCTGGTGTAATAAAAATATTTTCTTTTCAATAAAAAGTAGGAAGCAATCAGCCTAACAGTTTCTGGAAATATGTTCAGAAAATATAAAATTTTCTGAATGGATGTGTGTATATCTATATATAGTCTTTGAATATGTGAATATATATGTACATGTATATAAAATTATAGGAAAAAAATTATAGATTTGTTGACTTCATCTGTTTTTCTGCTTTTTCTTCCTTTAGGTTGATTTTCACCTTCTATATGTAGTAATCACTTAACATCTTTCTAGTTGTTTGGGGCCTTAATCCGTTTCAAGACTTTAATGATGAGAAGTAACAATTTGAATAGGATTCAGCATGAGACATGCAATGGATTGTACATTCCTTTTGCCCTTTTGATGTTCATTTTTTGGAGTGTTCAGTTTTTGGCTTATACTGAATCATTCGGCATTTTCGTGACCTTAGCAATCATCTCTTGATAGCTTTTTGCAGAAGTTAAGCTTGTAGTGCTTGAATTACCTTACACAGATTACCAGGTGACTTGTATTTGTACACCATTCTGGTTAAATACATGTAAACACATCTTTAACTGCTCCTATATGAGTGCCTGAATTTAATATCCAAAATGAAATGACATCATATTTTGAAACTCTAAGGGAGAAGGGGTTTTTTGAGAATCAGGTCTAACAGACTCCATTTCTAGGTGCTGCTACTTTGTTAGGAGAAAGTGACTGAGTATGACTAAATCTAATCTTTCATTACCCCTCAAGGAAGGACAGGTAGAGTAGGTCCCCCAGTCAAATCCTATCAGAGCAAGCTGAGTGGTCTTGATAGTAATGCTGGGAGACGGTAACTGTAGGTTTGAACCTTCTCAAGCTGATGAGATCCCAGAACCTAAATAATAACTTTGGACACATCTTCTAGTCATTACTGAAGTGCAGGAAAGTGGTTTGTTGTGTGGCTGTTGTCAGATTCACAGAATCAGAGAATGGTTGAGGTTGGAAGGGACCTTTGGAGGACATCTGGTCCAACCCCCCTGCTCCAGCAGGGCCACCTAAAACAGTTGCCCAGGTCTGCGTCCAGATGGCTTTTGAATATCTCCAAGGACTGGAGAATCCACAGCCTCCCTGGGCAACCTGTGCCAGTGCTCATTCACGCTCATAGTCAAAAAGTGTTTCCTGATGTTCAGAGGGACCCTCCTGTGTTTCAGTTTGTGCCTGTTTCCCCTTGTCCTGTCGCTGGGCACCATTGGAAAGAGCCAGGCTCTGTCCTGTTTGCATCCTCCCTTCAGGTACTTACTGGTAGTAGTAGTACTACCAGAAGTAGTACTACCAGTAATCATTAGAATTCAGGAGCTGAGCTGAAGTTCACTGTTAGTTTTTTGGTGGTGGTGGTGGTGGTTTGGGGTGGGGTTTATTTGGTTGGTTTTAGTTTACATTTGGTTTTTTCATTTTGTTTTCTTTTTTTTTTTTTTTTTTTATGATAAGCATTTCTTATGTGGCTAATAGGGGCTTTCTCCAGTGTAACCCAACTAAGAATCTTAATTTACAAAATGTAAATTAAATGCATGCTTTTTTCTCAAAGCAAGGTGCCAAAGAATCTAGTGCAGGGGTCTTAGAAAGAAAGTGGCTGACACTCCGTGTCTAACAAAAAAGGTATATGAATCCTGCAAGGTATCAGGTGAAGTATTTCTTGTAGCTGCAAATACTATGTCCTAGAAAACTGCAGTTCTTATCACACATATTCCAGAAACATAATTGTTTCATAGGGCTGCTGAAATGATTATAGGAATGGATATTCTATGCAATAAGTAGAGTGAAGTACTGCCTTTAATCCGTTATGGCTCATCGCAGAAATGCATGAAGAAAAAAAAGGACAATAGGAAACACAGTGGAAGAAGAATACTCACTTAAATTGAAGGACAAATGAGGCATGAGAAGAAATGGATATAAATTATCTACAAATACAGTCAGTATGGAATTAAAGTGTCTCTAATGAAAAAAACCTGTCAGATTCTGGAGTTCATTTTGGAATGAGTTTCCTGCTTCCAGTAGGATTAATTGGGGTTAAATGTCTGAGCTGTTTCTAAGATGGAAGCTTGATAAGTTTATAAGTGTAGTTATTATCATATTAAGATTATTATTAATTATATTACGACATGGCTGTCTGCAGTGGCAAGGAAGCAGACCTGATGACTCAAGACATCTGTGTTTCTTGTGTTGACCTAAATTTAACTGAAAGTAATTTAATATAGATTACAGAATACCTTGAAATGAATTTACAAAGAAATGGATAACTGCAAGTAAAGTTGGCTTTTTCCAGATAAAAAGGTTTCTCTGAAAAATAATTTGAGTAGCTGTAGCTCTAACATTACCTTTGGCCTAAGAGTGGTTTGATACTGTTGCTGTACAAGGATAAAAATATGTTAACTGGCACTAAGATAGACAGTCCTTCTTCCTCCATAACAGCTGGTTTTCTAGGTTATTAGATTTTAAATTGTGAACTACTAATTCTTTATAAGTTTTAAACAACCTGCTATGAACTTTTATATTAACACTTTTTTTGATTTGCTTATTTGTTTATGGCTATTTAATACTTTCTACTAAATTATTTTGGAGAAGATTTATTTCACCTAACTCTAGCTTTCTAAGGTTAAATAACTAATCCAAACTTTTTAAACTGTGTTTTTGACCCTCCGTGTCTTTTCCCTCTTTCCACCAGTGTTGATTTTTCAAATATATTTGCTAGTTGTATCTCCTTGGATAGCCAAGCTTAAGAAGATAATTTTCCTGCTTGCTTTCCTGGTGCCACTGGCTGATTATCAAATATTATTTCCGTCTTTCATAGTTCAATATTAGTTTTTATCTGAAGCAACAGACTGGTAATTTGGCAGAAAAGAGTAGAGTCTCTTCAGTACCAAAATGGAAGTTAAAGAATTTGCAGGCATCTGATTCCAAAATCCAGAGCTTGCTTTGGCTGCTGTTTCATCTTGGATATACCTAAAGTTCAAGTACTTTCACATACAAAAGTTTTGTTGCTGGATGCTCAGAATCACTTCCATCTCGTCTGAATCCTTAGAGTTTAAATAAGGGAAAGCCTTGCTGGGCTTTTCATATAGTTGTGTGTATCCCCTTGGATTCAATCAGCTAGATATGCTCTAAGAGTGCTTATTGGATCAAACTTTCTACAAAAGGCTGTGACAGTTGGTTTCCTTTAATAAATAACCGAAGGGAAGATGATGCCTTCCCACTTGCTACACTGATTAGATGAATGCAGTCATCCACATTTTGGATCAAATACCCAGCTTAGGAAATTCAAATCTAACCCTTGCCCACATGCTAGACTCTAAGCTATTCTGTGGTTGCTCTCAGCCTCTCCTTCTACAGGGAATTTTTTGAGTCACTGACTCAAAAATAATAACAATAATAAAAAAAGATTTGTGGGAATTTCATTCCCAATTTTTAGCACACTCTCAGGCAAGAGTTGTTGACTTTTTTTTCCAAAACCTGTTTGATTTAAAGTATGTGTCAGAAAAATCTTTGTGGCCTCAGAGTTCCCCGCTCCTTGTTTCAGTGATTTTTGTCACATAAGTAAAATGCATGGGAATGTAGGTACAGCAAACTGTGGTCCTCCTCGGCAGAAACCTTGTTGTTTCTCTGCAGAGACCAGGTACCTAGAACTTTGACTCTGCAATGCTGAGCAATATAACATTTAAGCATGTTTAGGAATTTGTTTTATTTTCTCTTTATCTGACAACGATTGTTTATTCATTGTCTCTTAAGAAATCTTTTGAGTGTTTTGGCAACCTTATGGAAATCTAAGAAAAGTATGCAGCCTTAGAAATGAGCCATTTGAATATTTCTACTGAAATTGTATATTATCAGCTTATCATCCAAGATACACTGGCACACAAATTATAATAAGAACACACAGTTCTAATGGTAATATAATAAGAAAAGAGTTCTGATTGAAATTATTCATTGTGGCTGTCTTAAGTCTCTCCCCCACTATTTACATTGTCTTACGGGAAGTTATGCCACCTGGGATTTTTTTCGAGTATTGTTATAATGGTCTTAAAAGCAATGTAAATATGCTTTGATTTCATATTAGAAGTACTTCCTTTCTGAGTTTCTACACTGGAAACAAAACAGGATTTTTTTTTATTTTTTAATAATAGCAAAGCTTGGGTTAATAGAAAATCTCATTTGAAATGGTGTTTGCTCCTCCTTCAGCCTGATTTCCTAGGAAAATGATGTTGCATAATTATTGATCTGTTGGTAACCCCTAATATATTTAAATTATTGTCCAGTTTCAACCTATGCAAAAGGATGTAAACATAATTTTAAAAGTTTAAAAAAATCAGCAACTGGAGAGAGAAGAAAACAAAATAAAAACTCAGACTTGTGTTCACACCAAGAGCAAGGCAGGGACAATTCAACATTCTCTTTGCCACTGGCTGGCTGTTGGGCAACACATGTTTCTCTCTGAAAGTGTCAAAATATGATGGAGTGGGTTTTCAGGCAGTATAGTAGCAAGATAGGTGAAAATTAACACAACCCTATTAATTCAGCTGTGCAGGCATAAACCATTATTATATGAATTAATAAAATTGTGGTTTGAAAAGAAGGTCATAATAACCAAACTTAAATATAGAAACTGCTGAAAGTTTCTGATGCATTTAGAGAATGCTGAATTTTAAAAAAAGCAACTTGCATACAGAGCTGTCTTTCAGCAAAGGCTAAAAATTTAAAGCAAGCTAAGTCAGTAGATTGCCTTAAAAATCAGTTTTTGCTTGGCGTAGCCACAACATAATTCCAGGTAATATATCGATGGGATTGTATTCCATAGCTAGGCTGGCTTATTTGAAATACTTTTAACAAGTCTGCACAGCAGAACACAATGTATTTTGGAGATACCCAAGCTGGTCTGAAAAAACCCCTGCGTAACAGCAGGGCAACCCTACGGAGCTACGCTAGCTTGGGTCTGGAGTTGTCAGCGTGGCACCGTCGAACCTAATTAGAACTGGCTCTGAGCAAGACTCATCAGCTGGTACATGACAGGGTGCAGGTCCAGCGAAGTTGCTTCTGACCATGGAGACAGCGAGCGCCTGGGATCTGGGGTTAGAGGTTTCTGTACTGGGTTGTTTTCCATGGCCTTTTGAAGTCCTTTAAAATACGCAAGTGTTTTTGCTCACAGATTGGATTAATAGTAACATCTCTGAATTTCTAGTTTTTAATGCACAATTTTTCTCCCATTTCTTGAATTATGAAGGAAGATGATGCATTTTCACTTCGTTATTTTTCAGCTGACACTGTTAAGAAGTAAGGTGGTGTAATCACCCATTTCCTACAAGGATGAAGGTAGATAGCAAGTGATGCATGTTTTCCCTGTTGCCTGGAATAACATTCTTTTAGTTCATAACAAATTTTAAGATTGCGGCTTACTCAAAGCCATTCTAATAACCTTTCTGAATCGGTGAATTTTTCTGTGGGCCTCAGCATTTTATATGAAGTTTATTTTATGTATTCTAGTTAATTCATCCTTGATGTTCACATCACAACTAGGAGTCAGCTGGATTTCAGTTCTCATGTTGCACTGGTGCTTGCAGTATAGTTATTAGTATAAATATTTAGATTTTAATTTTAATGATAGGTCCAGGTTCCTGTTCCTCTATCTAGAGCCATATTATTTGGCAAGTAACTTGTGAAATAGAAATGCATCATTCTGTTTTCTGGATGATTAGTGAAAAACTTATTTTTAAGTGTCTAGAATTGTTTTGGAAAATTATAGGCTGATATATGTTCTACATTTCTGTATGGTCTATGCGC
Source organism: Haliaeetus albicilla (assembly GCF_947461875.1). Classification (NCBI taxonomy): domain Eukaryota; kingdom Metazoa; phylum Chordata; class Aves; order Accipitriformes; family Accipitridae; genus Haliaeetus; species Haliaeetus albicilla. The sequence goes on along the minus strand of NC_091483.1, from coordinate 81,123,916 downwards.
TATATTGTTGCTTTTCTGCTAGTTACAAAAAAAAGGAACGTCCCATGGCAGAAGTCCCTTCACTGTCTTCTGTGAGACATAATATGAAAGCAAAAGATAATGTGCCACTCCTTTTCACTTACCACTGCATTAAGCTGTTAGTTTATTTGACTTCCAGTGGTGTGCTGTTTGTTTTTCGTTCACTAAGTCTTTCTCACATAACAGATTTTACCTGATCTCCTTGTGATGTTAACCATATTTCTGCATAATTTAATGTAACATTTACCTTTTGGTTGGGCTTCATGTTCTGTGTTGGGTTAAATTAGATTATCAAATCTTTGAAAGGTGATTATGATTTTAAAAAAATCTTTTATGCCCAGTTATGCAACTTATTCCTTGCTGTAAATACAGGGGGGAAAAAAGTTCCCACTTTCTGATTTGAAGGTCTTTGCCACTGGTATCTTGCCGACTTCTCCGAATGCTTTGCACTGTCCTTGGCTCACCTTTCTTTCTGATCTGATATTTCCTTCATCTTCACCCTGTCCTGATTTTGCTACTGTATTCCAACTTAGTCCTAGTCTTACTCCTTTAAAAGCAGTATTTCCTTAAGTAGCTGAAAATTATTAGATCTCAGCTTTACAGAAAGAACTCAAGCTCTTTCAGTGCTGGTAGCATTAAGTAATGTTTATTCTTTTTTAATACTTCTGTCTGCTAAAAAGAAGTAAAGCTAGTCCATAAAATCTTGATTTAGTTACCAAGTACCAGGTTGAATAAGATCCTTCCTGCTGGAATTAAACAGGAATAATGTGTCCAGGCACCCGCATGTTTCATTTGTTATGCAAGAGAGTGTTTTGGTTTGTCTGCAGAGAGGCAGCTGTAGGGATGTCCTGGCAGTTGGGGATGGTGAATAACTAGAGTGAGTAGAGGAGACTGGGCAGTGAAATCATAGCAGCGATGGTCACAAAGGGAATCGCGAGGTTCAACAAAGTCAAGTGCCGGGTCCTGCACTTGGGTCACAACAACCCCACGCCACGCTACAGGCCTGGGGAAGAGTGGCTGGAAAGCTGCCCGCTGGAAAAGGACCTGGGGGTGCTGGTCGACAGCCGGCTGAATATGAGCCAGCAGTGTGCCCAGGTGGCCCAGAAGGCCAACGGCATCCTGGCCTGTATCAGAACTAGTGTGGCCAGCAGGAGCAGGGAGGCGATCGTCCCCCTGTACTGGGCACTGGTGAGGCCGCACCTCGAGTCCTGTGTTCAGTTTTGGGCCCCTCACTGCAGGAAAGACATGGAGGTGCTGGAGCGTGTCCAGAGAAGAGCAACGAAGCTGGTGAAGGGTCTAGAACACAAGTCTCATGAGGAGCGGCTGAGGGAACTGGGGCTGTTTAGTCTGGAGAAGAGGAGGCTGAGGGGAGACCTGATCGCTCTCTACAACTGCCTGAAAGGAGGGTGTAGTGAGGTGGGTGCTGGTCTCTTCTGTCAAGTAACTAGTGATAGGATGAGAGGAAAAGGCCTCAAGTTGCAGCAGGGGAGGTTTAGATTGGATATTCGGAAAAACTTCTTCACTGAAAGGGTTGTCAAGCATTGGCACAGGCTGCCCAGGGACGTGGTGAAGTCCCCATCCCTGGAGGTATTTAAAAGACGTGTAGATGTGGTGCGTAGGGACAGGGTTTAGTGGTGGACTCGGCAGTACTAGGTTAATGGTTGGACTCGATGATCTTAAAGGTCTTTTCCAACCTAAATGGTTCTATGATTCTATGATTGGGAAAAAAAAAAAACAACTTTTATTAGGAGTGATAGCTGTTCCAAGTGGAGGAGAGCAGAGTAAGTATCTGAGCAAGAAGGCAAGGGCTGGGGAGCATGGGTGATGGAGAAGGATGTAGTTTGAAGGCAGAGTTGTAAAAAGCTACAATTACGTTGGTGCTGTTGGGGTGCTCTGTCCCGTCCTCCCTAGCAGCGCAGGTGAGTTCTGTATTTCGATAACACACACTGCTGTTTTTCTTACATTGTGCTGGTTGCGATCAGCAGTCTGTCTTGGTGTTTAGGTTTCCTTTTTAGTTGTTGTAGGTGACTACTCTAGAAGAAGAACAGTTTGGTAATAAAGAAAAAAAGGCAGAGAGTATTGAGGCAATTGCTACACGTGTTTTAAAAAAATATATTTCTCCTGAACAATTCAATATTCAGTAACTAAGCCATTAATTTTTTCCTAACAGTAGTTAGTTTATTTAGTGAGTTGTTTATACTTTCTGGAAAAAAACACAAGTATAAAACTTGTCTTTAAGTACCATTTTTTTTTTCAATTCTAGGAGAAACAATGAGAATTGCCTCTTCGGAGTTTGCTGACGACCCGTGCTCCTCAGTGAAACGGGGCACCATGGTGCGGGCTGCTCGCGCCTTGCTTTCGGCTGTCACTCGCTTACTCATCCTGGCTGACATGGCTGACGTCATGAGGCTTCTGTCACATCTGAAAATTGTACGCATTTTTAACGTTCTGTATTGGGTTTGCATGTTTTGTGTGTAGAAAAATAAGGAACAAATCAGTAATGGATGTCACTGTTTGCATTTCTTACTCTATTTCACTGGATTTTTTCTTAAAGTGCTGATAAAGAGGTAGGAGATAACATTTCTACATTAGTCTCATTCATTTTCTGGTTTTGCAGAAATTAATTTTTGGACACTTAAAGTAGAAGTTGTCAGATACCTTCAGTGACTGGACTAATACTTCTCTTAAGCAGCTCTCTGAACTGAACAGATGCAGTTACTTAACTCCGCATCTTACCCCATGGTTTACTAGCTCAGTACTTGTAGAGTACTGCTATCTTGTGGCAGAGTTCAGGTACTGCAGTTGTTCCACTTTTTTTTAATTTTTTTTTTTTTTCCCCTTCTGCACAGATTCTGGCTGTATCGAAAGATTGAATCTTTAATTTGGAGTGAAACAATAGTACAAGCGTCTAATCAGTCATAAAAGAGGAAAAATAGAATAAAGAGGAATTAAAGATTGCCAGATAGTTTGGTATGGATTTGTGTTCACTTTTGGCTACCACCATTCACGTTTTTATATAGGAGTATTAAAAGACTTTGCAGATGAAACTGGGAAATGTAATTTTCTTTTTTTTTTTTTTTGTGCTGGTTATTGGACTATTTCAATTTTATTGCATAAACAAATAAACAAAAACTCTGAAACAAAATAAAATTCTGCAGAAAATCATATACAGAATATTTAAAGCCTGCAGAGTGCCTGTCTGAATTTATCAGAGGAAACAGAGAGTTACTTCTTTTTAATAGCTGTCCAAACAGTGTTTTCTTTTTTTTTTTTTTTTTTAATTTATTTTTTCTTTTTAACAGTGTAACTGTACAACAATATTATGTTCTGGAAAAACAACAAGTACCCTTTAACTTGCAAACTGTGCAGATAACCTAGATAGTTTGAAAACAGTTTTCATAATGAAAAAGGCAGATTTTTCTGCACAGATTCTAGTGAGCTCTGCTTTAATGAACAGAATGCTGCTCTCGTAATTGTCAGCACGTGGCTCGGATCATGTGCAGTGTAAGCATTGTCTCTCTCGAATATGCTTTTAATTTTTCCCCACTATAAGACTCCATGCAACTGTAATTCAAATAGTCTTTTGCTAGTGAGGCTAACACTTTAACATTACAAACAATTTTTTTTTTCCTAAACATTATGATTAAAATTCGGATTCTAGCTCTTTCATAGGCAATGAGAAGTACTGTTCTCACATCTGAGATTTCTTCCTTCTATTACAGCTCTGTACTATGTTATGTAAAACACAAAAGTCCAATCCTGTTTTGTAAGTGGGTGTATTTACTTACACAGTTTGCACCCTAGATTTGCAAGGGCAGTGTATGGCAATGTTGTTTGTAATCTCTGCATTTATCAGATGTTACTATGAATCCTGTTTCCAAGAAGCCAGACATCTCTGATTGATTTTAGGAAAATTCAACTTACAAACCTTAAATGTTGTGGGGGGGATCAGGTTAAAAAGGGTAATTTGTTTCTGAGGATTGACAGTATAAACATTTTTATCTTAAGATTTTATAATGCAAACTAATTTTAGATGAATAAAAAATAAATTACTAAGATAAAGAAGTGTTTATATTTTAAAAAAATTATGAAGGGACAGCTCTTGTATTGACTCAAAGGTAACATTCAAAGACTGGTGTAAGTTAACCATAAAATTAATAAACGGAAATCATTCTGCATGTCAGAATTACGAAGCCTGATTTATACTGAAACATACTGTAGTTTTCACTGAAAGCATGTCAAAGGAGTGAGTTACACTTCAGGCTTCATGGGAAAGAGTGCATTTTAATTAATGTTTTAGAGTGAATACATGCAGATGCTTTTGGGAAGGACACTTGGTCATTTCTTCCAGATTATCTTTTGCATTACTAAAATTAGTAATAGTGCTTATTGCAGTGAAGCTTGTGTAACGCTCATAAAATGGCATACATTAATATAGTATGTGATCATGCACAGACAGAATTATGAGTCTATTGTAATTAATTACATGGTAGTTAATCAGAGGAACTGTACAGTTGAGTGAAGTCATTTTTTTTTGAGGATAGAGAACTTGCTCCAACATGAATTTGTAAAAGAAATTATTACAAAAATGGGGTTTGTGCTCATGTCCTTTCTAATACTTCTCATAACCAGTTTCTTCATTTTGGAATTTCATGGGCTTCAGCCCAGACTGAAACGATAAGAGTATGATCAGCATCTTTTGCAATCTGATTATCAGAGTGGAATCTGTAACAAATTCTCTAGCATTCTTATTTAATAGGGAGCTGGCAGGACTTACAAAAATGTGTATCAGTTTGTCACGCCTGTGCTCAGCATTACAAACATTAAAGTTGAAAGTTTCAGGTAGTTTAATATAAATGCTTCTTGATATGAAAGGAAGATGTTCATATCTTGCAAGGAATCCTGCAAGAACAAATTGGGTAATACAATGATGCTTTTGTAATTTGTGTTAATGGCTAAGGCGGTCAGATAGTTCAGCTTTAAAAACTGCTGTTGTTTTTAAGAGTAAAAGAAGAGGGAACTGCATTCCGAATAAGGTGTAGCTTGCAACTCTCAGACTCAGTATAAAATTTCCAACATAACAGCTATGGATTTATGTGCTTGAATTATACATTTTCCAGTAGAAATGTATGGGTTTGCTACTCTGCTGCCTTGTCGTTTGTAAATCTGCAGTAAGTAGGTAAAAGCTCAAAATAAAAATATTCTCTCTTGCTGGTAAGAAAACACAGTTAAAGCAACAGAAATGATAAAAAGGCAGGCCCTGCACATAATTGTGCCTTTCTAAATTCATTAGACGCCAGCTACTGCTAAATTTATAGATTCCCAGCGGCGTTTGGAGAGTAAGCTGCAAACCTCTGCTCTTGCACAGGAGCATGTCCCCATCAAAATTGGCAGTTTCTCGTCGAGGGCAAAATTTGTCTGTTATTGAAAGCTTATGCACATTCTTGTGAATTGAAGCAACAGGTTTTAGAAAGAAGGATGAATGGAAGCTTTTCTGTTCTCAATCTTTTTACTTGGAATTGCATTTTTATCTTGTGAGGGAGAGAAATACAACTTTGAATTTTCATCTAGTCACAGGAAAATTTCCTTTACTTATTGTAGGAAAAGAGCATTTTATCCCTTCAGATATTTGTTCTTGCTGTACATAAGGTGAAGTTTCACAATAGATTTGGTAGATTAACTTGTTAGTATAACTGGGGTTTTATATCTTTGCCTGTTAGCTACAGGATGACTGAGTAACTGCAGGTATGTTTGCTTTGGTAGATTCTTTTCTCAATTTTAAAGTAACCAAAAAAGAAAGCTGAGAGTTGAGAAAAAAGAAGTAATAAATACATTCTGTGTTGAATCTATTGTTTCATTTCTTTCACAAAGATACAGTGTTTTCAATATATCAGGGTAAATTTTAATCTTAATGGTAAGCTTGAGTTTTCTTTTTAAACACTATTTCTTGTCCAGAATTAATAACTTGCCTTTGTTTTCCCATAAAGCCTGTACCACACATTAAGAATATATTCATCTATTTTGTTTTAAAACTCACAGATACTAAACATTTCATCTGATAAGTGTGAGTGGGGAAATTAATATAGTTATGCCTTTTGCATTAGTTTTACATGATACCAAAGTACAGTAAATGGAAATTAATGCAGAATGACAATCAGACAGCTTCTCTATTAAGAAACCTAATTAAAGTTAGTGGGACTATCATAAAGCCACTGTACAGTGATGGATGTAAAAGCTAAATTGGGGCCATGTAATTGAGAGTATTGGGTAGAATAGTTATAGACTTTGTTAAAGAGTGCACCCGGATTAAAATGCTAACACAGTTGATATATTATGTTCTAGGTAGAGGAAGCGCTAGAAGCAGTGAAAAATGCAACAAATGAGCAGGATTTAGCAAATCGCTTTAAAGAATTTGGAAAAGAGATGGTAAAACTGAACTATGTAGCTGCTAGACGACAACAGGTAAGTACATTTTAAAGCAGTGGTTGAGAAAGTTAGTCCTGCTTCTGAAGATCTTGTATTTTATGTCCAAGTCTGGTTTAAAATGTACAATAAGTAATTGCTGTGTCATGGCCTATAATTTAATCACATTGATTTTTTTGAATGTGATGAAGTTTTTAAAAAAATGCAATTTCTTTAAGAATATTTTCCAAGTGGCTTCAATTAATAGCAGAATGAAGGATCAAAAGGCAAGTGATTCAGGGGTTAAGGATAGTTTTCATTTGATGATTACTCCCATTTAATTCTAACCTATCCTGATTCGAGGTCAGTCTGACAGCTGGTAAAGCACAAGCTCTTTGGTAGTCTAGTGTAATTCAAATTCAGGAAGAACAGAAATCTACTTTGTGTTTAAAAACATCATTATTAATTTTCTGATACTTTAAAGAAAAAAGTACTCAGTTCATTCATTACTAAGGCAGATGGAAAAAAGACCAGAAAGTCACGATAACATTTATTCAATGCCTGCAATTATACAACTTTGCAATAAAGATAACTTTCTCCTGAACACTGTTCTTTTTAAGAGTGCAGACAGTGCTGTCACTGTGGAGTTGTATAAGGTCTCTCCAACTTTGATTGTTTTTAATACCGCCAATCATTCAGGGGTGTCGTCTTTGTATTGCATAGCACACCAGATTTAAAAAGCTGGCTTTCCATATTCATCTGTCTATTTACTTTATTTTCTGCATTACAGTAATGACAATTTACTTCTGTATCACTATTGTATTTTTTTATGATATATAACATTTTCAGAGTTATACTGAAATTAAACTGAAAAAATGTAAGAACTAGTCACTGTATGAACAGTACTGTTCTGTATGTTCAGACACTTCCCTTGTGGAAGTACAGGAAAAAGAAAAAAGTGAAAGCTAACGAAGGTATATGTCTCTTAAGTTCTTATTGGAGGTATTGATATATAACAGAAAATCTTAGTTATAAACTTTTAAAGATATTCTTCTTAAGGTGCATTTTTATAATGCCAGTAAGGTTTCCCATATAACTGGAAAATCTTGACAACATTAGAACTTACTACTTAGATGTTCGTACATTTTCCTTTCGTCTCTTCTGTTTTGTAGCCTGATAAAGTTTTTAGGAACTTAATTCTCTCTGAACACTGTTACCTGTCAGTTGTATGTGGTTGAAATAAGGCAATGGGTAGATCCTTTAAATCCAGAATATCTGGATTATTTTTCAATTTTTGCCCAAGATTCTGTGTGTGAACATAAGCAAACTATTCAGCTCTGCAGACTTCTTTGTTCATAGCTTTAAAATGGAAGTAATAATGTTTTGTTATTCCTTATCAATATTGGTAGGACTACCTTGCCTAATGTTTGAAAGGCTTTCATGGACAGTTTGATATATCCTATAATTAAATAAATTCCTGTCTTTAATAACAGTAATACAGTGTCATCTTATTGTGGTAACATATTGTACAGTATCTGGTGCTTGTTGTCAGGGAAACAAAAGGAAGCATATGTCATTAAAACAAACACTAAATTATATGAGAAATAGAACAAAATACGAAGGAAAGGGAAGCATATAGGCTCTTGGATAAGAAGATATTGTGAGCAGAATGTAACAGCTGTAGCTACACAGAACTACACAGTCCAAGTATGGACTTTCTTGGGCAGGAGGGAGATTTCTTTGTGATTTATGGTAGATTCTGTCATTGATTCCATCTCTGCAAAATCACTGGATGGTATTTATGCAGAGACACTTAAGCTGTATAGCCAATACATTGTAACACAAAACCTTCCATTTACCACTATAAAAATTGCGTGTTTTTGTATAGGAACTGAAAGATCCTCACTGCAGGGATGAAATGGCTGCAGCTCGAGGTGCTCTGAAGAAGAATGCCACTATGTTGTATACTGCATCCCAAGCATTTCTCCGTCACCCTGATGTTGCAGCTACCAGGGCCAACAGAGACTATGTCTTCAAGCAAGTACAAGAAGCAATTGCTGGGATTTCCAACGCTGCCCAGGCCACCTCGCCCACCGATGAGAACAAGGGGCACACTGGCATAGGAGAGCTTGCTGCTGCATTAAATGAATTTGATGTAAGTATCAGAAGTGTATGGAAAATAAAGTGTTTTTCCATGCAATCTACAGTGCTTTTAACAAAGTGTTTCTTGAACAGGACTCAAATTTCCCTTTTCATTCAGGTCCATTTCCTCATACTGCAGAGGCCAAAGTGCAGACATTGATTTGTGTTATTTTTAATGAGGAATAGTTGTTTGGTGATAATGGACTTGAATTATAAGGAGTTATTTGCGCTCATATGCAGTGGCTGTGATAGAGAGAAAGAAGTCTTTTGCCCTAGTGTCCTTGAAAAATCTAGCTACATAGTTCTAAATAATGCAAAGTCTGATCAATCTGGCAATTTAGTTCAGTGACCAAGATCTGTGATTGGTTGAATGGTAAAAACATGTTTGTCTGGCAAGTTGGGAAGTCAAGACAATAAAATAAAGATGGTGATGGAGCTGAGCATCCTGGAAACGTTAGCATTCAACTTGAGTCATGAATTACATTAATGAAAGATATGGAAAAAGCATCTTCACACACGGTTGATACCAGTCACTTCAGCTGCAGGCAAAGTACTGCAGCCTCTATTCCAGCAATAGCTACAGTTCTGCTTAAGCATCTTCCTTAACAGCTAATTGTTTAACTGTTAATTTCATTGCCAGTCGTGTCTTATGATTTTTCCCTATCTCACACTTGAAGACTGTACTTTAGAAAGTGAAAAAGCAACAGAATTGCAGACAGTATCTGAAAATATTTTCCTCTTTCATTCTGACTTTAGGTAAGGGTTTGCTAAAATCATTATTAGGGAATTAGTATGTCCTTTTCACTTTGAATAATACACAAGATTACAATGCTTGCATATGTCACACACAGTCAGGAGCTACTCAGTCCTGCTGTATTTAGGGCTGAAAGTGGAGGTGTAGTGCAGGTGGTTCATCTCCTGTTGTGTTAGACTGGGCTTGTCTTCTGCATCAATGGCTTACTGTCATCGGGTCTACTTTGGAGATGGTAGTAGGAAGGGTAAGTCTTACAGGATCAAGGGAAGCTCCAAGGTTGAGTAAGATATTGAAAAAAGGCAGAGAATGAGTATACAAATAATAGCAAAAGGAAAATAGGGTTAGAGGTGGAAATGTGACAGCAGAAAATGTGTGGATGGGTGTAGGAAGAGACAAGCAAAGGGGGTAAAACCATTCAGAACTACTGCAGGATCCAAAGGTTGGCTCCAGTTCCATCATGCTTTTCAATGAAACGTAACAGTACTGCCTGCATCGACTATACTGATCCTTTTTTTTTTTTTAAATATCTATATTTCTAGATCTATAGTTTTTCCTGTAAATTTATTGTGGGTCAAGATTTAAGGAATTTTGCATGGTTTTCAGGGCCTTCTCAGCATATAGGTCCCTTATTGGTAAGATCCTGAGGTTAATATCCCTGTTTGGTCTGATTGTACCGTGGCTTTTGTGGTGGCCTTTATGGACAGCATGTTATGGACAGCAGAGGTTTGACAAACAGAAAACATGTGACTTCTCAGTCCCAAACTGATGCTGCTGCTGCTCTCTGGAAAAGGCTGCTGTTCAGTGCAAAGAGAGGCGTTGTGCTTGGTGAAAGTAAATTTAGTGAAGACTATGCGAGACATCTGAGATTGCCCCCTGCCTCTTTGTGATAATATTTGTTCTTCGTTTTTCTCATCAGGTAAAGTCTTTTCCATTTTACGTGATGTCGCAGGCATCGTGAATGCGTATGTGAGATGTATATCTGTAGTATCGTATTCTGTTCGCAATTACATGTGGAAAAACAGCCTGTCTTTTTTTGAGAATTTTCTTTCTAGTTTTAAGAAACTAAATGAAAACTTTATCCTCTGACTTACTGAGGACACAAAGATTGAAACTGTTGTTTTATCTGCTTTCTAACCATATTTCCTGTTTGCCTCACTGCTCAGCTGTTGAATGAGATTTATTCACACCTAATTTTGCAACAGAGATGACATTCCCTAAACTCCAGGGAAAGCCAAAATTTATAGCTGTGATGGTGGGAAGATTGTGAATTTACTGTTATGTTTTACAAGCAAGAAAGTAAGAAAAATTACCAGACTAGTGAAACTACGTTATGGGTAAAAAGATGGTGGAGAAAAAAGTTTGATTTTTACTTCAGCAAGGAAAAGGAAGTTTATATTTTCTAGTGAATATAATTCTACAGTATATTTATTTTACGGTATCACTTATATTGATTGAGATCAATTTGTATTTAGTATGAAGTACATACTAAACCTGGTATTATATGACAAAATAATTCTTCTATATTAAAAATAAGTTTACAGTTTTTTCCATAATATTTAGCACTACTCAGCCTTCATTATCTCAAATTTCAGAATCAGCATTCTGTGGCTTAACGCTTCAAATCACTGCAGTGTAAATCATCTGAATACTTTCTCAATCAAAATATCATCACATGAAATACAAATAATTATTCTACCTATTTAAAGCACTTCAGCTATTGTGTTTAAATAGGTGTCATGTTAATTGTCATACCCTATACAGTGGTGAATTTTGGTATAAAGTCACCTGTGAGTTATTAGCAGCAAAGTTTTGGAAAGAGTTGTCATTTATTGCTTCTTGGAGATAATTTATGTTGAAATGAGAGTTCACAAATCTGTTTCTTACTAGATTTGCTGCTTTAAAGTACTGTTTGAAGTTGATTGATTACAAAAGTATGTGTTTAATGCCTCGGTGTTTGTCCTTTAACTTAAATGTTCCTGCTTTAATTTTAGATAATTTAAATCCAGATATTCCTGGTTTTATTATTGAAGTAATTTATTAGTAAAATTTGGTATATATTTTAAGCTCTTTAAATATTTCTGGGTTCTTACTGCAACTAAGGATGTACCTTTTACCTCCCCTCATGACACTTGTCCAAATTTATTCAAGTTACAGAGAGAAGTTTGTTAAGAACTTCTGTGAATTCTAAAAATATTCTGTTTTCCCTCAGGAAATGGTAGTTTTTGTTTGGTAAGGTCTCAGCTGTTCTGATTATAAAGGGACTGCTGTGTTGTCACATGTTCAGTGTTGCGGGATTGATTCATCCCGTAACCTCCATGCTCCCCCAAAGCCTTCATGGTGTGTACCAGGGACAGGACCTACCCATCAAACTGGTGTGCAGTGGGGAGGTAGATAAAAAGATAGTAAAATTACTAAGTGCAAAGAAATGAAATGAGAAGGACCAGAAACCTGTGCTAGATGAAAACTGAGGTGAAGATACATGGCGTCTACACTCCGATGGGGGGTTGGTGACTGGAAAGAGGTAAAAGTATCTGTGGGATGTGGATAAAAAATATATTTACATGTGGGTATAAAGTGATGGGATAAATAGATGTAGAGTGGCTATCTGCCACAGCAAGGGCTGCAGGCACATAGGTGGGGGACACATTCACATGATGGAATGGGGAGGGGGTAGTGACAGGCAAAAATAGTATTTATTGGGCACTGGGGGGTCTCTGATGAGTAGGAGAGTGCCTTCTTTCAGAACATGGATTGACATAGTGATTTCTTAGTTTTTAGGAATGTAGCTGTGTCAGTGGGATGTGCTGACAAAACTTTATAAGTGCTAACCACTGCAGAAATTCAAATTCTAGGGGTTTGAAACAGGGCACACTAAATACTTAACGCTTTAACCAATTCTAAATATTTTGCTTTAGATTTTGATATGAAAAATGAGATACTTATTCTTGTACAGTACTGCAAGGGTAGGTGTAACAGTTTTGTAAATACAAAAATGTTTACTATGCGTGCAGCATAGACCCATGAAAAGGGGTATTTCTGTGTTTGGAGAAAGGCTAGGATTGACTTTAATAAAGCCTGTTACCTAGAAAAGGGGGAGAAGAGGTATCTAAAGGAAAAAAAGGACCAAAAAACCTGCTTTCCATTGATGCTAAAGGCCAGTATCTCCCACCTTTTGTATTGCTCCAGAAAGAAAACATCAGAACTGATGAATCTGCTTAGCTGACTTTCTCCTTGAGTTTTGTGCTTGTGTCTATATAGTAAATTGGCAAGTTCTGTATCTATCAATAGAATAACATGATACTGTATTTGTTAAAATGTATATATAGTCCTTGCTTTTTAATACATGTTAATCCAAACAGTCACACCCTATACTTGATGTTATTTTAATACTCCAGTGATTTATTGTTTCTGTGTGTGCACACACCCATTTGTCTCTAACGTTGCTTACCAGCTATGTTGCTCCATGTTACATCTTGAACTGCTGTGCCTTTGCGTCAACCCTTTACTCTCCGATTTCAAAATTGCATTGAGTCTTGAACGAGTATGATAATAGTTTGGTTTATAAAGGAATTGATCTGGCTGAGAAATAAAAGAGGTGGTTAAAATTATTTTTGGTACATGAGGTATTTCTATATTTGTGATAGTCCCGAAATACTGAATATGTACATTTTTTTTGTTATGAGAAGGATTTGAACAGAAAAATTCCAGGCAGAGTAGCTCAATCTTTAATAAATTTTTGAACAGTGCAAGCCTGCCATGTAGGAGATGACTACGTTTTATGAGAAAAAAAGTCTCTGATGAAACTGGTCATTGTCCTCCAGGCTGTAAAATGAAGTTCATACTTAACAAATGGACTATCATATTTCTTGAAGATATTAATAATACTTTGAGAATATTTTCCAGGGCTAGTAAATGCAATGTTCCTTAAATGGAGTGAAAGATCCAAAAGGTGTATAATGAAAAAAAAAAAAAAAAAAACAACCAAAACATAGAAACTGAAAAGATAAAATACTTGGGTACAACAATAGCAAAAGATGCTTTTTTTCCTAATAAAATTAAGAGCAGTCAAAATGTGAGATAAGGTTAGCGGACAGAAGAGATGCTGTATCATTAAGTGACTACCTTTAAAATTTTACTGCTTTTTTGACAAATAACTGTACTAGATTTTCAGCCTGAGAAAGGATTTTGCAGAATATTTATGGAATCTCAATTTATTTGTAAATATGTTCTTCAGAGAAGTGATTTATGATGTTGGAGATGAAAGGACAAAATGTGACCTTCAAAATAAGAATTGAAACACGTTTGTTTCAGTATTGAAATCCTAAGAAACAATTGCAAAAATATTACTGCACATTGCACAGCAATTTGAAACTAGACTTGTTGAGCTCAAGTGTCTAGGGAAGCACAGCCAAAGGGCTATTTCTGTATAATAGCAGTTATATACAGAATTTAAATAGGAATGCCTGTGTTACTGTACACTGGAGAAAGTGTGTTGCAAATTCAGATAACCTCATGTATGACTTTGAATGAAATGCAGGGGGTTTTTTCCCTTGTGCAGCTGAAGTGACCTTTAAACTGGAATGGTGTTGAGTCGATCATTTCATGTGTGAAGGCAGTCAGGCTGCATCCCAATGCTTCGAAAGCTTCTATTCAGTAGTGAGATCCTTTGGCACTTTTTACACTCCTTGGATCAGCCCTGAGTGGGGAAAAATCACAGACTGCTGATCCTTCACATATTAAGAAAATAATGAGCAAGAGTGCAATGTTGTATTTTACAGTATACCTAAAAACTGTACCTGTTTGCAGAGAAATATGTTTGGGGATGCTGAACTGACCTTTCAAGAGAGGAATAAGCAGAGTAAATTTTCAGGGTCCTGATGATGCTAAGGGCTGAACAAGCTTTTTCGTCCATGTTATTACTGCTCTTTCCTGCCCACCTCAACCCCTTCTGTGTGCTACTTTTGGTCTTTTTTCCCCCAGAATTTTCCATGCAGAATGGGAGTAGTTTGGCAGCAAGAAACTCAAACTGAGTTTAAATTGAGGGTAGATTCAGACTAGATATAAGGAAGCAATGTTCTACGATGAGGGTGGTGAGGCACTGGCACAGGTTGCCCAGAGAGGTGGTCGATGCCCCATCCCTGGAAACATTCCAGGTCAGGCTGGACGGGGCTCGGAGCAACCTGATTGAATTAAAGATGTCCCTGCTCGTGGCAGGGGGGTTGGACTAGATGACCTTTAAAGGTCCCTTCCAACCCAAACCATTCTGTGATTCTATGATTCTAAAATGTTTTCATCACCTGCTTCAGAAGTTCATTCTACTTTTAACCTTAATATTTGGCTTTACGATGTATTATGGTTAATGTTTTCTCTGTGCTTGTGTATGTATGAGAATGTATATATATATTATTGTGGAAATGTCAGCTCCAGAGTACAAGGGATAGCACTTGAAATGACAGGATTTTGGTATCAAATGCATAGTAGGATTGTGACCTCTGTAAAGGGCAGCAGCCTTGCTTGCTAGCAGTTAGGATCTTGTGACCTCTATTCACCTTTAGCAGTGAGAATGGTGCTGCTGGTCTGGATTTTCTGTATAAGAGCACCATCTAGTGGGCTTCTTGATTTTTTTTTTTTTTTTAAATTTTTTTTTCCTCCCCAAAATGCTCCTGTGTAGTAAATTAGTATTGTAAAGAGATCTAGCAATCAAAAAATACTATTTGTAAGTTTAGCCATACCACATTTCTAGCAGTTCTTTTGATGGTAGAAAAAATAGTATGGCAATGCACCAGGTGCTTTGCATGTTTTCCTATCAAATACATTCAATGTGTTTGTACTAGGACAGTAACCAGTTTATTTGCAAAGGAGTTTTTGTAGTGAGCCCTCATCCAAACAAGTTTGTTAGATATAGTAAAAATACACAAATGAAACACACTTTAGAAAAACCTAATCAACATTTATATAGAGAAATATGTTTTCCGTAATAATACAATTCTTCCATTATTATTCAATGTATTACAGGTTGTTTATTTCATTGTTAGTAATAACTATGAATATCTGAACTGTGAAATTCAAAATATTTCAAAATTTTGTCAGGTTACATATAATAGCTCAAAAATTGCACTTAGTGAAATTTCCTGATTAGACTACGCTTGGTACTATTTTGAGTATGTGTATGTAGTACCTCTGAGATGCTTATATAACTCACATATGTGAGAAGTGAACATCAGCGATATTTTGGGGAAACAATATCTCCATTTATGTTTAGAGAACAGAGTCGGGAGAGGACTGCTGGGGGCTGCGGAGGTGGGGGCTGTTGCTACTCCATCTGCTCTTGGCTGTGCACTTCTACCGGAGTGTGATATTCATCAAACTACTATGAATTTAGTTACCCCACTGTCCTAGAAGGAAAAATACTCACTTATTTCTCTGAATCAGTTCTCTGTTCTTTTAACACGTCAGACCGGCTCATCGAAAGCTGCAGTGTGGCATGGTGTTGTCACGCTGTTCTTATTTCTTCAAATTATAGCTGTATGGTATGTCTGTGAAACACAGCGTAATGACAGGTAGAAATATTTGATTTATCACTAACCAGGAACTGAATAGCCTTGTTAGCACTTTGGGGGACACTGACATACATTCATAAACCAAACCTGCGAGCACACTGCATTTGTTTTCACGGTAGTGCAGGCACTTCTGACAAAGAAATACATTAAACACTCTTATTTATACAGACTTGTCTCCCAAGTTGTTCTGAAAAACTGAGTCCCTCAGTATATTACGTGCTTCTTTTTACACAAAGGCAATTTTTCATACTGTCTTGTGGTTGTGACATTGTTTATCTAAGGTATCTATCAATTTGATTTTTTAATGGCATTTGTCACTGTGGTTTTGGTTCCTTCTGACATATTGTTCACTTTGCAGCGGCATTTGCCTTAAACATTGTATTTTCATTGTGCTAAAGTGTAAAAAAAGAAATAGAAGAAAGAAAGTATGATTTGTCCAGAGTCATAACAGAATCATAGAATACCAGCTTGGAAGGGACCCCAAGGATCACCTGGTCCAACCTTTTAATACCAGATTAATACGAGAGTCGATAAAGGAACCACAAAGCCCTACATTCCAATTAAGTGTCTCTTTTGCTGCACTGTGCTGCTTACCATGGTACCCAATACATCACTTGAGTTTACTGGGATTGTCTTAGATGGAAATATTTGTAAAACTATGTTATACAGAAGTTTCTTACTTGAAAGATACTTCTGTTTTATCTAGGATAATTCCTCCACCTGCAGAGCTCCAGCCAGACAGTGGTATGATTGCTGCTTTATCACTTTTATGCTACTACATTGTCTTGTAAGACTACTTTTCAAACTTTACATTTGTGTGGTTTTGTTTTTTTTTCTCCTTATAGCATCATATTAGATTCACAACTGTATTATTATGCCCTCAAAGATGCCTTACCTGTCTTTGAGAATGTGAGTCTGAAAAATCAATTTGACTTTCTTTCCTTCCATAGCCCTATAGAACAGCATGAGTTGTTTGTTGTTTGTTTGTTTTTTTTTTTTTAGTTTTGGTTTGTGCTTTGTGTGTGTTGTTTGTTTTTCAAATTGATTCTTTTAAGATGTTTCTTTTCTCAGATAAGAAGGTTGTTTCCCATTAGAACAGAACAAGTTGATATTGGACTTCTTTTACATGATTTGATAGTTTCTTTTAAAATTCAATTTTACTCAATTACAAGAGGAAATAAGTTTTGTTTAATTGTTTTTTTTGTGTGTTTTAAAGAACAGAGCACAGTAAATTGTATAACAGGTCCAACATTGGCCGTTGTTATTCTCATCATCCTTTTACACAATAGAAAAATTAAGGAAGTACAAGGAAATATGAATTCCTTCTTGTTCTCTCAGTCAGAGGTTGTATGGGAGGTAACTGAGTGGGGAATTCTAGAAAGAATCTGTATAAAGGTAAGAATCTGATCTTCCCTGTTACCCACATACACATGAACTGTACAAACAGGAAAACTCTGCTGACCAGTTTGTTGGCATTTTTATTCTTCCCTCTAAAAATTTTATTTGTCACAATTTTTATTGCAAGTGACAGCAGAGCTATTATTTTAAAAGCTCTTTGTTACCAGCTCTAAGGTGCTGTGGTCTCATTAATGCTATTTAGTATTTTGAAAAAGTGATGCTTTCCATGTGCTCTTTTTCAAGCTTTGCTGGGTACTATCAAAGTTTATGACTGTATCCATTGAATTAGGAATTAATTTGAATACATTTTATGTTGGCTGATTTTCAGCTTTTTCAGAACTGGAACTTCTACCTCCCTCCAGCCCCCCAAATCATTAACATTACTTAGGGGTTTAAAAAGTGAACAAAGCTGTGGTTCTGAAGAAGCTGCTGAAATTTCCTTAAGACTTTCTACTTGCAGAAACCAGTAGATGAGCAGATTTTTTATCGACAATAAGGCAATGCACATACTAAGTTTTTGCAAGAGCACATGCTTGATTTGGAAAATGCAGACAGTGATACAGTAATCACGTTTCTTTTGGAGTTGTAAAATTGTTTTAAAATGTTAATTTAATTTAATGGTTTGGTTTTGTTTTACTTTATATTTCTAATAAAAACTGTTTTTTTGGTATTGTTGATAATCTAATCCAGATAAATTTCATCAAATTTCAGTGATTATGTGCTCTCTGATATTGCAATACATTGATGTGGTTATTTTCAATATTTTTAGTTGAAGTGTGAATAACTTGTCTGATACTTGAAATTTCAGAAGTGATGCCCTATAATTTATTAGTGTTCATGGTAGTTTATTCCTGTTTGAGAGCAAGATAAAGATGGCTTATAGTACTAATTAGTATGAAAAGCTCTATTTTCTGAAAGTTTTTATTCTTTATGAAAACATTGCAACTACTCTATAAACACACCTTTATATAATTCAAAAAAGTGGAGAGTACAAGAGAAAATAGTTAACTATAATATGCTTAAAGAAGATATTATCACAAGTTTAGCAGTTTTCAAATAAGTCTCCAGTTATATTTAAATTAATTTTCTTGGACTTGGTTTCAGCAACTGAAGCCAAAAATGATGTATGTTCATAGCAAAGAAACTGTTTACACTAATCTGTCTGCAGTTGGAAAGAGGCTTGAAACACTTAATTATAAGGCCTGAATTATGGTGTCAGTCCCTGATTTATGGCTTTAATGTTAGCTAATTAATTAGAAATGTAAAATGTTCCAGTTCATTTACATTCATCATTCATTAACTGGCTGTCAAGAAGTGAGGGGAACTTGAGACTTCTGAAGGAATTTATTTAGCCAGATTTCCTGGCAACTATTTTTTTCTTCCTTCCAAGAAGACATTATTTCCTTGTTAACATAATGTTAATATATGGGTAAGAACTTTGTACGTGTCAATAACATAGTCTGAAGTTGCATTTAGATACCAAGCTTTCTTTGAAAAGGAGTGAAACCTTTCAGAAGCAAAAAATAGTGTCTCTTTGGGAACTGTTGAGAGCTGTCATGTAGCAGGTTCTCATCCCTGTTCTCTTTTTCCCAACGCTCAAAAACCTGTTGTCCTATTTGAGAAATGTTTAGAGTTTTAAATAAACATCTAAAATATCATTTATTTATAACCAGCCTTCGGAAAGTAACTACATCATTATTTATTATACTTTAAACAAAGTGTAGTTGTTCTCTTTCCTTAGAACCTCTAAGTTTTTCTTTTCCAACAGTGTTTCTTGTTATAAAAGTGAATTAAGAGAGGTCCAAAAATTTAGTTCTGATCATTTTGTGTGATGTTAGGGTTAAGAAAGCAGTGGGACAAAAAAAGCATTTGAAGATTCTGATGGACAGCAAGTTCAACCTGAGTCAGCAGTGCACCCTTACAGCCCTGCAGGTCAGCCACCTACGAGGCTGAATTAGTAAGAGTGTAGGCAGTAGGTCGAGTGATTTTTTGCCCCTATATTTAGCATGTATGGAACTGCATCAGGCCTTCCCAATCAGGTTTGGGGCTTCCCAAAATCTGGCAAAGACCGCAAGATGATGAGGAGGCTGCAGGACATGACAAATTGAGAGGGGCTGGCAAGGCTGGGAATTTTTTGGACTGTGGAATAAGAGGCTTTGAGGAGGGATCTTGTTCGTGTCTTCAACTGCGTGGTAGGACGGTGTAGAGAAAATAGAGCTAGAGTCTACTTTGAGGTTCATGGTGTTGGGATGAGAGGCAACAGGCACAAGCTGATTGAAGGAAAATTCTGTTTGGATATTGGGGAGGAAAAAACCCCACACCGTGAATGTAATCAAACTCTGAAAGAGGGGGCAGAAAGATTTGGAAAACCTCCAAGGATGAAGATTTCATCTTGACTGGTAGAAGCCTTGAGCAACCTGGCCTGAAGTTGAAGCTGGCTCTGCTTTAATGAGGAGAAGTGAGACATTTATGGAAGGACTGGTTAGGTTGCTGTAACCGAAACATGAAAATTGTGATAGTGCTGTATGGATGTTGCTTTGATTTGTGTTTATGGATTGAGAAAGAGGTTTGCTACAAGTAGAACGTATGTTGACTATTTGAAATCCTCTACTCTCTAGTAAAGTGTACGTCCTGTCTTTGTTATGACCATTTTTATGGTCATTTAAAAAAAAAAAAAAAAACAACAAAAAACAGATGACCTTGAGAACTCTCTATTCCAACCTAAGTTATTCTGTGATTCTGGATGTTCATTAAGAGAATATCCCAAACAAATATTTAACTGAATTCTTAAGCCTAAGAATTCATTATGAACAAAAAGTTTTGTGGGATAAGGATGAAAAATTGCTGAGTGCAACTCAGTAGCTTTTGCCCTTCATGAGCTAAGCTGGGGCAGTCATAAAGATCTCTTCTTATTTAGAAGAAAATCCACTAATATGTTCCTTTTCTGTGTTTTACAGTGAGGAAAGCTGGCTTAAATTAATTATACACCTCCAATGATGCACACTTTATTATTTAAAATGTAAATGATATTTGCATGTAACCTGAACAGAACTTCCTAAATTTATTCATGGAGTATGAGATAACTGCTTATGAAAATAATGAGTTGGGTTTCAGTGATCAGAGAGATTGGAGATATTTGATCTGCAGATTGTTCATCCTCAAGGCTCGAAAAGGATGGAAATATTCCAGGAATACATTCTTGGTAGGTCCTTGGGTCTTATAGAAGACTGAATGCAGGGTCTTCAAAAACCTCTAAGAAGACAGGCACGATTCATGACTCACTGAGAGGTGTAAGATCTACTGTTTGAAATTTGCTCCATAGGTAGTGAACCTTACACCTATGGCTGTAAGGAGGAGAAGTGGTGAGACATTTATGGAAGGACTGGTTACATTGCTATAACCGAAACATGGAAATTGCGATAGTGCTGTATGGGTGTTGCTTTGATTGAGTTTATGGATTGAGAAAGAGGTTTGCTACAAGTAGAACGTACGTTGGCTATTGGAAATCCTCTACTCTCTAGTAAAGCATACTTGCTGTCTTTGTTCAGGACTATTTTTATAGTCATTTAAAAAAACCACCATGGCCATTAACATTATCATTTTATGGTCACTTATTTAAAAAACCACAACCAGGTTTGAGTAAGGAAACGCTGAAAATAATCTGAAACATGCAGCTAATTATTTTTATAACTTTTTACTAATGACATGATTCGCTAAGGTAGTTCGTATGACGCAATTTCAGTCTTGCTACTACTGAATTAAATATGCCGTTGTGAAGATGGAATATATAGTTGATTTCTGAAAATCCCAATGCCTATGAACATAAGTGTGGCAGTGGACTCTATACATTAAGTATTATCATTTGACTGCAAAGCACAGCTACATAAATATGCATAGGCCTAACTCTTAGAGAAGTCGTTTCTAATTTATATGCTTGTAAACTTGCTCCACTTACTGCTGTGAAACATAGACCCTAGAAGATACGTGCGAGACTTTATTTCACATTCTGGGCAATGCTGCATTTATTTCTGCTAAGTCAGCCTTTCCTGGAACTGGAACAATATACTGTCTAGTAAAAATTCTTCTATTTTTCCTTTTTATTAAATAATGAATCTTCAAAAATTTCTTGACATCCTTGTGTTTGTTACTATTTAACTGCTACACATTCAGTTATGTTCTAGATTTTTCAGGGCTTGATCCTCTTTCTCTGTATTGTAATGAGAGTTATGTTTTTTGTGTGTGGAGTTAATTGGAAGTTTCATTGAGAAATAAGCAGATCTTTTGCAAAAGCCTTGTCACACTGAATTAAACAAAATGTATTCACTGGGAATCAGAATTTAGCCTAGAATAAATTCATTTGAGCATGTGCTGATTCATAAATAAGCTGATACAGTTTGCAATGTTAGAGGCAGATATTGCTTATATGTTATCTCCCTAAATCCCCATGTACATATTAATACATTGTGGTGTATTTTTTTCAAATTAACTGTATGATTTGGCTTGCACTTGTTGATTGCTCTTGCATATTAAAGGAAATAGACTAATCATAAATTTATCAAAATGTTGTGAAAATTAAAATGGTTCATTAACAAAAATGTGATGTGCTTTAAAATAGATGTGATTATTAGAAAACAGAATGCTTTTAACTTTTTCAGATCTGCCTCTTACATTCCTATTTCTAAATATTTCATGATTTATTTTCTTTTAAAACTCAAGAAGTGCAGGGCTTACAAAGCATTTTTAGACAACATGCAATTGTGAAAGTCCTTTGCATGATTGCAGCAAAAGGTTACTGAATTACACGGTGTTGCGAACGTTCCTGTAAGTGGGAGCAGGCGATTATTGCTTTTGTATTTGTTACCTTGAACTACAAAAGGAGAAAAGCAAGTCAGAATATACGCTAGCAGTGACTCAAACCTCATAATATTACATGAGTTTCTATGCTAATGGGGGTTGAATCTATGTGGCTTAGCCCTATTTGGTATTTGGTAATATGTTTGATATCTAAAGTACACAAATGTTTAGCAATGATCATAATTTAAAAACCAAAATGTCTTTAATAGAAAACAGTCCTTGAAAATCAAATGTTTTTCTAGTGGAGTAAAGACATTTTGCTAACCAGTAGGCTATTTGACAAATTAAAGTTGTTTTTAGATTGTTTTCCTGTAGTGCTCTCTTTTTGGTTCCTGATTTAAAAACAGAAAAAAGCTTGCAAAAGCCTTTAAAAAAAGGCTTTTAAAAGATGTGCTACAGAATGGGAATCAGAAATATTTCACGTTTTTGTCTGATTATCTAATAATGGTTTTCTTGCAGTGTTAATGACAATTCCCTCTTTTTTATTTAATATTGAGGTAATCTAGTAGCCTTTCAGCAGTTTAGTCTGCTAATACAAAGAATCAAAATGAAGGAATTAGTTAACAGAATATCCCATTTTCTCTTAAGTCATAAATAACTTGTACTATTAAAACAATGGTTTGAATGTTTACACCTTTCATATGAATTTACTGAATATCCAAGAGATTTTCAAAAGATTCAGAAAAGAATAATATTAGTTTACTCCAGGATGGAATATGTACATATAATACATAGAGACACACAGACATATTGCATACATAGTACAGTAGTTTGTGTTGATTCGTTTTTTACTGTGTGCTTCCCAAATACTTATTTGAACCAGTTGTGCTGCTCTTGACAGTAGTCTTTTATAACTGTGATGTGAATTATTTTTAGATATAATTATTTATTTTTTATATATATATGTATATGTATAGGGATTTCAGAGCTACCAGATATTTCTGTAACATTGATTTTTCAGGAATTTGGTAGATAATTTATTGATATGAAAGACTAAGAACCCCGTGAAGCCGCTGAAATAAGAGCCGTTTAAGAAAACCTGAAGACCCATGCACGCTCCTAATTTTCCCACTCATCTTTTGTTTTCTAGAACAAAATCATTTTAGACCCCATGACTTTCAGCGAGGCCCGCTTCAGACCGTCTCTTGAAGAAAGGCTGGAGAGCATCATCAGCGGAGCGGCGCTGATGGCGGACTCTTCGTGCACGCGAGACGACCGCCGGGAGCGGATCGTGGCCGAGTGCAACGCCGTGCGGCAGGCCCTGCAGGATCTGCTCAGCGAGTATATGAACAACGTAAGTTATACGCTCTTATTACTGGCTTCTTTTTCAGTAGATGAGGAAACCTTTCTGAGGTCAATGTTTTGATTTTAATATTTAACAAAAACAATAATGTGTCTTTACACCGGGAGCAGAGGTAATGCCATTTGAATTATTTCACATTTTAATGGTAATGCTATTTGAATTATTGAACTTTTTAATATATTGCAAACGTTTGACAGAAGTTTGGGACAATCAGAAGCTCACGGGAATGTTTCTTACCTGCAAAGGAACTCTGTGCTTCCCATAGCTTTAGCATTAAAGTTTCTTCTTATGTAATAAATAACCAACAAGTATTCCCTTTGAGGTAAAATACTTTTAAATGGAAACTAACAGCAAGCAATGTAAGTGGCAAATAGCCTAAGAATTATTTTCTTAATGAAAGTGAATACAGTTGATTTTCAACATGATTTCCACCGTGGGATGGTGGTCGTTGTGTTTGTTTATTAGGATGTTACCTGTAGATACTCATGTGAGGTTGTCTGTTTGCTGTGTGGGTTAAACCACTGAAGGTCTTCACTTGCTGTTGGAGCTATTAAATATTCAGTTGCCATAAAAGTAGTGAGTTTAACACTAGTGCTGTTCACACAAAGAAACATATCTGCAGTATCTTAAATACAGCTATCTGTGTCTGGTTTCAAGGGGTGTTAATTTATTCAACATGATGTTAACCTGTAGTGGATAACCTTTGGTCTGCGTAACTTATCCCAGAAAATTCTCTCTGCCTAACATTGTGTATTAAAACTCATAAGTACTATTATTGCTGTGTCCTTTGGAGGATGTGTGAAAAATCCTAAGCAACATCAACAACCTTTTTTAAAATGGAAATGTTTGCAAACAGGTATCAAACTGAGAATCCTATACGTTGCTGTTTCTTGTCTGTTGTTGCTTCCAGAGTATCAGGTGGCACATTTTGTTCCTATTTTGCTAGAATCATCGAAATAACATTGAAGAGGCTGTTCAAGGGTGAACCTTTAACATTGTTCTGTTCATTGGTACTGTTATAGTTAGTTGGTAGAGTGGTACAATGCAGTATCAATAGTGCAAACTTCAGTCCTTTAGTCACTTTATTGTACAGTTCAAAATTAACTATGACATTTTTTAAGGTATTGTCCCATATAATAGAGTCATCTCAAGAAATAGCTGTTTCTGATGACGCAAATTTTAAAAGTATATATTATTTGCTTTTTATTTTTTATGAAGTGATAGTTGAAAGGTTCTTGTACTGTGAATGAAAGCAAAGTCTGTGCTGTTGTGTTATAAAGAGAGCATTAAATAATAGGTGATGAGGCTCTGGTGGCAGAGGACTTGCTGGATTGCTTCCTACAGAATCTTGCTTTGTACAACTGTTACAGTTAGGTGTAATCTTTAAAGGTCTCTCAAAAAAACTTTGAGAAATGATGGGTTGTGGCTTCTCGTTTTATTGTGGTACCTCTTTTTAAGTACACAGGTTTTTGGTAACGATGCAATTTGCCCTTGGACCAGAAACGTTCCTATTTTATTTCTGACCACATTTACAGAGGAAGGAGAGTTTTCAATGACTGTAGGCATTTATGACCACACTGAAAGTGGCTAATATAGTTTCATTGTTTTTACTTAAACACATAATGGTGTGAGCATCTGTTTTTATGGTTACCATGATGTTTTTTGAATTTGTCCTCCTCCTTTTTTCCTTTTTTTTTTTTTTATTCTAATTAGTCTGAGCTGCACAATTCCTATTTTTTTATTATTATTATTTTCCTGGTTTATATTGGAATGTAATCAATTTAAGCTATTTTTTACAGCTATTGAGTAAACATTGTAAGAACTGAATATATACTTAAGTTACATAAAGTGAAGTACTTCTAGTTTAAACACATCTGGGACGGTAGAATTTGAGAACGATATTGCATTAAATGTTGTCTTCCAAGCTGATCTTGGGAGATAAAAGGGATGGGATTCAGTTTACAGATTAAGTCACCTAAATTTACGTTTCTGTATGTAAGTACAGACAGGTAAACCAGGGGCCTCAGTTTGGTTGTTTAAAGATAGATGCCTAGTGGCATTTTAAAGTATGAGTTTAAATAGTCCGGTGCTCATTTGAACAGAGGCTCCTCAATCTGCCACTCAGAAGCATTTGGATCCACCACGGGTCTTGTGTCATATCTGCCAGCCCAACTTCCATGTCATGTGTGCTCCAGGGAAGAACAAATGGCCAGACTCGCACCTTTATCAAATCATTTGAGCCTCAGTTGCTTAAGCTCCTGTTATAATTGGTGGAGATCAGATCAATACTGGAGATCAGATCAATACTGCCCAGGGAACCTGAAGAGCCATTCAGATGACTAAGTGTTACAACTTAATATGGAATAAGTCAAATAACTCTAGACTCTTCTGACTGCATTAACTAAAACCCCATTAACTGGAGTAGAAGATGAGATCCCTAGCTTGTAGGCAGCTCATGTTTAGGTATCTATCTAGAGACTGAATTTCACCCATTTGTCTGCCCTGGCAGAATTTGCTTTAGTATTTAACCATTTCCTTGAAACCTGGGGATGGATTTTCTTGGGTTCGCAGTAATGCTAAGCATGTTGATTATGACAAAAGATTTCACCTGGAAAGTTTTTTAAAAGCTCCGATGAGTTTCAAAAGGGTAAAACTGAAACGCATACACCAAACATGACACGGTTAGAAGTCTAATCAAGACTTGGCTAGACTGGCAGAGCACGTTAGCTTTGAGATGATTTGGTGATGATTTGGTGAAGATGGACATCTTTAACATCTTCTGCCCATATAGCCTTAAACCACTGGATTCCTGCTCTTGCTTTAAAGCTTGTGAAATTAATTGGACATTAATGCTTTGGGTTTTTTGCTGTTTGATGATGTCTAGAAAATGACAGATCATTTTTTGCCCAATGATTGTTGATCAAATGAGCATACTGATTTTGGTGCTTGCCATGAGATATAAAGAACATAGAAAAAATAAATATTTTGTGGTCATATTTGAAGGATACAGACAATGAAGTGCAGGGTATTGGCAATGTGCTGTACAGTTAATGTTAGTTCAGTCCTTCTCCAGCTTAAAATTGTTTCTTTTGAGTTATCTGCTTCTATGATTTGGTGTTTCTTTTTGTATACAAGAACATTTCTATTTTTTGGTTGTTAAGTAGATTCTGTATTCCCTTTTATCTGTTGGATATTTACACTGCAAAGTCCCATACAAATTGGTTGTGGTTTATGTTCGGTCTTATATTAAATTTTCATAGAAGCTAAGTAAAATACTGAGGCAAAAGAACATACTCAGAATGGTGATGTTGTTCTTGAAGCTTCACTGATCTTTTGCTTTTGCCCCTGTGGATGGTATTGCAGGCAGGAATTGGAAACCAGAAGGTTTACAGGCAGCTGTATGAAATACAAGGCTGGCTCTGTGATGCTGCATACTTTCTAGCATTTCAAATGATGAATGCTGAAGGCAATGCAAGGAGAAAAAAGGGTTTTCCCAGGTTTTGTGTGCAAGAAAAGGAAATGGCTTCCAGCTGAACAATGTGGGAACTTCTGCCTTTTAAGCAGTACAAGAAAACCTCCTCCACCTGCAGAACCCCCTGCTGTGCCCACCTCTAGCTTGGAAAGTTCCCTGTAGAGATGCATTCGTCTTATCTTCTGTGCTTCTGCAGGGCTTTTTAAGTACATCCATCATATTGACAGGTATATTCCCTGCACCTGTGAGATGGTTTATCCCTAGGTCCTTTACCAGACTTTAGTGGATCAATATGCTCTGCTACATGGGGAGGGAAAATTTAACACACGTGACAATGTTGTTTTCCCCATTTGTCCACCCATTTTTTATGGATCCATCACAGGCTAACAAGTAGCTATCAATGTTCTACAGTTAGTTATATGCCAGGGGTAAAATCTCTCTGTGTATTATCCCGAGTTTTACCAAATTAAGTTAAAGCTGTTTTGCACATCAGAAGACTAGATAGACAGATGTCACAGGTCGTCTTGTCATTTGGTGAGGAGGACACAAAACTGGTGAAACAAAACTTCAAGAGGTGAGGTATAGGGATATGAGTTTAAAAAATTGCAGATACTCACTTTCAAACTGTTGGCAACCAAAGAAAAATATGAAAAGAAATTCTGTAAAGAGAAGGATGGGGCAGATTTCAATTTAGATGAGTAAAAATAATGCTGGTTTTGCAGTTATATTATTCTGTGTTATAAAGGTCTTAGGAAAAGTGACAGAAATATATTTGGAGGACTGTGAAAAGGCACTGTTGGAGAGGTGTGTTTTGGTTGCTCCTTCCTTCCCCTCAGATAAATGTTGGTTTGTTCCTTTTCCTACGTTTCAAATAAGATTTTTAAAATTTTTTTCAAGCTATCTTCACAAATATTCAAATGTTCTGGTCCCAATTCAGAGGTTATTTAAGGAATTATTCTTGTAGGAGGTTTTCGAATGATTATTGCTATGGGAAAATTAGTCCCTAGGATCTTTACCAATTCTATGAATAATTATGTATTTGTATAATATATTGCATTGACTGGAGTCTGACAGTACTCTGCAAGAACTTCTGCGGAGATGAGATGTAAACTGTTCCATTATAGTTCATATATCTAGTAATATGTATTAGTTTCACTTGTCTTATCAGTAACTCTGTCAAAATATTTTCCCAGCATGGTATCTATTATTTCTGTGGTGAACTCAGCTGAACTTTAAAATCCTTTATTTCTGGGAAGCAGAGACGGGAGGACTCTCAGTCTGCTGGGTTGTATGACTTTTTTTTCCAGTCTCTCACAGAAAATTCATAGGGGTTTTTTTTTTCAGATTCTTATGTATGTGTTCTAAATCCCATCGTTTATTTCAAAATAAAATTACATTTCTAGACTTCTGTCCTACAGAGAAGAACTAAGTACAGCTCCACAGAAGCTCTTAATGCAATTGTTTTCCATTTGTCTAAATGAAAAAATTATTTAAAGGATGGTTAGCTCTGATTGTGGTCTAGTTTCCTGCTGGTTTACTCTCCTGTATCCTTCATGATTTGTATTGCAGGCTGTCAGGGAGCAAAAATCCTAGAAACCTGGGTGTTCCAGCTCTTAAACTCAGACTCCTGGATTAGAAGTACTCTGCAAAATTTATATAACCCAATTCTGGGCACCCTTTCTAGGAGGCATCAGGGTGCTGCTGTGTTGATGTCTGATTAAGATAAGAAAGGAAGAAAAGTAAATCTTTAGAAAAATATGCTTAAAAAAGAATGCTTTGAATTCCCTCTGACATCATCAGTTTCAGTGTCAAGCACAGACAGACTGAATTTTGGGTTGCTGGGGTGTATCAAAAAGAAATTTGGGAAGCAGTTGACAAGTGAGTAAGCTGTAACTGTTAGAGACCTCTGTAATCACTTGAATACTGGCTTGGCATTAATTCAAGTCTGCATTTGAAAAGGCATTTCCTATCTAGTTCAAATAGAAGGTTATCTGCTTAAACCTTTGGGCTTATTATTAAGCCAACCTTCATTCTCATACCTTCATTTTCCTCTCACCCAGTGCTCCTGATCCCAGCCACTGCCAACATCTCAGAAGAGCTTGGGGTTTGTTTTTTGTGTAATTGCATTTGGGGACAGAGAATATTTCTATGTATCCAGGTGGAATGAGCAGTCCTTGTATTACTACTGATAATTTAATGTTTAGACTTGAGAACCAGAGCACTGCAGGCTAGGCTTTTTTTGGTTGGTAATTTACTGATATTACCATAGGAATAACGTTGCTTAGTGTTTGCTCTTTGTAATCTTGTTCTGTAAAGTTACTACCCGTTCCTGATGTCTGTTCACTGTAACCGAGATACTATAGGCTCTAATTCCTGTTTCCTACAGAGAAGAAAATGTCGTATCTTGAAAATGCAAAATATGAGAAGAATGAATAAGAAAGCACAAGTCTACAGGCAGTTTTTCTTCACAAATATATCAGTAAAAAGTTTGAGTTGCTCAAAGTAAAATTATAGTGCTGCACTACATGAAAATGAAATGTCCCTAACAGACAGCTGAAGTTATTGTGCTTGATTTGGGAATGAAAAACATGATCACAAATGAAAATCTATAAACTCTTGATACTGTCAGCTTCCATATTTAACAGCTCCATCTGAATTCATATTTAAGAGAAAAGTAATAATTTGTGTGTACGTTTCAGTTCTGGTGCTGACTTGCGTAAGGTTAATCTGGGTGACGGTGAGCAGTAAATTACAGTTACGAGACAGAGAAATGTCCGTAGCTGTCCTGAGATGAGTAATCATAGATGAGTGACAAGAGATTGACTGCTAGGTCATCAGCACCGACTGATTTAGGCATGACTGGCTCAGCAGGACAATTTTTCTGTTGCTACTGTTGTTGAATTCCTAGCTTTCTGAATAATTTTTAGAGGACAATGGCTTGCTTAAAGTTTCCTACTGTATTTCAAGCTGGAGATAAGCTATTTTACTATTCACTTTGCTCTTGTAGAGGCTATATGAGTTTTGTCTTTCCTAACTTGGAAGAAACAAGTAGAAACACAGTAGTTATTACTGGAGGAATAGGTTGTGTTCCCAAATGGGTGAATGTTTTATGATGTGTCGCAGCACTGCTTCTCAGTCAGTGTAGGTTTCTTTGCATTTATGCATCCCTCCTGAGTGCCTCGACTTCTCGTGACTGTACATAAATCACTGTCTAAGTACGCTACCTGCAATGTAACTTCAGCCACCTTTTAAGGAACCTGCTGTCTCTTCTTTTTGATGATATCATCAGGGCCTCGTAGGCGATGCCCCGTATTTTTTGATAGTTTTACAGAAACGCTGCACTGCTTAAAATTGTACAAGTGAGTTTTGATTTACTTCTTCATTCCTGTATTTTCTGGTTTTGCAAGTCCATCTTCAGAGTTTGTTTTGTTTTTCCTAGCGGATCCAGAGAACCACGCTGAATGTTTTCCATCAGAAACAAATAGAAAAGCTCTGTGACAAAGTGGGACTTTATGGCTTGGAAATGACAAATATGCTAACAATTTGTCTTGACTTCAGGTCTGGTGGTTGCAGATTTACACATCCCTGTGGTGTTTCCTCTGTTTGGATGACTAGATTTTTCAATTTGCTGTATTAATATTTGTGGGAGGAAATGCTGTTTCTGAACCACAGTGTTGATTGCTTTTCCCTGATGGGGTCCACTGGAGAATATTTTATAGGTACCTCCTTTTTACTCTTTGTCATTAAAGGCAGATCGTGATACGTCATGAGAAAAGTTTTGTATGTCTTGTTAAAATGTAAATAAATCACACGAGGTTTTTTGAATCTAAGGCTGAATTGCTATATTAGGTTGAGTGATGTTTCGGACAAGATATTTCCCTCCAAATTAACGTGGAAATTTTCTAGACTGCCAGTAAATCCAACCAATTGCCTGCATGTGATGACTTATTTTCTCACTTCTTTTTATGTCTCTATATAATTAATGAAGCCCAGTGATTGACCTGAAGGCTTGGGAAAAAAAAGGTCTGAATCATGTTGCATTCCAGTGCCTCCATGAATTCTCTTTCTTATTATCACATTATTGTTATTTCATTATTAAGTAAACTGCAGTCTTAAGGATCTGTTTAAATCTAGATAAATTCATTACTGGAAACCAAGGATTTAGCATTTCCATAACTGAGGAGTGAAGACTGCATGTAGACTTGTCCAGTACTTTTTCTTGTCCAGACCTCTTGGTAGGTAGTGGGTCATGAAGTTAACAGGCTTACCAATTTAAGTTTCCAAATCATATTAGATGAAGAGTGCAGGGGCGGCAGATATGTTATTCCATTTATTTGGGTAAAACTCTATAGACCTTAATGTCTCAGAATAGTTTCGGAATAATATTTTTGCAGAGCAAACCACCTCATGTAGACCTGTAAGATAGGAAGGAGCTCCTTCTTGCTACTTCCATGTTTATCCTTTCGATTACACTTAATATTCCTGTTGGTGTTACTTTGGATACTATGATTGGGACTGTTGTCTGAACCATTTGATTCTCAGCTGCTGCTGATAATTTTTTGAGATTTTTCTGTATTTTATATCCCACAACCGCTTTTCTTATTGGAAATTAGTAGAGAAGCCAAACAGAAAACAAGCGAGGGATCAGTATGATTTTTCAGCAGGAGTATGCTCTGTCCACAGGAATTGAGCTTTAAAATGTAGTATGTTGTGTGGCATTCTAAAATACCTCTTCTAATTCAGGTAATATTACGTGGATATATTGCCCCAAAAGATCATGTAATCTCTGTCACTAGATGTTTTTAAAGAGTAGGTGAGAGGAATGATAGAAGTACATCTGATCCAGTTTTGGAGAAGAGGGTTAAAGTAAGTGACAAAAGCCCTATATATATTTATTTATTTTTATTATTTTAAATCAAAGGTGCACACATGCAGAGCTGGGTCAAGAGGCAGAATGGTTTACCTTTTCAAAGGCATTCTCACTCTTTTGTTTTTTCTCTGAAACACCTTTCCAAGAGCAATTTTTTTTTTTTTTTTTTTTTAATTGGTCACTAGCATAGGAAAGGGAAGACAAGTCCTGCTTCCCTTCTCAAAATTCTGTGAATTGAAAAGAAAAATATTTATTCTGAATCCCATCTGAAACAGCCAAATACAAAAGGCTTATGTTTTTTTAAAGTATATGTAGGTATATGCCAATATGGGTAGGCTCATAAAACATTTAGGAGACCTGTGAGAAATTAAGTACAAGGAAAATGGAGATGGAATAAGATTAATGAAAGATGTCAATAGAATTGACACACAGTTTTGTCCACACATATGCAATATCAAAGTTCTTTCTGTTATCTCATCTAGGTTCCACTATAAAGTATTCAAACTGCCGTTTTACATTTTATATAGTGTCTGGCTTTTCAAGAAACATTAAAGATAATTCCTATGCATTTATTTTCAGCTGCTATGAAGCAGTTTGTAAGAAAGATTGAAAACAATACATTACCAGAAAATAATGATACCTTTATATAATAGTAAATGTAACCTTGTTTAAAATTATAGTAAATTGTCATGTGACCTAAGTTTTAGGAAATTTAAAAATATAGAATGACCAGATTTACAATTAAAACAGAAAAAATTGTCTTAACAGCTGTGGTTTTCTTTTTGTTGTTGTTGGTTTTTAATATTCTTCATCCTGTTTTGCTTCTCAGGCCCTAGTATGTGCTATACGTGTTTAAAATTAGGAGTCTGTTAAGTTGTGGTGGAATTTAGTCACAAGTTTAAAGGTTTTGCCCAAGGTTATTATATCAACAATCCCATTTCCTTGGGGTCATGAGGGTTGACCAACTTCCAAACCACCAGTTCAGCCAGAGGTATTGTACCCTCCACATCCCTCTTGACATCCTTGTCAGTTCACATAAGAAAATAAAAATTAATCCAACATTAGCTAACTCAACTTTTAAGACTTGTATTAAATAATAATCATTTTCTTGGTGTCTCATATCACCTTTTTTAATCATTACTGTTTCTAATACATTCTAAATTTCTATCAGATCTTTTTTTCTCTGGATTTTCCACTTTTTTTCCTGTCTTTGCCTTTAAAAATACTGGATGCCTAATAAGGAAACACTGTTTTTTCCACATGTAAATTCAAAAGTTTCAGTCTCATAAAGGATTTAAATATACAGGAGAATTCTATAAATTATATTTGCTCCTTTCTTTGCTATTTATCTTAGGAAGGAATAGCTAGTGGTTAAGGCACAGGCCTGGAAGTGAAGTTATTTGCCCTTTATCACTGATTTTCTAGGTCCATATAGTGCTTAGTCTTCCTGGGCCTCCGTTACTCCATTAAAACTGAGGTCATGTCAGTCTTAATTCATTAAAGTTCAAGTGTCTTGCCATTTCCACATTAAAAAATTCTGTAATAATATTGCAGTATTTGTGTAATTGT
Source organism: Haliaeetus albicilla (assembly GCF_947461875.1). NCBI lineage: Eukaryota > Metazoa > Chordata > Aves > Accipitriformes > Accipitridae > Haliaeetus > Haliaeetus albicilla. The sequence goes on along the minus strand of NC_091483.1, from coordinate 81,090,574 downwards.
AGTGTTTGACTGTTGGAGGGTGTGCAAGATGTCTATCTCTTCAAAGACATGGGATTTCACTCAATTTAATTTATTCCTCTCTAGACTACCTGAACCTCCGCAGCACTTGTACTGAATTTTTGCTATAACTGGGCAAATAATGAATTGGTTTGCCTATCGTACTGAAAACTGGGGAGAAGGATGGCATGGGGCAGAATGAAGTGGGGACAATAGTCATGGGGAAGATTACGTGGGGCTTCATTTTGATGATTTGTTTGTTTGTTTCCGACCAACAAACCAAAGTGCTTTCCTGTAAAATCTTATATTAATTTCCTACATGCCATGGTTTGGAATAAATGATTTATTAAGTGGATCCCAAGTTCATCAATACTTTGCCTCCAGAAAACTTGCCTTTTTTGACAAATGTATTTATTATTCCTCTTTGTTCTACCTCATATACCTATGTATGTATACAAAATGTCTGGCTATACTTCTGATACCTTATCAGAGTATGTGCTCATTTTACACTCAGTGTATTCAGACAAAAGATGTTTTTTTGGGGGAAAAAAACCAAAACAAAACAAAAGCAACAACAGCAACAAAAACCCACAACCAAAAAAGCATTGCGTTTTCTTCTGGTAATTTTCATGTTTTAGCTCATTTTATTTTGCATTAATTAGTTTTGTTTTTTCTAAAGTGTGCTTTTACAGAAGTAATGACTTCTGCATCAGTGCTTTTAATATGCTGGAAAGCATTGCCTTAATGTTTGCAAGACTTAGACTATCTGAAAATAATGTTCTTAAAGCTGTTTGTTCACCTGTAGAAAAGTCCTTTATCAATCTTGTGTATATAGTGTGATTCATAACTTCTGTAATTTTTCTTTGTACTGAAGTTAGCATTTATGGGTCATTAATTTGTTGTTTTTCCATGTCTGCAAGTCAATATCAGTATGAAAGAAGTTCTTCATGCATTTTATACTATACCAATAGCAATATCATTATTAGCTCTATGTATACCTGCTTTTGGTCTATGGATCTTACTTTCAATATTTGCACAGTCCAGATTAATGTTGTTGTGCATTGTATTCTTTTGAATACAAAGAAGAATATTCCCAATGCATGCAGACTTACTGGGGATGCATCAAAATAAAATAAGCATGGACCTACTGAAATTAGTGAGCTTTCAGAAGACCACATCAAAAATCTGTGTCTCCTGGAAGCTACATAACATTGTTCTGTTCACTTAAAGTTGGGGGGGTTGGTATGCATGTGTGCAGATTCTGGTAATCATGTGGAAAACCTGAAGGCAGCAATGGAAATATAAAGACTAAATTAGCTATGCACACTTACTTCTCTGAGAAGTTGTTATTCTGCAGGTCAGCAGAGGAGGGAGTAGCTGTAAACAGGCTTTGGCTCTAGAAGGGTGCAAGTGCCTATCAGGGATATATTGGTAAGTGTATGTTTGCCCTTGTTTAGGACAGAAGTCTACGGAACTCCTCTTGAGCATTGTCAAAATCTGACATAGCCAACTGTATTAATGTCACGGTATACATTAAATCAGCTCTGAGCACTTCATAGAAGTCTTTCTTCATTCTCATTATGGTGGGAGGGCTGGAGCACCTCTCCTATGAGGACAGGCTGAGAGAGTTGGGGTTGTTCAGCCTGGAGAAGAGAAGGCTCCGGGGAGACCTTACTGCAGCCTTCCAGTACTTAAAGGGGGCTTATAAGAAAGATGGGGACAGACTTTTTAGTAGGGCCTGTTGCAATAGGACAAGGGGTGATGGTTTAAAACTAAAAGAGGGTAGACTCGGAGTAGAAATGTTCTGCAATGAGGGTGGTGAGGCACTGGCACAGGTTGGCCAGAGAGGTGGTCGATGCCCCATCCCTGGGAACATTCCAGGTCAGGCTGGACGGGGCTCTGAGCAACCTGATCGAGTTGAAGATGTCCCTGCTCATGGCAGGGGGGTTGGACTAGATGACCTTTAAAGGTCCCTTCCAACCCAAACCATCCTATGATTGTATGATTCATTGAAAGCTGGCAGGAAGTCACGTCAAAAGAGGGGAAGGGTAGAGGATGTCAAGTGAAATTTGTCCCACTTAGTACATTAGATCATCATTTTGATAGTGAAGGATACACTTTACCAGAGGCAAAGGTCAAAACTCTTCTCATATTAGTAATGTCATTACAGTATTTACACTTCGATTAGCAATCAAAACCACAAAACTAGAAAATTACAGCAGCGTGTGTAAACCTGCAGTTTATGTATCCTGCGTTGGTTTGGATTATTTGGGTTTTTATTGTTTACACAAGCAGTGTTCTTACAAATGAGAACAAGGCACTGCAAGTTAGTGATGGAAAAATTCAATGCAATTTAGAGAATTGTCATCTCAAATGACAGTATTAGATGTCCAGAAGAGGGCACACTTGCACACCAGAAATGTTTTGTGCATCACTAAAGCTCTGCATGCCGGTGTTGTATAGCTGTAATCAAACAAAATTAATAATGTAGAAAATGAAGAGGTTACCTTGCTAGCAGTTAGGGGATCTTTAGAAAAAAATAGATAAAAATGGTTATTTGGGGGGAAAAATGTATTTTAAGCAAATTAATATTAACTGCATGCAATATCAGATAGAAATGAAGTGTTAAGTTCTACTTGCATTTTTAAAAGGCACTGATGTTTTGATTTCAGTAAGGAATTTGGCAGGCAAAGCCTAAGAGCCTCTCCTGCCCTTCTGAAACTATTTCAGATGTAGATGTGTGAGGCAGAGCTTAAGAACATATGCATTGCAATACAAGATTATTTCCAAGTCACTTTCTACGACAGTCAAATGTATGATAATGTGAAATGAGATATATCAGTGTTTAATGGGATTTGATATTTGACCTGGGAAATTATCTTACGACTTCCAATATAAAGTAGAAATGCAAGGACATCACGTCTTGTGACAGAGGAACTTGTCACTTTTTCCAGAATCATGTATTAACAATTCATTGGGAGCACATGTCGTTTATTTTTATATTTTTACTTGAGAAATGGAAGACAGAAAAAGCATCTCTACCATAACCAGTTCCCTGAAACTCCTTTAGTGAAATGGTAGGAGTGAATGAGAATAGTTTAATTTCTTTTAAGATGACTAAGCTGAAGGAATAATTGACTTTCCTTTTGATTTGGATTCTTTTGGGAATTTTAAGCATAGATCCAGTTTTCACAACATTTAATAGCATTTGGAAACTTTGTCCAAACTCTCCCTTTTAAAAGATATTGCAACTATTTAAAATATCTTAGCATGCATTTGGCTTCAGCAGAATGAATTGAAACATATTGTGAAATTTATTTGTCTCTAATAAATCTTTAAGCTTATCTCCCGTATAAAGTAAGCTACGATTAAGTTTAGGGTAACATACTGACCACATATTTTCACAATAGTTATGTTATGTAGGTTTTTTGTATGTTTCTCAGATTACTTGACTGCTACCTTGACCAATTATTTCATTTGTAAAGCAATTATTTAAAAAGTAAAAACAAAACAACACTAGGAGAGTGACAACCCAGATGGATGCATTAGAATTGTAATTATGCATTAATGTTGCAATGCAATTTATACATTTCAATGTAAAATCAGAGATCCCCAAAATATAATCCCGTAGCTTTAAGTGGATGATGACTGAGCTCTTTCTGACATGATCTAAAACACCTTGGGGCATGATGTGTAGTAATGTAGTTACTATAAGGCTGTCAAATGCGTTGCCAGATAGTATTTGAATCCTGGGATCAGATAAATTAGATTTTAATTGGGTTTTAAGGGTAAGCTGAATAAGTAGATAAGGTAGAATTAACCAGAGACATATTAACGTAATGAAACCTTTGGTTCTTTTAAAGCTATTGTATTAAACACCGTACACTCTCTTGTTGAAAAGAGACGTCATGGTAGAGTAGGAAGAGATTGACAGTGATGGGTAAGACGAACGGTGGTATCTAACGTAATCACATGAACACGTAACAACATAACCATGTTATCTGGAGCACCGTAAACTCAAGAAGCTGGAGAAAATCACATTAGTTGTATTTTATTATAGCATTTTGAATGGAGAGAAAACAAATAAACAGAAAGTCCAAAACTGAGTTTTTGTAAGGTGGTGGGACGATTCATTCAGGGAATTTACTGAGGCTATTGAATAGCAGGGGTTTTTTGTTTCTTATAGAGCAGAAGAGAACCTGCTGCAATGTGAAATGGCCAGAACGCTTGCTTGTGTATTTCTTTTCTCTACAAACTACCTTATGATGGTTTTGCTCAGTGGAATTTTAATTTTTATTGGATTCATGACCTTTTTTCTGGTAACTTCCTTTTGTCTTGTATATAGACACATTCAGATTTAAAATTTTTAAAAAGTTCCAAAATTCAAGCACTTGAACTCATTTTTTCTTTTATCTTTAAACACATTTTTTATCATTTAAATCTGAACAATATGTTTAACAACTAAAGGCCTTGCAATGCATACTTGAATGTGAATAATTTATTACCTAAGTAAAAAGAGGAGTCTGTGTCCTGAGTAAGGTTCCATAATAGCAGTGAGTATCCAAAAAGAGTAAGCATCTTTTTTAAAATTTATTTCCTATAAAAATAAAAGAAGAAAAAAAAGAAGAACAAAAAAAATGGGAGAAGGAATTTTTTTGTTGTTGATGTTAGTCATAAATCCATTAGTTCAGTACGAAATTATGTCTTATTCTTCTGACTGGGTAGGTGAGCACAAACCCTTATGCCTCATGCAGTATTTTTGATTTCTGCATATGGGATGAGGACCATAGAGCCAAATCCCGTGGATGTTGGTGAAAAGTCATTCATAGTTACACAAATGTGTAAGGGATTCAGTTGGGAATATAAAATGCTTGACTTTCAGTATATAGATATCCCCAAGAAAGGCAGTAAGGCTAGCTCTCAAGATTTAATACGTAATTATATACATTGTTAGATCTGGGTCTTGGGTTTTATGGGAGCTGCTTCGTCCTGATGTATTCTGCGTGGATAGCCATCACGTGATTAACCCAAGTGTTCAATTGTAACCAGTTCATCAGTGTGAATTTAAATTGAAGTTATGAAATCAGATGTTTAAAAAACCAAAGCATCAAGTATTTAATGTTTTACAATTTCATATCATAGTTTAACTAGTGTATTATGTTTTGAAGCAGAAATACAGAGGCTTTTTTGGTTTTTTTTTGTCAGAAGCTATTGAGCAGCTCTGTTTAAAGAAATCTGCCCATACTTTTGATGAACATAAATTTTATTTCTCTCCTCAAGCAATTCCTTTCTCTCCTTTCAGTACAAATAAATAAATAAGTGAACGAATAAATAAAAGGTATGCCTGATTGCGAGTGTGTAAGATTAGACTTACAAAGTAGATCTACATCCAACCATTTGTGTGTACCAAACAATAAAACTTGAAGGCTCATTAGCTTTGAATGACCCAACTGTGTTTTATGCGTAGGGGTCATTTCTTTACTAATGAGCCACTAAGCCAGATGGCTAACCCCACAGTAGTCTGACTGCATTAGTGTGATTTAGATTTTTAGGCAAATTGCTCTTCTTTTCTTTTTTCTTTTCTTTTCTTTTCTTTTCTTTTCTTTTCTTTTCTTTAATGAACAGGAGCTAGAGGGACAGCTTTTTCTAGAACTGTGCAAAACAAAGTATTTTGCCTTAAATGATAGATGGCTAAGGTGACTCTGTACTTCTTAAGGATTTATATCAATTTCTAATATGTTTGCTGGTTTGTAGGGATCAGAGTGTTAGATACTAACCTCCCTGGAAACTGTTTCAGGTAGAAAGTTATTTTGACTGTCTTTATCTCTATTGGATTTTGTTTCAATAGATAATTAATCAAACCCATTCTTACTGCCTCATATCTGAGTGCATATGAAAATACTTATGTGTAAAATGCAAAAGAAGAATGATTCTGCACAGGTGCAAGAATAATATTTCCTTTTTAATATGCATTGTCTTACAGAACTTTTGCTTGCCTTTATGAATTTGTGATGTTTCAGGTGATTAGGATGAAGAATGGTTGCTCATTTGGGCCTGGATTCATATCACTCAAGAAGCCTTTTTCAGGCATGTAAGTGAGGAACCAAGTCATTGTGGATTCCTCCAAGTCAACTGAAAGAGATTGATACCCTCCAAGCATACTATATTTTAAGTGACCTGGATTATTTTCTGGGAATGCTTTTCTCTCACCATTGGCTAAATCATACAGAAGGCAAGTTTGGAAATGACATAAAAATCTATGCAGAGAACAGCCCTAAAGAGAAGAGTACTTAAAGGAGGGCAGTTTATGGAGGACAACATCAGCGAGATGATTTTGAAAGTATGTTTCGAACATATTGTGCAAATGAGCACCCATGGTCCTTTCAGCGATCCCACATTGAATGAAATTTTGATGTAGCAAATTGTCTGTTACTGTGAATAACTTCATATGATGGTTTGCTCATATCTTATGGGTGTTTGTTGCAATGATGTTACATAATTATATATAGGTTCTTAGCACTGAAAATTGGTCTTGAAAGAAAGTGGCTACATTTGGGGGAATAAGAACGTAAAATGGCTCAGAATAAAGCTTTATCTGGCCTAGTATCTTATCTCTGAAAATAGTCACAGGGGATGACTAAAGAAGAGTACAAGAACCTGACAAATGTACTGTGATTGTGATTCTTCTTTGCAAAATTTATTATCTTAGCCTCCAGCAATTTATGGTTCAGGGAGTTCCTGAACCAAAGGTGATATTTGCTGTTTCAAAATGAATAATCTAGGATCCTTACTTAAACAGCCTGTAGAGCATTAAGATTTTAAGGGGTTTACACAGGTCTCTAGAATAGCTATTTTGCATGGGTTTGACACACCCCCCCCCCTTCTTTTTAACCCCTTTTTAACCCTCTTGACTTTTGCAAGATGTTTAGTCTCGGATGAGTTAGGAAGGGGAGAAATGGAATCAGTAAGTAAAGGAGAGATGTGAAAACTATTACACTTTGGCAAAGCATTTTTGAACCACGTTTTGTAGACATGATCAACTTTAACCAGCGGTCATTTACATTTTGAATACAGAAACAAAACTGAACATGCTGCATCACATCTTTTAAATGTATCAAGCCTAATATACTGAGATATGCTTGCCTAATTTCCACCGGCTACTGTTTTCCTGCTATACCTGCCCCTCACTAGCATCAGTAACTTCCAAAGCAATGTGATTTCCTACTGTGGGAAATCTGCCTAAAATTAGCTGTGAAGATATGGAGTGGGACATGGTCTGGAACCCTGTAATCTTACTGTGTGCTTCTTGAACAAGCTGTGTTAAAAGAAAACCTGACACAAAAAAGTAGAAGACCTGGTACAGCATCTTCAGGGTAACTGCATTGTGTGATCAAAATGAAGACATGGCCAATGCACTTTTCTTTGTCAGAAAATATTATAAAATGTTTAGTAAAGCTTTACTTCAGTAAAAGGGTTTTCCTCTAAGCAGTCAAAGTCAGAATCAGGGCCAGAAATGCACAAGATAACTTTCTTCAGAGAGAAGGAATAAAAACAGTGTCAAAACATGAGAAAAAGAAATGAATTTTAGATGTGAAAGTGTAAGAAAATCTTAACACTGTTGTGATTTGCCAATGCTCATAAATCTCCTGTCTACAAGAACTAGGACAGGGGTCATTTTCTGATGGAGATCCTAATCACAGTGAAAAAGAAGAGGTGTTTTTCTGTTTTATCCTGATTTGAGCTCATGTTTCTATGAGTTCACATTTTGCCATGTATTGGGGGGGGTGTGCGTGCGTGTGCACATATCTCACATTTTTAGCTTCTGTCTTTCTTAACCAAAGACAAATGAAGTCTCTTGCTGAATATTAAGTGTTAGGAAGAAAGTTATATTCAAGCCCATCGTTGCTTTTAAGATTTATTTGTGAAGATGAAACTTCTACTTTCTAATTGAGAATGTGAATCTGGTCTCCAAATCATACCTTAATTTGTAGTCTGGGAAATGTAAGTGGTATTTTTTTCTCTTAGTGTTGCCAGACTAACAGAATAATCATATAACTGGTTTTCGTCAAACCATATAATTAAATGACTAGGAAAACTAAAGATCATTCCATTCACTGAAGAGTTGTTACACTTTTACTGCCATGTAAGCAAAATTATAATAGAATGATAGAGCATCATATGCTGTGTACATTGTTATTTGTTAATAACAAATTTAAAATGATAAATACTTTTCCTTCTGTAAAATTCTTACTGAGTCTCTTGAGAATTCAGTAGCACTGTAAATGTAGTCTGCAGTTCTTTACAATTATAGTTTAAATAGACCAAGTCTAAAGGGAATCTGCCTATTTGATTTCCAAATTTGCATCACTTAAAATCCAATCAGACCAACTGTTAAGATTTTTATTAGATATGAAATACACGAATGGGTTCAAGGCCATGCTATGTATAGCAAATACATACCTTGTTTTACAGCATGGATTATCTAACTTGTTACTTAGCATGTGGCTCGACCTTCAGCCCACAAAGACTGCTTAGTGACTTCATGAATTGTTACTATATTAAATCCTTCGATTTTCAGTAACTGGTGTTTTATAGACCAGCAGATTGCATTTGATTTTGTGAATTTGCTGTAACATATTGAGTTTAAGGGATTTATGCAGGAATGTAAACCAAAAATAATACAGCAGGCGCTTGGAATTTTAGAACACAAGGGCATTAGGCTTGCAGATGGCCGATATGGATAATGACATTGAATAATTTGGTGTGGAAGGTAATCCGGTTTTGACAGAATACATTAACATTTAGCCGATGCATACAGGTGTTTGGGTAGTGATCTGCGTGCTGTGATCTAAGGCAGACCAGAGTGACTGTGTGAAGTGCAGCATTGTCAGCTCACTGACTATGCTTAAAGAAGGACGATCTGTTCAAAACATGCTAAAAGAGATTCAGAAGACCCTCAGTACTGCATTCGTTGAAGTAATTTCTCCCTGTGTGGTGTCCTTCTTTAATTTTGATCATGGGAGAAAAAGAGGAATGTTTATTTAATGCTTTGATTATAATTGTATGTTCATTGCAGGGTGCATCTAAGAAAACAAGGAGGAAGAAAACACAGCAATTACCATAGGAGATTTCTCTCCTGTTCGTGTCTATTATGTCAAAACATGGCCTCTACCTTTTCCATCCAAATTCATGATGAGACACTCCACTCTTTTTGCCATGGCAACATCTTTAAAATGTAGTAGACACAATATTAATCTCGGTAGTTGAGAATTAGAGTGAAACTATCAGACTGATCACACCTGCAACTAGTGTTCAGATCAGCTGGCAGGAGCCCTCTGGATTGCATTTGCTTGGCTGTGTATCCATTCCAGTAACGAGTTGTGTCATATGTTTGCAGTTGTGTCTCCCTGACACACACACGCAAACACACACGGAGTCACAGACCGTGTTAGTTTGTTTTATTTCAGCCTGAAGACAGTTTAACATCACTATTATTTTTGTTAACTGGCATGTCTGGAAGAGAGTAGCCGGTTCTCCCCAACTCTTCAAGGAAATACATTTCTCTCAAATCCGTATTAATAAAGGTGACAAATACATATACTTTAAGGAGTATTCATGATGACATTGCATAATGAGTATGTGACTTGAATTATGTACCTCATCTTTATCAAATTTAAGCCTGATATTTTTTTTAGGCAAATCCTGAATAATTCTTGCCTTGTCAGGAAAGAACCTGCCAGTTTAAATATTTGGGAAGTTAAGGAGCAACCCAGTTCCACTGTCCACGTGTAAATGGAAGCCTTTTCGGTGCCCAGCTACAGTGCTTGGGCCATGCATCATCATTTCCAATCCACGAAGGTGTCCCTGGCTGCACAGCGTGATCAGCAGCAGAGCTGAGCTAATCCAAATTTCCAGCTTTCGGCAGAAGCGAGGCACAAGGAGCTTGCCGGAGGAGACGTTAAGGTTTGATTTCAGATGGAGCCTTGCGTAGGCTGGATCATTTTCATGACCACTCAAGCACTGCTTGAGTCCCTGGCTGATTGTCATTATTGACCCCAAATAAGAATCTGATGAGAGAGGGAGGGAGCTTTCAGCAACGCATAGTATAGGGATTAAATTGAGTTAAACTTGCTGTTTTCTGCACCTTTTCTCTTGCCTATTCAAAAAGGCAATAGCTATCAGATTTTCTGAAAGACACTAACACTAGTTAGAGCCAAATGTGGAGAATTTCTGTCGAACAGTTGAAGTTTTTCAATATCGTAGGAAATTGAAAACTAGAGGATATAAGAGGAAGAAACCTTAATACAGTTAGAACTCACTATTTTTATAAAATAAACCATAAGTATTATGAATGCCAAGAATAGCCTAACCATCATATTGATTTTATAATGTTGTTCCTGACTCTAGTATTGCAGTGCAGTGACATTTCATTACACCCATTGGAACTATAATAACTGAAGTGCAACACCAGCTGATGGAAATGAAATTAAATCTATCTTCAGTAATAAAGAAGTGACGTCCACGAAGAATAGAATACAAACCAGTTTTCTAGTTTTATAATGTTCAATTACAACAAGCTATAAATAAAAAGTAGATATTTGTTGTAGCAATACTTCTTGTATCTCAGCTAACAATCAGATAACCTAATTTCTCTTCAATTCTCAACAAAAAGTTCCCAAAATAAATGCATCTTCAAGCACACTATTGTGAAATTTGCATTCTACAAAATATTTAACAAAGTTTCTTAAATATATTCACCTTCGTGGTGACAGACACACCAAAAAAAGCCCCAACCCTTTGTTAGGAAAATATCAATCTGCCCCTGCTTTGATGCATACACAAATGCAGTATATCTGGAATTTTCAAGATCTTGCAGTACTAAACATTTAAGCAACATTAAGAATTACGTTGGATAGGAAATTCATCCTGTTTATTTCAGTCACTGAGTGATAGTAATTTTGTTTTAAATAAATAAATAAATAGACCTAAAAAGCCCTAAAAAGAAAGATAGAGTCTACATATTTGCAGTCTTAGGGTTGAAATGTTACTGCCTGCACATATATCAACATAGAGAGCAATTTGGCTCTTAAAGAATTCATAATTCATATGTTGTCCTTGCATATATTATCTTGACTTTTTCCAGGTTCTATTTTAGTATTTGGAAGTGTCTTTAATACCCTGTTACTATATGAACAGATAGTAGAATCATGTTTTCAGATCCCCATGCACATTTTGGCTTGCATAAGAGGCCCAATGATGAGAATGGGAGGATAACTTGAAAAGCGGATTGAAGCTAAAAAGATGGGGAAATATAAAGAAAAATAACAGATACATTTTAATTGGAGAGAAAAGTTAATTAACATTAGTGAGGGCTGGAAATTTGGCACAAGAAAATTTTTGTGCAAAACATGAAGAATTTACATTACTTGGGGAGTTGGTTAGCCATGAGGCCTTTTAAGTGGAATGTCATTTTTTCACTGTCTTGAGGACATTATTTTTTTAGACAATGAACTCAAACAAACAAAAAAACCCTCCAAACAACGGAACAACCAAGCAAATAAAAGAACCCCACCTGTGTTTAGTTTACAGCCTTCTTCCTAAACCAAAGAGCTTGTGCTCTTGCCAGGGAGTGCGATTTCCCCGCTGTAACTGTGGCAAATACAGAAAATAGGGGGTTGTGAAAGAGGTATGAAAAGTTTTGAAAGCTCAAACTTAAGGCAGCAGTTTGACATTAACAAACATCCTGACATATATATATACACACACACACACACATATATATGTGTGTGTGTTTTATCTGATTCAGAGCCTGGACAGATAAGGAGTGGGCAGAGACAGAGGTACTAGATGAAGCCTCAGAAAACATTGGGCTTTAGTACCTGGTTTTTAGTATTTGCACAGGCTTTTATGACAGGCTCTTTGGTACAAGACTGAAATGAGCTCCTATGTTAATGTGAATTATACAATGCCCCAACGTTACCAATCCAAAATAAGTCTCCTAGTAATGGCAAGAAGATCCTTGACCTACGGATTTTTCTTGTTTTGTTTAGTTGTTTTCTGAAACAAAATAAAAATTACCGTCTTCATTTGGGTTCCTCATCACTCTTCTTTAAACATGACATTTACCCTTGGCTAACAGTCTGATCTTCCAGGTCACCAACATGGGGAAGAGAACCCCTTGGCTCCCTTATTGACCTTTTATCTGAATACTAGGTGAAATAAGTTTTTTATTTGATTCTGGACATCCAAATCATCACCTGAGATGCAAATTCTGCTTTAATTCTTTTGCTGGATACCAAAGGCCTTTGCAAAGGTATTTATTATGGCTCATCTGATTCATGGCGTTCTGCTAAGTGTTTCTTTTAACAGGATTTTGTGAATCCAAAGGAGGGGGAAACTCACATCCTTTGTGGGGTCGTCCTAGCCTAATGTAAAAAGAGTACTGCTGGACTACTAAAGGATTGCGCTTCATAACAAATGTATGGATGGTTATAGAACCCAATTCTTCAGTTCATGTTCTCAGCATTTTTTTGCGTAGCTTTCTGTGAACTGCAAACCTTTCCTGAGAGAGGGGCAAGATGGTAGATTTTTCATTTTGTGATATGTTACCGCAAAAAAAATTATATACTCTATGCACGTTGTGCCAAATATAGCACACGATGCAAAAGGGCATTTTTAGCTAATTTAGTAAGTTCTGGGAAAACAAAGTACTAAATTTTGTCTTTTTTAGTTCCTCCAGTTCTCCTTTGTGGAAGGACCTAAACTCAGAGTTGCTAAACGACCTTTTGAAAGAGTTATTAAGAATTCAGAACAATTCTTACCATTTTCATCTCGATCTTGATGTCTGTATTACTCTTAGTAGAGTCATTTTCATTTCCCTGTCTCCTTTCCAAATTTCCTGACATATAACTGACAAGATCTACCTGGAACATAATGTGTGAAGACCCCAGCTGAAAGGGAGCAGAAGGAGGCTGACACTGGGATATGAAATGCAACCTTTGCCTGTCACTTTATGATATTATAGTGTGTCTGGCACCTGTGATCACATTTCTCTGAGGGGGATGGTAAAAAGCGTAGTTGAGAGAAGTTATAAACTGATCTGGTTTTTCTTTATAACATCTTAATTTTTTTTTATTTTCCTCATATCTGAAATTTTATGGTTTTGGGGGACCTATAAATATTTTCAATTTTCCTCTAGGTTCTGGAAATAATATTTCTTCCTATCCCAGTATATTTATTTACTTAAATAAGTAAAGGGGCAGAAGTAGGTCATGGCTATTGGGAAAACCTGTTTCCTTCCTGTCCTTTTTAAAGCTTAGAAAAATTTTCTATGAGTTCTTGTAAAATACTGTGCTGTGGATAGAGAGCATTGGGGGATGAGGGGGTGGAAATCAGTATCTGGTTTTCATCATTATTGTTATTGTACCAGGGTGACTAAAGGACATACGTGCGAGTTTACTTGCCCATAAACATTGCATGCTTTGTTGGCCTGGTAAAAGGGACTTTTGTAGCTAAAAGTGTCTTGGACTTCACTAATGAAATTGAAGAAGGAGAAGCGGGACAGTCTCCAGGGAAGTCTACATCTACGAGAAGGATCTTCCAATGGGTGGTTTCCTTACTGAGTTGCTAGCTAGCACCTGTAATTTCTAGCAGGGAACTCTAAGGAAATATGGTGAACTTCCCCAGCGCGAAGGGATTTAGCATTTAACAAGATTATCGTTTTTCCTCCAGGAGCGCGGTCAGGCATTGGAACAGGTCGCCTGGAAAGGTTGTTCAATCTCCTTCCATGGAGCTTTTCAAGACCAGACTGGACATAGCTCTGAGCAACCTGGTTTGGCCTCATAGCTGACCCTTCTTGGAGCAGGAGGTTGGACTAGGTGACCTCTAAAGTCCCTTCCAGACCAAATTATTTTATGATACTAGGATGGTTAAGAGAGTTTGGGCACGGCGACAGCCCATTTGACGTTCAGAGTTCTTGGACGTTTCCAGCTGACAGCAGTTTGTATTTCTGGCATTTTGCAGAGTGTGGTAGAACTGCTATACTCGTCAGCTGATGAAGCAGCACAAAAGCAGGGTATTAATTAAAAATGGATACTGATTTCTTATAGAAGGATGGTAGAAAGGTACGCTTAACTCCCAGTTGATTCCCCGTATGCTTCTGCCAATTTTTAAGCTAAAAGCAGGCATCAGGTACTTTTGTGACATTTGCTACTCTTTTGCTCATTAATGTAACGGAGAAGGGTCGTAGTGGTAGTATCTTGTTTTTTTCTCAAATTAGGAAAACTTAGAAAGGCCTTTACTACAGTAGCTGTAAGCAATGTCTTACAACTTTGTGAAGTAAATTCAGTATAGAAGAAATGTGCAGTGGTCTTTGTGTGAGCCCTGAATTCTACAAGCAAAGTATATTTCAGAATAATATACATATGATTAAAAAAAATCAACAAAAAACATCCCTTTAATGATTTTTACTTGAAAATAATGAATCACTTTACCAAATTGAATGGCTCTTTCTCTATGTTTTTTTTTTTTTCATTTTATGACTGTGTAGATTTTATCAAAGAGAGACTTAAGTTGCTTAAGTTAAACAGGAATTTACAAGCAGAACTAGATATGCTAGTTCTTGTCATTGTATTCTCTACTCCTCAAAAATTTATTTGAATCTTTTTGTAAGATACCAATAATTAAAATCTACTGTTGAGAAATTGGGAATGGATGCTTATGACATGTTATTCAAACTTTTATATGAATGGTTTTGCAAAAATAGTATATATTTGTTATGTTTAATATAAGTAGAATTTACATTAGGGGTTAATGGTCTTATGTTCAGATATACTTCCATTCTTTATCTACCTGGGAATTTCTTTTTCTAGTCTAAATCATTTAGAGAAAATAAGAATAAAAATTGTGGAAATATGCAATAATAAATGATTTTTTAAAATGTTTAATAGACTTTTAGAGGGGATTTTTGCCATTTTACCTGATAGTTACATTTATTCTGGCATTACTTTTCAGTATAATTTTGCTTTTGCATGTTATTGGACAAAATTATATGTGTAAATGAGTCCCAAGAACACTTGCAAACTTCACTATGTCAATTTGTAGTTACTTTAAAAACTTAGCACATTTATGTTCCTGCCAAGGATGTTGAACACTTCCCCCCCCCACCCCCCCCAAATATGTGATTACAGTTTGCAAATAAATTAGCTACATTTGAAGCTTGAAGGCTACACCCAAGAAAGTAACATGTTATTAACTTGTGCTGCCTATGTCATTATAACATAAGGAAACTTGCCAGAGAAGTTCTTTGCTAGTTATCATTTCCAATAGAGAGATTGATTTATGCATATTCTAGGGAAAATTATGTTCTGCAAAACCTATCTTCCATGAAGTAAAAGACTAACGAGGGCCATCTTTGGTTTAGAGCATAAATTGAGATTCTTTGTGAATGCTTCAGATTTCTCAGTGTGTCTGTATTTGTATAGCAAATCTGTTGAAGCAGTGATTTGCATTATTTTGTGTTTGGTCATGCTAATTTATAAGTCAAGGACTCACCTTAAAAATAAGTTTCCATGGCTTGTTTTTCACTAATGTTCTTTGAAGGCCGTGGCAGTACCTTCTGAGTTGTGTTTTCAGTTAACCTAATTAAAACACATTGGCTGTCACATAAACTCTGTTCAAACTATGAAAATGTGGTTTATGAGAATATAGGCTTTTCTTTACATACTGATCTTTTGTGTTGTAAGCCTTTAAAAAAGATTGAAAATATTTAAAAAAAAAAATAACAATCCCCAAAGTTAACATCATACGAAGAAAAACAAATAAAAGGAGTGTTGTGATCCAAAGCAAAAAATAATTCCAGTTTAAAATTAGTGGGCTTTTAAAGAGCTCTATCCAATAATATCCTATTTGTCTTTCCCAAGGTATTTTCTAAAGGACTCGGGTATTTGAAATAAAAGTGGACTTAGGTGTCATTGGAAAGAGTGTAATTTTGCTTAAGAAACCAGTTCACGTTTGATTATTTTAAAGATTTTACTGAAGCTAATTTAATGATAGTTTACTATGGAATCAGCATGTCATTAGACTGTCACCAGTTTTAAGTTCATAGAAAAGGCACAGTAATGTAACTTTAAATTTAATAAATTTAATAAACTTTAAATCATGTTTTTTCATGTTAAATCATGGTATTTACATACTTAACTTCTCTACTAACAATATGTATTTAATTAATAAAGGACATACTATAAGTAATTATCATTTAAATATTAATACTGTCGAGGTTCATTTAGGAACAGAAAAATCCTGAAACATTCTTTAGTTGTTGATCATGTGTTGGAGGTTATGAGAGGTCTGCATGTTCCGTGCGAGGATGAGAAGAATTAACACATTTTAAAATACATTCAAAGATGTATAATGGAAATAATATGGTTGTGCCTGCTTTTGTCCTGTGTAACAAGCCACACTGATAAGATTTCACTGGAGCCATGATGTTGAATAGAACATTTGATTTTCAAATAATGGTCAGGAATAAGAACTTTCTAATTCTGTTTTCATTCCAAAAGGCTTTTTTTTTTTTTCTTTTTTGCCAGTCCAGGCTCTAAGCGGAGCCTCCTATGCTTCACTATTCCTTTCATTTTTCTTTTTTGTCAGGGTAATGATGTGACTGATGATTAGTAATGTAATTTCGTTGCTCCTTTCTGCCTCCTCACCACTTGAACATGTGGCCAGGAGGGGGAAAAGTTAGTGACATCCTTTGCTCAGAGAGGATCTGAATCCCAGCCTCTCTACTTATAGTTCAGTGAGCTAACCAGGCACCTGGCAGTACCTTTCGCTTTTATATTGAAACTAGTTTAATTCATTAGAAAGTTTGTGTGTGTGTTTGGAGCAGGGGATCATTTCCAGTACAACGTGCTTGTGTGTTTACATCTCTTGTTCTCATATTTTCTTTTTTCTGTATGTGTCGGGTTCTTAATTTTTATTTTAAAAAAAGGAAAAAAAGAAACAATAGTGTTTTTACAGACTTTTAAATGCTCAGAATAATAAAATTAATATTATGTTCTAGCTTCTGGAAGAATCTTTTAAATCCATATTCACTGTGGTAAGAGAAATCACAAATTCTCTGTTCACTTCTTTTTTCCCTGGGCTTTGTGGAAAAACAAGATTTCCTGTATGGATCTCAACATGCTTATAATGCTTTTCACTCTACTTTAAGACAATTGTTGCCCAACCTTCTAAGGCAGGCTCGTCAGGTGAGTTTTTAAGGCATAACAATTATGTTATTCAGTGGGTAAATTGAAATGTGGGGAAGGTAGAGGAATTGTTCCTTTGTTCTCTGCCTTCACCAAGGTGAAGGAAATGACATTCAGCAGTATGTGACTGATCTGTTGCTCGCAGTCTTGTCTTTATACTACACGAGTTTGGAACAATCTGCCCGTCCATTATAAATGTAGTGGGGTATTAAGACTCTGCGTGTCTTTAATGAGCCACAAAGTGAATTTGTTTATGTGTAACTAATTTCTCTCTTAAAAATTATAGATCAGTGCAGAGATTAAAATAAATACAAGCATTGAAGATTTTTTTTCCTTCAGCGTATAGCATGGAAATGTAATCACCCTGGAAGAGATCTGGGTTCTCAGAAATGAGGTCACCTTGGCAACAAAATCTTCTATTATTTTCTGAAAGAAGCTAATCAGTGATTTGGCAGAGCAAGAGAACGATAAAAGGGATCTCTGAGCCATTTCCTCTCTTTTTGGTCCTCTTCTGCTGTACAAGATGATGGTAAGGTGCTTGTGTCAGAAGCTGGAGGAGGCTTCTGCCTTTCCTCGTTACGTTCAGACTCTCAGCGCCAAAGGGAATTAGTGAATCCCCAAGAGGGATAGGATGTATTCAGCTTTTTCTACTGATCTGTAACAGCTTGGGGTTTAGTCAATGACTAAAAACAATGATGTGTTCAAAATTACGTAAAACCTTTCCATATATTCCACGTGCTTGCTTGTTCCGTTGTGTTGGTCCTGGAGGATTAGGGAAACCCACGAGGTCCCCGTCTTCGGTGGGATTCTGGGAAATGAATGACTACAGGTAGTGGGTATGGGAGGACTTCTGAGTCCTGGGGATAGCTAGCTGGGCTATCAAATTGTAGGATGGAGTCATCTACAGTATCCAAGTTTACTTTTATTTAAAGGTTACTTTTAACTTTACTGCCAGAAACCTGCTTTTTTTCCCTAAAGGCTTAAAGCATTTTGATTGAGTCTTCTAGTAATAATGTACCTTTTGGACCTGACTCCTGTGATGTACCTCCTGAATCATTTAGAGGGGCAACTTCTAGAGATTAAAATGTAATTGAATCTTCTCCCAGCTTAGGTGGGCAGGGAAGCTTTCTATTCTTGCTTTATTTATTTGCTTTTGCCTTTTTCTGACACCCTTTTCCTAGCATCGCTTTTGCATCGCTCTAGTAATTAGTTCTCTGCCACTGCAGTTGCCAATGCCTTTTTTATTTTCTTACTGTGGTGTGCTTTGTTTGTTTGTTTGTTTGGGAGGATAAGAGAGGGAGGATTTGAAATATTTAAGCCAACTGAAATCTTCTTTACGTGGCATATTTGGATGAAATGTAATCATGTGAGTTACACTAGGTATCACGCTGGATGATCTAATGGTCCTCTTTGGCTTTGCTTTCTATTGATCCATGGATCAATAGCAAAACAGTATGTATTTACTTGTCTGAGTATTAGCCTGTATCCTCACCCAGAAAACAATTTCTGGTATTGTCAATAGGGCTTATCGTTCGCAATGAACTCTGTAATGCCGTGGTGGAAATTATACAGGAATAACAGGCACAGTCTTGCCATGCACTTTGCCTTAGAAAAGAAACATTTCAGTCAAATCAGGTAAAGGAGTTACTGTATGAAAATTTGCCATAGAACCTCTGGAATAAAATTCAGTACCAGAAGAGGAAATTTAGAGTACAGAACTATTGACAGTGTTAGACCTATTTTGTTGGACTCTCGGTGAATGTGTCTGTGATTGGAAAAGGCAATTAGAGCCTCTGGAAATGACCTTATCTATTTCTATATAGACTGGGCATCATGTTAAGGTATTAGACACCAAAATCATTAGTTCTTGGAGCAACTAGTTAAGAAAACAGCAAGAAGAGAGAGAAACATTCTTAGGGACCAGACCTGGTTCAAGATGTTGCTACCAAATACATTTTGGTTGCCAAAATGTATTCAAAGGGATGAAAAGCACACACGCACCCCCCCCAGTTTAACCAAAATTAAAAAAAAAAAACAAACCCAAAACCAACAAAACAACCATAATCAGTTGTTAGTTACAAGAAAAGCCAGTTAGGTAACATGTTTACAAGCAGCATGGAGAACTTTTAAATATAATGACAGACATGAAGCTAGGTGCAAGTCAGAAAACTCCCAAGAAAAAGTCTTAGTGAACACATGCCTGCCTGATTGCATAGCAGAGAAAAGGTGTCCCATAAATAAAAGGACATTCTTTAAAAAGTTGAAGGCAGATGCCAGTGAGGAAAATAGATAACTGAAAGGTAAATTGAATGTAAAACCACATAAGATATAGATCAAAGTAATATTTGAGAACTGTGTTGCTGAGGGCCAGGTGATTTCAAATATACCAGAAGAAAGGAATTGGATGCAACTCAGCTGTAGTAAATTCGGTGTTGCAGAGATTCATCAGGTGGTTAAAGAGAAGATTACCAAATATCCATTCTCAGTCCCAAACTCTACTTTAGCTGTTATCACTCAGGCCAAGGTAGCAGAGAGGAAGAGGAGAAGACCTGGAGTCATTGTGGTTACTTCTGTGAAAATGTCAGCCTCATGGCCTCAGAAGACAAATGGAGTACTAGGAAATCCTGGTGAAGGACGAGACAACAATGTGGTAAACGCCTTGTTGCCACTGCATAAATTCATTGTACACCGGTATTTTGGATAATGAATGTGGTTCTATTTATATAATAAGAAGAACAGAGGAGGTTCAAGGAAGATTGACAATGATGATTAGAAATGCGGAGATGCTTCATGAAAAAGAAATTATTCTTCATCTTGCCTAAGGGATGATTGAAGGGAGACATTGTAGGAAATCTGATAAAACCAAGAATGGTATGGCAAAAGTAAATCGGGAATCATTGTTCACTCTGTGGTACCATAAAGAAGTAGGGGAAAGTTTAAGAAATCAGATCTAAAGCAAACAAGAAATAAGTAATTTCTTTTGTATGTGGTATTTGTAGAATTCTTTGCCTTTAGATGTTTTGAATGCAGAAGTTTAAATGATTTCAAGGAAGAATGATATAAATCCAAGGACAGTAGAACATTTGGTGCTGTGTAATCCTGATGGTCCTCTATAATCACCTGAAGATTTTCTAACTTTCAGATTGCACGAAGGCAGATTAAGGAGGAATTATACCATTTCCCTGATAGTTCTTACATTTCTTCCACTTTTGCATCCAATTGTTATTGGTAGTGATTGATACTGACGTTGTTGCATATATGGTATATGTTTATTATACCATATTCTAATGAAGCTGGTAAGAGGGTTACAACTATCCTCCTGGCATACCGTTAGATTGAAAAAAAGATTGAAAAAAATGTAGGGAAAATGACATTTGCATGAGTCCTGTTCCAGATAAGATCTCTGGTTTCTACTATAAAGATTATTTTTTTAATTAATATTTTTATTATATGACTCTGAAAAATGCCTGGTGTGTAACTTACCATCTTAACCTGCAAATTTTTTAGAATTGAGCTTGTAGTTGAAATCTTGACCTTATGCAATCATTAATAGAAAGCCTTTGGAGGTCACCAACATTGAATCTAACCGTGGAAAAGGCAAACGCACAATGTAATTTGGGTACTGTAGTATACTGATAAGAATTTCCCACTGCTAGCCAAAGATAAAAGAAATAAGTAATCAAACATTTGCATGTTCTCGTGAAAAGCAAATTAATTAAAAGTCCCATTTCTTTACACTGTTTTTGTGTCACTGTCACTAGCAGTACTTACTGAAAAATAAAGCTGACATTGTAGATTGAAAGAGCAACTCTAAGCATGAAGTGGGCATGTAATTCATTGCCCATTTTGCTAGTTATTCACAATTCCTTATTGGCTTAACCTTCTTCCATCTTCAAAACATTGTATACACATTTTTTTAGACTATCTTCTGAACTTTTTAGATTCCTTGTGTTAGGTTTAACTCGATAGTAGATTCTATAGCTGATAAGTCTTGTTTAGGAAACAACAGGAAGATTGTGAGGGGTTTCTTTGTCATTTACTATTGTCGAAACGATATATTTTATTTTATGCTGGTTTGCACATATTTTGCGGGGGGAACACTTTGCAAAAAATATTATAAACCCAAGTAAACACGGAAGCATAGCAAACCATATTTTAAAGCACAAGATGTAAAATGCTGGTTTCACTGTATTTATTTTTAAAAGTCTGATAGTTCATGTAAATTGTTTGTATTTAGTGACAACATCCACTGAATCCTGCAAATCAATAAACAACAGTGTCATGGCTTTAAATGCCAATAATCAGAGAGGCAGAGATCATTGTTATTAAGATACACACAAGTTAATGGTTCCATAGTTACTAAATAACAACAACAAAAAAATCACATCTGGTAAGCACTGCTTAAACAGCAAAGGAGTTGAGATTAGAGAGGATTTTGAAAAAAGAGAGAAAGACAGTGTGGCAGGTGAAAAGGAAGGGCAATTCAAAGCTTTATGGAGCAGTGGAGAAGGCATAAAACTGTTACTACAGAATCAGAACAACAGTTCAGCACTTCAGAGTTTTTTTTTTTTTTAATAAGAGGCACAAACTGAAACATGTTAATGAAGAACATCTGTGTTTTAATTTTATACCTTGAATTATAAATGCTTGTTGTATTCTTTACCTTTTAAATACATGGAAAGTTGGGCAAAATAGCTTCCTGCTAAACTGTTGAATTCAAGATTAAGGCAAAGTTGTTCTTACCGAGTTCAGCAGAAAAAACGACCTGGAAGCCAAGCTTGCAAATCCCTAAAATTGGCAACAAGGGAAGTTTGGTCTAATTTGCAAATGCTGCAGGTTTTGTCTTTAAGAAAATATGCTTTCTTGTGCTGTAAGAATTTGATTTTTTTTTGTTCAGAGAGTTTAGTGAATTTAGCTCAACTGTCCCAAATATTGTTTTACTCTTTTCTCATATTTCAATTCCTGCCTTATTGTTAAAAAAAAACCCACCCAAGCCTCAAAACCCCAACAACTGCAGCAACTGCATCTATCAGCTGACTAATGTCGTTCCTTACAACTGATCCACATTATATTTCACGGTGAGATAAAGTGCTATGACTATGCAAAATAAGCCTTCCGATTGTAACTCGTTTGACGTAATTGATAGGAAAGGTTGTCTAGACTACAACAGCCACACAGGTAGTTAGAGTTAACTGAGAATGTAAATCAAAACTGCTTTTATCAATGGGAATCTATCTCAGTGTTTGCAAAGGGGTGGAGCTCTGTCTTTTTGTGGGTGAGAAGCCTTAGATACACACATGTGGTTTTTTCCTATTTATTCTATTCAGCCAAGTATGATTTGGAGTATTTTGATATATATTTGACAGATTTATTTTCATCAATGATGTAGTTAATCGTCTTGAAATTATGAGTGTATTTTAAGCATATTCACTTGTCTGGATTTGAAAGTTAGTTTGTAACATACTGTTTTTTCCCATTTTATCTTAATCTTTATTTCTAATTTTCCTTCTCTTGCATTGTATTTAAGATCTTTTTTGTAGCTTTCTTTGGGTATTGCGAAGTAGAATAACCTGTCGTAATATTGAGAGTTAAGTACCTGACACTGCGCAATGGGACTGTTTTTATCCATTACTTCGGTCCTCTTGTTCTAACAAGAATTCTTCTCCTTAGATGAATTCACAAATCTGAAACCTGAATCTAACCCCTTAAGCGTCTTACCTTCAGCTGTACTCAAGCACTATTGATATTTAAGTTTGCCTCCTGTCCTCTGTTTCTTTCCATGGGCACTTCAGACGTGACACAAGAACTGCCCTGAACAAAAGCCTATTAAATACTCAAATGAATTAATATGGACAGGCAGGAGATTGGCAATCACTGACATAGGCCTTTGCTGTATCTGAGCCTAATAGTTCTCTCCATTTATTAAATCAGTTATTACACGTTACATTAAACGTTGGAGTCCATAACAAAGCACAAGCATGATATGAGATGTTATCTGTTCAGGGCAGGAAATTAATTATTTTATGCACACAGATAGCAAGTCTTCTTATTTTCACCCATCTTTTGGTTACAGGGCTGTAAAAACTTATCTCTTGACCCTTCTCCTTAAGCAGAAACAATACCATTAACTCATTAAGGTGGTAATTTTTGGCTATGTTCTTTCTTTAGAGTCATTCTGACCATTACAGATCTCTCGCTCATGAAAACTCTTGTCTTTTAAAGCCACACACAGTAGTGGGGGATGGAGAGGTTAAGGATCATTAAAGGGTGCTTTTAAGGTTAAAAGTTAGGTCATTTTTAACAGCACACCAGAAATCTTGACTTGGAAGAATATGTTATTCAAGCATAGAAAAAATTCTTTTTAAAATATGATTAGCCCTTATTTTGTAGTAAAATTGCCAGATGAACAAATTGCAAGTCAGCCTTAAAGAATTTGAATTTTAGTAAGTCACAACCATGTGATAGAACTTTATTATTAATATCCTGTGTAATTTATAATTTTCGTAATAATTTATAAGTAACTTAATACTAAGCATGCCAGAAAAATCTGTGAAATCATTGGTTTGATTTCTAGTTTTTGTTTTATTGTTTATAATACATATAAGCCTTTCTACAAGTTTAAGCCATAGTGGTCCTAACTAGTCTGTTTAATACTGGCCTTCACCAGCAGTGCAGTATCAGAGTTTCTGCAGGTTTTTACCTGCTATAGACGACGCCTAGCAAAAACAAAAGTCATAGCTATAGTATGAAAAAGTCATATTAATTTGAGCAAATTTCTTTTGTGATAGCCAAGATATGCGAAATCACAAAATGTAACATGGGGAAGGGAGTGGCAAGGAAGGTGACTACACTGGATGAAACGTGTCACCTAATCTGAATAGCAGGAGCTAGTTTGTTGAAAGAAAATGTGCATTCGTTAAGCATTTTGTAATACAGGTATTCTATTTGTGACATAAATTTACAACATTGTTTGCTTTTTAATGATGTATTATATTTGGGAATGCGATAGAGGATCCAAGGTGGGACAGTTTTTAGTTTCGTATAGATGGGATCTGTTTATTCCTGATTTTATTACAGGACATTGGTGTCAGTGCTTGTATGTGTAGATTAGCAACAGTTCAGATCACTTTAGCTCAAAATATAGGTAATCCTACTGAAGGTATGAAAATAATATACCCTCAGTAGGGACAATGTCACAAAAACCTGCATAGGTCCCACTAATCTGTATTGGAAAACAGATTTTTGGAGAATGCTGATTTTAGAAGTAGTACTTGTAAAAATCCTAATTAACAGACTTTGCTTATCTGATACTGTCTCTTACTTTCAATGATTCAAGGCACTCTTTTTTTTTTTTTTTTCCTTTTTCTTTTGTTTTGGTTTCATTTTGTTTGGTGGGGTTTTTTTAATGATTTTCAATGGCTAATGCTAAATGAAGCACTTAAAACTTGCAAAAATTTTGAACACCTAATTTTTCTAGTATGTTAGTGGGTGAATCTACTTTCTCTTTCTTCTATAAAAAGTAAATATACATGTAGAGGGCACAGGAATGGGACAATGAATATACAGTCTTATTTGGTGTATCTGTTTTTTTGTTGTTGTTGTTTTATAAGGTGTGATAGTTTGGCGTCATTGAATTCCTCTGTAAAATTTCCACTGTCAGATTTCCACATGACTACCCCAGAAATTCTTCAGTCTCAGTCAGTATTTGGGCTTTAGTTTCTTGTTGGTGTTATAGGGGATCTACATAAATCAATATGAAGAGAATGTTTTATTCACATATTCAGTTTGGAGTAATGTATTTAATGAGAATGTAAAAATATTTCATAGAGGGGAGAATGGGAACCTTTCTGATATTTGTAAAAGCCAGCAAGCAGGATAAACAGGTACCACCCTGATACAGAATATACCTCACAAAAAAGGAAAGGGGGGAAAAAAAAAAAAAAAAGGAATTTGCCTTCAGTTGAGCCATCTACAGGTATTAAATATAGATAATTAAGGTGATCGCCAAAAAAACCAGTAAAAGACACTCTTCAGGTTCCTGGAGGATTTGATGTGGGGAGAGAAAATACAGATCTCTTTCAGTCAATATCAAACTTTCATGGTACTCAGTGAGGCAAAGATTTCACCTTTTGTAACTGGTTTACATATAACTACACACAGCCATTTCATCATGATGAATCTGCAGTTTATTGCACCCTATGTAGCAGTAGTGCATACATTGCAGTGATAAAGTGGATTTATTATAAGTAATTAAAGTAAATGCTTCTATGATCTTCATTGGTAGACCTTTGACATCTTTTATTACAGTTGAATATTTTCTTCAATTTTACATCATGCTGAAGGCTGTCTTATAAATAACTTGAATTCCATCTTTATGACAGTGAGTATATGAAAATAAACTGGAAGTAAAAGAGTAAAAGGTTGCTTTTGCAAGTAAATCTAAAATTTCGATGATTTTTACCAGACTTTCTTAAGATTATAAAGTAATTTTCCTTCACATAGGAATAATTATCTCTTGAAGGTGAAAAGCAAAACAAGCCCATCTCTACTTAATTTAAAAAAAAAAAAAAAAAGGAAACTACTTATAAGCATTTCCATTAAATACGAGCTACTCTGATTCACTTTTTCAAGACTGCAATAATGGATCAAATTACGCATTGCAGAGTGTTAGAAAAAAACTGAAATAATATTTTATGATATTTGTATGTTTGACCTGTTGACATTCTCCAGTGAAAAATTAGTCCATCTCTGAAAAAAATACTGATAGCTTCAAGACTTAATTTTAAGTATTGTTATTCAGACAAAATTGCTTTAATAGCATACAAGTGTTCAGCTTGCTTTTTTTTTTTTCCCCACAGCATTATCTTGCACAATTTGCTTATTGAAAATTGGCCAAGACCCAGTATGAGATTACTTTACATCTCTTGCTATCTGTGTTGCCAAACTTCAGGACCTAATAATTTTCTATAAACAAAGATGCAAACTCTGTCTCACTGAATCCCTAAGTGAAAATTACTTGAAGGATCTACTGGAGTTGGTGTTGGAAATTTTTCCTGGCTACCATCTGATATTCAGACTAATACAATGAAAGAACAGTAAACATCTCCTGAATGCCTTACCATTCTTGTTTAATAATAGGCAATATTTGTTTTCTAGGTATGGAAAAAT
The DNA here is from genome assembly GCF_947461875.1 of Haliaeetus albicilla. Taxonomy (NCBI): domain Eukaryota; kingdom Metazoa; phylum Chordata; class Aves; order Accipitriformes; family Accipitridae; genus Haliaeetus; species Haliaeetus albicilla. The sequence goes on along the minus strand of NC_091483.1, from coordinate 81,064,163 downwards.
AAACATTTTAGGGACCCTCTTCTTAAGAGATAGTAGTGTCCAGTTAAAAACAGACGGACAGACATATGTCCACGGTAAGCCCATGCTGATCTATGAAGTTATGGGAGGGATATTCATGAAATGAACAGAACAAAACAAAAGGATCCAGAATGTTCATTGACTTCTTGCAAACTTAAACAAAAGAAAACAAAATAAAAAAAACCAAAACCAAAAACACCCAAACATAAAAAAAAAAACAAGGAAAAAAACACAAAACAAACAAACTTTAACCAAATTTGTTATATTTTTATTTCATTCCATAGTGTAATGCATACAGAAGAAAGGAGTGCTGTCAACCTATACATGTTGGAATCAAAGTGAAATATTTTTTCTAAAGTGTATGTAGAAATAGAAGACAAAATTAGTAGATGCTAGATATTATTCTTCAATCACTGAGCTGTTTTAACAGCTGTCTGCAGAGGAAAATGTACAATTCACTAATGAATACTGTTTCCAGTTTGAAACATTTATCCATGCTTCACTCGTTGGAACGTAATTCTGCTTACTGTTTTCAGGTATGCAGTAATTAATGGGTAGTTACACCTATTTCTTTGTAAATGGATCCTGGATAAAGCCTCCAAGAACTTATTATGGTTTTGTTAATCTTTTCCAATGATATCAAAGAAATCATTTTTTTTTGTGAGGCACATTTAATGAGATACTAATGCATCTAGCAGATTAAAGAGGCAACAATTAGATCCTAGCTCTTGATTGTTAATAAGGAAACTGCATCTCTAAGGTAGACAATATATTGGGTCTGTAATAGTTAACTAATACCTTCAGTTAACACTAAATTCTTAATTAAATATGATTGTGCCTATAGTGGCAGAAAGAGCTCTTACCATGCTTTTCTCTGATTACATCACTTGCTACATTAAGTTCATTAGAAACATTAAGAAGTGCATAAAGGCCAAGTGAGATGAATCATTTTTAATGAATGATGAATATTACTGAGACCATTTATTGGGTAAGGAGGAATAATAGTTACAAAGAAAGTTTTTCTTCTTCCCATATGGTCTGCTAATTTATATACATTCCTGGTGGTTTTTTTTTTTTTAATTAATTCTTTAAATGTCTTAGGAAAAAAGACAACTGGAGCTCAAAAGAATCTAATATTTTATTTCAATTTTCTTCAAAATTTTGACAGTGCAAGGATTAACACCTGTGTGAGCACTTCAGTGACAGAAATGTCATGAGAGAACAAAAGATTGCTTCTAAATATACTTAATATCAGCCTACTCTGAATGAAATATCTTTAGGGAAAACTTAGGGAAGAGGGAGAACACAGGGCTTTCCAACAAGGTCAGAGGCAAGCTTTGGAAACCAAGGATTCTTCAGAAAATTCAGTGCTAGTAGCTTCTTTTCATGTTTAGGGAAGAAATACACCATGAATGCCGAAGCAGATCTCAAGAGTGTCATCACAACAGCATAAAGATGGAGGGGGTATCTACTGTAACTCCGTTTTCAACAATTTTAGACTCTATATGTTATAATCAACATTCTCAGTTCCAAAGAACTCATTGTGGACCTCAGTGTATCTCACATCAACTCAGAAAACCCCCAAACCATCAAAGTTGGCTTTGTAGGATCAGTTTGATTCATCTATCGCAGGATCGGTGAGGTTGGAAGGTGCCTTTGGAGAGCGTCCAGTCCAACCCCTCTGCTCAGAGCACAACCAACTAGTCCAGATTTCCCAGGTCCATGGCTAGTAGAGTTTTGAATATCTCCAATATCTCCCAAATTGTTTCCTCGTAAATACACTGTTGTACAGTCCTACTGCCACTTATGTACAAATATATTAATTCTTTGTGGGACTAGGTTAACACTGCTGGGTTATATATACCCTTTTATTCCTGTTCTGCTTGACTCTCTCTTTCACACAGTTGTTCTGTCCTGCCTTTTTACTTCATCATCATTTCAGTGCCCTACTTTTGCAATCATTTTCCTGCATATTGACAGTAATTTCAGTTGATACTAAAGTTGAATCTCTCTCCTTAGGCAAAATCAGGTAAGAAATGAGAGCATGCTAAGTAAAAGGAATAAATCATGTTTGCAGAAGCTATGCTGGCTGTAAGACTGCAGGAGCTTTGACATTTACTATTCCTGAGCCTGATATTCAGCTATTACTGAAATAGATTTTTGTAACAGTATTATTTAATAATATTTTATGAAGTAGTTTGCTTGTTGTTTCTCGGTAACACAGCCATACCTATATCTGAGGGAGGAGATTGCAGTTTTAAAAACTTAAGAGAAAAACCAGGAACTTAATTAATAGTTTCTGAAACTATTTCTCTTGCCTTGTATAATGTTTTGACTCCTCTCTCTAACCAGACTTTTACCCGCATAAGTAGGTTTAGGGAGGCCTATAACTTTAGTTGGGAAGCATTTCAAGACAGGGCATCGGGCTTTTTGTACAAAAAATTTGCCTTGTACATCTTCAGTACTGTCAAACCATTAACATTGTAATTTTGTATAAATTTAGGCAGTGTGAACATTGAAGCATTTTGTTAAACTTTCAGTTGAATTGGTAAGTAATCTTAGTAGCCTTTTTTTTTTTTTTTTTTTAAGATTACTACCCTTTTTAGTCCTGTTATGTGAAAATGCTGCTAAAATTCCAGCATTGTTAAAACCATTTAAATTAAATCAATGACTGCCCCTTAAATATGCAGCTATAAGCTTTTCTGGTAATGGAAGTCTCACATTGATTTCCTAGTTAGGATTTTGTTGTGCACAAAGTTCATATTGCTTGATAACAGAATGCTTGATATTTCCTCTAGTAACTCTGCTTGGGAATTTCTCCTCAGCATTAGCATTTGTTTTTAGGCAAACTTACATAAAGAATTTCAAGTCCCAGTAGATCGAAAATAATTGAGGAAATTTAGCTGATGTACTTCCATTTCTGCACTTCATTGAGGAAAAGCTTGTCCCTTAACAAGTTTATGGTGTTTCAATATTTGAATGTTTATGTACAGCTTGCATGACTCAAGACTGGGAAATCCGGGAAGATACATCTGCATATTTAAGAAGAAAGATTTTGAGTGACTTGATACTTATATTTTCATTTCAAAGTAATGGAGTGGAGAATGCGTAAATAAATTCCATCCAGAATTATTCTGTTTTTATAATGATTGTATTGGGCTGTGTTACTCACTTTTCTTTATATGCTTCATTACATAAATAGTTTTGCTGATTGTTACAGGATTACATGCAGAATAAAATACTTCAGGAATTTAACATAGGTGTTAGACAATGAGATATGCGGACTTCTGCAGGGATTTCCATATTTTTGCGCTATCATCTTCTGTGTTTGGGGAACGAGCCAGGCAGAAGTCCTTTCTGAGAGGACTTCTGAGGGCAAACAACTGAAAGTACTTGAGATGGTCAAGGTAAGAATCTCAAAGAAGCAGTAAAACGCACAATTGAAATTAAGGGAAAAAAAGACAAATAAGAAACAGTCTTTGAGTTTTTTCTGGTGACGTAGCATTGCCCCATTAGCAATGAAACAATTTTAGTTCTTTAAGACTCTTTCTCTAATCTTATCTGATTTTAAAGTCAAAACACCTCCAACAGATATATACTATTGATTTGTGCATTCAGATACTCTAATTATCTTCATGTGCAGAGCATTTTGACTATTTCATGCTCAAAGTATTACAAGTTTTGATCTTGATCACTAGGTGTATCTAGTAATCGAATGTTCTTTGTTTTCAGGTTGAGAGAAGTTTAAAAAAATGCTTAACAAATATATCTATCTTTTCTTCTCATAAAAAACCCAGAGCCTTTTATTAGAGACTGGTTTGTAGTCACAGAACTACATTCTTTGTCTCCTCTCTTTGGCTGTCAGCTTTCTGTCCCCTTGACGGTTGCAATGCCAAAGTTATTCCAGGCAAATACATCAAATGGCTTGTCAAATCATGCTGATTCCCTTTCTAATCTCAGTGCAAGCTTTCACCTCATCAGAGGTCCAGGAAGGTTATGAAATGAAATTCAGCAGTTGAAGGAAACTTCTTGCATATATAGAAAAGAATCTTTGGTTCAGAGCCTGGTTTTATTCTATACATGCTGCAGGATTTACCCATTATCCCAAGGGGGAAAGATGGAATCAAAATATTAAGTGGTACCAAATAATAAGACATAATTTTTTTTCTACTTTCATTTTAATGCAATTGCTTCCTAAGAGTAAAATATAAAAGCTCTCTTTAAAAACATATAAATCACACTCCATTCCTTCTCTAGTCTTTTTGATATTTTGAAGAAAAACGAGTCCAGAGGCATTTAATTCTCAGGCCTTTACTAAATCATTTTGTTTTCTGACATAAATTCAGGCTAGGGAAAGTATTGACCTGCTAATTATAAAATCTGATACTTTCTTCATTTTTCTGATCCTTTACTTTTCTCATTATTTTGTATTCGGTTTAAATGAGTACTGCCACCTAATTACAAATAAAAGGATATTACTTTAATTACCTTCCACTATAGGTGTGAAAATAAGCAAGCAGTTATCATAGCCATTACACCAAATGGTACAACGTTAAATTTCTGACCCTACTACTAGCCGACAGAGCTGTTCAATTGCAATAGCATCTTACTGTAGTTGAGTAGTTCTAATTATTGCCTTCTGTAAATGCTGTATTTTGAACTTTGTGCCCTGGACTGTCTTGTTCACAACTAAGAAATAACAAGTGCCTTCATCAAAATGCAGTGAATTGTCTGACATTTTGAAATAACTGCTAGAACCAGCTACGCGGATAGAAAATAATTGCCATTCAGATATATCATTTGGGGGATTTTCCTTCTTGCTTCACCGGTCTCCTGTGCAATGAAGTTTAGTAAAGTTCCTAAACCATAAGCAGGAACAAACATTTGGGAGGATATAAATTCTGTTTAATTAGGTCCTTCTTGCAGGTAGTGTCTCGCTGAAATTTTCTTCACCTGGATCCAGATGGAGAAGTTTGCTTTAAAAAAGCAATTGTGGTTCTCTTTATTTGAGAAAGGTCAGTTATCAAAAAATACCAAACTGCGTGTGTTAGGTCCCCCATCTTCCAGTGAGAGACTGGGGAAGGGGGAGAAATGTGAGGTGTCTTACCTGCCTTGGATAGAGTCAACCTGGAGCTCTTCTGAGGGCAGGTGCCCAGACAGGAATGACAGCCTTCTGGATAAATTCTGCCTGTGCTTTTCGAAGTGAAGAGGAGGGTTTCGTATTGTATTTAGGTCTGTTTGATTTAAATGTGGAGGAAGGAAAAGGGCAGAAAGTGTAATATTTCATCTCATCCAAAACCATGCCGTTGTTCCCTTCAAAATACATCTTTTAGAAGCTAAAATGGAACGCTTTATAGCCTAGCAGTCAGGCAAATGGGTTCTCTGGACTGCAAGAGAAAAAGGAAAATGGTCCTTCAAATGTTGAGAGTTAGGAAAAGGAAGTTGCTGGAGAGGAGAAGGGCATAGCCATAGCATCAAGGAAGCTGAAAAAAAGTTATGTTTTTCCATCTTCAGCGGGACAGGATGGGCAGTGTATCTGCTGTGGTTGCTTGCGTGGGAAATGAGATCCACAGGGGCTTAAAGTGTCCAGAAAGTTCAAGGACCAACTAAGGAGAAGGATAAAAGACCAAAGCAGTTGGTTCATTGCTGACAATTCTATGTAGTAAAGATCCTGTGTGTATTCATCTTTAGTAAAGAGCCCAGAAACTGCACTGGATTTAGAGAAAGACCTCTGTATTGGTTAATTAGAGTACGTTGAGCTGTTACAATTGCACCTTCTACTGTTAACATCTTTAAACCTATGAAGAATTTCTAGTATGTGCAAAACTTGTTTTTCACTTCATTCTGAACTGAGAAACTGACTTTTTTTCCCTGTTCAATGAGAAATGGTAGGTTTTTTCTGTGTCTGCTCATTGTAAGAATAGTATAGGCGTATTGTTTCTTTAGTCTCCATTATACCTCCTCTGCTTTAATGTAGGCTTCACCTGTATTTTAATATAATCAGAGATTTGTTTAGTGCTTCTATAAGTAAGAAATATACTAGCAATCCCCAGTGATTCAGAAGTTTCTTGCTCAATTGCCCATATACGTTATTTTGACTTAATCTCACTGATATTTATGAATATGTACAATATGTACACATTCTAAAAATGGAATCATAGACATTCTAGCAACTTTGTTCTATTACCTGTCTCTGAAATACTCTTTATAATACTGGGAAAGTTTTATGCATGGCATAAAAATTTGGAAAGGCAGTAAATAATATTATCCTTATTCTGCAAATGTTTTCACCACATTACCTTGCAGGCTTGCCTCCCATATTAGTTTCTTAGTATACATAACCTAACTTCTTATTTAAGGGGCAAAGAATATCTTTGCTCGATGAAGTTTCCATTGAAAAGAACATTATTCTAACTGTTAACTCAGCACGTACAGAAGGAAAATGATTATGCTTGTGCTGGATAGTCATGAGTACATCATTAACTGCATTAATTTTTAATATTATTATTCCACTCTTTATGATTGGAGTCTTTCTAATTTTTTGTGTTCACTACATAGTCAGTGAGAGACCTTATAACAATTGAAGTAGGTTTCATGGTTCAATTTTGGTTAAGTCAAAGGAGGAAATGGCAACTTTTTCCCAAATGTTTCTTTTTAAGTATTTGCCAGAGATTGCATTGCATCCCTGTACTAATGTGCCACTGAAATGATATATTCCAGAAAGCAATCTGCTCTTGACTGGTTAATGACATAGACTTTATCTCTGGTCTATATTTTTCTCTACATTAGTATTCAGGCTACAGTTTGACATAGCAGCAGGGGAGGCAATAAGGGGGGAAAGGAATGAGAGGCCCGTCCATTGGTAGCAACAGTCACTAGTAGCAAAGCCAGAAGTAGTGAAGACGAGTAAAGGTTGGGTCTGTTCCCGCACTGTGGATCGAGAGAGAATGGAAGAGAGACAAGATTTTCATTATCTATATGCCAAGGCTGGCCGGGCAGGTGAAGGACCTGCAGGGGGGTTAAGCCAGAGCATCGTCTGCTGTGGCCTGCAAAGACTTAGAGCTGAAAATAATAAAACTCTTAAAATGTAATACTGCAATAATTGATGCAAGATAGATAGATATTTCTCCCCTTTTGCAGCTTGTCTAGTATATCAGAAAGAAAAATGTAATATGAGTCTTTAATTGGATCCAGTCTTTGTTTCCTTATTCCGCGTGGGCTGTATAGCTTGTAGAATCTAATGGAACTTTCCCCAAGAATGCTTCAAATCATCTTTGTTTATGCAGTAAGGGCAAGCAAGAGACAGGCCAGAATGTGTATCTAGCTTTTAACTGCCTATGCATCGTCCCAAGGAATATAGCTGTGGGTCATTGCTATGATTTTTTTTTTTTTTTTCCTAGATGAACTTTCTTCCTCTGGAAGCATAGTAGAAAGGTGATTATGAAGTTGCTCTGAGGTTTTATGCCCTCCACAGATTCCTCTTGCAAAAGTGAAAACCTTTGAAAACAAACTGTGCTAGTTGCTTCTAAGACCATAGCCTAGCTCACTACCCGTTTTTTTTTTTTTTTTTTTTTGCAAAACCAAATAAAAAATATGGCATTATGTGGCGCACTTGCATCTTGTTATGATTGAGTAACAAAATCAGAATCAGATGCTACGTTTCATTTTGATGAAAAAGCAAAGCAAGTAAGCTTTATTTTTAATGCCATAGTGGTTATACAAATAAATGCTGAGATTAATGTAGAAATCACTTGAGAATATAATTTAAAGAATCTTGGGTAATCTCCTAGTCCATCCATGTTTTCTCCAGGCCATCAATTATGAGTAGACTATTTCTGACAAAGGAAGCAGTGAATTTTCTAGTCTGTAAAAAGATGCATGAGGAGTTGTGAGTTTAAACTCAGAGGGGGATAGAAGCCAACAGCTTAACTTTAGTACATAAGAATACACTCTGAACATGTTTATTTTCATTTTCTCTTGACCCAGTGAGGTTTCAAGATAATCTTATGCAGAAATAGGGTTTAATCTCAGTGTCCAAGAAAGAGTTTGGAACATCAAAAGGTGATAAAGAAAATGTAGGTACATTAATAGAAGGATTTATTTTATAACCCAATATGGCCTTCCTATTTCTTTTGTCTAAGATTGTTTCCACATTTATGTTCTATCTGTTTGACTTTGAAAGAGAATTAGCAAGGAAATCTATATTTAAGATTTTAGAATCTCTGTACATTTTAATAAGGCTTAAATATAACATTCTGCTAAACACTGTCGGGAAAAGGCCAACTGAAATCACTAATTGCCAGCCACTTTTTTTAGAATGGCAGAATTATTTTTGCCTGTAATAATCCTCAGCAGTTTGCTTTGCTATTGTTGGAACATGTTTGACTACCAGTTGTTAAATAAGCTTGTGTCATTTAAGAGTGGGAGGGTAGTGAGGCACTGGAAGAGGTTGCCCAGAGAGGTTGTGGCTGCCCCATCCCTGGCAGTGTTCAAGGCCAGGTTGGATGGGGCTTGGAGCAACCTGGTCTAGTGGAAGGTGTCCCTGCCTGTGGCAGGAGGGGTTGGAACTAGGTGATCTTTAAGGTCCCTTCTAACCCAAACCATTCTATGATTCTATGAAGAACATTTGAAAAAAGAATTGGAGTGTATTTATTTTGAATAGGCAAATTAAGCTATCACAAATACTATTAAGAATAATTTCTAATAGCCAACCTCCACATGGTTTTTGAAATTAGCAGTTTAAACCTCCCTGTGTGTCATTTTCCTTTATAAATTTCTTTTGAAATGACATGGGTTTCTCTAAATGTTCGTTTTCCCTGCTTTTCTTTGTATTTAGTTTAGTGTTACATATTCCCAGCTCTGTTTTTTTTTTTTTTTTCTTTTTAACCTCAATTAACTGTAAGACTACGAGAATGTACAGTTCTGGACACTGTATTTGCAAATGCCCTAATATTAAAGACATTTTGATTGCAAGAGGTTATTTCCCTGTCTGAAAAATCATATGGGAAATCATTAGACTTTTATAATACCCTAAGAACATGATGGACCAAATTGATACTTTCCACTCTCAGAGACTTTCCTCTTACCTGTTTGTCAGCCTTTCTGGGTTAAAATAATCCAACGTGATTATCTTCCCTGGTGGACACATCCATCCTCATCGCCGATACCACCATGATGGCATTATAAGGTGTCAGGCAGGAATTATATCACTTCAAGCTGCCTGTACTCAGCTGCTGCATGTCTAGCACTAAGCATACTGTTCTTGCTGTTAATAGGTATTTGGCCTTTTCTCACTCCTAGCTGTTTGCTTCTTTTCTCACAGGGGTATGAGTTTCTTTGGCCTCCAGCTTATTTGAGAAATGATCCTAGCAGCTACATCAAGCTGCTGGAGTCCGTATTCCCAGCCCTAAAAGACATGTGTGCTATTTGTCTCTTTGGAAGTTGGTACAATGATGTGTTGGCAAGTGAGGAATAGTATTGCATTGTGTTGGAAAATAGTGTTTTAAAATTAATGTTTAAATAAATGAGCAGAGAAGTGATGGACCTGCATAAGTGAAAGACTGAGTGCCAAGGGAATAGAGAGAAATGAATATCAAAAACTCTGGAGTAATGAGAAAGATGAGGGAAAGCGCTTGAGATTGTTCTGACTCCAGAACAATTACTTGTTCCAGTTATTTACATTTATAAAGCTTCAGGTCTGTCAGTGCAAGAAGACCTATATGCTGTCTTGTCCAGTAAAGAGAGACCAACCAGCAGAGACCAGCTCCATGCATGTGTGAACATATTTCTATCATTATTTCATTAATATTTTCTCTCTGTCCGTTATGGCTGCCCGTTTATGATGATCTAGTTGTGTTACATCAGATCAAAACGGGTAACACTCAAAATGGAGATCTAGACAAGCAAACACTTAAACTTTACTTGCCAGAGTAATTAGTTACAGGGAAGATGCTGATTAAGTGCACAGCAGTTTAGGTGACAGCATTGCAAAAGCGGCAAAGAAAGCAATCAAAAACTAGTGGCCAGTTAAGAGATTCATCGTGCAAATAAGGGATGGGATCTGGAGAAAGGACTGTCAGAGCAGAATGACGCACAAATCAATACGAAAATAAGGAGTGGATCAGCATAATGCAGACTCTTGGGTGCAAAAAGGAAATTTTTGAAACTAAGCTGAATTATACTTAGACAAGTTAATAAACAGCAGGGACAATATGTGTGCGCGTTAGAAAGAAATACTCATCTTCTGAAGTGGTATGCTTGCCTTGCAATTAAATTCTGCTTTATTTTTGGAAAGAACTGCTTCTGGAACAAAACAGTTTTGTTAGTGGAAATTTATTCTGTCACAGGTTTCTAGAGGGAAAGAGTTTACAGGCTTCAATCCAAACTCCTTAATGTGACTTGTAACTGTGAAGATTTCCAAGTAAGAGTGGTAGAACTGTGTGGTTCCATCTACAGAAAACTCACATCAGAGGGCAAAGAGGCCTGGAAGGTTTCAAAACTAAGCTCCATAAATTGCAATAACCTTTGCAAACAGTCAAAGTGAAGAAATAAAACACCAAACCTAAAAAGAAACACAGATGTGCTTTACTGGTTAAGAAATGTATATGATATCATATATCACATTTTGAAATATAATTCAGTATATCATTATATTTTTTCCATATAAAAGTAGCTATTGTCACTTGGCTGCATATTTACTGGGGAAAATGAAATTAGTCACAAAAAAGTCTATAAAGATGGATTGCTCAAATGATAAGAACTCTATTATGAGCATAAATAGGTGGTTAGGTATGCAATAACAAGCCAGTATGCCTATTTTTCTGGAGACAAATCAAGTAATATATCATATTAGCTTTTAAACTTCTTGGTAGACGCATTCCAGATTTCTTATTAATAAGAAATCTTCATGTCAATAGGTTAATTGTGTAAGCAGTTGTAGACATGGTATAGAAATCAGTCCCTCGTCCACTTCTCTAACATTTATCGTTTTCATATAAAGGGCTGCTTTAAACATGTAATCAGAATTTTAATATTGGGAAACCTGGTTTTCTGTGGTTATTTGTATAAACTCCCTGTGGATCAAAATATGGTTTAAGGGTTAATCAGTGTTCTCCATTGTATTGGAAGACCCAAATATATACAAGAATGATGTTAGTTTTGTGGGAATCTTGAAAACTTAAAAAGTCACACCCAAACCTATTTGGTCAACATCATTTGCAAGAGCAAAACACTGGAGCATGTCACATTGATTAAGGTGGTGATGGATCTTTTATGGACTAGAGGTGGAGAGGACAAAAATAGCCCCAAAGATATTTGAACCTTTCAAGTTAAGTATTCTGCATAGGCAGGAAATAACCAATTTTCCTTATAATTTCAATCCCACCTGAATTTTTGAAAGATGCTTTATATTCCGTTTACATACAATAACTATGTGATTAAATTAACAATGCTTAAGGGAAAGATTTCATCTAAATCGTGGAACTGGAATTTCTAGGGTTTACAGCCTTGTATATATTGTACAGCCTTGTACAGATATTTGGTACTTGAACTCCCTGAGAAATATTAATATCTTTTTCCTCTGAAAATAGATCAGTTCTCTAAATATCAGTGTACCAGCATTTTCCAGGGCTTGAATACTGAAGCAAGAAATGCAAAGAGAAGCCTTGCAGCATATTCCTCTGTCTAAAAAAGGGACTAAAGGACTTTAAAGTGGATATCTAGAAGAAAAGCTTGAGGGTGAGTTGAATTAGCTTTGGTCTAAACCATTTTTAAATAAAATAAAAAGGGACCAGTGTGGTGATTTGGATGTTTCTGTTCATTGTGACACTAAAAGCTGGATTATGTTCAGGTTAAGTAACCTCATATAAATTCTTAAAAAATTTTTGAAAATCCAGTTATGACTCTGAAATCTTTTCAAGTGAAACATAACCCTGAAACAAAATGTTGCAACCATGTTACAGTCAGTGTCTTAATTTGGGAATTTGTTAATCTCACTGTTCTCACAAAAAAAAAAAAAAAGTCAGCAAAAACCCCTCCTTATTCATTTGCTTTTACCTAGTTTGACAAATAGATTGGATGTCTCGCAGCTTCCATTATCAGAGGAAATATATTCACCCAAATGGAGGGGCTGTGGAGCAGGAGTAAAGAAAAGCTCAGATTTACTGAAGTCCCACAGTTGCAAGTGCAAAAGTATCATATTTTGGGGTCCCCAAATGGTATGTTCTCTTCTTAAATGTCATTGGCATACACACCTGTATGTATTTTTAAGAGTTGTATTGAACATGTATAGTGTGTCTTTGTTGGGAATGCGTGCTATTGATCTATGGGTGCTTCAGGAGAAGGTTTTTAAAAAATGGAATGAATTCTTTCTTCTTAAATTCTAAAGTATTTGTGCCATAAACAGTCTCAGTTACCTTTTTAGTGCATCTGCCAGGTTCTTGAGCTGTGGCGATTGCAGCCCAGCTGCAAAATTCCTTTTCAAACTAAGCAGCTATTAAAGGAGAACTCTGTGCTTTGAGAAGGGTTAAAAAAATGCAGATGTTGGATCGGCTCCTCCAAGTGGATTTCTTGATTTTTAACTTCAGATGCAAAACTCCATTTAATTCTTAACTGCTGATCTGCAACTCTTTGCCATAATAGAAAGACTTCATTGAAAAAAATGCAGAATGCACTTTGGAGGTTATCCTGAAGGTATACAAGCAGTTCTAACACTTAAGAGCTCTAGATAAATAGTTTAACTTTGGCTCTCCAGTGGATTATACTTTTTTACTTTCTCTCCATTTTTTTAACATGATATCTTTAGAACTGTGATTCTCAGTTTAAATGTTTACGAAGACGAGCTTACAAATAGCTGTTAGCTATTAAATCTTCGTGATTGCATAATGAGTTATTGTCCTGATTCTTGCATCATTCTCTGAGGGATACGTGATATTTTTTTTTTTTCTTCATCGTCTTTCAAAATTTTATGTAAAAAAGAAAGAAATACACAAAGGATATTTAATCTTTTCTTTTGCTGTCATTGCCATGGAAACATTAAAAGTATGAGGAACTGTAGGAAGAAGATGAAAAGGTAGAGACAAAGAAGGAGATACAGAACAGTAAAGAAAAAAACAAAGCATGCAGCAGTGCATTAAGTTGTAAGACAATCAATATTTAGATATCGTTTCGGTTCAGAAATTCTGTCATATTTGGAAAAGCTATACTTTTTAAACCTGAAATGCAGGTTAGTTTGATCAATTTGTATAAAAATAAGAGAAATCTTTCCATTCAGTAGAAATACTAAAAAAACCACTTCAATTCATGTCTTTTCTGATGTTTTCATAGTATTATAACTCTGATAATGGTAGAGGTTTACGGCTGAGTTGCACTACACTAGGATGAATGCTTCTGGGCTAGGATGTGCATTCTGTTTGCTATTCTATCTTTTTTACATGTCTTGGACCATTGCCCAAACCCTTTGGAAAAAAGACCTTCTTGATAAGTGTAGAGAGGTTGCTGAAGTCTGAATCCTTAAATGTAATTTGCTCTGAAGGACTTAGAGAGTGTATCATTGTTCTTTTCTCAGACGCGTGAATCTAATCTGATTTTATCTGGATGCACTTACTATAAATACCACAATTTCCCTTATAACCAGCCACTCCCTCTTCTTTTTCTCCATCCAACAGTCACTAATTAATCAGTCCTGTCTTTATATTTGTATATTATCAAGCTCCAGCAGGTGGCAGCCCTGCAGCATTGTTTGTGGATTTTGTAGGATGAATAAAACTTGCTGTGCATTGCAAATGGCTTCTTTTGCAAGACTCTTCACAATAATTCTGAAGTTCTCATCCCTTTCGTGCCTGTGATTTAGCACTTGGAGAGAATAATGTCCCCAAATCTCCATGCTATATATATTTTGTCCTATGATGATGTCTGCTATTATATTCCATAGTAAAATGTATATCAGTTCTTTTTTTGTTGTTGTTGCTGGAATCTGTTCTTCAATCCCATATTGTTGGTGAACTCTAAAACACATGCAGCAATTACATTGCATTAAACTGATAAAGCCATATTGCGTACAAGGACCCATTCTCTGTTTTATTTTTAATAAATGGATGTTACGTGACTTGCTGCCACCATTTTGTTTTGGGGAATTGATACCTAGTTTGCATAGTCCAGTGCTGTGTCAGAATGAAGTAGGATGTTGTGAGAAGTTAGGCTGGCATGAACATCTCTGTATCACCTCTCCAGTCCCTTCTTCATAATCTGATGCAGTAACAGGACTGCCACTGCATCTATTTTTCCTATTTATTTCATCTATTAAGCAAACCTTCACTTTATCAATTTTTAAAGATGTTCTGGGGTTTCATAGGCACAGGGCAGAACCTGGTAATGTAATTTCTCCTACCAAAGGAGAAACAATAAGTTTAGCGATAACCTATTTATTAGAACTGTGTTCTTAAGCATTTTAAAACCAGAAGTACATGGTCTGTGTGGCATTATTTTAATTTTCTACATACTGATCCTATAAATCTTATTTGGGTTCTGGGATGAGAACCTGCTCCTTTGAGAGAGCAAGGACATAAAACAGAAGAACCCAGCTTTCTGGATAAAGCACTGGTATGAATGTCATGAAGCTGTTCTTTTCTGGACCTACTCATACATATGTTATTGTCACAGCCCTTTAAATAGTGTTGGTGTTGCTAAGCAATATTCAAATCATTTAAAGATATTTTGAAAGCAGTGAATACCTGTTAACAGTCCTTTGGGCTATACTAGTTGTTTTACTACTGAACTGTATTAATGCATTTTTCTCTGGTTTTCCCTTTTTTGTTGATTTTTTTTTTTTTTTTTTTTTTTTTTACTCCAAGAATTTAACCTTTAAAAGTACAAAAACTGCAAAAATTGAAATGAGTGAGTTACAGGAAAGAACCAGTGGGGGAATTGGGGAGGAGGGTACACAAATGGGAATGCTCTGCTCATTAGTGCACGTTGCCTACTGTTCTGCTCCTTCAATTTAAGAAATTTAGAAAGTGGAGATAAGAATTGCCAGACAGTGTGTTGTTGCCTGGCAGCCTGTAGAAATCATATGATGCTACATGAGGCTGCCTGACCTAAGTGAAATAGATATTTTTGCCCCTTTCTTCTTCCTGTAATTCTTGAAAGAGCTGTTGGGATATTGCCTGGTTATATCGCTAAAAATTTCTTCAGTGAAGGAACACATATAGATACAAATATATTTTTAGAGGTGATGCAATTCATATTTTAGTTAAGGTAGTATATTTTTACATTCTTAGTTGGAAATGAAAGATGTTCTCATAAAGAGAGGCTTTATTGCAATTTGTGATGGTGTAATGTAGGCTGCTACTAATTCTGAATAATATAAGTAACCTATGGATATTTTAACTGTCTGTGTGTTGCAAAGGTTGTATTTCTCTTTAGAGCTAAGATTTGGTATTAGTATTTTTGCTGTTATTTCAAAGGCATTGTAGTCTTTTCCTTTAAATGAATTGAATCTTTGCAGTAAATCACAATCTTTAAATCCTTGGGGTTTTCTTCTTAATTTTTAAATCAAACTCACACTAATAGCAAAACAGAGAAATTCTTACTTCATTATGCTGCATATGAATCTCCTGCATGTCAATGCAGCTTGTTAAAGGAAGATTTAAAGACATATCTTGTTGGGTGTATATGAGTTCCTCTTTATATTAGCTACTTCTATTAAGGGGAGAAAAACAGCACTGAGTTTTAAATTTGTGGAACTCATTTATTAACTTAGTGAACCTGTATCTTTTTTTTTTTCTTCTAATTGGATCTTGAAGAAATCATTTCCTCAAGAGATGACAGTTTTAAAACCTGGTGTTTTACCAGTGTGTTGTAAAACGTCTATACTGGGTCGCCGTTACAAGTAATGATGATGACAGCAGAGTTTATTACAGAAGGAAGTAGGTAACAGCACCATAGTTCAGAGCTCTTTTATGGTAGGTGCCGTACATACTAATTGACATAGTGTTTGTAGGAGGTGATTAATGAGTTTTCTGAGACGCTCTGCAAATATTGGAACTCTTTAATGAATAGCATGTTAACGAACATTAGGGGAAATAGCTTGTGAGGAAAATATTTGAAAGTCTAAAATATATGTTAAATATACATCTTCTCAATGAAAATATATTTGGATTGTGCCTTGTTACATTTCGATGCCGTTTGCCTCAAAGAGCAGTTGCCTTTTGCTTTCTCCTACCAAAAGAGAAATAATATGGTGACTGATAAGCTATTATGTCCTTCATGAGTTTTCATATATTATCTGGCTTGTTCTTCTGTGTTTTAAAGTCAAAGCAGCTCAAGATAACAAGTCTGGATGGTGCTCATTTCTTTCCACTGCTGATCTCTGGTTCACTCTCTCTTCTCAGGTTGATTTTTTTCATGAGTTGCAAGCTTGTACTGCACCTGCTCGGTTGCAGATAGTCTTCTGGTTGCAGAGGCTTTAATTTATGTGATCCTTTATTAAACTGCACTTCCTCTTTCATTTTTCTCATGGTATTTGTAAAAAATTGTGACACTTCTGTTTTTAAATTTGCTGAGTACATGGTAAAATAATCTGGTCCTAAGCTTTTCATTAAACATATTTCACCAGGCAACATTTTGAGATCCAGTGTGTTGCCTGGAATTAAGTAATGCCAAATGATAAATTTAGAAATGCCAAATATCTGAATTGAAATGGTTGACCTTTTGGCACAAAATGATGACAATCCTGCCTTCAGGTAGTGTATTTAAATGCACATTCTTTCACAAGAAATTGAGCTCGTAAAATTATATGTTTGGCTATTATCTTTCATCATTGCTTTTGTAATTTTCTAACAAGCACACATCAGGTAACAACTTTAGCAGGAGTGGTAGGCAATCCTCCTTCTTGGAGGCAAGAATGAAAGTCCAGAATCAATATCTAATTTTTCCCAGCAAAATCCAAATCCAGCTTTGGAGCATGGATCAATAATGGGATTTTGTTTGGGTTTTTAGGGCTTTGAGGGGTGAATTTGTCTTGTTAAGAATGTTTACATGGGCAGTTCTAACCTCCGATCCACCTTCTAGTAAAGTTTGCCGGTGTCCAACTCATGAGTAATACGGAGGCTTATGTTTCCTCTGACGTTAACAAAACCAAAAAAGCTTACATATCAGCAGGGTTTGATCTTACTAACTAGTCCACTATAGCATTTCTTTATTTTCCTCTCCAAAACTTGCTGTTATATTTACTTTTGTTTAGACAAATTTTAATTGCTCAAAAAAAAAAGTTAGGAATTCAAATATCCTGTCTTAAAATTCTTCTGACTCTGATTTTGACACTTCTCTACTCAATTCAGGATTTCACAAGCCTTGGAAAATCTTTCATTTTTCTCAATTTCTCCTGTTACTATTGCACTATACTACTTACTAATGTAGACACAGCCAGCAATGGACAAAAATCACTGGAAAATCATCTCCCTCAAGAAAAACATGAACCTCATGTCTGGTGGAGAAACTAGAGATCTGGAAAAAGTACTGTGTGTTGAGTAGCCACATTTACATACCCAATCCCACACTTCTTTTTTATTTAAAAAGTAATTTAAAAAATCAAATGTGGATTGAGGTCAATCCAGGTCATGAATCAGGGCTGTTATAGAGAACTACAGCTGTCTTTGTAATTAGGTAACTACTTTAGAATCATAGAATGGTTTGGGCCGAACAGGATCGTAAAGATCACCTAGTCCCACCCCCCCTGCCATGGGCAGGGACACCTTCCACTAGACCAGGTTGCTCCAAGTCCCATCCAGCCTGGCCTTGAACACTGCCAGGGATGGGGCAGCTACAGCCTCTCTGGGCAACCTGGTCCAGTGCCTCACCACCCTCACAGTGAAGAATTTCTTCCTCACATCTAATCTAAATCTACCCTCTTGCAGTTTAAAGCCATTACCCCTTGTCCTATCACTACATGCCCTTATAGAAAGTCCCTCTCCGGCTTTCCTGTAGGACCCCTTTAGTTACTGGAAGGCTGCTGTAAGGTCTCCCTGGAGCCTTCTCTTCTCCAGGCTGAACAACCCCAACTTTCTCAGCCTGTCCTCATAGGAGAGGTGCTCCAGCCCTCTGATCATCTTCGTGGCCCTCCTCTGGACTTGCTGCAACAGATCTGTGTCCTTCTTATGCTGGGGGCCCCAGAGCTGAATGCAGTACTCCAGGTGGGGTCTCACGAGAGCAGAGTAGAGAGGAAGAATCACCTCCCTCGACCTGCTGGTCACCCTTCTTTTGATGCAGCCCAGGATTCGGTTGGCTTTCTGGGCTGCAAACACACATTGCTGGGTCATGTTGACCTTCTCGGCAACCAACACCCCCAGGTCTTTCTCTGCAGGGCTGCTCTCAATACATTTATTGCCCAGCTTGTGTCTGTGCTTGGGATTGCCCTGACCCACGTGCAGGACCTTGCACTTGACCTTGTTGAACTTCATGAGGTTTGCATGGGCCCACCTCTCAAGCCTGTCAGGGTCTCTCTGGATGGCATCCCTTCCCTCCATTTAATAACAAATAAGACAATTTCTTAAAGACAAGAGTTTGGCTGTGCTAAGAAGAGAAATAAATGCTGCTCCTGCCACCAGTAACCTTGCCATTTCTATATTCAGGAGCCAATATCCCAAGATTTGTCCCAATCTGTTTAAATTCAGTCCTGTTCTTGACCTGTGATTTTCCAAACTATGCAACTTCAGAGCATAATGCAGTTGGGGAAAGTATTTAAAAATTTTCGTCAATGAGTGAGTCCCTGTCAATGACTCAGTCCTTCATGTCAGTATTGTCAATGAATCCCATTCCTGTCTTTGAAATGCTAAAATTACCCAGCACTAGGTCCTCGGACGAGCTTGCTGATGTTATCCTATTCTGAATATTCTAGGGCTTATGTCACCCATAGATTTTGACTTGTCCTGCCAGACATGTCTATTATTTCATGGTAGCTGAGGGGGCAGTTACCTTCACAATATTGCCAGATATTCTGAGCGTATCACAGGTGGTGAGGCTTTTCCTTTTATAGCCTTGCAACAGTGCAAGAATCCTGACTCCTGACACTATTTTGGGATAAAAGAAGAGGATGTTTTCTTCTTCCGCAGAGCTCCTATCTGTTTCAGTCAAGAAGAAACATATTGCAGTACTTGTAACTATCAGTGACAAACTTTCTGTTTTCTGTATCTGCATCATGGATACTAATGAGCCATATAAGACTGCACATTTGTTACTAACTTTGAGGTGATTGATCATTTTCATCGTGTGCAGATAATTATTTCCCTAAATAGAATTCCTAATATCATGACAACTCGAACAGCCCCCTCAAACTGATTCACTCGTGTAACTACAGCAGCTTCATGTTGTATTGTGCTGCAAAGATTGTCTGATTAGTAAGAAATTATGATTTATTTAAATAATCAAACACAATGTGCTCCACAAGGAAACTTAATGCTCTCTTAGAAGTTCTTACTGTGAATTATCTTCTCAATAGCATAATAACATTAGTTTTTTTTCCCTCACCATTAGCACATAGAATTGAAGTTTATGAACAACCATTACTGCACTAATACAGAGTCAGAGAATAATTTTGGATGGAAGGAACCAATGGATGTTATGTGGTTCAAATCTGCTCAAAACAAAGCTACCTTCAATGTTAGATTAGGTTGCTCAGGGCCTTGTTCTCTCACACCATCTCCAAGGGTGGACGCTCCACAGTCTCTTTGGGCAACCTTAGTTCAGCAATATCTTCTCCTTATGGTCTAGACAAGTGGTGGGCAACTGGCTGACAGTCTGCACCCAGAGGGTGGTGGTAAATAGCTCATTTTCAAACTGGCAACCTGTCACAAGTGGGGTCTCCCAGGGATCAATGCTGGGCCCAACACTCTTTAATATCTTCATAAGTGATCTGGATGTTGGGATCACGCCTGCCCTGATGAAGTTTGCTGGTGATACCAAACTGAGTGGACACTTTGGAAGGGAGAGCCACCCTGCAGGAAGACCTGGATGGGCTGGAAGAGTGGGCTAACAAGAACCTTATGAAGTTCAGCAAGGACAAGTGTAAGGTCTTGCACCTGGGAAAACATAATCCAGGAGTGCAGCTCAGGCTGGGATCTACCCAGCTGGGGAGCAGCTCTGTGGAGAGGCACCTGGAGGTCCTGGTGGACAAAAAGCTCAGTATGAGTAAATGGTGTGCTGCTGCGGCAAAGCAAGCCAACGGGATGCTGGTTGTATCAATGAGGGAATCGCCAGCAGAGATAAAGAAGTCATTATTCCACTCAACGCTTGTCAGGCCACACCTGGAATACTGTGTTCTGTTTTGGTCCCCGCTATACAAAAAAGATGTGGGAAGGCTGGAAGCGGTCCAGAGAAGGGCCCCAAAGATGATCAAAGGACTGGGCAGCCTGCCATATGAGGAAAGGCTGAGAGAACTAGGTTTGTTCAGCCTTGAGAAAAGAAGGCTTAGGGGAGACCTTATCACCATGTTCCAGTATTTAAAAGATAGCTACAAAGAAGGCGGAGACTCCCTTTTTAAAGAAGTCACATGGAAAAGGTGAGGGGTAATGGGTACAAGTTAATCCTGGGGACATTTCAGTTGGACACAAGAGGAAAATTTTTCACAATGAGAACAGTCAGCCATTGGAATAATCTCCCCAGGGAAGTGGTGGATTTCCCAACATTGGACACTTTTAAAATTCGGGTAGACAGGGTGCTGGGACATGTTGTCTAGGCCATGCTTTTGCCGAGAAGGGTTAGACTAGATGATCCCTGAGGTCCCTTCCAACCTGGTATTCTGTGATTCTCTGAAAATATTTGTACCTAAACTGAAAGAGGCATTTTGCTATAAGGTTGAACTAAGTCATGTATAAATAGCAGACCCTGCTATTCCATGCTGTAGTTCAGGCTGGATTTGTGTACTGACTATCGGGTAGCAATAGTAAACTGATAATACATTTGATTGCCATAATTAAAAGCATTTGATTACATCAGCTTGGAACATTTTCTATAATATGATTAAAATCGCACTGGAACACATTCAGCAGTTTTACACTTCAATAATATACAATATGGAATGAAAACCTGGCAGCAGACTGATGAATTCAATGTTGCATGCAGGAATACAGAGTAAGCACAATTACAGTGTTTCAGAAGTAGTGGACAAGTAATGCATTTCAACAAATTTTGCTTTTGTCTTTGCTTAGTCTTCAAAATGAAGCTTCGGATTTTACAAGTGCAAATTGTAACTCATTCAAGGTTGTTTTAATAGTTAATTTTGAAGCTGTTCAAAGATCAGGATACATGCTTTATTATTTGTACGTACTTCACATTTTAAATTAAATGCTTAGCTGAGTTATTTTCTTCATTGAAACATCTTGTTTTGTTTGCTTCCTGCTTCTTTTTTTTTCCTCTGTTGTTTCCAGAACCTGATGTATTTTACTTATTTTAACTTCTTTTTTTCCTTTTAAATCTTCCATTTTTCATCTTTTCCACTGGGACACTTTCATTCTTTGGTTTCCCTCAATTTGCTTCTCCCCGGTATAGAAAGCATCCATACTGATATCACTAAAGGTACATTCTTTGAAAGTACTTTTTTTATAAGTTAAAGGACTAAGGGAGACTTTCCTCTCTTTAGTCACCTTGGTTCCTCTGCTTCCTTCAGTACTATTAGGTTGTCTATTTTCCTTCATTATCTCTAAGTTCCCCAGAAGTTGGAGAAAGAGTCAGTGGAAAAGAAAAAGATATGTTGAATTGAGAGGTTGTGGAAAGGGAATGAGGGTGTGGAAGATAAACCACGTTGTCAGCAAGCAAGCACTAGAATGGTGCAGAACTTCTATAATGGTAAAATAATATAATTTTTTTCTGTCCTACTGCCTTATTTGATTATCTCCATTTCCTAATACTGTAAAAGTTTTTGAAGCAGCTAAATTCTTATCTATAGACTGAGGGTTAACTTCTCTGTGTAGCATTACTAGTATAAATCAACTTCAACCTTACTTGAAGGGTAAGGTCTCAAAGTGCTATCTTGCCAATCTCAAGTCTAAAAAAATCATTGATAAGAGGATATCAAACTACAAGAATTTCTTTGTGCCTTTAGAGTCATGGCACCAAAAAGGTGATAGAACAGGCTTCCCTTGGCAAGAATTTTACCTTACCAAACTGATCACAAAATAAATCATAGAATATCTTGAGTTGAAAGGGATCCATCCAGACAGGCTTGGTGCCATGTTTCTCTAGGGCAAAGCAAAACTCTGGTTTCAGAGCTGAGAAAAATTTGGTGGAGAGCTGTGTAATAAAAGCAGATCTGTAGAAAAAGGAATGAGTGCACCTTTAGGATAAAGGAGTGCTGGTGCTGAGGACCTGATGCCCACATCGTCCCTGTTTCAGAAGGGTTTCTGATGACCTAGGTCTAGTCCGGACTCATGGCATGAACTGCCACCTGGAGTGGCCGGAGCTCCTGAATTCCACCATCTGGTTTAGTTTTATCTAGAACAAGTCCAGTCCATATATCTGAAGACCATGCCATGGCATGAGCCAAAGTGCAGTAAATCACCAGAGGAACAATCCTAAAACGCAGACGAGTCACTCTTAGTTCCCAAATTATTTCTCTGTGGAGTTTTAGCTATAAAGAGGCATATGGGTAGATGAATCCCCACCCCACCTCAGCTTTGGACTCGGGTATCACAACTCTATTCCTCTAGTTAAACATTTTACTCTTCGCTGTCATGTTATGACTAGTAGTTTCCACTTGATGCCCATGAATCAAATCACTGTTATATTCAAAAGAATTCACAAAAAATTTGGAATTCTAAGTGCCAGGTGTTTCTTATATGTTCAGGTAACACAATTACGTTTAAAAAAGCTGTCATTACAAAACTAAAATAAAAAATGAAAATGCTAAAAAAAGAAAAAGGTCAGTGTTATTGCTCATAATTTGTTTTACTGCATTTTGTATCGCTTTTCTGATAGGTGGTAATCTTCTCCAAAATTAAATGAAATACTCTACTTTGTTACAGGAGTGCGCATGCAGAAAAAAACACTTTCCTGGGATTGATGGATAATTATTTTTCCATATTAACTAGAGAATTAAATCATACTACAAAGTACTGAAATTTTACGATATTAAAAATTTACTTGTAGAGCTTTGCATTTTGATTATTGTATTATCTTGAAAAAAAGGTGTTTAGGTCATATACTAGTTTAATTCATTAAATGAATGTAGTTTTGTGAGAACTTTTACCAGCACCACCAGCAGATATTGTCTGTATCAATTCAAACATTCACACAGAAATTGCCATCTCACATATTATAATCAAGACCTCATGTGTCATTCCTGTTCACTGCAAAGTTTAATTAAACTGGTTCACTTATGACTATAAGCTACCCAACATTCAGTATATAAATAAAATGAAAATGAGTTGGGTTATAATTGGAGGGTAATAGAATTCTCTCACACAAACTGAAAAGCCATTATTACGAGTTATATTTGATACATCAGTATTTATTTATAGGCTGAAATGGTGGTGATGATTCAGTTTTTTTAAACATATTTTTATAATTTGGTTGGCATTATACTACTGCACAATCAGTGTAAAAGTGATAGAAGTCAGAATCACTGTGAACTTAATGTCAAAGTTGGTAAAATAGCATAGGCTCAAGATAGCTTTGAAAATAAGAGTTAGAGTGGAAAATGCTATTGGAATTTTTGGGCTTAGATTTAGTTTTCACCTTTAGTCATGGGAGAAATGTTCAAAAAGCCCACCTCACTCCCAAGAAAAGACTTTATTGTCGGTAACTTTGTATTGTGTGTCTGTGACCTTTACTGTTGAAACCTTGGATCCTACTTAGGAAGAACATGAGTTATATTTGCACACACCACCACGTGAGCCCGGAGTGTCCCACAGAGGTGAGCAAGCCTGTGCTTGAAGATTGGAAAATACTTAAGAGTGTATTCACATGTCAAATTAGGCAGAAAATATTTGCTCAGCAGCTAATTCCAACAGGTAAAACAAAAACCCAAACAAGATTTTTTTTCTTTTTTTTTTTTTTAAAGAGATAAACATACAAAGTACTGTTTTCATTTTTTATGCCAGCTATTAGAAGACCAAGGGCTAAATCTTTTTCTTTTATTTTTAAAAGGAAAAAAAAAAAACCAACAAAAAAACAAAAGGTAAATGGGATTTTGGAAAAAAAGGAAAAAATAAGGCCAGGACACAACTGTCACAGCGGGTCACACTGGCAGACCTTTAGCTCGCTGTCCTGGTGTTGATATTTGCCAGTAGCAGATGTTTAGCATAGAGTGCAAGGAGCAGGGAAAGTGTGGGGTGAGCTTTTCCCTGCTATATCCTCCAAGCTTCCACGTAGCTGTGATTTAGAAACTTCCTGAGCTGAAATTAGTATCTGAATCACTGTTTTAATAGCCATCAATGGACCTATAATTCACACATTTTTCTAAAGACTTATTGAACCCACTCATATGTTTGAGCTTCCCTGCAACAATGAGTTTCTGAAATTAATTAGCTATTGTATGAAATAGTAATTATTATTGTTCATTTTAAATGTCCTACCTGATTATCCTATTTTAATTCTCCTAATTTATTGATTAGTGGCCAAGTTACAAAATAATGGTTTCTCCCTTTCCCTCTTTTGCTGGCTTAATGACCATTTTCTTTATTTAGAACCTGAACTGCTGCATCTACTAGTCTCTTAAGAGATGCTAGGCCCTCAAATATGTATTTTGCTCTGTCATTTTTTTCTTAAAGAAAGAATACCTTGGTCTTACAATGTGTATGTGATTATCTTTTTAACCTATCCGTTTTCATATAATGTTTAGTAACTTGGTGTTATTTAATAAGTCAATTTAAAAAATGTGGAGGCAGTGCTCATATTCAACTGCATAATATCTTCGAAGAAAGATGTTGTGATAAGTCATGCAGTGCAACTTATTAACCTTAGGTGGACAGTTGGAGAATTGCTTTGCATCTTTACGGAACGGAAAAGAATGAGGTCAAATCCAAATCTAGACAGAGCTCGTTTTCAGCCAAGCGTTTCGGTAATTTTTTTTCTTAGAATTGGCTGTGCTGTTAGTAAGAAAATGGTACTAGACTGGAGTGGTGAGTATCTAGAGAGGGTATCTACTTGGGCGTTCACAGCCGCCAACGGCAGCACTGAAATACAACATGACAAGTTTATGCTGATGTTACACAGTTTATTATCTTCAAGTGACCTTTGGCTGACAGTTAGCTACAGCTGAATAATATTGACAAATCAGGGTAGATCAGTTTAATTTGTTTTTAATACAATTTGCTAATTACTCTTGAAATTAGATTTTCAGGAGGTTTCATTGTAATGTTGGAAAAGGATATCGAGGAAGGAATTGAAATCTTGCAGCAATAAGCACAATGCCTTAATTTTAGGCTATTTCTGTAAAACACTACTGCCATTTTAACAGCAAACAAGGGATCAAAATAAGAAGTGGATGCTTGGGAAAAAAAATGAGAAAGAGTAATAAACTTACAGCTAGCTGTTTAATGGGATGTGATGATGGGGAAAATAAGTTTGCAGACTTGACATGCGTTCTCTCCATTTTGCCTAGATTCATTTGCAGTGTTAGGCACATTCCTTAGATTTCCTTAATCCATGTGCACTTTTTAAAAGGAAAAAACTTTAATGTGGGCCATCAGATGTTAATTTGTAATGTATTAAGTTAATTTGCTTTTGCTAGCATTATAGAAATAATTACGGTAGTGTAAAATGAGTTGCTGGTCTTCCCAAATTACTTGAAGAATAATGAGATTAATCATGAGTAGGAGGGAGTCCAACAGAATTTTAATATGGAAGAGCAAAATGGGATTATGTGGAACATACCATCTTTTATCCCCCTTCTCTTAAATAAAGGAAATATGCCATTGTGTGAATGGATTTTCCTAGGATGTTATGTGGTTGCTGAGCAGATGAGGTCAAGGGATAACACCTCCCTGTGAGTGACTACGTGGTGTAGTGCCTTGAGTTCCAAGCATCGTGAAGATACAAGATCAGTGAAGAGAGTCCATAGGTGATAAACAATAGTATGCCACATGCCAGGTGCTTTCTGAACATGGGAAAGACTCAGGCTATGCCTTAAAAAGAATTATAAATTAAAGTCTTAACAAGATGATGGGATGTCCATCAGAGAAAGGCTGTCATGAGAAGAACATGCAGGAGTGAGAGGTAAAGAGGAAGGGTTGCAGGTACTTCTGGAGGCTTTCCATGTGCAAAACGCTTCTGCTGGCCCCCTCTGTGAGGTGGAAGAGTAAAGAGCTGAGGGTAAACGTGTCCTAGGCTTCAGTCTGTCCCTAAACCTCATGACTGGAATCTCCTTTCACCCATTGCCTTAAATAGGGTAGGGACCACTCATCGCAAGTTGTCACTGGTGTTTTAATTTGGGCAAAAGGGTATAGATGCACAGATTTGTCGTTCTTTGTGTGCGCTCAGAAGTCTTCAGGTTTTCTCTACTTACAGCAAATTAATGTGATGGAAAAGTACATGGTGATTTAATAATTTTGGAGACTTAATTTTATTTCAAATAACCAAACGGGCTAATTAGATTGCTGAATTTCACAGAAACATTTTGTCTAATCAAGGTCTTGGACAACAGGGGATTTGCAGAAAGGGGCAGATCTTTTCTTGTTAAATATTGTCAAACTATGAGATATCATGCCATATGGTATATTAAGAAAGACACTTGTCCAATCGCAGACATCATTTTGCCATTTTAAGTAATGCAAATAGAAATGTTGTGAAAATCTGGAAATTAATTAGAAAGGCAATAGGTAAAGCAAGGTAAGTGGGAAGTTTGACTTTCCAATTAGTTGAACTTTTCTCATTAACGAGTTAAGTTAAAACTTGAAAAAAAAGCTGTCATGGGCTGTTTGTTCTGTAACAGGATCTCTGTAGAACAGACAGCATCCTATCTTTTCCTTTAACTACTTTTTTAAAGCATTATCATTGTCTTCTGGTACAGTTTATTGATAGTCTGACAGCAGCATGCAGCATGGTGTGAAAGCCTGGAGAGTGACCCAATTCTATTTTGTACTTTGAGGCTGTGCTTTGAAAAAAACCAACCAAAACCAAAACAGCTTTGGACAAACAATTCTGCTTTTGTTATTATGGTTGTTATTATAGCAGATATAGTAGATATGACACAACATTCATGGACATATAATTTTTAATCGTAGTTACTTACATTATTGTGGCTTTGAATGGTTTATCAGCTTGTGTGGCGAGATGTTAAGTAGCTCAAGAAATACCGCAATAATTCTGAAGTTCTCGGTTAATGATCTGCTTTAAAATGAACTTTTGAAGCTATGAGAAAGAAGTTAGACCCATGCAAGAGATTAATGTTACCATAATAAGCAAACTCTGAAGCTTTCTTCTGGAGCTTTTCTCAATGCTTATCAAGACTAACACCTAGTTCAGGTTGTGTTATATCAAGTGGTGGCTTACTGAGATTTGCAGAGGTGTGTTGCAGGCTGTTATGTTTCCTTTAACAAGTAAGTTTTAGACTACTTTAAGGCAGCTTCAAAGATGAAATTGATAGTTCCTAAATTGTCAAAGGATGTCAGGGCTCTGGAAGCGTTATTTTTAATACAACTGTGCTGGTCTGTCTCTTGCCTGACGTTATTTATGGAGCATTCCCAAGGTGGTTTGCATTTTACAAGAATAAATTTCTTATGCTCTAGACACCTGCGTTCTCTGTGCCCACTTATAATGTCACAAAACTTTGTTTTTCTTCCACAAATGACGCTTGTTTGGATACTGGGCACCTCTGAATTTCCCCTTTTGGGAGAAATTTGACGTGTAGTCCTTTTAGGTGGTTTTGAGCGTCTTCTGCAGGTCCTTCTTCCTATTCCACCTTGGGGAAACTAGGAAGCGTGTGCATGCACAGCCCACAAAATGAGGAAGGAGGCAGAGGCAGTGGTGGTACGGAGAGCTCTCAGACAGATGTACAGACTCACCCAAATATGGTGAATCTGACTACCGTAACAGTGGGGTGTATTGCTAGTGGTAGGACTTTGCAGGGGATGCAACAAGAGCTTATGGAAAAGCTGACATTCCTGAAGTTACCTCTGTGCGATAGATTATGTTGGAACCACAGAAGTAATTTTTAGGATGCACAAATGGGTTCTCGTGTGCATGCAGCTTGGATGCCACTGTGGATGCAGCTCTCAGAAGCAGTACAACCATCACCAGCTATGACGTGTTTTGCATCTAAACTGCAGAGTCTAAAAAATGACATACTGACATTTCTTTTTTTTTTTTTTTACATTACTCCTAAAAATGAGCAGTAAGTAAACCAGTTACTTTGAATCACTGATCTTTAATATATGAATTATTAGAAGATGTACATAAAAAAAGTAGTTACAAGTAGGTATTAGATATTAGCTACTAGGTCAGTTAGGGACTGAAAGTGCAGGACTGTATGTTCTTCTTTGTTCATGAGAACTGTTGACAACAGAAGAGCAGAAGTTCTGTGTGATTCTTTTCCCCATAGAATCATTTCCCAGAAATATTGGCAAATTTGTTCTGAAAAGATACTGAATATTCTAGAACCGGAGCAGGAGTGATGTGTATGGTATCTGGGGCTCTGTGCATCGCCGAACAGACGGTCACATGAACGCTGTGGTTTGTGCTTTGATGTAATTCATTTCCTTCCTTCCCTTCTTCTGTACTACAAACAGCCCATCTGTTAAAGTGAGTGGATTGTAGACGGCATTTTAACTTTTGGTATGTGAAGTTTTTTTGATGTTTTCTGTAGAAATATGAGGCTCTCATAAATCTGCAATGTACTGATTCTCTGCAGTGAAGGGATTGTTGTTTTTTTTCTACATGCGAGGGTTGAAAAAGTATAGATCAATATAAATAATGATAAAGAGAATGAACAGTAGCGATTGGCTTATTTCTGATTTTCCCCTTTGTGGGAAAATATTGCAAAACCCATGACAAGAGCTATCATAAACCATCTGCTATTGCCAGGTGATCTTGATCTTTTTCACTTTGATTTCTTTTTGATGAGCATGGCAGACAAACTGGATTTTTCTTGTTAGCTGAGTGTCTGCATTATGGTCTCACCTTAGATAGCCGATACTTTCATTACAGAGTTACCATTACAAATTAGAATGAAAACATCTTATTACTCTTTATAAATGATGATACTTGTTGCACAATTATACTATCAAATTTGACCATAATAATTAAAAATGTTAGTAATACAAGTGATTTTTTTTTTACAAGTTTTACAAGGTTTTTGTTTTACAAGGTTTATGGGTTTTGGATTTACAGTACGAGACTGCTGGTTCACAAGCAAAGTTTATACTAAGACTTTGGTGTAAAGTAGGGAGACCCTTCAGCAGGAGTAACTATCAACATATATAAGATACTTGAGGCTGAATAAGTGATGGCTTTTGCATGGTTCATCCAATTTGCGGTAGTGTGGTTACACATTGGCTTGGTCCCATTGAGGATCTTGGTTCTTTAGATATCTATGAATTCAGCTTCCACGAAAGCGCTGAGGATGGAGGTTGGACACGTTTGTAGGCTTGAACACTGCTTCATACTCAAAATCCTTTCTTTATACTACTGAAGTAAGATAAAATTTTGTAAAGCCCTAATGGAAATATAAATTCTAAATATTTGTGTTTCTTCTGATTTCTCACAAATCTCTTTGTTTTTCAATCAAAAATGAAAATATCCCTCAAAGAAACAGTTTGTTGTAGGCTCCTGGTCATGGTCAGTTCGCCATCCCCAAGGTGATAAATTAGCAGCAGGATGAATATTTCTATCCCTTTATTTTTACACACTATTATAATGGAATATCTGATACTAAGTTAATCTTTTTCATGGCTATTTTCTTTAATAAGCTTTTAATAGTGTATTTCTGAGGAGTTTATTATTTTCAGATAAGACTATATTATTTTTGGTTTTGTTGACTTCCTCTAAAAACTGCTACTTCAGAGACGGAGGTTTTAAAATGTGGTTATTTCACACTGGTGGTTATAGCCATCATAGATTTGTTACAACGATGTGCCACTGTTCTTAATTGTACTTTTCTACTGTATATTTTCAAGTTTCTTGGTACTGTGTTTTGTGAAGATAATAGTTAAATTTATAGCGTTAACATTTCACCACAGACAATATTGTTAAGTCTTCCTTTAACACGGCCATGTTTATTCATTTTTGCTGGTTGTTCTTTCCATCCTTACTCTTGTCATTACAGTGATAGTCAGAACATCATTGTTATAAATTAAGCCAGACTGTAAAGTACTTGGAGTGGTTACTGTAGGATAGTATGTTCCTTAAAGCATTTTTTGTATTCTTTAATTATGAAAGAGAATTTAGATTATGACCCTTGGAAAGCACAAGAAAATGCAGAGTGAAAATCTGATTTTGTATTTTGAATTTAATCAGAGGAATTCAGTCCTGACCATCAGTACCCTGGATGATTTCTACTGACTGCGAGATTGCCAAGTCTTTTAAGAAGGTCACAGTCCTGAAGTTAGCGTGGGACAAAAACCCGCAACCTATTTACAATATTTTAAAGATGGTTCTCTTTCCAGTGTCAGTAAAAGTCTGAATTGTCAGGCTTCCTAGCATGGTGAGTTTTTCCTAGCCAGCTCTACATCATGCCATCTTGTAGAGCTCTTTGACTATTGGAATATCAACCTACATGATAGATTAACAACCTTTTTTTTTTTTTTTTTAGTTTAAAGTGGATTCCTCCTACAGTAAGAATTTAAATGTATTAAACTTTCTTCCTTTTTCCTCCGTTTTTGTTTTTTTTTTTTTCTTACTAGAAATCTCTTTTACTGCTTTTATTTGGCTGTTGACAATTCTCTGCAAGATTGGTTTAGCAGGCTAGCAGTCCATTATAATTATGGTGGGGAATTAAACCTCTGGAAATAACAGTACTGAATGGTATATGAAATAGGTAAACATGGAATCTACAAAATATTGAAGAATGCCTCACAAATGATGATGAATTAAAAAGAAAATCCAGATCAGAATAATTCAGAAAATTTTGAATGTGTGAAAACAGTGACAGCAGGTTGGATTATTATTATTGTTGTTATTATTAATATTATTATTATTGCTGATCATAATTATAGGGACTGCTACATATGCCTTTAAAAGAATACAAGGGTGGTTTTTTTGTATTTTTACACATATTGATATATGTACATTGAAAATTACCCCAACTGTTAAAACCGTTTTGGCATTGTTTATATATTGTCATCTCTTTGGCTGTAGATGACAACCCAAAAGCAACGCAGCTTATTACTGTTCTCTTCCTTTTTGTCTCTGGAGTTGTTTTAGGACCCTTGTAGTTCATTGTCATTGAGTTTACGCATTTGCAGTAAGGAACATAATTACAGCCCTAAATGCTGGTTTTCATTACCTAGTGTAGAAATTTTTAAGTTACAAGTTTGCAAGCTCTTGATAGCAAGACTCTAGTAATTCAGTCCAGAAAGCTCATCCTGTTTTCCTGCACAATAATACAAGGGAAACAAAGCAAAGTGAAGAGAATACATTTATAGAGGCTTTAAGAAAAAAATGTCTAGGTGTAACCATAAATTTTCTAAATTCTGTTTTGTGTTAAACCAAACTGTGATTTAGAAATATACAATTGCTACAATTAGCTATCTAAAACTGATACATTTGAGAAGTTGGCTTTGTAAAATGTAAAGAAGATGTAGTTAACTAAAAAATAAATAGGATAAATCAGAAACCTACATAATGCAGGTGTGTATAGTGTGGCATATTTTACATGAATATTGCTGCTTTAAAAACAGAGTATGGAAGCAATAAAAGCAGTATATTACTATTCTAGAACTTAGCAGTATCAGAGGCTTAAGAATTAGGCTCCTATTAAAACCATATTCCTAATTATATAACCCACAACAAACAGACTTCAACTTACTTTTTATTTAGCAATTTGGTTTTGGTATTTGCAGCAGAGATGTTTCCTGTTGCATTTTATTCCGTCAGTTAGTAAGAATTGGGGAATAAATCTATCAGTTTGTAGCATCTCATAAACTAATGGCTATTAAAGTTTGATTTCATGGAATTCAAAATGCTGAAAAATTATATAAGTATTTTCTTTTTTTTTTTCCTCCCCTTTGCAAAGTTTTCATTGCTGTATCTTGATATAAGATACATAGAAAAACTTTAAGAATTCAAGTAAATAATATATATTCTTTTGGTTTACATACTTTTATTCTTTTCAGTGTTCATGTTTGCACCAAATGTAAGTGCTAAAAGATAATTACACTAAGGCATGATCTTTTTCATAAGAAAAGCTTTTTATGATTGAAATTATTTGAAAATGTCCTTAATAATATATAGGATTTACTGATTTCCCGTCTAAAAATGTGGTTCCAATATCAAACTTAGACTCATTTATTACAGCACGGGCTAAATTCCATATAAAACTTAAAGAAAATATTACATCACTCTTTTCTGAACCTTATACAACTGCAAATGTCTGTGGAAGAGCCTTTACTAATTTTTTTCCTTACTCTGTCAAAGGAGACATTGTGCATATTATGCATTCAGGATATTCTCTAGACTTGCCTCTGTGGGGGGTTGACCCTGGCTGGAAGCCAGGTGCCCACCAAAGCCGCTCCATCACTCCCCTCCTCAGCTGGGCAGGGGAGAGAAAATATAACAGAAAGGCTCATGGGGCCAGATAAGGACAGGGAGGGATCACTCACCAATTACTGTCATGGGCAAAACAGACTTGGCTCAGGGATATTAAATTAATTTATTACCAATCAAGATCAAAGTAGGGTAATGAGAAATAAAACCAAATCTTAAAACACCTTCCTCCCCACTTCCTTACTTCCCAGGCACAAATTCACTCCCAGTTTTCTCCACCTCCTCCCCCCAGCAGCGCAGGAGGACGGGGAATGGGGGTTGGGGTCGGTTCATCACACGTTGTCTCTGCCGCTCCTTCCTCCTCAGGGGCAGGACTCCTCACTCGTCCCCTGCTCCAGTGAGGGCTCCTTCCCACGGGAGACAGTCCTCCGCCAACTTCTCCAACGTGGGTCCTTCCCAGGCTGCAGTTCTTCACGAGCTGCTCCAGCGTGGGTCCCTTCCCCGGGCTGCAGTCCTTCAGGCACAGCCTGCTCCAGCGTGGGTCCCCCGCGGGGTCACAAGTCCTGCCAGAAAACCTGCTCCAGCGTGGGCTTCCCATGGGGTCCCAGCCTCCTTCGGGCATCCCCCTGCTCCGGCGTGGGGTCCTCTCTCCCCGGGCTGCAGGTGGAGATCTGCTCCCCCGTGGACCTCCCTGGGCTGCAGGGGGACAGCCTGCCTCACCAGGGTCTTCATCACCATGGGCTGCAGGGGAATCTCTGCTCCGGCGCCTGGAGCATCTCCTCCCCTCCTGCTCTGACCTGGGGGGCTGCAGGGCTGTTTCATATATTTTCACTCCTCTCTCCAGCTGCAGTTCTGCAGTTGTGTTTTTTTCCCCATCTTAAATCCATTATCCCAGAGGCACTACCACCCTCACTGATGGGCTTGGCCCTGGCCAGCGGCAGGTCCGTCTTGGAGCCGGCTGGCATTGGCTCTGTCGGACATGGGGGAAGCTTCTAGCAGCTTCTGACAGAAGCCACCCCTGTAGCCCCCCCGCTACCAAAACCTTGCCATGCAAACCCAATAGAGCTTCTTCAGTTTCAGCGTGCTCTAACGTTTGGGAGTCTTTCAGTTTATCTAGAAATTACCCAGCAGTTAAATTATATAATGGGAATTTCCTTCTTGATTAGGAAGCTCATAATGGTTTATCAGTATCCTGTGCCAAACTGGTGAAGGCATTAGTTCAGATCCTAGTGATCTGGATGTTCAAAGATAGGCTGAACATGGTGGTAGAGAATAACACTTCTGAGGTCACCAGGGAAAGCCAGGATGTGTAGGGATGTGGGATCTTTCAAAAGAAAATTCCTTGTAAAAATGTAGAGGTGAACTGGTTGGCCAACACTTGAAGTTAATGAATGTCACCAAGTAAGTGTGTGTGAAATGGTGCCTAATAACATTTCATGAGTCTTTCTCTGTTGATGCAGGCAGGTAAAATGTTCAGGTGTTTGCTTTTTTTTATTTCCCCCCAACTCTTGAGAAAGTTTGTATGCGCTGAAGCCCTTGGATTGTGGCAAAATAGAATGAGATGCCTTCGAATATTTGAACTTTCTGTGATGTGCTGATTTTGTGATAGTTCTGAGAAGCATGATTAGTAAAGCCTTGTAAATTTATAAGTATCAATCGTACAAAAGGAAAAATGGTCCCTTTGGTAGGGTTGTGTTTCACTCACTGTCACTGCTGATTTGAAGTTTTAGGTAGAGGATAACAAAGGAGATTTTTTTTCCCTCCTCTAATCACTGTTTCTGATAAATTCAGAACTGATGGAATATGCCATTAAGAAAGAAAAAAAAGGTTGAAAGAACAAGCAGAACCACTGCTTTGTGCCATTAAGGTTTTTGGGTTGTTTTTAGTTGGATGACATTTTGGGGATAGCTGCAATTATTTGTTGAATATTGTGCTTTTGAGTTGAAGGAGGGAGAGGTGTTCTCTCATTCTTTCTTTCTCTCCATATGCTGATGGTAATATTATGTAATATTATGTTCGTTTGTTGCCTTTTGATATTTCATTATTTGTATACTGCTACATCCCTATTAAGAACACCCTGTATTTGATCAACTAAGCCATTGCTTCTTATTTTACCACTTTAACCTACTTTTTCTCTGGACATTTCTAACCGCCCTCACAACTGCCTGTCTCCAGGCCACACTTTCCCATTCTCCATTTTTTTGCTTTTGGAAATATTTTAGTTCTGTTGATCCACATAAACAGCTTTTTTACTATTTCCTATTATGAAACTAAGACAAATTAGCCAATGGATATTTACCTATGTCTTTATGTGTCCATGGGACTTTTTTGGTTATTCAAGGCTCTATGGGTTTCTTTGCAAAGATTTACGAACTAAATCTTACCCAGTTAACCTTCCCAACCCTTCAGCCAAATGCAATAAAGTGCCCATGTTGCAGAGATGGAAATACTAGAAAATGTATAATATTAGACTATGAAATACATTAATTTCTACCATAAGGTAGTTTTACCATTTATTGTTACAAGCTATGCAGACCGTTAATAACTCTAAGAAAGAATAGAAGGAAAAGTACTATTCTCTCCTTCAGCATGTTAGTTGTCTGTGAGATGATGGGACTTATCTAATGTAATGCATATGCCTGCACTATTGTATTGGTGCTTTACATAACAAGAGAAAAGAGAGAAAAAATAGTCAGAGAGAAGAGTATAAACCCATTCTTTCTCTTCACTTAGGGCTTTATCCAGAACCAATTAAAATCCAGTTAAATCACTGAAGTACAACATGTGCATTTAAAAATAGGAAAGGTGATTGGAAATCGGTGAGAGCAGCAAAGCTACTTGAAACTACATTTGCATTCTTTCATCAGACTGATAAAATTTAAAGTTGCTTGTGTCCACACAAACAGCTAGTTCGATCTGCAGATAATGTCAAAGTCAAACTCGTGATTAGGGAAGAGATTCATGGTGCTCTGCCTTGCTTAAATCACTGAACCAAAATTTTCGTTCAAGCAGGAAGAAGGCCCAAACCAAAATTGCTCTTTTCAGCAATCGTTTATCATGATAAAGAGAAATATCATGTAACCGAGTGCTTGAATTACCAGTACTATACGTACAAGGAAGCAAGGGGGAGAGAGAGAGTATATTAAACTCCTTTAATCTTTATTCCAGCAAATCTATGCACCTTGCAAGTGCGTTTTTGTTCATCTTTGTGCTCCCTGCTATTTTACTTCTCTGCTTGCAATTATTTGTACTATATATAATGACATAATTGTTTAATTTTATGATAATGTTTATGTATTCAAAATTGTACTCAAGTTTCTGCGGGAACTGGTACACTTATAGCAATAGGAGGTTGTGGAAATATTTCTGAAAAAACAGGGCAAAACTATTGTATGTTTACTTACAACATTTAACAAGTTTTTTTGTTGCTCCTCTTCTGCCCTTGAACTGGGTAGTTGCAGTGGAATGGCAGAAAGATATAATTTAATCTAAAAAAGCATGCTATGTTGAAAGTAACTTCAAAGCTATGATTAAACATACTTACAATAATTAGTTTCAAAGCATTCTAATTCCTAGCAGTGTTTGAAGAATTCGGCATCTAATGAAGTAAAATAAATTACACACCACTTTGTTCACTGAATAACCAATTTTCTTCTCCTAACCACCATTTATCAACAGAGCCTTTCACTAGAAAACTTCTCAGCTCTCCTTTAAACATACTCAAACCCAAGCACACTCCTCATTCCCCCTCCCACACACACACAATGAGCTCAATTAGAACACCTTCGTTGGAGTATAATGTACAAAAACTACTAGTTCACTTTGGACTAAGAGTTGAATCAAGAGAAAGGAAAGGTTCAGTGCAAGCTCTGTAATGCTTTGCTTTAAAGAACTCCTGTTAGTATTGATGAAAGAGGAAAAATTGCTTTTCCAAAATTCTATTTCATTATATTCTTAAGTAATGCTAAATTGAGAAGCTCCACGTGCTGTACAATTTGAGCTGTAATTTTTTGTGGAGGAAACATGCAACTTTGTATTTGTCATCCTTGATTCGCACCAAGTCAATAAGTTGGTGTTTTGGGTGGCTGAAGCAAAAAATACGGTGTGTGTATATGCACAAGTAATCTCGCTGACAGTAGTGAAAATCTTTATCTCACATTTTGACCAGGGGATGTGAAGTATCATGTGATTTCCCTCCCAGCAACGCATTTCAGCAGCAACAAGAAAATTCAGGCGAGAAATTGAGAGAAATGGAGAAAGTTCCATGTGAGAGTGAGTGCAACAGGAAAAGGGACTAGCTAGTGGTCATACAGCCTGGCCTTCTTGCTTTTTATATATTTCAAGTACAATGAGAAAGTAAATTTACTTGAAATTTCTTATGGACTATAAATGATTTGTAGTGCAAGTGTTGCGGCAGCTTTTCTATTATCCCTTTGGAAATACAAAAGAGTGAGCTGAAATAGGACTTTTCGTAGAACTGGGATAATCCAGCACATAGCAAATCCCTGATGCCATTGGGACGTCAAAAAGCACACCAGAAGGAGAAAAAAAAAAAATGGGAAAGGGGTCTATTGTTCCTAGCAAGTCTGAAGCTATTCATGTCCTTTAATGGGGTAATGGGGTTTAAGTTCTTACTGTCTTTTGAGATCATGCTGTATTATTTTTCCTAAAATAGGAATATAGTACAATTACACTTTCTAACTGTTCATACAGTAATTT
Source organism: Haliaeetus albicilla (assembly GCF_947461875.1). Classification (NCBI taxonomy): domain Eukaryota; kingdom Metazoa; phylum Chordata; class Aves; order Accipitriformes; family Accipitridae; genus Haliaeetus; species Haliaeetus albicilla. The sequence goes on along the minus strand of NC_091483.1, from coordinate 81,026,798 downwards.
AATCAGAAAACCATCATGCTCGTTACCTTTCCTGTCTTAAAATGAAAAAAATTTATTAATTTATTTATAATATTATATTATTATATTTATAATATCATTATTATGTTTGCAGCATCTCTTAATGATCTGTACAGCTTGGAGACCTAGGAACAAAAAAGGAAAATCACCACTTTCTTTCTCCTCCGATTTGACTTTTTTCTTACTAGGAAAACTGGACCCGGCATTTAGTCTTCCATTTATTTATTCATTCTTTCTTTTTTTTCTATTTGTATATGTATATTTATGTCACAGTTCATACTGAGCCTGCCTGAATTTAGAGTTTACATACTATCTGTACACACACTCATGAGCAATATGTCTAACCATTCCTAGGCCTATTAACTTAAATAACAGAATTTTGTAAGGATGGTATACTTTGAGTAAGTGTTTACTGTATTAGGCAGTCTGTTGAGATGCTATAGTAATATTCAAAATGATGAAAACACTGGAAGATTAATTTAATAGTAATTTTGAGAAACAGTATGACTTATTTATTGCTAAAGACTGTAACATATCAAAATGAGCTTGCATGCACTTTAAAAATGTTAATCTTAAGCCCCTGGGAAAGTGGAGACAATTTTAAAACAAGTTTCCTTATTAATTTTCCATTTATAAGGAGTATTGTGCAGGAACATTTTAAACCCCTTGGGAAAAGTTTGTCATAGTTTAGTCTCTTTGTGATGTAATATTTCATTTAGGTAAAGTAATGAATAAGCAGACATTAGAGAGAGAGAGAGATCTATCTCTCAATCTAAATACACATATTTTAGTAATTACATTTTTATTACCAGATATAAACAGGAAAGATAAGTAGAGGTAACAGAGCAATTATGTCATGAACTAATGAAACTTCAGAAATTAAAAATTAAAGGAAATGCTCTGTCTGTAGTCTAGATCACTTATTGTCATTCTGTGTTGATTATTCAATATGGATTATTTATTGAAGAAATCCCAGCAATAAAATATATAGTTTACCCACTCTTCACTGAGGACATGAAAGATTGCAGCTCTGTTTTCATATAGAATTGTAATGGGTGGTCTTAGCAGACCTAGTTATTGATTTGGTATTATTATTATTGTAATGCTACATGGATATAAAATGCAGCATTGAATGTATAAGAAGAAAAGTACTCTGTTAAAGTTGTTCTTATTTTACTTTGATAGCTTTGTTTTCTCTTTGTTACTATGCAGAAATTTTAGGACTATACTTGGCTATTCCATGACCATACCGAGCAGGTTTTACTTTTGTTTTGATTTTTTACTTCCTGTATAGAAAATACATTCTGTTCTGTTTGTACTGAATTGAAGACCTAAATATATATATATATGTGTGTGCATATACATATATCTATTGCAGCCTTTGCACATGGAAGCTGCTGCCTCTGTATTCCCAGCTCTGAAAGCAGCCTGTAGGACTAGACTCTTGCGTTTGCTTTTTTTTTTTTCTGTAATTCAATATGCCCAATGAATTGTGTAGCTTCTTTGGAAAACATTTTCTAAGAAGATTCCTATGACTTTATGAAAACATAGAACAGCACAGGCAACAGGAGGTGCCTAGGGAAAAAATATATCCGTAGAACAAGTGTGGAGTGATGGTTCCCTAGAATGCCTTCCCAGCCTGTGCTAAATCACAGCTTGTAAAGTAAGATGAGACTGAAAATGAAAATGCATTTGTTAAAAAGTTAGGGGACGTGTTTTATTTTCAGTACTTCCTTGTGCAGATATTAAAAATGTATACATAATGTGCATGGTTCTGAGCTGTTGTGGTTAACTGGCTACAGTTATTTCTTATATTTTTTTCTGTAAGTAAATCCAAATTTGTATCAGGATGCATAAAACAATGTTTTCATTACTTTATTTCTAAGGTGGCTCCATACATGTGTTTTTCAAAATGGAGACATATACTCATGCTGACTTAATGTCATATTTGGAAAGTTTAAGCAAACTCAGATTTGTTTTTCCTGAAGTTTAAAGTTTACTGTTATCTCAGCTTTTTTTTTTTCATTAGAAAATATACCTTAATTGAAAAGCACAGGTCATAAAAATAGAGCTGTGCAATGAAAAGTGTTTTTTAATATCTTTACTCCCTTTGTTGCTTTTAACATATTCACATGATTTTTCCTTTTGCAAGAGTCACTGGATTCTTTTGTTTCACTGGGTTATCAAGCAGCATCACAAACAACTTCTAAAGAAGTTAAAAAGTTAAAGAAAAAATGAAAGGAGAAAAAGCCTGAGATTTGTCAATGCATCTGATCCTGCTTTATGTACAGAGATGTGTGTTCAAGGTTATAAGGAGTTTACAATACTGAATTCTCTGTTTTCTTATTGTATTTCTGCTTTTGGTATTAAAGTTGATGTGAGCTGTGCCACTTAATGCTCCATGGGGAAGTGCTAAATTGATCTTTTGTAGTAATTAGGATTGTATGAGAGCATGCCTAGGAAAGGAAAACTTATTCTGAGGTGCTGAAGCTAAGCTGTTTGCGCTTGCTGGTAAAGCTGAAAGATATTCACATTGTCTTTACTGAAACAGGCTCCCTGCTCTGCCAGCTTTTATTGTGTCCGCAGCAGAAAATGCAGGACTTCCCATCAGTTTGGTGATCAGTGCCAAATGTTCTGTGTTTTCTAGATTTATTTTGAAAACTACATTTAAAAAAAAAAGGAATGTTCTCATCACCTGCAGCACCTCAACTTCTTGACTCCCAAAAAATTGGGGAGCATATGAATTCCATCAATTACTGCAGCTGGGGAGCTCTGAGCTTCCTGATACCTCGTCAGATAATTTTCCTCAAAGATCAGGAAAGCAAGCAGGTGAGATGGGACCCAGTCGATGTATCAGTGATGTTAACACCATCTCACAGGCTATTTGAATCTATATAAATTAGCACTTTCAACAGAAAACTGTACTCAGGTCACAGAAATGATATTTTTTCTTGGTAGTATTAATGGGCCCATATTGCATGAAACGAACCCTTAATTTTTTTCTACTCAAGATATATAATATGTATTTTCTTATAAATGCTTTTGTTTAGTAAGTATGCAGAGTTTTGGGCTCCTATCTCTACTATTCCCTTCTTTTCCTCCAGTATCATCTTTCTGGTTCTAGTTTGTTGCTTTTTTCCCAAAGGGATAGTATTTGGGGCCATATTGATTTACGTAGCATTGACAGAAGGTGGCAAAAATTATGGGCACATCTACAATAACCCTTTTAACGTGAACTTCCCAGACCATCAGTCACCTTGAGAACTTCAGCACAAGTATTTTAAATCTGGCTGCTCCTTCAGCTCAGTTGCTTCTTTCTACAGCTATTTCACTCCCTCCAGATCCACTTACAGGTACAACTATTCCCTTTGGATGTTGGAGATGATGGTGGGGAGGCTCAGAGCACTGTCGTTGCTTTGAGGCTGCTCTCATGGGCCTGGGGTATGTTATATCAAGATGAGAGACAAGAATTTAGTTTTTGAGGGGCAGCTGGGAAATACCAACCAGAGGCAAGAGATTTGTTGGAAGATGTGGTCCAGTTTTATTTACAAAACGGTGGCCAATAGCTAACGATTCAAAGACAGACAAATGGATAACTCTTTGTTTAGTGTTTTATTCATACAATTCTGTTCTTGTACAGAAAAAAAACAACAACCAAAACCAGACTGTCCTTGACTCCTTCAGCAATGTTACAAAAGAAGTCATTTTTTTAGCATACATAGAAGTAAAAGACTAGTATAGTAGTAAAAGACAAGTATTGGCTAGATGAATGGGGCTAGTTTTTGTGGGATTTTTTTTTTTCCTTTTCTATTTCAAAGGCAAGTCCTGCTTGTCACTCTGCTGTTGAATTTTGCAGAAAGGAGATCAGCTTTTGCAGATCACAGATTAAAATCTAACAACACTGGAGTTGTTCGAGGCAAACTTATGAAAATTAATAACCTGTGAAGGTTACAGGGCCTCTTGTTACTGAAAATCAGATAGTTAACCTGTATTCCTGAATTCGTACTGTAGATCACAGAAACATAAATAAAATTACTTTCAGAGGCCATCTTATCCTAAAGGAAGAACAACTAATATAATGCATATGTATATACATGAAAAATATATTCTATGGAGTATGAGCATATAGTATCTCAAAACCGACTGTCTTGTGTATAAGATAGTTTTGCCCTCAGATCATTATTCAGCTTAACCTTGGACACTTGTATAATCACCAAGACTCAAAGCACAGACACTTTTGACTAATGCAGGGTCTAGTGATAACAGTGAATGTCTGTATCTGGAATATTATGTTATGGCTCCTGTAACTCTTTGAACAGGTAAGGTGAAAGATGTGGAAAATCTGAAAAACAATGGGCCATAAATGATAGAAGGACGCTAATAATTAAATGCATTACAAGTTAAAAAAAAAAAAAATCCAGTACAGCAATTCTTAATGGTATCTTCCATGGACCATTTAAGTCGATGAATTTCAAGTTAAGCCATTTGTGCTAAACAAGGTTAAAATGGCTAAAAGGCTGACTATATTTTAATGTGCTATAAAGGAATTAGAAGCCTCCAGCAGTCCATAAAAATATAATCCTTCAGTTCTGCATGCAGTGCCCATTACGTTGGAAAGATTTAGTCAATCATAGGGCAATAACTAACTCTGTAGGGCTGCTGTAATTGCTAATGCAACTATATAACTGAGGTTTACCCAGTTTAAATTCCACTGTTGCCTATTCCTTTAGTAAGAAATAAAGTTTTTTATTCTTTAAAGAGGTGCTATGTTTTATACTATTTACTTCATTCATTTAATATACAGCTAAATTGTCTAATGACTGGTGACATGTGGTATCCGGTATTTAGTTTATTGAAAGAAAAATGCCACATTCATTTATTTTGCTTATCCACACATTTGCAAATAATTGATGATAAGAAGTGATTACTTCTATATATTTTATTCTAGTATTGCAGTTAACCCCTTGACTGTCAGGATTTTGCTGATACCTGATTCATGGTATTTTTACTATGTTGCACTGTTTCAACACTTTCAGCTCGCCAATGTATTTATCTGTCCTCCCAACAGTAATTTAATCAGGTAAAACCCATCAGCAGCAATATAGCCAAAGTATTTGATTACCTCTATCTTGAAAGAGAAGCGGGGGGGGGTTGCTGTTGAAATAAATGTTTTTTAGAATTGGATTTTAAGTCTTAGATTCAGATGAGTCACCGTTTTCTGAGTGGGGCAGATTATGTTATCAAAGAGAGATCCACCATTTGGTGTCACAGCCATTGCATCCTTCACTGGTAAAAGAGATGGCTGCCGGGCTGGATGGAGAGGTTGCACAAATGTGTTTGCATCCTTCAGGTCAGGGGTACCTGCGAACTGCCTGCAGCTCAACAACTGCGCTGGGGCAATGGGCTCCGGTTGGTGACAGTCCAGAAAGGATAAAAAGCATTGCAATAGCAGAGTGGACGTAAAAGTGGAACTAGGCAAGCCACCGTCCTTCCCATTCCTCCCCTCGGGTCCTACCTTTTTCTCTCTTTTCTTTTGTGCAGGACACTGTGCTTGCCATTAGAAAGAGGCATGCTTTTCAATTCCAGGTCTTTCTAATTGTTTCTTTTTATCATCAGAAACAGGCATATTAGGCGAGCAGAAAAGAAAGGAGTTTCTTGCAAGTTTGTTAGGAGCAACAGCAAGTGGGGAGGAGGCAGTCTGAAAAAGTGAGAAAAGTTGCTTTTGTGTTTTGGTTTAATTATTTTTTTTTTTTTTATTTCACTGTGGCTGCTTGGCGTCATTCTGAGCAGCAGCAGAGGCACTGCAGCTGTCAGGCTTAGGAGGCAGCTATGGCATTGATATTCTTGCTTTCATGTTTCAGCAGTTATCTTTGCAACTACAAATGACAGAATCTCTTTTTAATATCATTTAAAATAAAAGCTAGAATTCTGTAGACATTGATGGGAATCATGTGGGAAGTATTGCTACTTACCATGAAAATATGGCTTTGTTAAGCTTAGGATAAGAAATGCATGAGATATTTTGAGCAGAAAAAATGGGATTTATCTCCGTTTTTATTATTAATGAATGTGATTTGATAAACACGGTCAGTTTTGGAATGGCAGGTTGTCTGCTGCTGATATAGTAGGCTTTACACAGAATGAAGCTTCACGTCAAGAGTAAAGGAGAAAATCATGTATGCCAAAGAGGAAAATGTCATAGCTGGATGTTAGAACCTGTGGATGATCAAGTAGGGTGTACAGCACGTGCATTTTCTTAGAGCATGATGAGGATTGGAGCTGTGCCTTAAAAAGTTGAGAAAGGGGAAGTAGCAATGCTTGCTGTCCCAAAAGCAGGAAGGCAGGAGTAAGAATTTTCCCAAGTGATATTAAATTGAGAGTTAATGACCATAAGGATATATTAAAGGTGAGAAGTACAAAGAAGAAAAAGACAAAATAGGCATTTTAGAATCAGGGATAAACAGAAGGGCTTTGTGAAAGTAGTTACCATTTATTAGTCAAGTACAAAATAATGAATGAAACGAATGTTTATTACATGCAGAATGTATGCTTCTGTCTATTGAGTAAGAAATATGGAAGAATAAATTACAAATAAATGGCATCCAAACCCGATTTTTTCATAACGTGAAAAGAAATGCTACAGTTGAGTGCATCCTCCTAAATCTAAGAGCAGAAGGAGAGTGGGAACAGAAGAACATGATTAATCTTCAACAGTAAACTTTTTTCTTGTCACTCTGAATGTCTTGAATCAAAGGCAACCATGCGTCAGATGTTGAGTTTGAACTAAATAAATGATAAAAATGCATGATTTGATGAAGTCAGTGAAAACTACTGATACTGATATCTGGCCATACAAAAAGTCTCTCTTCACTCGTCTTTAACATTGAATGGCTAATGCCTCCCCTGTTTCTCTTAGCTAACTTTTGAATATTAAAATAAAAAAAAAAACCAAAACAACAAACTTTTTAAAAGAGAAAGGGATGGGATATTTTGGAATTACCTGGCTTTAAAAGTAGGGTACGTCCCATGGACTAATATTCTGTATTGCTATAATTATATTTAGGATTTTGCCTTTGAGGAACAAACTTAGAGCAGCCATAACTTCATTCCTGCCTGAAAGCTGTAACATCAGTTGACAGTCACCTATTAGCATAGGTTAAACTATTATTGCCATCAGAGGCTGAAGTACAGGAAAGAGCCACTTCAGAGATGTGGATTCTTCCAGGCAGTGTCAAAGAAATGCTAGGGCTTCAATCCTATATTGCAGTGATGTAGGAACTGGTGAGCTTTGCACATGAATGTCTTTGCATCTCCTTGACCTACTCCAGATGGGTGGATTTTGCGGTGTGTTGCCTTCTTAAAAAAGATCATGTGAGAGAGTCAGCAAGCAAGAGATGAAGCCATGATGGTGTCTGTAACCCCTGCGCACGGTGAGATTTGTGTCTCTGGGGACTCACAGTGTCCTCGGTGCAATTGCACCAGGCAATGCTATCCAACCAAATGCTGTGAAAAAATGACAGCACCGAGCAAACACACTAGGAAAATACAGAAATATGCTGGCTTTTCTGATCTCCCTCAAGGACTGAATTGGGGTGTTGGAATTCCCCCACCTGCAGCACTGCATCCAGATCTGGGGTCCTCAGTACACAAAAGACACGGACCTGCTGGAGCGGGTCCAGAGGAGGGACACGAAGATGATCAGAGGGCTGGAACACCTCTGCTGTGAGGACAGGCTGAGAGAGTTGGGGTTGTTCAGCCTGGAGAAGAGAAGGCTCCGGGGAGACCTTACAGCAGTCTTAGAGGGGACTTAGCAATAAGACAAGGAGTAATGGTTTTAAACTAAAAGAAGGTAGATTCAGACTAGATATAAGGAAGCAATGTTCTACGATGAGGGTGGTGAGGCACTGGCACAGGTTGCCCAGAGAGGTGGTCGATGCCCCATCCCTGGGAACATTCCAGGTCAGGCTGGACGGGGCTCTGAGCAACCTGATCGAGTTGAAGATGTCCCTGCTCGTGGTTGGAGTAGATGACCTTTAAGGGTCCCTTCCAACTCAAACTATTCTATGTATCTATGATTCTATGAATGCAAACAGGAGGTAAAGCTCTCTGAGGCAGAAATGTGTGTTTCTAAAATAATACCTGAAGCCTGAAGATTTTAACTTGGCTTCTTTATATCCTGCAAGATGCTGAATGTTTAGCTTGTAACTGTATCTCATGCCACCACAGGGCTTAGAAACAAAAGCTGCATTATATTTTTATGCGGTAAAGGTTTGTTTGGGGGAAAAAAAAAATGTATTGCTGTCTCTCATAATGACCTCTGTCTTCCTGTGAGCCAGCAGAAATGTGAAGAAAAAAGGACAAAAGCGCTCACCAGCAAAACCCTTCCTGCAGAGTCTGTGTAACAAAAATGAAACATAATCATATGTGCGAATTGAAAGAAATTGAACTTCCTACTGCATGTAAAGGGCTGAAGCCCATCTATGGTGCTAGAGTAAATTAATTCTAGCCTTGTCTCTTCTTTCTGCATTACCAAGTACTTCAGAGAGTCAGTGCTGAAAGCTGTGTCGGCCCAATAAAATATTTTTGTGTATTTCAAAGCCAACAAAAAGTTATACTGCCTGTTTCTTGTCTCCAAAATCACGGAGATATACTTTGAAATAGTGTTTTGCCCAAGAGGTTAACTGCATGCCGCGAGAATCTATATTCTTGCTGAAGTTGCCAGAAATTTGTTTTGTAAGAAGAAAATGTGCCACAGCACATGTTTTTAGTTTTCTGTCTGTCTTAGTGTGGAGAGAGAGTGAAGTCAGGATAAATCCTCTGGCTTGCTTATAAAGTGCATTGTGGAAGAAAAAGTCATGGATACATGAAGTAGAAAACAAGTTTAATGTACTACAGTAAAGGGCTTGAGTGTGGTACATATCTCTTCTGTGTTCTTAAATTACTTTTATAGGAGATTCATTATTATCTTAATAGCTTATTGTGAGTAAGAAAATTGGCTTAATGAGTAACAGGTAGGGATCTGCCCTTTGTTTTTGGCGTAGCCTGAAGCACATGCCACAGTATAAACAGTAATCAAAACATCTGTGCTACAATTTTCTGCATTCAGGATTATTTATTCACATTTGTCCTCTTAGTAATAGATGTAACAGTCTACTCTATTGCTGTTTTTGTGATAGATGCCATAATTTCACTAAATAACAGTGGGAATGAGGTAATAAAAATATTTAAGTGTCTGTATGTATGTATCAGGTGTCCTCTTAAAGTTTCACGCAAATTTCTTAACTACATAAAACCACAACATGGAATGTGAGAAAAAGCTGTAGCTGTAGCACTTATGCACTGGAGTGCATTTCTTTCTACTTGTGAGATAATAGACCACTGGTAAATAATATCTGTATTTTAATGGGTTTAAAGGAATAAAAGAAGCCACCATGTCCCTTACGTGATAGGTAAATATCTTCTTCCAAACTTCATAATTTAAATGACTTTGCTAAAGTCATGTCTGATCCTCAGTTTCCTACCTGTGAAAATAAATAAGTGTTTCTCTTAGTAGTTGGAGGTTTCTTTGCCTTGCATACAATAAGCTGTTGCTTTCTCCATACTATGGAAGTTTTTCCAGTTCCCTTCAAAATTGTAAGAATGGCGTCATATGTGGTGGCATCATCATGGCTGACTAAAGACACTTAAAATCTTTTTGAGAAATAGGGAGAAATGAGGCATTTTCTCCCTTATACGTTAAAGAAAACCCATTAACGTCAAAATCTGAAGCTGTCGTATTAGTGTGGTGTCTGCGGTGCGATGGCTCTGGCTTCAGCTGATGCCCTCTATACTGTGATATTTTTTAGACAGACTTCTCCCCTAGGTCACGATTTTTGTTGTTGTCTTAAATGGCATGATGCTTGCTGAATCAGCTTGTGGAATGATAGATTTGAGAGTAACGTTTCTGCTCTTTAGCACAGAGCTGTACATGGAAAAAAGCATGTTTGTTAGGATGGGAATTAGAATTCAGAAGTATAACCCCTCTCAAAAATAAAGTATGTATGTATATAGGATGTGTGATTGCGAAAGTCAAAGCAGGATGAAAAATATCTCTATTTTATGCTTTAGCAATTATTATATTTATATTTAGCACACTTCTATTTATTAGCACTATATTTAGCACACTTGTTCTGGTACCTATTAAACTTTCCATATATTTATTGGTAAATGAGTTTTTTTTTAGTCTGTCTTTTAACAAGAAGTTAGGAGGAAAAAGAAAAAAAAAATCACACCCAAATGTCCCCCAAATGTTGAATTATCTGTAAATATAAGAACGCAAAACCAGCCACTGTTAACTCCATATTTCACATGCATATTTCCTCTCTTTTCATAAACAGGATAATTTTAGTATTCGCTTTATTGTCTTCACTTCCCCCCCACCCCGCCCCCAAGACAGAAAAAAACAAACTGTCAAGTTTTTCTTTTTCCATCTGCTTTTCAGTATCTCTCAGCCAGCTTTTTTACACCTCCAGGTATATTTATGTCATGTACCTTCACCATCCTTGATCTTTTATAAAGCCAGGTGGTCATTAGTGATATTTGGAGGATGAACACAGCTGTGCAGTGGAAATGAGCTGTTAGTTGTTGCTGCAGTCGAGTATACTAGGGAAACCGAGGCAAAGGTTTCATGTGAATTCATTTAAGTAACGCATGATACAGGAATTGGGACACATGTCCACAAAGTTATTTAAAAAACTCAAGCAGGTAGAAGTAGATAACTAAATAAGACTTAGATATACTGAAATTACTTGGTGGAACTGGTCTTTTGCTCAGGACACCAGGTTTATGACAGAAGACATGAAGACTAACTGGCATCAATATGATTTCCTTTACCATTTGTATTTGCAGTTATAATTTGATCACATGTTTTTGGTGTCATCATTCTCCATCACACTGTGTGTGTTTGTGTCTCTTGTCTTTTAGACTGTAAGAGCTTTAGGATAAAACTATGTTACTGTCCTTATCAACATGGCCATTTAATGTACAATAAATATGAATCCACTGGGGACAATCCTGTATTTTAGGAGATATGAATCGTCCATCCCAGATTTTCATGCTCTGTACCACAGTTGCTTATTCCTAAGATTTTTATTGCTAGATAGGTACTGCTAGCCACCAAGGCATAAGTGTAATCATGTGTTGTGATACCATAATACATATGTTTATCTGAAAGATCCCTATGCCCCGTTTGCAATCAGTAGGAGCAAGAGCTGGAATGTGGTTAGTGCACAGCGGGAGGGACGTCAAATTGTTAACAGCATCTTGCACCCAGGAGCAGCAGAACAGGTGATTCACAGCTAAACTAAACCGGGAGAGAAAGAAGAAAATGCCAATATAGGTTGAATTTTAAGACAGGGAGTGTCAAAGCTCTAGATCATGAAATGAGGGATTGCTTTGAAATACTGACAGCATTTAAATCCTCCCTCCGCATTATATTTCACTACACTATTTAGGTCCACAATCAAAAATTCATCTTGTGGGGTCTTTTGTTCATTTATTTGTTTTGGAAATTGAAGATTTTAGTTTCCAACATTAATTCTTCCAAAGGAGGATCTTCAATTCATTGACTCACAGTGCTTTTGTTCTTGGTCTAACCATCATTATTCAGCTTTAAAACATTGTATTTCTGTTTCTTTTCTAAAGTGTAATTATTTTCTTTCTCTTGCCTTTTTTCCCCCCCCCTCATTCTCTCCATGTTCTTGATAAACTGACCAAGAGGTTTGGCCCCTCCATCCACACGGCACCTGCCTGTGGGTTAAAAGGGATTGCTAGAGAAAGTGAGACAAGGCAGGGAGAAGGAAAGGAGGGTGGATAGATAAAAGAAATGTAGATGGTGCAATTAAATAAAGTAAGTTAGAAAAAAGGAAGTGAGGAAGGGGAATAGAAGAAGAGGGAATAGGTGAGAAGAATGTCATGCACGTTGTTTGTGAATCTTAAGCTCTGACAGCTTTTTGTTTCGAGTATGGGGGCAAAAAAATCAATACAAAGAATATTGCTCAGAACTAAGCATATTAGTAAGCAGAGAAGAAAGATACTCTTGGGTCATGCTTTTCCACAATAAGACAGCATAAAGCTATGAAAAATATTTTAGAAGGCTAAGGATAATAAAATCTCCCTCTGTAACGGAAAGCAGCACCGTGAACTGCATGAATTAAAGCAACCCTGAAAACAGTAGTATCCCGGGTACCATAGGTAGGAATAAAGCTTCAAGACTGTACCAGCACAATATTACTAAGAAGAAATATTTACATTTAACTTCTAAAAGAAATGCATTTTTGTATATTTTAGGGGTGTGCATGTAGCAGCAGTTAGGAGTCTGTATTATCTGGTGTGCAAGTTCAGTGGATGTCATTAAGATATTGTACATCTTGTAATTATCAGATAGGTCACCATATATTAAGTCTACAATTAGGTTACCCTATTTTTTATACATTTCTGTATGTCTTATAACTGTGTTATTTACTATACCATTGAATATCACATTAAGTTAAAGATCACTTTACCCTTTCTTATTTCAACAGTTAAGGATTTATGAACAGCTTGAAATGATTTTTCCAAATTTAGGCTACTTTTACTTTCATTGGCACTGTATAATAGTAAACCCATCATAGCCTTTGCACAATATGTTTCCTTAACCCAAAAAAAATGTTTACTCTGCTGTCATTGGCATAGGACTGCAGTGCAGCACAAAGTAAAATTTCCAAAGATTTGAATTCATTCTACCATAGTGAAGTATCTTTCATTCTCATCCTCCTTCAGAAGCACATAAATACAATTCCTAGTGAAAGACAGTCATAGATTTACAGATAGTGAATCAAGGAAGGATCATTTTGATCATCCA